>NC_073382.1:74955052-75555052 GCF_028641065.1 Leucoraja erinaceus
ACTATATTCACATGTTGTTGTGCTGCTGAAAGTAAGAATTTCATTGTTCTATCTGGGACATATGACAATAAAACACTCTTGACTAATCACAATGTCACCACTTACAATTCTGACGCAGCCTGAAATGTCCTCCATGGGAACATTGCCAGCTATGGTTTACCTTCAGATTCACAAGGGTTCTGCTAGGGACATTACTTAGGTGTCCCAGTATTGCAGATAGCCCATATATGCCTGGTGTCTGACGGTAGTTTGTCAAAGTACATTCACGCATACTCTGTACGCTATGGGCAGAGTGTGCAGACATTGAGAGATGAATAAGCCTGCAAGGAGGGTGGGTATCAACTGATGCATTAAACATTTAGTTTATGCTGTAAAATTATGTTAAAATAATTCATCAATATCTCCTCATTTAATTACCTTAGTAGTGGGGACATATTCTAAAAATAATATTTGAGGTGGCTGCTAAATTGTAAGTTAATATAATGCGGAAATAAAAGATATTGAGATTGGGTGTCATGGTACACCAGTCATTGAAGGTAGGCATGCAGGTGCAGCAGGCAGTAAAGAAAGCGAATGGTATGTTAGCTTTCATTGCAAAAGGATTTGAGTATAGGAGCAGGGAGGATCTACTGCAGTTGTACAGGGTCTTGGTGAGACCACACCTGGAGTATTGCGTACAGTTTTGGTCTCCAAATCTGAGGAAGGACATTATTGCCATAGAGGGAGTGCAGAGACGGTTCACCAGACTGATTCCTGGGATGTCAGGACTGTCTTATGAAGAAAGACTGGATAGACTTGGTTTATACTCTCTAGAATTTAGGAGATTGAGAGGGGATCTTATAGAAACTTACAAAATTCTTAAGGGGTTGGACAGGCTAGATGCAGGAAGATTGTTCCCGATGTTGGGGAAGTCCAGGAAAGGGGTCACAGCTTAAGGATAAGGGGGAAATCCTTTAAAACCGAGATGAGAAGAACTTTTTTCACACAAGAGAGTGGTGAATCTCTGGAACTCTCTGCCACAGAGGGTAGTTGAGGCCAGTTCATTGGCTATATTTAAGAGGGAGTTAGATATGTCCCTTGTGGCTAAGGGCATCAGGGGGTATGGAGAGAAGGCAGGTACAGGATACTGAGTTGGATGATCAGCCATGATCATATTGAATGGCGGTGCAGGCTCGAAGGGCCGAATGGCCTACTCCTGCACCTAATTTCTATGTTTCTATGAGATATATGCAGATTTTTTGTGGATAAGAATTACTGCCTTCAGCAAAGTCCAACCGTACCCCGCATAGAATAATAAGAAACAAAGTGCCGGAGGATCTCAGCGGATCAGCCGGTATTGGTGGAGGGATTGACAAATGATATTTTGGGTCAGGACCGCTCTTCAGAACTGTTTCGGGGGTGGGGGGGTGGATACGGTTGGAAAAAAGATGGGGGCCTGAAATTGTGCTGTAAACGTATTTTCTGCATTAGCACGGGCCAATACACAAAAAGGGAGAGACAGTTCAGCTGCACACAGCAGGGCGATATAGAACACAGACAAATAGGCAAGGACAGTATATTTTGATTTGGACTGTAGGTCAACATGAAAAGTACTCTGATTGGGGATGATTGCTAGACAATCAGGGTTGATGAGGGTGCGAGAGAGAATAGATGACAAGAAAATAAGTGAGGGAATGGAACTGATGCGTTGCTCCAATAGTTGGCATTCACGTGATAGACCAAATGGCCTTCATTGTAATAGTAGATTAAAGATATTTGAGGTATGACATTTAATTGTTCTGCTTAAATAAAATTTAACCCGCTATAGACAGGTACTGTAATGAGTTCACTGCTATGTTTCTATCAAACAAAGATAAGTTGTATTGTTTTTAAATAAAATGATTTATTTAAATCATAGCTGTTGATTTGAATATCCATTTGAGGTGTGATTGAAACAGTTTAATAGCCCACATTGTTTCATTTTACTACATGCTACATCTGGGGCTGGGTGGGCAGTGCGATTAACCGCTACTTATATGAACCAGAGTCAATTTCTACTTGGCCTAGTTTTGACAGTATACATTAACTTGTGAAAAACACAAGCATCTCGGCCTGATCACAGGGGATTGCTTTTGGTACAGTGCCCTGTGTTAAATCTTCTAAAAGTATAATAATCAAACTACAAATGGGAGCAAGTAAGTTATTGAATTTCAGAACTTATCAAAACCAAACCAGAATTCATAATAATATAAAGAAACTTGGCTGACAATAAATAATATGGGATGCAACAAATTATTTATTTGATCGTTGATGGACCACCACTAACCTTCAGGGTATCTCAAGTTATGGCAAGCATCTTATAGAAATCGACTGGTTCATGTGAGACCCAGATTCACCTTAATAAGCAGCGGTTAATCACACTGCCCAGCCTACCCAAGATGTACTCTACCCAAGATGTACCCTGTCATGATGTACCCTGCCCCTGTCTGAAGAAGGGTCTCGACCCGAAAGGTCATCCATTCTTTCTCTCCAGATTTTCTGCCTGTCCCGCTAAGTTACTCCAGCATTTTGTGTCTATCCTTGCGGTAGACCAACATCTGCAGTTCCTTCTTACACATGACCCTATCCATCTGGTACCCACTTAATTCCCCAGGTAAAAGTGAATGTTTGGGATGAGGCGTGGAAGGCCAGGCCACTCTCTGGGAAAATTGCAGCATTAAATCTTTTGAAGAGTTCTTTCAACCAATGTAGTGCTTTCCTAACTCGTTATCAGACAGGACATTTGGAGGTGACCTCGAGCTAAAACCTCTGGTGTTAGGGAAGATGATACTTTTGTCTTTTACAGCCATAATCCTTCAGCAATCTCCCAACAGCACCAACTACTCTCCAGAGTTCCTATCTTAACCCTCTCATCTGAAAATTTGCTTTATAGACAAGAAATATGAACAGTAACATTTGTACCAGCTGATAGTGCTGCTGCCTTAGAGTCTCATGACCCAAGTTTGATTTTGACATATGGTCTTGCCTGTATGAAGTTTGTAAGTTGTTCACGGTTCTCCAGATTCCTCCCACAGCCTCAAAACACACTGGTTGCAGGTTTAATTGACCACTGCCCAGTGTTCCCATGTGCGGGTGGTTGGTGGTGAATATGAGTGGAGTTGATGGATGTAAGAGAAAAAAATAGGATACAGGGCAGTAAGCAAGAGAATGGGACTGATGGGATCATTCTGAATGTCAATAGAGATTCAATGGGCTGAATGGTCTCTTCCCATGTCTTGAGAACATATATGAGCAAAATATTTCAGACAACTCAGAGGGCAGATCCTTATCTTCAGTGCTTGAAATTGATACATAGACTGAAATCAGAACCCAAAATGCTTGGGTGATCCACTCCACCAGATTACCACTGACCCACCTCCATTTAGCGGTGATACTTTTCTACCTCTCCCTTTACAATTCACCTCAGTGTTCTTCTCCCTCCTAAATCCATTACAAGTTAATGCATTCATTACAAATCATCAATTCAATTAAATCTGGCCTTTCGCCTCCTTCACCCCCAAGTACTTAATTAATCCCAATTCAGTCAATAGTCCTATCCTCGGTCCTATCCAGTAATACATTCTTTCACTCCCAGGATAAGGCAGTCTTTCTCAGCATGAGTTAAAGCTGCTGATATTCCTTCTTCAGTAATTGCATTTCCTCTTCATCTGCCATTCCCAGACTGTGCCTCTTTGTCTTCATTCTGTTGATCCATTGTATATCCCCCCCTGACTTCATTCCTGCCAGTTTAATTCCACGGTTAATGGTGGGAGTGTACGCGATCAAGAGTGGATGATGAAACCTCTCTTAAGAATGGCATGGTGGCGTAGCGGTAGAGTTGCTGCCTCACAGTACCAGAGACATGGGGGATCGATCCTGACTACGGGCGCTGTCTTTATGGAGGTCGTACATTCTCCCTGTGGCAGTGCGGGTTTTCTCCAAATGCTCCAGTCTCCTCTCACACTCCAAGCATGTACAGGTTTGCAGTTTAATTTGCTTTGGTAAAATTGTAAGTTTTCCTCGGTGTGTAGGACAGTGTTAATGTGCGGGATGATCGCTGGTCCGCATGGTCTCGATGGGCCGAAGGGCCTGTTTCCGCACTGTATCTCTAAAGTCTGGAAGTAAAAAAAAATCCTTTCTTACATCTTTTAAGAAGGGGTCTTCCCTCCACTTGGCCAAGATTTCTACTTTTCTTCTTCTTTAAGATGCAGAGGGACACTTTGAGCTGAACGACAGGCTGCCAAAAGGCACAGTGATTAGTGTTGCTAGCTTATCGATTCAGTATTATTGATATTTTATCAGTTAACTGATCGGTGAACCCATCAACATCATCTGGACTGAAGAGGCACCTCTGCTAACCATCATTCCGACATACTGTATACCAGAAAAAAGAATAATCTCAATAAGCACCAAAACAAGGATGAAAAGAAAACTCTCCAGGATGACGCTGGATTATCTGAAGGATGAAATAAACCAAAATGCACAAAGTATAGTATAATCATTAAACTAAGATATGCTAGCAAGATAGCTGTGGGTGTCATGCTTAAAGTACTTGAGCTTTCAAACAGCAGTAAATGCTCTTGTCCATTTACCACCCCGCTGCAAAATAAGAGTTTCTACTCTTGTGATACAGATATCTTGCCTGCAGTCAGTTAAATCAACCAGTCAGATGTAAAATGAAATCATCCAATTTAATCAGCTTAACAGCTAGAAATGAACCACTTGACCTTTGTCAAGGATTCAAATGCTGTAACCCTCCATCAGTAAACCACATTTCAGAGAGCCTGAAATTGACATTTTAATCATGAATTTGAAATTAAAAAGTGCAATTATGAACGCTCACATCAGTTGAATGCTGCAAAGCTCATGTAAGAATCATCTAAAACATAAACAAATAAAGTACGAGTGAATAAAAGGAGTTCTGACATGCATGAGAATCAAACAGTGAACGAACATCTGTGAGAAGAACTGACTTAAAACAAACTCCAAGTTTAACCTGGTTACAGACTCAGATATAAAGAAGCAGGACAAATGAAACCAAATCTGACGGATATAAACACACTAACAAAAAAGCTACCCACTGAGCTGGCCATTTACTAGATTAATATGTACATTGCACTTTAACCAATTTTGGCTTTTCACTAATATCAATGCAAATATTCTCAGCGGTGTGCAGCTAAAGAGTATTTGATGTCAAGTCAAGAATAAGCAATGTGTTGCATTGTCATTGTGCATGAGAAGGAAGCAAAACCAAATAAGATTGTACAAGAAGCAGCCAACCAACAGTTGCATTGGGGCTGAGAGAAAACTAGGCAACAGATAATTCCTCAGTATCAAGATAGTGTTGTCTTCAGTGTGAAGAGAGTACCTTCTGCCTTTGACTGAGACACAAAAGACTTGGAGATCAGGAGATCATTTGAACTTCTCAGATATCTAGAAATACCAGAAGCAACATTCGTAGGATTATTCAATCTCCATAAATCACAGAAACTTGGTTACCCGTTTAATTAGAAAATCATGCAATTCTAAAATTTTGGAAAGGCCCTATGGCCCCCACAATCAAAATGTGGATTATAGAAATGACGGAGACCTTAAACGTGGAAAGAATCAGGTTTTCCCTGTTGGACAAACAGGAATTATTCGTTGGAACATGGTCTCCTTTTATTGATTACTTAAAGGGTCAGAATAGTTCAGCACAGGAACCTGACTAGCACCCGGACTAAAGATTGGATGAAATGCTATACTCCGAAATGTACGAACATATCTCGAATGATGTTTTTAAACTCTAACAAATTTTTCCATTCTTCTTCAATTACCTCTTTCACTCCTCTTCCTTTTTTTTTTTTTTAGCTTTCCTTTTCCTTCTTCTCTCTCTCTATTTCATCTATCCCTTTAGCTCTATCTAGTTATAAAAAAAAACGAAGAAAAATGCAAAAAATATTGGAGACAATGTAATAATAACTGACAATATTATCAATTTAAAAATGTAAGACAGTAATGATGTAATAGATTATGTACCTATCTCCAATAATAAAAAATTTAAAAAAAAAAAGAAAAGAAAATCATGCATTCATTCACCACCTGCTCACTAAACAAATTTGTCAATAAGGACCCAGTGGTGGAGTTATAGGGGTTACTTTGAATGGAGTTACAACATAGCTGCATTTGGGGTCTATTCCCATGAAGATGCTATTGGGCCTCAAGCAGATCACATGTTAAGAGATTAGAACACTACCTTAGTGCTGAATTTAGAAAGCATTCCCAGAAATCATCAGCCACTGGGTCTTAAAGCCCAGCGGAATAGAGTTCAGGAAGAGACAACAGGGTTTGAGATATGGCTCTGGAATTATTACAGTAGCTCCATGGACTGCACATCTATTATCCCTGGTGATGGATCACCATGACATCTCTACCCTGCTCTTTACTCTCAACCAAACCATTCAGAATGCTGAAGATAGGCACAAAACGCTGGAATAACTCAGCGGGTCAGGCTGCATCTCTGGAGAAAAGGAATAGGTGACGTTTCCGGTCGAGACCTTTCTTCAGACCCGATTCCTTCTCTCCAGAGATGGCATCTGACCTGCTGAATTATTCCAGCTTGTTGTGTCTATCTTTGGTTTAAACCAGCATCTACAGTTCCTTCCTACACATTCAGAATGCTACCTTGTGGTGAGGGGGCATTGACCAAGGTGGGCCCCACGGGTCCACTGTTGATGGGGAGGCAGCAGTGTGAGCGTGGTCCTCTTGACCCAGAGAGAGGGAGCATCATATCAAATGGATCATGTCGGCCCAGTGAGGGGGCAGAGTCTTAGATGGGCCCATGGGTCCAGAAGTCTTACTGAGGGTGTAGACAGAGGTGAGACAGTGGTGATAATGAAGAAGCAGTCTGAGCAGGGTCCTCTAGAACCAGGAAAGGACCCTCCAGTCCCTGAGGTGTTGGTGAGGGTATTATTGTTTCCTGACCATCAATAGCCTCTGCAGTTCCACAACAGGAGCACAGAGCAAAAGCTCCATACAGGTTGTACAGGGCCCTGGTCAGACCACACCCGGAGTATTCTTTGCAGTTTTGGTATCCTAATTTGCGGAAGGACATTATTGCTATTGAGGGAGTGCAGCGTAGGTTCACCAGGTCAATTCCCTGTCATATGATGGGAGAATGGAGCGACTGGGCTATTATCCACTGGAATTTAGAAGGACGAGAGGGTATTTTACAGAAAAATATTAAATTCTTAAGGGATTGGACAGGCTAGATGCAGGAAAAAAATTCCCGATGTCGGGGGAGTCCAGAACCAGGGATCACAGTTTAAGAATAAGGGTTAAGCCATTTAGGACTGAGATGAGGAAGATACTTTTTCACACAGAGAGTTGTGAATCTGTGGAATTCTCTTCCACAGAAAGCAATGGAGGCCAATTCACTGGATATTTTCAAGAGAGAATTAAATTTAGCTCTTAGGGCTAATGGAATCAAGGGATATGGAGAAAAAGCAGGAATGGGCTAATGATTTCGGATGATCAGCCATGATCATATTGAATGGCAATGCTGGCTTGGGGGGGGGGGGTGTGAATGTCCTACTCCTGCACCTAGTTTCTATGTTTCTAAATGAGTCCACAAAGGTGATTGGTTGCTGTTGTTATAACTGATAGCTAAATATGTTAAAACTCAAATATACATTGGTGGCATGGTGGGCTTAGCTTGTCATAAGGTCATAAGGAAGAGGAGTAGAATTAGGTAATTCAGCCCATCAAGTCTACTCCGCCATTCAATCATGGCTGATCTATCTCTCCCTCCTAACCCCATTCTCCTGCCTTCTCCCCATAACCTCTGACGCCCGTACGAATCAAGAATGTTTTTGATAAAACAGTGCTGCTGAGATACCCAGGGACAGCAAAGTGGAACATGGCATGTATTTGCTTTCAGATAATTTTTGTTGGATCACAATTAATTAACTGGTCTTTGATTACCCAGTGTGAAAGAGCCTGTGGATGTGACCTGCCCTTGTCCTCCGTTTGTGGCCAGTGCCTCACCACACTTTAATGCCATGATGTGCAGGATAAACCAAGCTATCACAAGCCTAAGAGCACTCTCATGATTGTATTGAAGAGCACATCAGCTCCCAAGAAGCAGCGATCAATGCTTAGTTTCACCAAATGAGTTTAAAGATATTTTTTATTGGATTGATCTAAAAATGACATCAACCATGTTAGTAGCAGGTATCCCTTGTTGCTCAGCATCCAGCAGCTGCTCTGCCATAGTGGTGCCGATGTGGTTTACACCAAAGATAGACACAAAATGCTGGAGTAACTCAGCAGGACAGACAGCATCCCATAACTTCTATCCAGAGATGCTGCCTTTCCCGCTGAGTTACTCCAACTTCGACACAAAGATTACCTCAGGTTAAAAATTTATGGCTTCTACCCAGGTACCTTAATTAAACCAGCAGGGATTTCTGGCTGTGGTCACAGACAAATTGAGGATGAGCTGAATGGAAGCCCTTGCAGCCTGTGTCAAGATGCTTGTTCTGATATGATACCCTAGAGGCCATGTACATGCAGTCCATTGTTCCCTGGAGCACAGGAAAGTCTACAAACCAGGGAAAGCACTCTGCTCATGCTGACTGCCTCTCTCTTTGCAGGAGTTGAAATCAGCTTTTCTGCAGGGTTACAATGACCTCTGTAATTAGACATTGCAATGTAAACTGTGAGGGTTTTCTAAGATGTATAGCCACAGCCTGAAAAGATCCTGAAGCAAAGAAATTCAGTGCTAATATATGAGGGCAATTGTTGAAAATATTGGGAGAATAAATAAATGTAATTTTATTCGGGTTGGTGTAAATGGTGCCTGATGGGTGAGGAGTTCATGACTCGGAAAGAATGTGTAGGAAGGAACTGCAGATGCAGGTTTACACGGATGATAGACTCAAAAAGCTGGAGTAACAGGCAGCATCTCTGGAAAGAAGGAATGGGTGGCCTTTCAGGTTGAGATCCTTCTTCAAACAAATTTATGGGATGTTTCCACACTGTATCCGTGACTCTATGAATTTGATCAATACATTTCTCAAGTATTTTAAGGTGGATAATAAGAAGCCAGTTGAAAACAAGCTATATTGGACAAATTTATATACTTAAAGAAATTATTAATTATTTAGAACCACTAAATTAAAGCAAATGTTTTAAAAATATATGTTATTTTTCCGATCATGAAGTCTATCATCAGCTCTCTGAGCAGTTCTATCATTGCCATTCCACCACCTGTTTCCCTGCACCTATTCTGTCTGACACGCCCATTAACTCTACCCATTTCTTCTGCCACACACCTACACAAGAAACAATGTGCAAGAGCAATTAATCTACTGGCGCATCTTTAAGGTGTTGGAGGAAACTGGAACACCTGGAACAAACCCACGCAGACACAGACAGAATGTGTGTACTCCACAGAGAACAACTCTGGAAGTCAGGATTGAATCTGGATTGTTGGAACTTTGAGGCAACAACACTATCATCAGCACTACTGTTCTGTTGTTTGAATTTTGAAGAGACATTCAACAAGGTATCTCACAAGATGTTGTCATTGTTTAGAAGGGATATAGTAGCTTGATGATATAGTGTATTGACAGATAAGAAATCATTGTCCGTGCCGTGTGAGTTGTGCGGATTGCAGTAGGACTGACGTGTTGCTACAGGAGTTATTGCTGGTTTTGGTTTTGATCTCTGTAATAACACTGCTGATTTAAGAAAGCTCACTCTCCACATTTGCAGTTGGTTTGGTTTAGGAAAACAGAGAGAAAGACTGTAAACTACTTCAGAAAGACTTAATCCCGGTACTGCAATGAGCAAATCTTTGGCTCGTAACATAAGAGTAAGCGAGAGTGTTACGAGAGTGTCACAGATTTATTGATAAAAGAGGCCAAACGGGAGGAAGGGAGATACGGAATTGTCGTGTAATACTAAATTCCTCATGAGTATAAGTGAAAATGTCGGTCACTATAAAGCCAGCAAAAAGCATTTGGTGTTTTATGAATCAAACTGCAACCACAGAGGGCTAATGTTGAATTTATACCTGCCTCAGCGACAGTGATGTTTTTCATTATCCGAAGACCATTAAAACTACATTCAGTTTAAATTGACCAGAATGAATCCAAGGATGAGAAACCATAATTACAAAAACACTGGGACCATTTTCCCTGGGGCAGAGAACATTACAACAAAGTTTAATAGAGAGATTTTTCTTTAAATTATTAAGAATTTAAATAGAATGAAGAGGGAAGAAATTATATCCTTTAGTAGACAGTGGCCAGCGGTCATCTATTTAAATGTATTGCTCAGCAACAGTAATGAAAATTCTTTGTTTGCAAAAAGAGTGCTTTATCACAAGAAGTAGCGAGAGATAAAATGTGTATTCAAAATTCAAGCTGGATAAAAGTTCAAGAATAGCTTCTTCCCAACAACCATTTGCCTCTTGAATACTACACACACCAGCCTATGAACTATGAACTGTCTTTTGTTGTCATAAGTTGTGTCTTAAGGGGTTGGGCAGGCTAGATGCAGGAAGGTTGTTCCCGATGTTGGGGAAGTCAAGAATAAGGGGGCACAGTTTAAGGATAAGGGGGAAATCTTGTAGGACCGAGATGAGATAATCATTTTTCACACAGAGAGTGGTGAATCTGTGGAAATCTCTGCCACAGAAGGTAGTTGAGGCCAATTCATTGGCTATATTTAAGAGTGGGTTAGATGTGGCCCTTGTGGCTAAAAGGATCAGGGGGTATGGAGAGAAGGCAGGTACAGGACACTGAGTTGGATGATCAGCCATGATCATATTAAATGGCGGTGCAGGCTCGAAGGGCCTAATGGCCTACTCCTGCACCTATTTTCTATGTCTATGTTTCTATGTTGCACAAAGGACTTAGTTTTTATTCTGCACTCGTGTTGGGGTTATTAATTGATTGAATTTTTGTTTATTACAGTACGTTATCTATGTGTATTGTGTTCACATGACAGCTATGCTGCTGAAAGCAGGAACTTCATTGTTCTGTTGTTGTACATATGACAATTAAACATTCTTGAGCGCACAGACCAGTGGGACTGGAATGCTCAGGCAAAAGTCTAGCACACAGAGGTGTAGGAAGGGACTGCAGATGCCAGTTTACACTGTATGCTGGAGTAACTCAGTGAGACAGGCAGCATCTCTGGATAGAAGGAATAGGTTCTATCCAGAGCTTCTATCCAAGGATGCTGCCAGAGTTACTCCAGCAGACAGAGGCTGGATTAATTAATCTCCTTCAGTGCTGTCAGCCATCGTTGCTTGAGAGATCATCACACTTTCATGATAGGTCCCAGATGGAATATTGGTGTTGATTTTATTTATCCCAATGTTCAGGGAAATAACGACAATGGTTCCAATAGTGCTTTATTTGTCACACATGCAATTGCACAGTCAAATTATTTTTGCATATATTACACGTGCAGGCATCGCCATGTTTTGGCGCCAATTCCAAGGTCCAAGGTTCACTAATCCTAACCATGAGCAGAAACAACTATAGAAAACTGATATCAAATGGACAAAGTATTTGATTTGATAGTGAAATGTAAAGGATGTGAGGTTATGTTTCAATTACTTAAGATCTAAATTACATTTAGAGTCATAAGTCATAGAGTGATACAATCTGGGAACAGGCTCAGATTCCTATTAAACCTTTTTCCCTTCAACTTCAACCTATACCTCTGGTCCTCGATTCACCTACTCTGGGCAAGAAACTCTGTAAATCTACACGATCTATTCCTCTCATGGATAGACACGAAATTCTGCAGTAACTCAGCGGGACAAGCAGAATCTCTGGAAATAAGGAATGGGTGATGTTTACCTTCGATTTAAACCAGCATTTGCAGTTAGTTTAGTTTATGTTCAGTTTAGTTTAGGGAAACAGGCCCTTCGGCCCACCAGGTCCGTGCCGAACAGTGATCCGCGATCCCCGCACATTAACACTATCCTATACCCACCAGGGACCATTTTTACATTCACCAAGCCAATTAACCTACAAACCAGCATGTCTTTGCAATGTGTAAAATTGAACATCTCTGAGAAATCCTATGCACGGAGAACGTACAAACTCCGTATAGATAGCACCCATAGTTGTGATCGAACCCAGGTCACCGGTGCTGCATTGGCTGAAAGGCAGCAACTCTACCGCTGCACCACCGTGATCGCCCAAGTTCTTCCCTACACTATTCTTCTCATGATTTTGTTAGGACCATACCTGAAGTACTTTATACATTATTGGTCTCTTTACTTAAAGGAGAATATATTGAAAGTAATTGAGAGAAGGTCGGAATACACAGTCGTTCTATATGGAAAGGCTGGAAAGGTTAGATTTAAGATTTGGTAAAGCAAGTGGTGGATGAAATATGTAAGATCTTGAAGGTTTTGACAGGATGAATGTGAATACCAGTTTATCTCTCATGGGAGAATCCAAGGGTTACTGTTTCAAAATAAAGGGATCAACAATTTAATTGTCAAGAAAGTTTGGAAATCTCTTCCATAAAGGAAAGTGATATTTTTTGTCAAAAATAGATAGATTTTTAATATGCATTAAGCTGAAAGGTTACTAGGGGTAGGTAGAAATGTAGAGATAGGATTATGATTAGATCACCATGACCTTGTTGAACATCAGAACAGGCTTGAGGGAACAAGAGACCTGTCCTTGTTCCTAATTTATAGATGTGTATATTTGTATGTCCATACATTAATCGGCAAGAATTTGAGTAGCTGAAAAAATAATTTTACAACAGGCCACTGGAATGGGGAGGGCTTGAAGTTTCTATCAATGTGATTCTCTATTGGTAACAGCGCAGTTATGGGGCCTATCCCACTTACTCTACTTTTTCGGCAACTTTTTCGGCACCCGTCATAGGTTGTTGTAGGTCGGCGAAAATTCAGCAGCGACCAGAAAGACGCTACGACTCTTTGGGCGACTGAGGAGACTACTCATGACAATACAGGCGACACCCTGGCGACATGTCATGGGGTGAAGCCTGTATGGTCGTGAGTGGTCGCCCAAAAAGTGGTACCTTGTTCTGGTCACCGCTGGATTTTCATCGTTGAAATTTTTCGGCGACCTGCTACGACTATGACGGATGCCGGCAGTTGCCGAAAAAAATTGCGTAAGTGGGACAGGCCCTTTAGTCTTTTACATGCCATTTATGAGTGAGACCTTCCAAGATTCATTTTTTTTTTTTTTGGTTTCAGGTTTCTAACTAGCAATAGAGGCTACTGCCCTTTTGATGGCTTGGCTAAAGCCTGTGTTGCCTTTTGCTTCCTACCTTTGATCAGAAAAAATGCTCTGAGTTTGTGATTAACTGGCCACGGTTAATCAATATCCAATAGTCCAAAGGTCAAATACATGTGGCAAAGAAATTCATTGCATCTATTTTCCGGTGTAATAAAATATAGCCATATTTAACACTAACACTAATCTGGTCTTCTTTAAACGATTGGGCAATTGGTTACAAAGTCAATTGAAAGGGATTGATGCAAAAACAAGTATTAACATATGACCTGCATAGTTCACTATGTGACTTTAACTAATTTCACACATCACTCTAATACCTTTATCTCTGTCATCTCTCTCCCCTTTCTTGATCTCTGTCTCCATCACAGGGGACAGACTATCGATTGATATCTACTACAAACCTATCGACTCCCACAGTTACATGGACCACACTTCCTCCCACCGTGTCTCTTGCAAAGACTCTCAATTTCTCTGTCTGCGATGCAGCTACTCCCAAGATGATGTTTAGCACACAAGGACATCCGAGAAGTTCTCTTTCATTAGTAAACATGTTTTCCTCCTTCTGTCATAGTTGGATTCTTCACCCATATCTCCTCTACATCCTGTGGCTCTGTTCTTGCTCCCTCTCCCCGCATCCAGACCAAGGATAGAAGTCCCCATGTCCTCACCTTTCACCCCACAAGCCTCCACATCCAACACATCATCCTCCGACATTTCCGTCACCTCCAACGTGATTCCATCAACATTCACATCTTCCAATCTCCACCCCTATCTGCCTTCCGCTGAGACCGCTCCTTCTTCAAACTCCTTGGTTCACTCATCCCTTCCCACCCAAACTACCCCCTCCCCAGGTACTTTCCCCTGCAAATGCAGATGCAACATCTTCCCTCTACCTCCTCCCTTGCTTCCAACCGTTGACCCCAGCAGTCCTTCCAGGTGAGATAGAAGTTTGCGTGCACCTCCTCTAACTTCATCTACTGCATCTGGTTTTCCGGATGTGGCCTCCTGATAAGGCGACGCATAGACTCAATGACCATTTCACTGATCACATGGACTCAATCTGCCAAGGCCTACTGGATGTCCTGGTACCTAACCATTTTAATTCTCCTTCCCATTGCCACATTGAACTTTCTGTCCTGGGACTCCTTCTTTGCCAGAGTGAGGCCACATGCAAACTGGAGGAACAATACCTCATATTCCGCTTACAAACCAATGGTATGAACTTTCAATTTTCCAATTTTAGGTAACCTCTAACAACCCACCTCTCCTTAGCCTTTCTCTCCTGCACCTCCCCTTTCCCCCTCCTCTCCCTCCCTCCCTCCCTCCCCTACCCTGTGTCTCTGCTGTACTTGCACGTATTCCTCCCCTCCCCTCCCCTACACTCCTTCCTCTGGCTTCACAATTTGCAATGTTCTATCGGTCAGTCTCACACCGTCCACTTTAATCTCTGGCCTTTGTTCCAACCATCCATCCATTAAATAAACACCTCTTCTGTGTCCACATACTACCTACCACACTTTGTCTTGACTCTCCTCCCTCCCAGCTTACTTTCACCCCCTCCCCAATCAGTCTGATGAATGATCCCAATCTGAGACATCACCCATCCATGTTCTCCAGAGATGCTGCCTGATCTATCGTTTTGTATCCTTTCCACACATCACTTGAAACTTTAGTACCAGCAGCTGCAAGTACACAACTCCCATGCCGTGAGTAGAGAGTCTAAAGGAGAAGAAGGGACAGCTCCCATATTTATTTAAACCATATCCATGTCCCAGTCAGTGAGGTACATGTTAAATAAACCATGAGGTCTACAAGTTAAATGATTATAAAGACCCTGGCATGAAGCAGTTAGAATAGTCTCTTCAGGAATAAGACTTCCGGCACAGTGGACCAATGCACACCAATGTTTAATGTAGTTTAAGGGCTTGTCGTGGGATGACGCCTCTATGGTCGTGAGTAGTGGCCCAAAGAGTCGTACCTTTTTCTGGTCGTCGCTGGATTTTGAACATTTTGAACATTTTCTGCGACCTGCTGCGACTATGACGGGTGCCGGCAAGTCGCTAAAAAAAATTGCGTATCTGGGACAGGCCCTTTAGAAGAGATGTCACATTACCGGTATACTACTGTTTATACCTAATGGGTGCAAATCCTCATAGAATGAAGCATTTTATAAAGGGGTCTGAGTTCTTTAAGCTAGGAGTCACTCAGGAGCAAATACAAAGATGGAATAACAAGGAAGACACAAAATGCTGGAGTAACTCAACAAGTCAGGCAGCATCTCTGGAGCGAAGGAATGGGTTATAGAAAAGGAATGGGTGATGTTTCGGGTCAAGACCCTTCTTTAGCCATATAACCATATAACAATTACAGCACGGAAACAGGCCATCTCGACCCTTCTAGTCCGTGCCGAACACATAATCTCCCCTAGTCCCATATACCTGCGCTCAGACCATAACCCTCCATTCCCTTCCCATCCATATAACTATCCAATTTATTTTTAAATGATAAAAACAAACCTGCCTCCACCACCTTCACTGGAAGCTCATTCCACACAGCTACCACTCTCTGAGTAAAGAAGTTCCCCCTCATGTTACCCCAAAACTTCAGTCCCTTAATTCTCAAGTCATCTTCTTTAGACAGATGTCAGGGGAGGGGGAGGATGGGGAGGGGAGGTGGTAACAAGACAGTCATGTCATTAACAAGATCATTCATTCCTCGTGTTGTCATAAGCTTGTGGTTTTCTATATTGTCTATAGTTGGATGGTAATGATTAGAGTGTAGAGAAAGTGCATTGAGGATGATAGTATTGCCATCTCTATAGAAGAAGCCTCTCTGTTTCCAGAAGTCCCTTATAGCTGGTGGGAACAACGGTCTATTCCTCAGCTCAGCTCGGAGATGATACGTTATGAACCGGGACATCTCCTTCATAGCCTCTTACTTCGATGGGTTAGGAAGTTTGGCATGTCCCCAACAACCCTCACCAACTTCTACAGATGTGCCGTAGAAAGCATTTTATCAGGATGCATCACAGCTTGGTTTGGGAACAGCTCCAGTCAAAACCTCAAGAAATCGCAGCAAATTGTGGACACAGCCCAGACCATCACACAAACCAACCTCCCTTCCATTGAGTCCATTAACCCCGAAGGCTACCTCAGCAAGGCCAGCAGCATGATCATAGACGAGTTGCACCCTGGCTACTCCTTCTTGTCCCCTCTCCCATCAGGCAAAAGGTATAGAAGTGTGACAACGCACACCTCCAGATTCAGGGACGGTTTCTCCCCAGCTGTTATCAGGTAAATAAATCATCCTACCACAACCAGAGAGCAATCCTGAACTACTATCTATCTCATTGGTGACCCTCAGACTATCTTTGTTCAGACTTTACTGGCTTTATCTTGCCCTAAACATTATTCCCTAATCATGTATCTGTAAACTGTGTATAGCTCGATTGTAATCATGTGTTGTCTTTCAGCTGACTGGTTCTCACGCAACATAAGCTTTTTACTGTACCTTGGTACATGAGGCAATAAACTGAATTGAACTGGACTGAACTGAACATTTCTTCCTCCTGCTTCTGCCTCTTGGCCCTCAGATTCCAGATCTCCAGGTCACTCCTTCCCTGGATCATATGTTGTTTGCAAGTGTGTGCATGCAACCAAGTGCCGTGTACTGGAAGCCCTGGACAGATACAGGCAATAAATTCTCATCTTGAAAAGATCAATGACATTTACTGCTACTGTCCATGGATCTGGAAGGCAATCATTGTGTCAGCATTGAATGATTGCATTTGGGAGTGCACACTGGAGCTCAGTAGGTAAAAGGTAGCTTTGCTACCCAGGAACTAGACAGTGCTGGCCTCTGTTAATGTTTGGATGAAGATGTCACATGTACTTCCCAGAAGTAAAGCATTCACTATAAATTCACTACTTGTCCTCTTCACGGATGTGCCTTCTGAGGATTTAGACCAACATGGAGTGTTGTCAGTCCATGGAGTAAAGTCAGTGCTGTCACTATGAAGGAACCCATTGATGTTTATGAAAGAACTGCAGATGCAGGAAAAATCAAAGGTAGACAAAATTGCTGGAGAAACTCAACGGGTGTGCAGCATCTATAGAACGAAGGAATAGGTGAACTTTCAGGTCGAGACCCTTCTTCAGACTGATGTGGGGGTGGGGGGGGGGGTGAGGGGCGGGAAGAAGAAAGGAAGAGGCGGAGACAGTGGGCTGTGGGAGAGCTGGGAAGGGGAGGGGAAGGAGGGAGAAAAGTGAAGACTACCTGAAATTGGAGAAGTCAAGCGACCCAAGCAAAATATGAGGTGCTGCTCCTCCAATTTGCGGTGGGACTCACTCTGGCCACGGAAGAGGCCCAGGACAGAAAGGTTGGATATGGAATGGGAGGGGGGTTTGAAATGCTGAGCCACTGGGAGATCGGTTTAGTTAATGCGATCTGAGCGGAGATGTTGGGCAAAGCGATCGGCAAACCTGTGGTTGGTCTCACAGATGTAGAGAGCAGCGGATGCAATAGATGAGGTTGGAGGAGGTGCAGGTGAACCTCTGTCTCACCTGAAGACTGCCTGGGTCCTTGGATGGAGTCGAGGGGGGAGGTAAAGTGATAGATGTAGCATTTCCTGCAGTTACAAGGGAAAGTACCAGGGGAGGGGATGGGTTTTGGTGGGAATGGACAAATTGACCAGGGAGTTTATGGAGAGAGCTGTCTCTGCAGAATGCCGAATGGGGAGGAGATGGGAATTGGTCAGTGGTGGGATCCCGTTGGATGTGGCGAAAATGTTGGAGGATTATCTGTTGTATGTGACGGATGGTAGGATGGAAGGTGAGGAAAAGGGGGACTCTGCCCTTGTTACGATTGGATGGATGGGGAGTGAAAGCGGAGCTACGGGATATAGAACAGACCCTGGTGAGAGCCTCATCTATAGTCGAAGAGGAGAACCCCCATTCCCTAAAGAATGAGGACATCTCCGATGCCCTGATTTGGAACACCTCATCCTGGGTGCAGATGCGGCGCAGACGTAGGAATTGGGAGTAGGGGATAGAGTCCTTACAAGAAGCAGGGTGGGAAGAAGTGTAGTCCAGATAGCCATGGGAGTCAGTGGGTTTGTAAAAGATGTCGATCAGTAGTCTGTTACTTGCGATGGAGATAGTGGGGTCAAGAAATAGTAGGGAGATGTCGGAAATGGTCCAGGTACCCATTTGAGAAACCATTGAGCGAGCATATAAATGCAGGCAATTGCAGTAAGCTCACCCACTGTCCCCTTCGTAATAATGAGGTTATTCCAAGCTGCCATAGTATGGAGGCTAGCCCTACAAGGTTTATGGTGAATAATCATGTAATTGGTACATACCTGATGTCAGGAGAAGTTAAGGTGCTCTATTATAGAGCATGCATGGAAATGCCTGTCACAATCTCACAATTGGTGCTACTTCAACTAGAAATTCAATTTACTCCTGGATAAAAAAAAAATGTTGTGCAATCAGTGTCCACAAAATGCATGCCACACAATCCAATTTGTAAAAGTATACTTTAAAATTAAAAAAAAAACTGTTAACTTCACTGGTGCCAACTTTATGCAAGCCACAGAGTGCTGATTTGTTGTTCTCTTTGTCCTAGAGTCAGAACAATTATCAGGACATATCCCTGGACTTTAATAGAGACATCCACTCATGCTGTTTGCTCATCATTGGAGACCCTCAGACTATCCTTGATTGGTCTTTACTGGCTTTACCTTGCACTAAATGTTATTCCCTTGTCATGTATCTGTACACTGTGAATGGCTCGATTGTAATCATGTACTGTCTTTCCGCTGGCTGGTTGGCACATAACAAAAGCTGAGAGTCAGCTCATGCTGGGAATCTTGTTCCAGTTTCTGCCACCCTGGCAGCAAGAGAATGGCGCTCGTGTCAACTAAATGCTTCCTACGCAACAACCAGCTAAGGCAAATTGCAGGAACACGTCTCCCTCTGGACACAGTACTGTAATAACTCATTGTATTCCACTCATATTCCCATTCCTGGGCACATACACTGAGCATTAAGTGAGGTAAGAGTACAACACCAACAAACATCTATATCTTAACACAGGAATCGAAGGAAGAATGGTAAATGTGGTATATTGTCATCAAATCAAGTCAAGTTTATTTGTCACATACACATTCAAGATGTGCAGTGAAATGAAAGTGGCAATGCCTGCGGATTATGCAAAAACTACAGAATAGAATAGACCAAAATAGCAAGATTAAACGAGAACTTACCAGTTCGAAGTTTGATCATTATTTTATGAGGAGTACGTTGAGGGAATACGTGAAGAACCCCACCAGGACGCATGCGTGTCATTCTTCAAAGCAGCGATGTGAAATCACAGATAACTGTAATGACTTAAACATAGTAAGATTACAGAAGAAATACCAGTTTAGTATATGATCATGGGTGGGAATGGAGGGCACATATTCCCTCAACGTACTACTCATAAAATAATGATCAAACTTTGAACTGGTAAGTTCTCGTTTAATCTTACTATTTTACTTTGGAGTCACGTGAGTGACTACGTAAAGATTTCAAAGCTCTGTGATTTCATGCCGTGGAAACGAGTCCATGCATCACATCTGCCTTATTGACTGTAGGAGGAATTGTGTCAACATAATTTAGACATGAATCCGACATTAAAATCCATGAAATTTATTAACACAAATTATAGCCCCTCTTTATGGGGTAAATTAAATTACAGAACTTAAAATTATTTCTGCAAATGTTCCAGGTTTCATGACTGGTTTATTATAAAATAGTTGGAATGTTCTCTCCCCTGACCATCCTGCTGCCTTGAGGATTTGGTCCATTGGTACATCCAACTGCATAGCTGCCGATGTAGCTGCAGCCCTGGTGGAATGAGATTTAAAAATATTAGTATCCACCCCAGCCTGTGTTAGAACCTGTTTCAGCCATCTTGAGATGGTCTGGACCGTCACTTTTTTGTGTGGTTGCTTATGGCTGACTAAAAGTGCCTTCTAATTGGCTCTGATGATTTTTGTTTTCTCCATGTATAACGACAAATGTCTTACTATACAGAGACGATCATCTGTTGGGTAAGACCTAAATTCTATATTGAGGCCCGCTGATCCCTGTCTGTTCTGCTTCACTAATTCATGAATATGAAACGTAATGTTTTCAGATAAGTCATGTTGTCCAGTCTTAATTTATGTAATGACTGTACCCTTTGTGCAGTGACCAATGCCATTAGCATGACTGTTTTTAATGTCAGTCTATGTATGGACAGAGCTTTTGCTGTAGAACAATCCCTGAGCATCTTCAGGACAATACTCACGTCCCATATTTGGGAGTACCTGGTTCTTGGGGGATTGGTATTAAAAATTCCCCTCATAAGTTTTGTTACCAGTGGGTGAGTTGCAACAGACTGACGCTCTGTTCCTTGTCATAGGTAAGTTGATAAGGAACTTCTGGCGCAGTTGATGGCACTATGACTGAGCCCCTCATCATAATGGAGGCCTGCCAGGTATTCCAGATCAGACGGGATGTTCATATCTCTGTAGATGATGCTGTTTTTGTTACAATACATCTTCCACTTCCTGGTATAGACCAGATACTGTTTTTTGGTGGACTGTCTTTGGGCCGCCGAAATCATGTTCACTGTTCGGTCCGTCAGTCCCAGCTGTAGTAGAGGTATTTTTAAACACTACAAATTAATAAATTCAAATAGTTATGGCATGGGTGGCTATCCCTTGTTACAGGATGAACCAACAAGTCTGGTCTATTCGGGATGGTGATACATGGTTCTAATACCATGTTCAGTATCACTAGGAACCATTCTTGAGTAGGCCAATCGGGTACTACCAAAGTACCAGACGCAGAGTCCTGCTGTATTTTCCTTAATACCCGACTGATGAGGCAGAAAGGAGGGAATGCATAAATAAACAATTTCCCCCAACGCAGCAAAAATGCATCTGTCGCCGCTGCCCCAGGGTCTGATGCCCATGAAACATAATTTGATAACTGGTGATTAAGCCTGGATGTGAATAGATCGATACCTCGTGTTCCATATCGTGCTGTAATATCAGCAAATAATTTTTTATTCAACATCCATTCGGTGTTTTCATTAAATTTGCGTGATCTGGTGTCTGCCACTAAATTTAGTTTACCTGGTGGGTAAGTAGCTGATATCCAAATATCTCTCTGGATACACCACTGCCAAATTGTATTAGCCAGATTGTCACATGATGTCGATTTGTTTCCACCCATGTGGTTGATATATGCTACCACGGTGGTATTGTCAATCTGTAGTCTAACATGCTGGTGATATGAGCCAGTACAATATGACTTTAGGTCATAGAATGCACCCAACATTTCCAGGTAGTTTATGCCCAGTGTGAGTAATAATGATGCCTCCTGAGCAGTTCATCTACCTCCACAGCTGGAGATGGAATTGGTGGCACCCCAACCAAGTGCACTGGCATCAGTCTGTAGCACCATTGAAGGGTTGCTGATAATGATTGGATTGAAACAAAGCCAAACGTTATCTATCCACCATTTTAGTTCCATTATAGCTTTGATTGGTAGCTTCATTGGTCTGTCAAAATGACCAGCATTGATTTTGAGTGCTTGTATTTTTGCTCTCTGTAAATTTTGGTAATGTAAAGGTCCATATTATGTGGCTGGAAAGGCAGCCACCATTTTGCCAATTACTTTTGCTACCAATCTGATGGATGGTTTACTGATGTAAATGAGTTTATTGCAAGCCTCTATTAAGTCTATAGCCTTTCCCTTTGGCAAAGTCACCGACATGTGAACTGAGTCAATGGTGAACCCCAAATAATCCATAGTAGTGGAAGGCGTTAATTTAGATTTAACAGGATGAATGATAAACCCCAGTTTTTCAAATAACTGTTTTGTGGCTGTTACAGTTTGTTTGGCCAATTCCAAAGTTTTGCCCACAATAAGTATTTCATCTAGATATGCCATGACCATGTGTTTTAGTTTCCGCAGAAACGCTAGGGCTGGTTTCAAAATTTTTGTGAACAGTCTGTGGGTTGATGTTAACCCATTTGGCAGCGCTCTATACTGCCAGAACTGTCCCATCCAGTTGAATTTTAAGAAAGATCAGTGGTCACCTCGTATAGGCACGGAATAGTAAGCATCTTTTAAATCGATGCTAGCCATGAAGTAACGTTTGCAAATCAGCTGTTTAGCAGTAACAAAGGTTTCCATTTATAAATGAATATATTGTACAAATGTATTCAATTTGGTCAGATCTATGATGATGCGACAACCACCATCTTTTTTGTTTTTGGTAAATATATTGGACACAAATTCTAGCGGTTCATGTTGGGATTTTTCAATTACACCTTTCACGTAAAGCCTCTCCAGTTCAGCATGTGCTTCTGATTTATCTTTACCAGAAAGTACGAACATTTGGTTCGGTATATGTTGAACCGGAGGGCTGTACTTGTGTATAAATTCTATTGTATATCCCTGGATACTGCTTAAAATATAAGTATCGGTAGTTAACATACTCCATGCATCCAGAAAGGAGTGTAATCTCCCCCCAACCTCCATGCTCCCTGTATTTTGTAGGGAACCAGACCCATCTACCTCCATTGTTACCAGTGGCAGGTTTACTTCTTTTTGTAAATCCTTCGTTGATGTTGAGGCGGTGGTGTCTGGGTTTGTGATTTGGTTGATGTTGGAGGTTTCTGTATCTTCCAAGAAGGCCGTCCTGGGCCATGGCCTAAAAAAGACTCATGTTTGGTGTACCGGACCTTCGAGCTTTCACCAGTCGGTCTTGTTCTACTGGTAGGTGCGTAGGGATGCTGTCTGTGGCTGTAGTGGGTTTTTGATGAAGTCCCTTTTATGAGTCCCAGGGTTTTTGCTTCCTCATCGAGTTCCTTGACTTGCTTCAATAGGTTACCTCCAAATAGTAGTATTGGTGGTTTTATGTTCCCAGGTTTGCACAGACCCGCGAATTTCGGATTTAAAGTGGGTCGGATGGCATTCTTCCTGATGCTATTTATCTCGTATTGAGTGTTGCAAAGCAATGCCAGTGCATCCCGTTGGGCCTGGGATATGTCCTTCTCCTTCACTGTGCAGGTGAATGCTGTTATCCCTGCTGTTAGGGGTTTTAATACCTTTTGGAGTTTGACATCCATGCCTCTAACTCCTATGCCAATATGTTTCCATATACAAGTATTTACTACAGAAACATGCAGGGATATACAGTTACCCGGTGCCAGGTGTCTTGACATGGTGTCCAATACAGCCTGTTCTTGTAGCTGGTTAAAAGACATATAGTCTATACTGGCAGCAAGCTTTCGCTCCAGGTTTTGACCAGTCTGGTCTGGCTGTATGAAGTTGGACACCATGTTCAGCAGATTTTCTCGTTCCTGCATCCCCTGCACACTTGATTTCTCTTCTGCAAACCCCTCTTCAGTATCAGCCCAGTACTGACCCCCAGTACTCCCCTCTGATGAGGGAGAAGCACTGTGCAGCCCTACAAGAGGTGCTGCGGTGGGTTTTCCATAGAGCCTACAGTGACTCAACTCCATCTCCCGGAGCCTGTCACGTTGGAGCAAATGCTCCACACACCGCTCCATCCGGCTCCAGCGCTCACGGACGCTGGCTGCCCGCGGCTGCTCAAAGTTGGACTCCTCTGAGACCACGACTTTGTTAGTTTTTTGTCCTGCCTTACCGCCCAGCTGCTGAGTGGATCTGGCCGGTGCGGAGGCGACATCGGGCACAGCTGGTGATTCAAGTGCCACTGGCCGCTGCTGGCTGCCCGCTACTCCGCGGTCCTCCCCCACCAGCTTTGTCACAGCCCTTGTTGCTTTCTTGGACTTGTCCATGCTCCCCACCTGTAAGTTGGTATAGGAAACACACAAAAATACCACAGAGTAACTCTTACCTGCTGGTTCCGGCATTTTAAAACTGCCGTTGCGGGGGAACTTCGTTCCACCCCGCCTGACGTTTCGCAATGCGTGTAGCGATATGACACGCATGTGTCCTGACGGAGTTCTTCACGTAGTCACTCACGTGACTCCGAAGTAAAATCAGTATTTACATATTAGAAAAAAAAAACAGCTATTTAAAAAAGACTCAACACATAATAAATTGGTACAGTAAATTAGTCCCTGATGAGATAAGAGTTTACAGTCCTAATGACAGACTGTTGAGGGACTGGAAACTAAAACAAAAGGGAACAAAAGAAAATAATGGGAATGATGAGATTTTCTCATGTTGGCTTGCTGTGACTTTTCGGTAACCAAATTGGTCAGTGCTTGGCTCAGAGATACCCAATATATATTAGAGATCAGATTAAGGGGACCAAGTGTCCAATTATTTATTGATATTGTGAGGACTGAAGAGATGGGAAACAGATTCCAAGACAACCCAGACAGTGAAAGGTGCAAAGCAAAGTACTTTTTAAATGATGGATGTTTGGCTTGTGTGCAAGTCACTTAAAGTCAACATGCACTTGAACCAAGTGTCAGAGAAACAAATGGCATGTTGTTATATCGTTATAGTTTACAAGGAGCCACAGTCTCATAATCAGGGAGAGGCATTCAGGACAGAGATGAGAAGAATTAGTTTCCCTTCAGACATGGGGAACTTTTAGAAAATGTCTACTCTGGCGGGCCTTGGAATCTCATTTATTGCATCCATTCAAAATGTCGATCACTAGATTGGGGGGGGGGGGGGGGAGATTGCTACCTTCACGTTGTTCACCCTGTTTCGACTAATGCAATCAACCAGACGTGCACAAACAAGAACAAATGGAACAAGTTGACCTACAATTTTAGGCTGTGCACGCCATATGCAAGAAGAAGAAGACTAGATTAGGGAATCATGGAATTTGGTGACAGTGCAGGAAAATGGTGGAAGGTGAGTGGGAGAACAGGTTCAAAGGGCTGAATGGTTTACTCTTGCTGCCATCCCTAATGTTCTTATCGTAAGGTTATAAGGTCATAGGTAGTAGGAGCAGAATGAGGCCATTCGGCACATCAAGTGTACTCCGCCATTCAATCACGGTTGATCTATCTCTCCCTCCTAACTCTATTCTCCATCTTTCTCCCCATAACCCCTGACACCCATACTAATCAACAAACTATGTATCTCTGCCTTAAAAATATCCATTGATATTTCCGTATGAGCCTGTCCCACTTAGGTGACTCTTTAGGCGACTGCCAGGGACTAGTTTTAATGGAATTCACCTACGACAACCTACGATAGCCTACGACAGCCTACGACAAATTACGACCGCAAAAATTGTCGTTACTGTCGCCACATAGTTTGAACATGCTGAAAATTTTGCAGCAGTCGCCTGTAGTCGCCCAAAAAAAATCGCCTAAGTGGGACATGCCCATTATGAAGTCTGCAGGAATTTAGTGTAATAAATAAGGAGAAACTGTTTCCACCTGCAGTAGTAAGAGCACAGAGATTTAAAATGAATTGGCAAAACGTCCAGAGGGCAGATGAGGAGAATTGTTTTAACAAGTAAATGCAGTGAGTTTTTTATGATCTGGAATGCATTACTTGAAACGTCGCTGAAGCAGATTCATTAGCGACTTTCCTGAGGGAATATCATCGGTGAAAAAAAGTGCATGAGTATGGAGGAAAAAAAAGAGAAACAGAACATGATGAAAGACTGCCTGGGTCTTCCTGCACAGGATTATTCAACGATCCTCACCTCACCTCAGCGTTTCATTCTGGTACTTCCTGATCTGAATAAAACCATTAACTGAGGCAATGATTGCTGAATCACAGATTCAGCTTCAAGAAAAGAAAATCTATTTCTATTTTATAGTAGGATTTCCATAAATTGAAGCCATTATTGAATGCATTTGTCAGCATGTGCATCTACTCTATATACGTCCTCTGAGGTAGGAATTAGATTACTGTAACCCTTTCGCTGGGTGGTATGGCGGGTGCATTTTAAGTCTGCGCAGATAATGTTTCTCCTTCAGCACTGCCAGGAATCTGTGCTAAAAAGCTTTACTGATATAATGAGAGGAATATATTGGGAAGATGCACAGTCTTTTGCCCAGAGTAGGTGAATTGAGGACCAGAGGACATAGGTTTAAAGTGAAGGGGAAAAGATTTAATAAGAATCTGAGGAGTAACTTTTTCACACAAAGGGTGGTAGGCTTATGGAACGAGCTGCCAGAGGAAGCTATATTCAGTTCCAGACCTTTTGAGTACTCGTAGGTCATCATGCACTAACAGTGAGAAACTATAATGAGCAGACCTTACATGGCCAGGAAAATATCAGTATGCAGAGTCCAGGCCCTATAAAGAGCAGAGCTGGAAAGAAGGTAGTCTGGACTACATTATCATGCTATGTACCATAATAGTCCCTGACTACTTTTATCATGATCCACCTTTAATGATTAATCTAATTGATGATTTACTAATTGATTTGCTACTTGTGTGTTAATACATTACATGTGATTAATTAACTCCGCAAATTTGAGTCTGAGGTAATCATCCCCAAAGTAGGTTTAGTGCCAAGTAGCCATTCCATCAATCAAAACTAAGTTACTGTACTCAGGGCAACTATTCCCTAAATCATTAGGTTTAGAATTCATTACATGAGCTTCTATTCATTTAAGCACAGTAGTTCTGGTTATTATTTTCACCAGTAGTGTTCTGGATATGATAAAATAAAAAGCAATAATAATTGATGTGACTTAGGTGCAAATTATCCTACATTTACAGTTGGGCTGGGCTTAAAACCAAATACCCGTGAAAACGATATGATATGATACAATACAACTATATTCATCCCGGAGAGAAATTGGTCTGCCACCAGCCAAAAGATACAGTTGCAAGGTATTGTGAGTGTCATGTGCATGAAAATAATAATGAAATCCACAGTTTTTTAATTTATCTCAGTCACAGAATTCTGGTTTATAAAGCAAATTATTTTATTGGGAAGGGTTTTCAGTACTTGCAATTCGCAGAGGAACAGCTCTTCAGCGCCAATCCTTCTATTGAGAGGATTTCCCTCTAATCTTTTGCTATAGTGCAGATTAGATTGCAAAGCATGAATTGACAGGATCATGACCAGTATACAAACAATATAAACATCATGGGTTTTACATTCATTAAAACTATTTGTCCTTTTGGTTGCGTTTCTTCCAATGAACCATGTACAAATCAGATTATCAGATTTATTCAAATTCCTTAATCTCTTAAGGAAAGAAAATATCCACCAAAAAACAAGAAATCCAGATAAAACCCTGTGAAATCTTTTGCACTAATTTAACTGTCAAATACAATCTCGTGAAGCTTCAAGACATCAATGGTTTTACAATTTTCATTATCCAGCTTTGACCAACTACCTTCCAGTATTGACCCTCCAATAGTCCATCTATACACGTCAGTAAGCACTATATAGCCCTCACTTATAATGTCTTCATTTAGCTTGTAGTCCCCTGCTTTGCAAAGTTGTTTGTGGTTAAATAGTGCATCTTGTATTTTGAAACATTGGCTTTGCTACTTTATGTCTGCCATGTAAAGCCGCCCAAAGCTGTAAGTGGCAACATCTAGTTTAGCTCCGTTTATTGTCACGTGTGCAGAGATACAGGGAAAAGCTTTTGTTGTGTGCTACCCAATTAATGGAAAGATTGAATGATTATAATCATCCACAATGTACAAACACAGGATAAAGTGAATAACGTTTAATACAAGATCAAATCCAGTAAAGTCGGATTAAAGATAGTCCAAGGATCTCCAATGAGGTAGATAGAAGCTCAGGACCGCTCTCTAGTTGTTGATAGCATGGTTCAGTTGCCTGATAACAGCTGGGAAGAAACTGTCCCTAAATCTGGAGGTGTTGGTTTTCACACTTCCGTAACTTTTGCCTGAGGGGAGAAGAGGGAGTGAACGGGGTGAGACTCATCCTTGATTATGCTGGTGGCCTTGCCCAGGCAGCGTGAGATGTAAATGGAGTCAACGGCAGGTAGTTTGGTTTGTATGACGGTCTGGGCTGCCTCCACAATTCTCTACAATTTCTTGTGGTCTTGGATGGAGCTGTTCCCAAACCATGCTGCAATGCATCCCAATAAAATGCTTTCTACTGCACATCTGTAAAGGTTCCCAGAGACATGCCGAAAAGGAAGGGAAGTAGAGGTGTAGGTGTGCTTTCATGGCCAGTGCTTTGATATGGATAGTCTAGGTCCAGTTGCTGGTGATATTTACTCCTAGAAACAAAGCTTTCAACTAACTCTACTTCAACACTATCAAAGCATACCATTTTGCTTCCTGAAGTCGATCACAATGTCCTTTGTCTTGCTGGCATTGAGAGAAAGGTTGTGGTCTCGACACCAGGCCACACGGTTCGCAATCTACTTTCTGTACTCTGTCTCATCATTATTTGATATTCGGCCCACAACAATGGTGCTGTCGGCGAATCTGTAAATTGAATTGGATTTGTATGTGGCTCACAGTGGTGATTGTATAACACGTAAAGAAGGGGGCTGAGAATGCATACTTGTGGAGCACCAGTGTTAAGCATTATTGTAGAGAATGATGTGTCCCCTATCCTCACTGATTGTGGTCTGTTTATCAGGAAGTTGAGGATCCAGTTGCAAAGATGAATGCTGATTCTAGTTTCAACGTATTTGATAATGAACTTGGGTAGGATAATGGTATTAAAAGCAGAGCTGTGGTCTATGAATAGAAGTCTGACATAAGTGTTTCTCTTATCCAGGTGTTCCAGGGATGAGTGCAGGGAGATGGTATCAGCTGTGAACCTATAGTAGCAGTAGGTGAATTGCAGTCTGTCAAGGTTGCTTGGTAGAATAGATTGAATGTGTTCCATAACTAGCCTCTCAAAGCACTTCATGATGGTGGATGTCAAGGTCACTGATGGTAGTCATTGTCATGAGATCATGCTTTTCTCCAGATAATAGTGGTCTTCTTGAAGCAGGTCGGTACCACATAACAGAGTAGGGAGAGATTAAAGATGTCCATGCATACCCCTGCTAGCTGGTCCACAGTCTCTAAGGATGCAGCCAGGGACTCCATCTGGGCCAGTTGCTTTCCATCAGTTCACCCTCAGAAAGGCCGAACTAACTTCTGCAAAAGTGACCCTGAGAAGAGACACATTTGAGTTTGAAGGGATGGATATCATCACTGGAATTCTGCTAAAATCAAGCATAGAAGGCCAAATCTGATTGATTTATTTTGAAGACATGAACATAAAGGTCAATGAGGGCAGAGCTGTAGATGTTGGGAACATGGAGTTCAGTTAGGCGTTCGACAAGGTTCCGCATGGTAGGCTACTCTGGAAGGTTAGATCCCATGGGATCCAAGGAGAGATAGCTGAATGGATAGCAATTGGGTCCATGGAAGGAAGCAAAGGGTGATTGTAAAAGGTTGCTTCTCGGACTGGAGGCCTGTGACTATTGGTGTGCCTCAGGGTTCGGTGCTGGGCCCGTTACTGTTTGTCATCTACATCAATGAGTTACATACAGGGCAAGATTAGTAAGTTTGCTGAGGATACAAAAGTGAGTGGTTTTGCAGATAGTGATGATGGGTGTGGAAGATTGCAGCAGGATCTGGATCGGATCTGGAAATTGATCTATTGACCAGGTGGGCGGAGGAATGGTTTATTTAATACAGAGAAGTGTGAGGTGTTGCATTTTAGGACATTGAACAATGCCAGGACCTACACAGTAAAAGGTAGGCCTCTGGGTAGTGTTGTGGAGCAGAGTGATCTAGGAGTACAGGTGCATGGTTCCTTGAAGGTCAAGTCGCAGGTAGACAAGGTGGTCAAAAAGGCTTTTGGCACTTTGGCCTTCATTAGTCAGAATGTTGAGTATAGAAGTTGGGAGGTCATGTTGCAGTTGTATCAGATATTGATGAGACCACATTTAGAATATTGTGTTCAGTTCTGGGCACCAAGTTATAGCAAAGATATTGTCAAGCTTGAAAGGGTTCAAAAAAGATTTTCAAGGATGTTGCCAGGATTAGAGGGTGTGAGCTATAGGGAGAGGTTGAGTATGCTGGGTCTCCATTCCATGGAGCGCAGGAGGATGAGGGGAGATCTTATAGAGGTGTACAAAATCATGAGAGGAATAAATCGGGTAGATGCACGGTCTTTTGCCTAGAACAGGGGAATCGAGGACCAGAGGACATAGGTTCAAGGTGAAGAGGACAAGATTTAATAGGAATCCGAGGTGGTGTTTTTTCACATGAAGGGTGGTGGGTGTATGGAACAAGTTGCCAGAGGAGGTAGTTGAGGCTGGACCATCCGATCGTTTAAGAAACAGTTAGAAGGGTACATGAATAGGACAGGTTTGAAGGGATATGGACCAAGCACAGGCAGGTGGGACTAGTGTAGCTGGGACATGTTGGCCAGTGTGGGGAAGTTGGTCAGAAGGGCCGGTTTCCACACTGTATAACTCTATGGCTCTATCTCGAAGGCATTAAGTTCACCAGGTAGAGCCGCATTATCACCAGTGATATTTTGTGACTTCATTTTGCAGCCAATTACATTATTCAGACTCTGCCACATTCTTCGCTTGTCCGAATAATTATACTGGGACTCAGGTTTGTCCCAATATTCTCTCTTGGCATCCTTAATGGCTTTGTGAATATCATGGCGATCTTTTGAGCACCGCACGAGATCATTTAACTTGTATGCCATGGACCTGGCCTTAACCTGTAAACGTACCTCTCGATTCATCCACGGTTTCCGCCGGCTGGGGAACGCTTGGATTGCCTATGTCGACGCGCTGTCCTCTACGCACTTGTTGACAAAGTCAGTCACGGCAATGGCGTACTCATTCAGGTTAGCTGCGGAATCCCTGAATATGGACCAGTCCACTGACTTAACTGACCGTGTCCACCAACTAGCATTAAACAATTATTTGGTCCAGATCCTCCTACCTCAGTGCTTGTTTGTAGGCAGGGAGCAGAAGCACAGCTAGGTGATCAGATTTCCCAAAATGTGGCCAGTGATTGGGGCAGTAGGCATATTTTATTGATGTGTAGCAGTACTCGATGGAATTCTGGCCTCTGGTGGAATAGGCGACCTGCTGATGATGGACCAATATTGATGGTCCATTGTTCATTGTTGTGCAATGCCCACTTTCCATCTATCCTATAAAGTGATCCATGTCTCACCCACAAGGTGAGATCCCTGCACAGGAGATCAGGTCTGAACTGCAGGAAAATCTCCACATCTGGTCTATTTAAATATTCCTTCAATTACTTTGCATGTCTGTTATGGAATTTATTTAGAGAAAGGTTCACTTGACTGAATCGAGTTGTACTTTAGAGCTGCAAAAGCCGAACAGATTTGTGCTAATTGCTGAGGTGAAATATTTATTAACACATGCTTAACGTTCTTAGAAGAATGCCAGATGGGCCCCCAGTATGACCAGCAGGAGCGAGGTCTGCTTCAGAGAGGAAGTTAAAGGAGGATGGGATGATAATTGCCCATACCTGCATATGAATCACATTATTGCTCACCATGTCTCAGATCAGGAAATTCAACTGCTTCCTATGTACAGAAGGCAGGTTTCCCCAGACAGTGGGCTTCCTGAACGTTTTAGGGAGTGGTGGACATACCACATGTGGTTCATGTGTAAACCCAGAGTTCTTAGCTAACTCAAAGTCTAAAAATGCTCCCAGCATTTTCCGATCAACTATAACTCCACTCATTGCTCCGTATGCCACATCTCCATCATCACTGAACAACAATCATGTACACCCACCCACAACACACACATCCACATGCACACAACATACAATCATAGAAACATAGAAACATAAAAAATAGGTGCAGGAGTAGGCCATTCGGCCCTTCGAGGCAACATCGCCATTTAATATGATCATGGCTGATCATCCAAAATCAGTATCCTGTTCCTACTTTCTCCCCATTTCCTTGATTCCGTTATCCCTAGGAGCTATATCTAATTCTCTCTTGAAAATATCCAGTGAATTGGCCTCCACTGCCTTCTGTGGCCGAAAAATCAGTATCCTGGGTGAAATTTACTTTCCTCACTCATTTCCCCTTATTCTTAAACTGATTCCGTTCCCCAACATCCCCTAGGAGCCCTTATATCTAATTTTCTCCCTCTCATCCTTCTAAAGTGAATATAAGCCAGTGAATTGGCCTCCACAAACTCGCCTTCTGTGATTAGCAGCGAATTCCACAAATTCATAACTCTCTGGGTGAAATTTTTTTCCTCATCTCAGTCCAAAGTCCTTGGCGATGCTACCCCTCCGCATTCTTAAGACTGTGGAGGGGAGCGTGGAACCGGTGATGCGTGGCTCTAGATTTTCCCGGAGACAAGCATCGGTGACATTTTTCTCGATGGTGCATCTAGTTCTGTCCAAGATGGACCCTTCAGTAGGAAGAAGAACGCTTTGAGCCTTCTTGATAGAGTAGTTTGTGGATAAGAGAGGTCCCGGAGATTCTCCCACCCTTCTAGAAACACGTTCCACCTGTCCCGTTAATATAAGGGGGTGTCGATCCATTCCTGAAGTCTACAATGAGCACACAAACCAGCAGTGCACCATGCTGCTAAGTGCTGGGGCCAGCATCACAACCGGAAATGCAACGTGAATAGTACATTGTGCAGTGCAAGAGGGAGTAGAGGAGGGGGCTCAGCACACAGCCCTGAGGAACACCGGTGTTCAGGGTGAGGGTTGAAGAGGTGTGCTTGTCTAACCTCACAGACTGTTGCAGAGGGAGGGGTCGATGCCCAGGTTACCGAGTTTGGATCAGTTTTGAGGATTGGTGTTGAATGCTTGTAATCGATGACTTCCTTCCTCCTCATTGTCTGCAAATTCTCCAATTTTGGTGATGTCAACAAACTTACTCACCAACCCATCATGGCCAGTGGATGATTTAAAGATTGAAAGTGATGGCATACTCATTTAAACATTTTTTTCTCAGGTCTCACGTCCTACATCCTTTGATCCCAGGGTCCCACCTGACCTACAACTCTGAAAGTTGCTAACTTACCAGCTCCTCTGGCCCCATAGCAGAAGCGTCCACGTCTACTCCTATTCCTTATGACCTTATAATTCAATGTTAATGTATTTTGCGGACTCTGCAGTACTGTTCCTTGCCCCATGGCTGCCATTGGAATTCTATTTTACTTCGGAGTCACGTGAGTGACTACGTGAAGAACCCCGCCAGGACGCATGCGTGTCATATCGCTACACACATTGCAACGAGTCACAGCAGGGGGAACGACGTTCCCTTAGCGGCAGAATTTGAAAGCCGGGAACAGCAGGTAAGGAGACTCTGTGTTCCTTCCACTTACCTTACAGGTGGAGACATGGACCAGATCCACGAAGGCTGCGAGAAAGCTGGCAGGGGAGAACCGCGGAGTTGCGGGCAGCCGGCAGCAGCAGCCAACGGCACGCCAATCTCCCATAATGGGAACAACTGTGCCCGACTTCGCTCCCGCACCAGCCACGGCCGGGCGGTAGAGCGAAGCAAAAAACTAACAGAGTCGTTGACTCCGATGAGTCCGACTCTGTATAGCCACAAGTGGCCAGTGCCCGTGAGCATTTGGGGCCGGTTGGAGTGGCTTGCCCGTGCGCATTGGAGCCGGTTGGAGCGGCTGGGAGCGGGGAACAAAAGCAGCCGTGACGGCCAGTGCCCGTGAGCATTGGAGCCAGTTGGAGCGGCTGGGGAAAACAGGAGCAGCCGCGAGCGGCCAGTGCCCGTGAGCATTGGAGCCGGTTGGAGCGGCTGCTGGAGGAAATACTCCAAGTGGGAGGCTCCGGGAGATGGAGGCTAGCCACAGTGGGCAGTTAGTAAGCCCCACAGCAGTACCTCTTGTGGGGCTGCACAATGTTTCTCCCTCATCAGAGGGGAGCACGGAGGGTCAATTCTGGGATGACCCAGAAGAGGGGAGTGATCAACATACCCCTAGTATGCCTGGGGTGAAAGAAAACATGTTGGATATGGTGCCTCAGTTTATCCAACCCGACCAAACCGGCCTAAACCTGGAGCCGAAAATAGTGATAAGCATTGACTACATGTCTTTTAACCAACTACAGGGACAGGCATTATCGGACACCACAGCGCGACACTTACCACCAGGGAACTGCAAGTCGCTAAATGTTCCCAGTGTCAACCAGTGCATCTGGACACATGTCGGGGCATCAATTAGAACCAGGGACTTAAAAATACAGAAAATCCTAAAAGTCCTAACAGCAGGAATTACGGCTTTTGCCCGCACATTGAATGAGCAAAACATGACCCTAGAGCACCAAGATGCACTGGCTTTACTCTGCAACTCACAATACGAGTTAAAAAATATTAGGAAAAGTGCTATCCAACCGGCTTTAGACCCCAAATTTGCAGGCCTCTGCAAACCTGGAACTTCCAAACCATCAATATTATTATTTGGAGGGGATTTATCAAAACAAGTCAAAGAAGTTGACGAAGAGGCGAAAACCCTGGGGCTCATAAAAGCAGCATCCAAAAGCTACTACGGCCATAAACAGCACCCCTACGCACCCACCAGTCGGCCAAGACAAACTGGAGAAAGCGCAAAACCAGGTACACCCAACATCGGTCTTTTTTAGGCCATGGCCCAAATTTTCCTTCCTGGAAAATGCGCTAGCCCTCAACACCAACCTAACTACAGACCCAGACAATGGCGCCTCAACGTCTACGGAGGATGCCGAAGAAGTAACATACCTACCACTGGTAACCATGGAGATAGGTGGGTCTGGTTCCTTAAGAATTAAAGGGAGCATGGAAATTGGTGGGAGATTATGATATTATTTGGATGCATGGAATAAGTTAACTACCGACACTTATATTCTAAGCAGTATCCAGGGTTATACCATAGAATTTATACAAAAACATAATACTCCAGTTCAGCATGTACCAAACCGAATGTTCGTGCTCACAGGCATATAAAAATCTAAAGCACATGCTGAATTACAGCGGCTGTATAAAAAAGGAGTAATTGAGAAAACCCAACACGAATCACAGGAATTTGTGTCCAACATCTTTATAAAAAACAAGAAAGATGGTGGTTGCCGCATCATCATCGATTTGACTACTTTGAATACCTTTGTACAATACATTCATTTCAAGGTGGAGACCTTTGTTACTGCTAAGCAATTGATTTCCGAAGGCTACTACATGGCAAGCATCGATTTAAAAGATGCTTACTATACAGTACCGACAAGAGGTGACCACAGATCTTATTTAAAATTCAACTGGATGGGTCAGCCTTGACAATACAGGGCACTACCTTATGGGATAACATCAGCCCCAGGCTGTTCACAAAAATTTGAAACCAGCCCTAGCATTACTGCGGAAACAAAAACACATGGCAATGGCATATCTAGATGACATACTTATTGTTGGCAAAACTTTGGAATTGGCTAAACAAGCGGTAACAGCCACAAAACAATTGTTTGAAAACTGGGGTTTATCATCCATCCAGTTAAGTCTAAATTAACGCCTTCAACAAAATTGGATTATGTGGGGTTCACCATTAACTCAGTACTCATGTCAGTGACTTTGCCAAAAGAAAATGTTACAGCCTTAATAGAGGCTTGTAGCAAAATCATCGACATCACCAAACCATCCATTAGACTGGTAGCTAGATAATTTCCAGCCACACAATTCGGACCTTTACACTATCGAATTTCGCAGAGAGCAAAAATAAGAGCACTCAAACTTAATGATGGCCATTTTGACAGACCAATGAAGCTACCAACAGAGGCCATAATGGAACTAAAATGGTGGGAACATAACATCAGGTATTGTTCCAATCCAATAATTATCAGCAACCCATCTATGGTGCTACAAACTGATGCCAGTGCACTTGGTTGGGGTGCCACCAATTCCATCTCCAGCTGTGGAGGTAGATGGACTGTTCAGGAGGCATCATTATTACTAACACTGGGCATAAACTACCTGGAAATGTTGGGTGCATTCTATGGCCTAAAGTCATATTGTATTGGGTCATATCACCAGCATGTCAGACTACAGATTGACAATACCACCGTGGTAGCATATATCAACCACATGGGTGGAAACAAATCGACATCATGTGACAATCTGGCCAACACAATTTGGCAATGGTGTATCCAGAGAGATATTTGGATATCAGCTACCTACTTACCAGGTAAACTAAATTTAGTGGCAGACACCAGGTCACGCAAATTCAATGAAAACACTGAATGGATGTTGGATAAAAATGTATTTGCTGAAATTACAGCATGGTATGGAACACCAGATATCGATCTTTTCGCATCCAGGCTCAATCACCAGTTATCAAATTATGTTTCATGGGAACCAGACCTGGGGCAGCGGCAACAGATGCATTTTTGCTGCATTGGGGGAAATTGTTTATTTATGCATTCCCTCCTTTCTGCCTCATCAGTCGGGTATTAAGGAAAATACAGCAAGACTCTGCATCTGGTATTTTGATAGTACCCGATTGGCCTACTCAACCATGGTTCCATACTAGACATGGTATTCGAACCATGCATCACCATCAATCATAGACCTAATTTACTGGTCCATCCGGTAACAGAGGAAAGATCACCCACGGATCTATGAACATCCCATCTGTTCTGGAATTCCTGGCAAGCCTCCATTACGATGAGAGGCTCGGTCATAGTGTCATCAACTGCACCAGAAGTGCTCTGTCAACATACCTGTGGCAAGGAACAAATCGGCATTCTGTTGGGACACACCCTGGTAACCAAACTCATGAGGGGCGTTTTAATGTTAATCCCCCAAGAACCAGTTACTCCCAAATATGGGATGTGAGCATTGCACTGACCATGTTAAGAAACTGGTCTCCAGCTACAGCTCTGTCCCTACAGAAACTGACTATGAAAACAGTCATGCTGATGGCCTTGGTCACAGCTCAAAGGGTCCAGTCACTACAGAACCTAAGGCTGGACAACATGATTATTTCATCTGGAAATTTAACTTTTCACATCAATGAATTAGTCAAACAAAACTGACAGGGTGAGCAGGCCTAAAAACAGAATTCAGGGCATACCCAACAGATGATCGTCTCTGTATTGTAACACACTTACTATAATATATGGAGTATACTAAGATCATCAGAGGGAAAGAAATGTCACTTTTAATCAGCTACAATCAGCCACTCAAAACAGTAACAGTCCAGACCATCTCTAGATGGCTAAAACAGGTCCTAATAAGGCTGGAGTAGACACTAGCATTTTAAATCTCACTCCACCAGGGCTGCCGCTACATCGGCAGCTATGATGTTGGATGTTCCTATGGACCAAATCCACAAGACAGCAGGATGGTCAACAGAGAAAACTTTCCAACGATTTTATAACAAACCAGTCATTGAACCTGGAACATTTGCAGAAACAATTCTAAGTTCTGTAATATAATTTACCCCATAAATAGGGGCTATAATTTGGTGTTAATATATTTATCATTGGGTTTTCAATATCGTATTGATGTCTAATGATGTTAACACTATTCTCCCCATAATCAAGGCAGATGTGATGCATGGACTCGTTTCCACGGCATGAAATCACAGAGCTTTAAAATCTTCACGGAGTCACTCACGTGACTCCGAAGTAAAATAGTAAGATTAAACGAGAACTTACCAGTTTGAAGTTTGATCGTTATTTTATGAGGAGTAACGTTGAGGGATTACGTGCCCTCCGCTCCCACCCTTGATCATATACTCAACTGGTATCTCTTCTCTAATCTTACTATGTTTAGTCATTACAGTTATCTGTGATTTCACACCGCTGCTTTGAAGAATGACACGCATGCGTCCTGGCGGGGTTATTCACGTAATCCCTCAACGTTACTCCTCATAAAATAACGATCAAACTTCAAACTGGTAAGTTCTTGTTTAATCTTACTATTCTCCTGCACCTCTAGGAGCCTGGACTAGAGTCATGCATAGACATGATACTCTTTGTCCTCCCGGAACCATCTGTTCATCTGGCCACTTGCTTCGAGGTGTCCATCTCTTTTCCATGTTGGACAATATTTGGGCAATGTTTAAAGGGTATGTGCGGGGTAAGTTATTTACACAGTGGATGGTGGGTGCCTGGAATGCCTTGTCAGGCGTGGTGGTAGAGGCAGATAGTGGCGTTTAAGAAGCTCTCGGATGGGCACATGGATACACTGGGAGTGGAGGGTATGGCCTATGTGCAGGTATATGAGATTAATTAGTCATATTCGGCACAGATATTATGAGACTTCCTGTTCAATATGTTTCTATGTTTCATTTTTTTTTGCACCGGGCTATTATTTGTCCTAACGTGACATTTCATAAGGGGTATTTTGAGGTTAAAAAGGACCAAATTGCTGATTAGTTGTGCAGGCAATTTTGCATCAATTCCATCTGCAATTTTCCTTTTGTTGCTGTCAAATAACTGGAACTGGAGCTGAAGGGAAAGATAAGATTTCTTATCATTAGAATTCATGGTTGATAAGGGCACACAGAAAATGTGCAGTTATGAAATAGCTTGGATATTACTTATATATGAAATAGCTTACATACTTATGTAATGCATATATGCAAGTTTTTGTTACTTTATCTGCTGTGGCATCTGTTACACGCAGCAATTTAAATACAAATGTAAGTATATTTTACTAAACAGAAGGTATTGAAACATTCATGGTGTTTCATGCAGTAATGTCTTCTTGATATTGTTGGGCCCTTATCTACCATTAATTCTATTGATATGAAATCTGTATTTTTTATTCCTATAATATTCCAAAACATATCAGCAATTTCCCCCTTTTTTACCAAAAAAAAAACCCTTTTAGAAATAATACAAGCAGAGCCTTATGTTAATAATGTTTCTGTGGGTAAGCAGGAATAAAATCTATAAATATTGACAAGTTTAAATAGCTGCCTATTTCCTCTCATCAGGAAATATTCCATGATTAGTAGCTGAAGGCGTTAATATTATAGATAAACACAAATGCTGAACTTTAAGAAATGTAAATACCTCGCAATAACAAAAAACAGGCAAAAGTTTGAAACATAGCAGTAGAATTGATCAGTAGCTTTGATCGGGAAATGAAAGGCCACAAACTGCACCACTAAACACGGCGTATAAATTTACTAACTGTAGTGTTTGTGTTTCAGCATAATAAATACATCCGAGTTTGTCAAGAGTAAAATTATAAAAGATGATCACAAGGTGAAGCTTCAGCAGTGCCGCAGCTCATTAAAGTATTGCAATATTCATTTGTTTACAATATAATTTATGATTCAAAATGGCAATCTGGAGACATTTTCACCTAGGCCACAACCTTTATCATCGTTACTTTTTTGCAACTCTTTCATTCATTTGTTCTATATCTCTCCACATCATCTTTATATCTCGTGTTTCCCTTTCCCTTGACTCTCAGTCTGAAGAAGGGTATCGACCCAAAACACTGCCTATTCCTTTTCTCCAGAGGTGCTGTCTGTCCTGCTGTTACTCCAGCTTTTTGTGTCTATCTTCGGTTTAAACCGACATCTGCAGTTCCTTCCAGCACATTGAACTGAGGCTTTTCTGTTGTGCCCACCCAGGAAATAATGTTGTCGGAGCAAAATCTACCTTAGTGGTTTTATAAAAAAGATTAATACCGTTTATTCTGATAATTTTAAATTAGGTTTGCCATGTGAAGGGGCAGGTTCAGCAAAATCACATTTGTGATCTTGAATCTTTGATTGTTTGCTTTTCGATTCTCCAACCGTGATTCAGCAGAGATGCTCAGGGGAATCTGATATAACTGGATCTCAACTCTCCAGTTGGAACATTTTCAGATCATTACCATTCAGACAGTCGATATTGGTAATCATTTTCTAATTCCAATTACAGGTTCTTGAGAACTATCTTCTATTTTAAAACACATCACATTTTCACACAAAGGGTGGTGGGTATATGGAATAAGCTGCTGGAGGAAGTAGTTGAGGTTGGGACTATCCCAATGTTTAAGAATAGACAGGTATATGGATAGGACAGTTTTGGAGGGATATAGACCAAACACAGGCAGGTGGGACTAATGTAGCTGGGACCTGTAGGCCGGTGTGGGCAAGTTGGGCAGAAGGGCCTGTTTCCACACTGTAATAACATTTTTGCCTTATTACATCAACCATTGAGTTATTTAATTGCTCCTGCTTTCCACCTCATCGCTAACCTTGCTCACTTCCCAATTTTCTGCACTGGTCCTTACTAGAAATCTCTTGCATCTGCATCTTGTTACAGTTTTGGCATAAGCTCACAATCCTTCAGCCTTAATTCTGTTTTGTCTCTCATGTTGTATGTATGGGTGTTGGCTGATGTCTGACCTGCTGAATCCTTCCAGTCATTTTGATTTAAATGAGCGATTATGTTATTGGTTTAACATTTATTTTTAAATATGAAATCATGAACCTGCAAGCACCCAATCTCAGCTCAGAGGTCACATTCTGTCAAAGTAAACATAAAACATGAGGCTGATTAATGAAAAACACCATACCCACATCAAAGGGCAGCATAAATTGAGTAAATTCTACTCTCAAATAAGAGGAGCAATTTAATTGCACTCATAAAAAAATAATATTTGGCTTTGATATTCTGAGACACTCAATAACCAGTTATTTTTATGATTTATTAAGTATAAACCTATTGGTGCGTAGATTAGTGAAAGAGGATTCAGAACAGGTCATAAGGTCACACGTGATAAGAGCAGAATTAAGCTATTCAGCCCATCGAGTCTACTCCGCCATTCAATCATGGCTGATCTATCCCTCCCTCCGAACCCCTTTCTCCTGCCTTCTCCCTATAACCCCTGACACCCATACTAACCATGAATCTATCTATTTCAGCCTTAAAAATATCCATTGACGGCCTCCACAGCCTTCTGTGGCAAAGAATTCCACAGATTCACCACCCTCTGACTAAATAAATTCCTCCTCATCTCCTTCCTAAAGGAACATCCTTTAATTCAGAGGTTATCACATCTAGTCCTAGACTCTCCCACTGACGTAAAAGAAAAGAAAATGCAGGAAAAATGCAATGTCAGGCCAAATCTGTGGGAAGAGAACCAGTGTTAATGTTTCAGGTCGAGACGCTTACATACAACATGAGTTGCTGCTTATTTCCTTCACTTTCTGTTCTTATTTTAGATCTTCAGCATTTGCATTTTGTGGTTTTCATTCACATAGATTGATGTGATTGAACAAAGAACCAGAAGGAGAGACTTAGTCCTTACATAGTATTCTGATATGAAGCAGAAAATATTAGGAACGGCTTCAACAGTAGCCTTCAGAAAAATATTGGATATGTACTTGAACAGAAAGGGAACACAGGGTTATGAAAAAAGAAAAGGTGTGATATCATGTGGAAAGAATGAGGAAGCAGGACTAATTCCACAATTCTTTCACTTAGATTGAACTAGATGGTGTTCTGCAGTATGAAAAGATGTTGCAGGGAGAGACCTGGTTAATGGAAGTTGAGAGTGTTTTTTTAATGGAATTGAATAGGGTTCAGCCACAAGTGAACAACTCTTTGTGTTGGAACCTTTGCTCATAATCCATTTTCATTCATGTCTAGGAATGACATGGGTGAAGTCTTGACAAAACAGTCTGCAGTTTTTTTCAAATATGTTGAAAATATGCATTGGGATTTAGTTCAGACTAAATGACTGGATGGTATCAATTTGAATAATGTTGAAAAATGGGCATGCCCATGGTAGACATCATTTGATGTCGACAAATGCAAGACCATGAAGCTGAGCTCAAAATATACCAAAGATGACAAATGTAGAATTCAGATAGAAAGGAATAACGTAAAAAACTAAGTGCTGGAGTAACTCAGTGTGTCGGGAGCATCTCTGGAGAACATGGATAATGTTGTTTTGGGTCAGAACCTTTTCTCAGCAGAATGTCTGAAGAAGGGACCCGGCCCAAAATGTCAACTATCCATGTCCTCCAGAGATGCTGCCTGACCCATCATGTTGCTCCAGCAATTTGTGTTTTGTTCAAGATTCCTGCATCTGCAGTTTCTTGTTTCTCTCAGGTAAAAAGGTTCATGAGAAAGAGCTGAGATTTACTGTAAGTACAAATCAGGCAGCTATAAGGAAAGTCAATGCCGCTTGTGGTATGAAATGAGAATCATTACGAACAATGCACAATAAATTCACAATACCAGGCTTTGTTGTGTCTGCAGTTGTTGTGTCTGCAGAAGATTAGGTCTTCAAATACAGTGAAGAGAACCCAGAATGATAAAGAAAATGACAAACCAGCATTCATTTAACTTTAATGAATGCATTGCCAGTTTATGCTCAAGAGTTGGGCTCTTTGCTACACTCAAAACAAGGTCCAATTGAGGCAAAACTGAGTTTTACAAGCTTGGGAATATCAACTTGGGAATGGTTATCTGAGATGATAGAGCTAATGAGGGTACAGGGAATTCATGTAATCCTCGTCAAGCAAAGAGATAGTTCTGAGGACCTGATGCATTTCCTTTTATACGCATTAATAATTCAAGTGAAGGTGTTTGTGGTATTCATTCCGCTAAAAGTCAGTGATTTGATTTCACATAAGGACATTTGCAGTATTAGAAAGGAACCTGCCAGTTCCATGCTTGGAAAAAATTCAAAATGCTGACAAGGCCGGAGTTTATTGCCCTTGTGAAGGTGGTAGTGATACACCATATTGAATCATTACTGTCCTTCAGTTGAAGGTATTTCCACAGTGCTATCAGGCAGTAAGTTTAAAGATTTAGACTCAGCAGTGGCGAAGGAGCAGACATACATTTCCAAGTCAAAGGCTTAAAGCTGGAAGGGGAACATAAAAGTGGTGGCATTCACTTGCTGTCTTGGCTCTTCTTGTTAGTGGAGGTCATGAGTCAGCAGGTAAGTAACAGCATTGCTTTTTGTAGATGGAACAAAACAGCAGCCAAGCGGTGTTTAGGATGGTGGAAGAGGTGACACTCAAGTAAGTAACTTTGACTTGGATGGTGTTGAGGTTAGAGAGCTGCACTCACGCAGGCAAATAGAGTATTGCTCATACCCCTTGTAGTCGGAGACAGGATGTCAACTCTCCCATAGGCTTTGTGAGGACCCTGCTAGCTGGAGAGAGAGAGAGAGACAGAGAGTGTTAGAGAGAATGCCGGGACCCAAGAAATAAAGAAGAACAGTGAAAATAGTCACATTATCGACATATGGAAAGAGATTAGCTAACAATAACTTCCTGGGTATAAGTGTAGCTTTGAGAAGAAAACATTTCTAGGATCAGCCATTTTGCAAAGGAATTATATGATGAGAGGAAGATATGAACTGGCAATATAGTTACAAATACTCTAGCCTGAAAAGGAAGGAAGGTGTCCTTTGTTTAGGAAGGAACTGCAGATGCTGATTTACATCGAAGAGAGACACAAAATGCTGGAGTAACTTAGCGGGACAGGCTGCATTTCTGGAGAGAAGGAATGTGAGATGTTTCGGGTCGAGACCCTTCTTCAGACTGAGAGTCAGGAAAGAGGTAGACAGAGGTATGGAAGAGTAAGGTGTGAAAACAAGAGATTTAAAAAAGGGATGAAATTCAAGAAAAATGTAGAATGGATCATTGTTAGCTGACGTTTATGCAGCCCTTGGATGAGTGACAACTTGAAATGATTGACTTTGGACTTGTGAGGCATTGGATTATAACAAAAGCTTACTTTAGAAGAATGAAGGAAAGATTGTATTAAAGCAGGGCAGTCTGAAACATTGAGCGACAACCTGGAAATAGCCATCGCAAGTAGGAAGGCACTGAGTTCAAAACGCAGAGAGACTAACTCCTCCTGAATCTGGCCTATTTATTCTCAAGGGTAGCATTTGAGTCCAAGTTTTGTCTTGTGATTTTGTGTAATAAGCTGAAACAGTAAATCAAATGAGAAGTTTGTGATTTGCCTGCATGCTTAAGTAATTGAATACTAATAAAGTGTGTTTTTCAATGATGAAAAGCCTTTGTAATGAGAAAAGCTGAGTTGTTTCTGAAAGGTGCCCAGTCTCTGCTTTGGTCTTCTACCCATTGTGTTCATGTATCTTGATGTTTGGAAGGTAATGATATTACATTAAAGATAGGTGGCTTGATTTTCTTTCATTGAAGAGACTAAATGTCTGACCTTTAACAAAAAAGTTTACAATATTTGTAACTCAACAATCCACACCTGAGGTTGTCTAGGTCTTGCTGAGTACACTAAGAACGGTTTCATTTTGTTCAGGATGTGTCAATATATTCATAGAGTATTCCTGCTTGTGAAATGGTAGAAGGGAAGGCATTGATGAAGTAGCTGCTGTGCAATGCTAAGAATGAGGACTTGAGGAACTCTTGCAGTGAAATTCTTGAGCTTGGATGCTTGATCTCCAAACATTATAGTGATGGGTTATTAACTTTTGTTTTCCATATTCCCTTGATGTCACACTCAGTTAAATGCTTCCTTGATGTCAAGGGCAGTCACTCCCAACTCACACTGGATTATAGCTCTTTAGTCCATGAGTTTGGACCAAAGCCAGGCTGAGGCCTGGAAATGAGAGATCTTTTTCAAACCGGAAGATGACACAAAAGTAGGTTCTGTCATAAACAGTGAAGATGGTTTTCAAAATTTACAGCAGGTGGACCAATGGTCTGAGGAATGGCTAATGGAGTTTAATGCAGATAAGTGTTTTTGGAAGTCATACAAAGGCAGGACCCTCACTGTGAATCGTGGCGCCCTGGGGAGTGTGGTAGAGCATAGGGATCTACAATTACAGATATGTATCTCTCTGAATGTGGCATCACAGGAAGATAGGGTGGTAAATAAATATTTTGGTACATTGGCCTTTATCAGTCCAGGCATTGAGTATAGAAATTGGGATAGATACAAAATGCTAAGTAACTCAAAAGAGTCAGGCAGTATCTCTGGAGGAAATGGATAGGTGATGTTTCAGGTCAGGGCACTCCTTCTGACTGAAGAAGTTATATTATTGAAATTGGGAAATTAAATCACAGTTACACAGGACGTGAGGAAACATTTGGAGTACTGTATTCCGTTTTCATCATCCTGCTACAGAAAGGATGTCATGAAGCTGGGAAAAATGCAGATCGGATTCACAAGGATGTTGCCAAAATTTAAGGCGGCTGAGCTATAGGGAAAGGTTAAGCAGAATAGGACTTTAATCCTTGGAGCACAGAAGGCTAAGGGCTAATCTTATAGGGGTACATACAATTATAAGGGGAATAAATAGGATGAATGCAAAGAGTCTTTTACCTAAGGTAGAGGAATCAAGAACCAGAGAACATAGGTGAAAGGGGCAATATGAAAAGGAACATAAGGGGAAACCTTTTCACTCAGATGGCAGTAGGTATATGGAACGAGCCGTGAAAAGAGATAGTTGAGGCAGGTTGTACACGAAGAATTAAAATACATTTGGACATATGCATGGGTAGGAAAGGTACAACAGGATATGGGCCATGGGCAAATGGAACTAGTTTAGATGGGGCATAGAATAGAATAGAATAGAATAGAATAGAATGCAATTTATTGTCATTCAAAACCTAGGTTTGAACGAAATATAATTTCTACAGTTTTTTACATTACAAAACAATCCAAGACCCACACTTAACACAGTTTACATAAACATCCATCACAGTGAGTCTCCAACATCTCCTCACTGTGATGGAAGGCAAAGTATTTATCTCTTCCCTTTGTTCCTTCTCCCGTGGTCCAGCAGTCCAACTGCAGTGTCGAGGCAAACTGGGGCTCCGATGTTAAAGCCCCTGGCGGGCGATGGTAAGTCCTGAGGCCGTTTAAGCCATGCCGGGCAATGTTAGGCCCCGGCTCCATGTCCTTTAAACCCGCGATTCCAGCGGGAGAAGTCGCCGTTGCGGAGCTCGGAAAAGCGGTCTCCCACCAGGGACTTGGAGCTCCCGATGTTCCTGTCCACCGGGTCTGCGGCCGGTGCCTCCGAACTCCAAAAGTCGGGTCGCAGCCGCGCGCCACCACAGCTCTTCCCGCTCCGAAGTTGGCCAGCTCCGCGATGTCAGTTCCGCAGGCTCTGCAACTGGAGCCCTCAGGTTAGACCCGGCCGGAGGTCGCCGCCGGCTCCACAATGTTAGGTCCAATGACATCCGAGACCCGACAGGGAATAGTCGGGTCCCCGCACAGGGAAAATATTTAAACAGTTTCCCCCACAGCACCCCCACCACCCCCCACATATACACAGCTAAAAAAAACAATAAAAACTAACTCAAGATATACAGTTAACAAGACAAAAATAAAAAAAGACAGATGACTGTAGTCGAGCCGCTGCCGTTAGGCGCCGCCACTAACTCCTTCTTAGATGTCATGGATAAATTGGGCCAAATGGTCTATTTTTGTGCAGTATAACTGTGACTTTATGACTATGTCTCTAAACTATAATGTGTGAGCAAACTATTGATAAGGAAATGGCTTGATAACACAGCTAATGGGACTTTCTTTCATTTTTGACCATGTAAAATGAGATCTAATTTTTGCATTTTCAATGTTGAAAAATGTGGAAATTTCCTGATAATCACAAGGAAAATGAGGGAAACGTACTTTGATTAAAATGTCTTAATGGTTCTTTGTTCATTCTTTGTGCTTGTTATCAGTAAGTTATTATCTTTGAGGCAGCTCTATCACTGATCAGTTCACTTTTGTTCATCAAATGAGATGGATGAGAGAGGAAGAGCAAGATAGACAGCTTCAGAATTTATATATATGATTTAGGGTAAACTTATCCCCTATGCCGACAAACAACTTCTTCTCTAATTAAATGGATCTTTCATTTACTGTAAGTGGCTAAGCAATTACAAGAAAATTATGGCACTCATAATTCAATTCTAATTGGCACGAGAAACTTGGTTTCACTTCAGAAAATGAGTACAGTTGGTGTAGGAGACTAAATTATCACACTGCAATAAATATAAAAGCAGTAGAAATATGTAAGCATTACAGCTCCTCAATGATATCAGAGAAGGTCCTGCTAACTTCTCTCAGAAATGACAAGACTAGAAATCTCTCCTCTATGTTATTGCGGGAAGGTTTGTGGGTAGGTGTTGGGGGGGGGGGGGGGGGTGTGGGTAGAGGGGAGTTGTTGGTGAGACGGTGTGTGTGGGGGGGGGAGAGGGGTGAAGGGGGGGAGGGGGGAGTGAGCTTGGAGAAAATACGGGGAAGAGCCATGGGTGAGAGGGGGGTATCATGGGGGAGGGGGAGAGGTGCCAGCGAGAGGACCAGAAGGGTAGTGGCTGGAATTTGCGGTGCGATGGCGACTCACAGTGGGCACGTGTCATTCTCCTCTGCCTTGATCAGAGTCTCCACTTTCCATTTGGCAACATCTCTGACTCCGGGCTGGGCTGGGTCTCCGACTCTGGGCTGGGTTGGGCAGGGTCTCCGACTCTGGGCTGGGCTGGGCAGGGTCTCTGACGCTGGATCTCTGATGCTGGGCTGCTCAATGCTGGGCTGCTCGGGGCTGCGCTGCTGCTCTGCTCGGGCTGAGCTGCTCGGGGCTGGGCAATGCTGGGCTGCTCGGGGCTGAGCTGCTCGAGGCTGGGCTGCTCGAGGCTGGGCTGCTCGAGGCTGGGCTACTCAGTGCTGGGCTGCTTCGGGTCCGTCCAAAATTTGTGTCTGGTTGGAAACCTCCACCGGCCATTCTCAGCTCCAGTAAAGACGCGATGGCGCAGGAAAGGGTGGACCATCCCGGTCAGTGACAGGGGAAGAGACTAATCCGCGCGGCGCTGAATGGCAGGAGAAGAGATCGATCTGCGCATGCGCAGTTTTTAAGATTTTTAAAATCCCTCTAACTTTGATGTCATTCAACCCATCGGAACGAAACGTGCAATCGCAGCATAGGAGAACGGTGAGTGAACTGGCAAAAAATCGTAGCACTATCGCAAACCGTTTTTGCGCGAATGGAAAGACCACACAGACTGGAAGATAACAAGATCAGAGTCTTAGTTATGTATAGATAGATAGATGGAAGATATGATGGTGGTGCAACCAACTAAAATGGCAATGAAGATTCAAGATGAGAAGAATGAACAGCAATAGATTGAAGGATTTTAATACATTTTGTCTGATTATACTCTTATGAAGTGCACTTCGATACTTCACTATGTGAAAGGCAAGTTGAAGTTGTCAGCAACAATTCACAGTACATTTTTAGCATTGACATTTGGTTCCTTTGCTCATATGTATATGTCTTCCAAAGCCAAGTATTTTTCCACATGACTAAAGCTGGGATTGTATTCCACATTAGTTTCTGGTGTTTCTGGTGACTAACATATCAGTTTTCCATGTCTTATGTCTGCTGGTGTTCATTTCGCATGTAGAAGGGTCAGCAAAAGGAAGCCTAGACTTGGTTCTTTTGGCCAGTTGGTCAGTTGTCCAATTGGGCTTTAATTCACAGATATTGCAAATGCTACTCGGAGCTTAATATAATTGCTAATGTTTTAACATCTTGTTAAGCAGAAGATAATATTGTAAAATGGAATACTTGCTGAAATTTGCACATTCTCAAAGACGAATACCATGGTGTGAATATTCTATGTACTAAAAACACCAGTGCACGGATAATGTGAGGGTTCCCCCAACCTAGTCAGTTTCTCTCCAGATTCAGCATGTTTGATTCATTCCCAGCTTCAATCACATTTTCAGACAACTTGATTTTATAAAAGCTTCCAGGAGAAACAAGTTATTTTTTCAGACTTTCAGTCTATGTACATTTACAATCCCTTTATGCATCTCCATATTTAAAAGGCTTCTCCAAATGCACTATTTCAATAGATGCAAATGTAGTCAAACACTGTAGCTTTAGCCCTGTCACATAATGGAAGTGAGCCAATGACTTTTACATATGGTTACATTTTCATTTCGAACGATTAAGCACACTCGTTCCATCCAGGGAGATTTGTTTTATGTTTGATAATCCAGTCAAGACAAGACAAGAGAGTTTATTGTCACGTGTCCCTAACAGGACAATGAAATTCTTGCTTTGCTTCAGCACAACAGAACATAGTAGGCATTGACTACAAAACAGAACAGTGTGTCCATATACCATTATATACGTAAATACACACATGAATAAATAAACTGATAAAATACAAATAACAGATAATGGGCTATTAATGTTCAGAGTTTTGTCCGAGCCAAGTTTATTAGCCTGATGGCTATTGAGTTAATAAAGTATATTTATTCAAACTTTCTTAAAAACTTGACTGGTGTAAACAGTGTGAGGTTGTTAAAGAACGATTACCAGATGGATATCTAAAACAAGCTTTTGGTAAAGGGTATACCAGTCTTTATAGTGAATTTTCCCACAGTCTCTATAGTTGAACAGTTGGAGATTTGCATGTGATAACCTTTGATACATGTTCGTAGCCACAGGCATTTTCTTTTCAATGGATATTTTTTTTAAATAGTTGATTAAATTGTTCTTTATTATGTAGATATTCATGGCAATTTGTGATATTTCTTGACTTTTGCAACATATATGTTCAAGAATTTGGATTTACTAAACATATTGACTTTGGCATTGAAGATGGATACAAAATGCTGGAGTAACTCAGGGAGTCTGTTACACTTGCCATGCCTCCAAACACTTGAAACTCTTTCCACACTTCTCCCCTGAGCTATTAGGAGTTACACCTGCATTTAATCTGCTTCCCTAATCTATAAATATAAATAACCTGGTATAAATACCTCAGGTCATCATCAATTGGGTGCTGATTAATCAGTTCTGCATTCTGTTGGTTCGATAGCAGTTCTGAGTTCTGAGAGTTCCATGTTTATATCTTTCAGTTCCAGGTCTATATCTTCCAGTTCCATTTGTGTTTGGATTTTGGATTTTCTTTAGTACTTCTTGGTGAACCTGCATTTGAGTCCATTCCATTTCTGAGCCTTCTGACAGATTAGTTGGCCAGTATGGCAATCCTGGTTAACTCGACCAGAGTTTGGATGGCCCCAGTTCCAGCACTGAGGAGATGTTGGCTCATCTCTACAAGGCTGTTCAACACCAAGGCTCCACTCTCGGCACCCATGAGGTTCGAATAGTCCAAGTTACTGGTTGAATAAACAGACTTGTGTATACTGTCCAGCAGTTATCAACCAGTCAACACCTTGCACCGCCGTCAATTCCTCCTGTCTCCGCTGATGTTTCTCCATCCTCTTCCAGCTGTATGCAGCCCATTCTGGAACCAGTTCTTCCCACCCAGGAGAAGTATCATGGTGACTCTTCTACCTGCAGGTCATTCCTATCCCAGTACTCTTTGGTTTTTGAGCTACAACCGTCCCGCTTCAGAGCTGAACGCTCCAAAGAAGCCGATGCCATCTCCCTGCTGTCAGGATGTGCTTCAGCCTGGGGACAGCTGCCTGGGAGAGACAGCTAGACTTCTGCCAGGACTTTGCCTGTTTTTCGGCAGAGCTGAGAAAGATTTTTGACCACCTTTTGGTCGGAAGAGAGGCAGCCCAGAAGTTGCTGCATCTCTTGCCGATTACGCAATTGATTTTCGAACCGCTGCTTTAGAGAGTGGTTGGTGTGATACGCTCTGCTAAGTATCTTCATCCATGGCCTCAATGAGAACTGAAGAGAACTGAGCTGGCTTCTGGGGTCTTCCCTTGGATTTGGACGCGCTGATTGATTTAACCATCCGGATAGATAACCGGCTCCTAGAGCTATCAGCAGCTCTCAAACAGTGTCCTTCCCCATCACACTCCTCTCGTCATAGTGAGCCGATCATCTCACTTCCCTCAGGAGGAAGAAGCCCCACGCATCCCGGTCCTGATCCAGTGGAGGGGGAGCCCATGCAGATTGGCCGCACCAGGCTGAGCGAGGCCGAGCACCAGAGATGCATACAGGAGAAGTGTTGCCTCTACTGTGGAGGTCTCTGTCACTTCATCGCTGCATGCCTGGTAAATGCCAATGCTCCCCAGCAAGAGAGGGATTATGGGTGAGCAAGGTTTATTTCCCTCCTATTTCCACCAGACTAACTCCAATTACGGTACGCTTTGGAGACACGCTATTGGAACATAATATTCTGATTGACTCGGAGGCAGATGATAGGTTTATCGATATCATTGTTCCTTGGAAATTTCTGATCCCCACTGTTAAAGTAGAAGAACCCCATCAGGCCAGTGCTCTTGATGGAAGAATAATTGGGATGGCTTCACTCTCTGCTCTCCCTCTGAAACTTTGTGTTAATGGAAGCCACAGTGAGAGATTTCAGTTGCTCCTGCTAAATTCACCTCGTGTCCCTGTCATTCAGGGTCGGCCTTGGCTGACTACTCACAACCCCATCGTAAACCAGTCCACTGGCAAGATCTCCACTTCGGGGGAGGATTGTCACGTTAATTGTCTTCGCTCCGCTTGTCTTCCCCTCACCCCTGTGTCTGTTGCTCCTAGTGACAATCCTGAACTGTCCAAAGTAACATCCGAGTATCATGACCTGAAAGAGCTCTTCTGCAAGTTCAGAGCCACCTCTTTACCTCCTCACCGGCTTTATGATTGTGCCATTGACTTATTATCCGGTACTTCTCCACCCCGCGGGTCGCCTGTACTCGCTCTCTGCTCCTGAGACCAACGCCATGGAGAGATGCATTTCAGGGTCTCTGACAGCTGGTTTAATTCCTCCATCCTCCTCTCCCGCCGGGGCGGGATTTTTCTTTGAGTATGAAGGATGGCGACCTTTGCCCTTGCATTGACCATCGAGGCCTGAATGACATCACTGTCAAAAACCGTTGCCACTTGCCGCTCATCTCCTCTGTCTTCAACTGCCTGCAGCATGCCACCATGTTTACCAAGCTGGATCTATGCAATGCCTACCATTTGGTTCAGATCATGGAAGGGGATGTGGAAGACAGCCTTCAACACACCCAGCAGGCATGACAAGAATATCTTAATGCCCTTCGGCCTGACCAACCTGGCTGTCTTCCAGGCTCTGTTCAATGATGCGCTCCGGGACATGCTGAACTGGTTTGTCCTTATTTACCTGACATCCTCGGCTGCTCTGGCTCTGCATCAGAACATACCCACCATGTCAGTCTCATCCTGCAGCAGCTATGGGAGAACCAGCTGTTCATCGAGGCAGAAAAGTGTGAGTTCCACCAGCCCACGGTGTCCTTGCTGGGATACATCCTCTCTGTTGGCCATGTTGAGATTGATCCAGGAAAGGTGAGAGCAGTGGTAGATTGGCCTGAGCCTACCAGTCGACGGCAGCTACAACGCTTCCTCGGCTTTGCCAATGTTTACCGCCGCTTTATCCATGAATACAGAATCCTGGCAGCTCCTCTCACTGCTCTCACGTCTACCTCTTTCAAGATTGCCTGGTCCCCTGCTGCTGAGGGGGCAATCTAGGACCTTAAGCAACGCTTCACTACTGTCCCATCCCGGAGCATGCTGACCCGGCCCATCGGTTTGAAGTGGAGGTTGACATCTCTGAAGTTAGAGTTGGGTCGGTGCTTTCCCAACGCTTCTCCAAGGACCAGAAGATGCACCCCAGTGCCTTTTTCTGTAGCCGCCTCTCCCCGGCTGAGAGGAATCATAACATTGGCAACAGAGAGCTGCTGGCGTTGGAGGAGTGGAGGCCTTGGTTGGAGGGCATTCCAAGTCTCGACGGACCACAAGAGCCTGGAGTACCAGCGTTCGGCGAGGTGGCTCAACCCCCCATCAAGCCTAGTGGGCCTGTTATTCACCCGGTTTAACTTCACCTTGTCATACCGTCCTGGGTCCAAGAATGACAACCATTCCCATGAACCCTTTCTGCCTCCCACCTGCCTGGTGGGCTCCATCACCAGGGGGATCAAGACCACAGTTCGCAATGCCCAGTGTCATCACCCCGATCCTGGTTCTGGACTGTCCAATAAGGCATTTGTCCTGGTCTCTACCTGCTCTAAGTACTCCAGTGGACCCATTGCTCTTATCTCGCCTGTCATACTGGTGTCGGCTGCACCATCTACCTGCTGCGCCAGTGGTTCTAGTGGCCCACCGTGGAGGCCGACACCTGGTCTTTCGTCTCTGCCTGTACACAGAATAAAATGTGCCATCACCCTCCCACTGGTCTCCTTCATTCCCTGCCTGTTTCCCGCAGTCCCTGGTCCCACATCGCCCTGGATTTCATCACCGGCTTGCCTCCGACCAAGGGTAATACGGTTATTCTTACCATTGTGGATCATTTCTCCAAGGCTGCTCATTTCCTTCCTCTTCTTAAGCTCCCATCTGCTGTAGAACTCGCTCACCTGATCCTAAACCAGGTTATGAGACTACAAGGTTTTTCTCGAGACATCGTCTCTGACGGATCCGCAGTTCACCCTGGTTGGCTCCTCCACCAGCCTCTCATCTGGGTTCCATCCACAAACTAATGGTCAGGCTCTGGAGACCACCCTATGTTGCCTGGTGTCTGCCAACCCTACCACCTGGGTCTAGCAAATTGTTGTAGATCGAATATGCCCACAATTCTCTGCCCAGTTCTGCCACCGATCTGTCTCCATTTCACTGGACTCCTGCCCGTGACATCCTGGACCTCTCCCTAACACGTGACTATCATCAGCACTATCCCGACCAGCCAAAGGGGATGCCAGGAGATGTCCGTGGGAGGGGAGCTCCTGTCACACATGCCACTCCTCCAGGCACTTGAGACACTTTCCACACTCATCCCCTGAGCTATTAGGAGTTACAGCTGCATTTAATCAGCTCCCCTAATCTATCACCTGTTATAAATACCTGAGATAATCACCAATGACTGATCGGTTCTGAATTCTGTCAGTTTGATAGCGGTTCTGAGTTCTGTCAGTTCCAGGTCTATATCTTTCGGTTCCATTCGCATTTGGATTTTGGGTTTTCTTCAGTACATCTCAGTGAGCCTGCATTCGAGTCCATTCCATTTCTGGGCCTTCCTACAGGGTCAGGCAGCATCTCTGGAGACAAGGAATAGGGCAAAGGGTCAGGATCCGTGACGTCACCTATTCCTTTTCTCCAGAGATGCTGGACCCGCTTTAGATTGATTAGTAGGACTGGATGTTACAATCCCTAAAATTTTTCACTACAATTGACATTCTTGGGTATGACCATTAGGTGAATTTGCTACCAATCAGACACATCTTCAGTTGTGTACCTCAACGTCACTGGGTGTTTCAGCCTTTTATCACAAGACACCCTCAGTCGAGGCAGGCCCACCGCAGGTTGATCAGACCTGGGTGTGTGTCTTATGTTTAGCCTCTAGATGGTCACGTGGCAGCCCAGACAGTATCTTTCCTCTTCAGCCACAGCCAGTGACTGCTCCATTCGGCGGCATTGGCAAGTTCTTTTATTACCCTCCTTGCTGCCTGCCCTTTGACTCATACTTCCCTCAGGATCCTTGCGGTGGAACTGGCTACAAAGCCCCTGCACCCCACCTCCACTGGACATATCCTTACACTCCAACCTCTCTCCGCTGCCTCTGCTGCAAGATTTGAATATCGAAGCCTTTTTCTTTCGTAAGCCTCGTCCACAGCCTCCTCCCAGGGGACCGTCAGCTCAATGATGAAAACACGCCGACAGGTGTTGGACCAGAGAACGAGGTCTGGTCGCAGGTTGGTAACTGCGATTTCAACTGGGAACGAAAGCCTCTGGCCTAGGTCAACACGCATTTCCCAGTCCCTGGCTGCATTCAGTGGGCATAAGTTGGGAGGTGAGGGGTTAGTCCTCCGTTTCTCTCCTTCCCGGATGAAGGATGGTATTTGCGGGAATGTTATCTGGGCATTGATAGGCATGGCGTTGGTGTAACTCTTTTGCACTCGAGTTCAGCTGCAAAATGCCTCAGCACCTGGTTGTGTCGCCAGGTGTATCTGCCTTGTGTTAGGCTGGTCTTACAACCGATCAGGATGTGCTTGAGGATTGCTGGAACTGCACAAAGGGGGCAGGCTGGATCCTCTCCCAGCCAAAGATTTAGGTTTGTGGGAGAGGGACGGATTTCATATGTGGCTCTGATAATGAAGCTCAACATATTTGACTCCATGGTCCTCAGCTCTCTCCATGTGATCTTCCTCCTCTCAACACCATCCCACTTCATCCAGCGGCCTTGTTTGGCTTGGGATATGGCTTTGGCACACCTGGCTGCTTCTTCCTGGTGGCGCACCTTTCTGCCTCTGTGGCCTTCCTCCACTGTTTTCTCAGCTCCCTTTTGTCTATCACCAGTCTTTTGATCACCTGCTGCCTCCTGGACTTGTACTGGAGTGCTGGTTCCTTCTGTGTCCTCTGTTTCATGACCTTCACCCCAAATCTCTCCGCCCCATAGTTGTATATGGTGTCTCCCATCTTCTCCAGTTTTCTTTCCACACATCCCTTCAATCCTTCCAGAAGATGGACGAGATCAGTGTTAACGGTCTCCCACTCTTTCTTCTGGCAGGGTTTAGGCCACAAGATTTGAGGCTTTTTCCCTTCCATCTTCCTCTCTATCGCTGACTGTGGCTGGTTGGGCTCTGGACTCGTGTCCGTTGGTGGGACAGTACTTTGTTGAGCTTCGCCTGGGGTGCTGATACCCTGTGGACTGCGGTGGTCATCCTGCCACTGGGCGTCACTCGACTGATTTGGCCTACCTCTTAGAAAGTAATGGTCAATGCGAGGCCCCACACCAAGCTCTCTCAGGCACTTTTACCTGCCCTGGTGGATCTTGAGACCCTTCTCTGATGTTATATTTTCCCACCCACAGATACAACTTCGTAGCTTATGTCTTGCTGCTGCTTTGTCAATTGCTGTGCTAATTGTAATATTCATAGTCGATTCCGTTCCTAGATCTGTTGCCGTGTGGTCTGTCGATGAGTCATCTTGCGCCCGCGCTCTCGCAGACTCGAGGGGTATTCTTCATCTTGTCTTTTTTGTAGCAATATATAGGTGGATCCAAAACGCTGATTAGCGATGGATCCTGCTGGCATGAGGAGCTAGTGGGGTCTATTCCCTCCGATCAGCAGTCTCTCCAGGCCGTCACTGGGTCTTTCCCTGGTTGTCAGCTGCACCTTTCGCATCGGTCACTGGTTTGATCCAGATGTTCAGATTGATCAGTAGGACTGGATGTTACAATCCCTAAGAGTTACTCCAGCATTGTGTGTCTATCTTTTGTGTAGCATCTGCAGTTCCTTCCTACACATTTTGACTTCACCATTAACAAGCAAGCTACGTCAATGAACATAGTTGATAACAATGGTGGAGATTACGTACTTCAGTACACAGATGTACCATATAAAAAAAACATTTACAAACCAGTTTTAAAAGTGCTGACAATTTTGATTTTCTTATTTCCGCAATAAATTTTCAATCAAAAAAATGTTATGATTATTCATTTTGGATAACCATGAAGTTAAAAATCATGGTATTCTACTCTAGTCAGCCATTGTGAACTATATTAATGGGAAAACCAATGTAAGCATGAAAAACAACCACTAACATCTATCTCCTGAAATAGAACGGGTTTCAATGCAATCATCCCAATTGCGTCGGTACTGCTACAAATCTTTAGACTCCATTAATGGAAATATTCTGATATGTTTTTGAAAACGATATTATTTAATACCATTATCATCATTCAATATTTTAATTCTGCTGCAAAGGGTGATTTAAAGTGAGGAAGTGTAGAAACAAGGAATTGCAGATGCTGGTTAACAAAAAAAAAAAAATAAAAGAAATGGTGCTGTAGTAACTCGGCAAGTCAGGCAACATCTCTGGTAAACATGGATTGATGATTTTTCAAGTGGCCCTTCTCCAGTCTAATTGTAGGGGAGAGAAATGAAAGATGGAAGAGATGAGGCATAGGACAAAGCATGGCATGTAATAGGTGAACACAGGCAAGGAGTTAATAGTTGATGGTTGATGGTTTGGCAAAGGCCATGGGGAAAAAGAGGAACATAAAATGCAGAAGATGTGAGACACAAGGATGGAAGAGTTGCAAATTATGAAGTCAGAGGAAGGAGAGTAGGTGAGGGGATGGGGGTGAAATTGGTGCAAGTCCAGATAGTGCAAAGGGGAAGAGAATGCAGAGGAAAAAGTGAAGGGGTGGGTTGTTGGCGATTGCTTAAAATTGGAGCATTCAATGTTCATATCGTTGTGATGTAGGCTAACCAGGTGGCATTGTCCCTCTCCCACTCCCCTTCCCCCACCCCCTTTCTTCCCCTCCCCGTTACTCCACCTGACCCTGCACCTATTTATCCCCTCCCCTTCCCCACACCTACATCCTTCCTCTGGCTTCACAATTCGCAACTCTTCAATCCTTTTGACTGACACCTGTTTTATCTTCTCTGGCATTTGTCCAACCATCCGCCTATCTATAGAAACACTCACCTATGTTCACCTATTATCGTCCTGCCCCTTCCATCTTCCATCTTTCTCCAACCCTCCCCACCCCCACTACACACAATCAAATTGAAGAAAGGTTTTGACCCAAACTGCTACTTATCCATATTTCCCCATGGATGTTTTATAACCTAAACTGATCTTTATTATAAAGCTGTCACACTATTGGAAATGCCAAATATTGGTAATGCCAAATATGAGCTTTTATTTTTGAAAGAATTAGACATTTTTTAAAACATCAGTAGCATTTGCATATGCTTGATAAATTGACTTGGGTCCCCTCATGGCTAAATAGTTAGTGACACAGTCTTATATGTTTTTTACTGGTGGACCACCTTGCACCATGTTCATCACTTGTGCATTATCTATTTTGGCACTGGAAAGCTATTGTTGATAATATGTGTTGCCAATGCAGCAAGAAACTGAGAAACAAATGAATGGCTTAATTTAAAATAGGTCAGCTGTATAAATAGAGAGAAAGTCACATTGGATATTATTCTGCCATAATCCCATTCCTTCCTTTGATAAAATAAGATCACATTATTGCTCGTGGATAATTTCCTGCACTTCCAAATTTGTGGTTTGTTTAGTTTGGAGATACAGTGCGTAAACAGGCCCTTCGGCCCACCGAGTCCGCACCGACCAATGATCCCCGCACATTAACACTATACACACACTAGGGACAATTTACAATTATACCATGCCAATTAACCTACAAACCTATACGCCATAGAAATGGGGGAGGTAACCGAAGATCTCGGAGTAAACCCATGCAGGTCACGGGGAGAATGTACAAACTCCATACAGACAGCACATGGATCGAATCCGAGTCTACTGCCACTGTAAGGCAGCAACTGTACTGCTGTGCCACCTTGTGATTACACCTTAAGAGCAGCAAAATCTCATTCCTATTAAATTGTCTATTTAAGATATTTTTACTGCGATTATTTGATTAAATGATTCCTCCTATCACTTTTTACATCAATTATCAAGATGTTGCCTGAATATGTTAGTTTGGAGCATTAACTGTTAATGTACTAATGTGTCATTTGTGATGCTTTGTTTTCATTCGAAATGTATTTATTATACTTGTAGAACACAACTTGGGTTTTTGCCAATTAAAATATATCAGTAATTTAATCTGCACAATGATGAAATTGTAACCATCTTGCAGATAGCAATTTTTAACTACAACAGCAGTATATAGTTCAAGTAGGTTTCTTATACTATAGGGAAATTCATTTGTTGTGCTTCATGATGCATCAATAATGCTCATTTTAAATTGGCATTTTCCACAGATGCACAGAGAAATAGGAAAATAATTGTCTTGGCTTGGGTCTGCTGGCAGTAAAAATATTTGATTAATGTGTCGTTGGTGATGATGATACGGGCCAACAAAAAGGAAGCTTTGAATGCTTTTAGTACCATTTCTAAGAAATCTTCCTTCACATTCTTCAAGGAAAACAAATTCCTCCAGTCATTATATTTCCTGCATGTGCGAGCTCAACACTTCATACCTGGAATGTTTCATGAGAACATATTGTTTGTTATTTCCGTTATTTGTAACTGCTACTTAACCTGGTGTGAGGCGTAGATTCAGTGTGCAAATCCTCTTGCTAAAGACCAATTAAACTGACTTCACATTTAGATTTTCTTTGGTAAACATGCAGTTCCCTTGAATGGAGCTGGCACCAGACAAGCAACTAGCATGTGAAGGGGAAGTAAAAAAGTAGAGATCGTAATGAAGGAGAAAAGTCAAGTCATAATGGTGTGAAGAAAGGCACAATCTGTCTTTGACTGGCAGTGCTCCATGTGCTGTGAATATAAAGCTTGGGGCAGACATATATTCTCCGTAATATAAAGCTTAATTGCTTATCTTCTTTTTGATCGTATATGCTGATTTAAGATGACAGATATAATGAGTAGTATATAAAATTCAACAGCATGTTAATACTTAGAAAGGGAAAAAAAATATGTTATAAAGTGCCTTTCACAGTCTCCGATCTCAATGCTCTTGGCAGCCAATTAAATACTTTTGAATTATAATCTCTGGAGCAAATCAGGAAACATAGCAGCCCATTTCATCACAACAAAGTCTCACATGTAGCATTTAAATGATAATCCATGAAATTGGTTGTTCAAAACATATTGGATAGAAAATGGAAGATGGCATAGGATCTGCGAGCAAGGTTTCACTTGCCAGATCTAAAGGTACAGCTCTAATTGTTCAACACTCCCTGTTTACCCAGTAAAACATCAACTTGGGCTATCTTCTGAATGGCTTAGCTTACTACCTTGGGTCTCAGTGACCTGGGAGAAAGTGAGTGAAGTCGAGGTCAAAGAGCTAAATGTTAAAATGTAAGATAGACACAAAATGCTGGAGTAACTCAGCAAGGCAGACAGCATCTCTGGAGGGAAGGAATGGGTGATGTTTAGGGTCAAGACCCTTCTTCAGACTGATGTCAGGGGAGTGGGCGGTACGGAGATAAAAAGTAGTCAGAGACAGCAAGGCTGGTGGGAGAACTGGGAAGGGGGAGGGGGTGGATGTTAAATTGTGTTTTGTTAAGTGGGATGATGGAGTTTCAGGAATGCTGATGCCTCGTGCCAGAACAATGTTGCCGTGCTGCCTCACAGCAACAAAGAACCACGCTGTGTGTAGAGCTTGTACATTCTCCCTGTGACTGTATGGATTTTCTCTGGGTGCTCTGGTTTTCTTCCTCATTCCAGGCATGTGCAGGTTTGTAGGTCTGTAGCGTGTAGAATGCGAAACTGGATAACATAGAATTAGTGTACAGCTGATCGATGGTCAGCATGGACTCCATGGGTTGAAGGGCCTGCTTCCACACTGTATCTCTAAACTAAACATGAAGATAGATTCTGGGGAGACAGAAAATGCTGGAGAAACTCAGCGGGTGAGACAGCATCTATGGAGAGAAGGAATTGGCGACGTTTCGGGTCGAGACCCTCTGGGGACTGGTTATGGAACCCATGAATTATCTCTTTAAATTTGATTGATCCCACTTTTTTTTTACTACACACATCATTTAATCTGTAATAGCAAAGTTCTGACCTGCGACTTTACCAATCCTTGTTCCACTTATCAGTATCATCAAAATGCTCATGTAATGGTGGTTTAAATTAGGGGCAATTTGTGGACAGGTATCCCCTCATCCAATACTGTTCAACTGTCATGCATCAGAATTGGAAATATGAATGGTTTACTTGCTGCAGCTTTACATGTGCATTAGCACAATACTGCAACAAATAATTATACATAAATAATAATGCAAAACATTATCAGTCATATTAAGTAACCAGGTCACGAGAGTGCAAGGCAAAGTACTTAGTGCAAGCTTGTACAAAGTGCACTGTAGTGTGATGCTGATGTAGTGCAGCACGGTAGTTATGGTTGTGCAGGGTGATTCAACAGCCTGATGGGAAGAGGTTGTTCTTGAACTTGAAGGTAATGGTTCTCAGGCTCCAGTGGTTTTTTCTCGATGGTAGCAGCAAGATGAGAACATGGCCAGGATGGTGTGGGTCTTTGATGATATTAGCTGCCTTATTGAGGCATCGCCTCCATAGATCCCTTCAATGGTGGGGAGGTCAATACCCACGATGGACCGGCCAATGTCCACCACTTTCTGCAGCCTCCTGCATCCTTGCACTTTCGAATTAATGAATCAGGCCATGATACAACCATGTAAGTTCTCCCCTATACGCCAGAAGAAATACGATAGAATAATTGGTGACTTGTATGAGTTTTCTTTGTGATTGCATCAATGTGCTGGGCCCAAGATGGTTTATTGGAGATGTACACTCCCAGGAACTTAACACTGTTGACTATCTCCATTGCCTTCCTGCTGATGAAGACAGGTTTATGGACACATGGCTTTCAGTTCCTAATGTCAACAATAAGTTCCTTGGTCTTGCTACAATTTATATGCCAACAATTGCCATAAATCCAATGAACATAACTGTGGATCTGTAACAAAGCTTTGATGCAATTCATGTCCATCATGTAAAACCAGAAGTTCTTAAATAAATAATAGCCAATTTTGCTCTACAATACTTTTTTTTTAACTGAACTACCAGGACCTCCACAATCTCATTGGAAGAATCCCTTAAGGGCCTGTCCCACGTGCATGCGACTCCATGCGGCAAGCGCGACCTAACGTGGTCGCTTGAGCCATACGGCTTCGCGGGACTGGTCCCACTTTGATCGCCGGAGCTGTATGGAGTTGTGCGGAGCTGGTCCCGACATCGCGCGGCACTCCGAAAAACTGACCGTGTTCAAAAATTCCGCGCGGCAACGGCCTGCCGGCCCGCAGTCACCTTGACGGCGTGCGCAGTATCTCAACGCCGTATGTCATGCCCGAACTTCCCGTGGACTTCGCTCGAACTTCACGTCACTCACTCGTCCTCCGCGCGGCCCCCACTTCCGGTTTGGTCGCGCTCGCCGCTTGCAGGCGCATGCTGGTGGGACCGGCCCCGTACGGGGATCACTCGACCTCGGCGCGGCCCCCGCTTCTGGTTTGGTCGCGTTTGCCGCATGCAGGTCGCATGCTCGTGGAACAGGCCCTTAAATCTTGCACGCTTGCAAAATATATCCTATGCCGTTCTCCAAGGGCTGAGTATGGAACCACACTCGGATACAGATCTGTGAGTAATTACATATATTTGTGACTGCACTGTAAATATTGTGAAAAAAACAACACAGCTGGTGTTTGTTGTCAGTGACTGTGCTTTATTAAATTTACTTCCCGGGATATAGAATGCACCATTCGACCATGCAATAGAATGGATGACTTGCTCTAATTTCTTATCTACCCATTAATTCGGCTAAAAAAATGCTGCTGAATTGAGTGATTAAAAAAAATTATCCCAGCATCCGTATCCCTCCAAGGGTGTAGATCCTTGTTTCCATTATTCTCTTATCATGAATTCACTCTTGATTGACGAGTTTATTGTGCAGGAATGAACAGCAGATGGTGGTTTAAACCAAAGATAGACAGTAAAAGCTGGAGTAAATCGACGGGTCAGACAGCATCTCTGGAGAAAACAAAATGGGTGACATTTCAGGTCAAGTCCCTCAGTCTGAAAAGGGGTCTCAACCAGAAACGTCACGTATTCCTTTTCTCCAGAGTTGCTGCCTGACCTGCTTAGCTAGTTTTAATTCCTTTTCTTCTTCCTTTTCTTCCCGCCTCTTCCTTTCCCCTTCCCGACCCCACCTCCACACCACTGCTTGAAACGTCACCTATTCCTTTGCTCCATAGATGCTGCCTCACCCGCTGAGTTTCTCCAGCATTTTTGTCTACCTTAGCTAGTTTTAATGATATAATTGTAGAATACATGTTCTGACTGACAGAAATTTGACTTTGTGGAAAATCTCCTGTAATATCGTAAATAAATTTTCGCAAAAATACTAATAATAACAAATGATTCATGCTTTTCACTTACAACTGGGCATTGTATATACTCAAATAGCTTCATTATGTCTAGTGTTATGGTGAATATTCAATGGCATTGAAGAATAATAGGAAATGATACGATATAAGTAACTACAAAAAACAAATACTTCTGACATCTATATAATTAAAAGTCTAACCTTGACCACTTCCTGTTTGTGCTGTATCCAGCAGGGCAGGAAAAGTGCCTGGAAGAGCTTGGTGTGGGGCCTCGCATTGACCATTACCTTCTAAGAGGTAGGCCAAATCACTCGAGTGAAGCCCAGTGGCAGGTTAACCACCACAGTCAACAGGGCATCAGCACCCCAGGTAAAGATCAACCAAGTACTGTCCCACCAACGGACACAAGTCCAGAGCCCAACCAGCCACAGTTAGCAGCAGAGAGGAAGATGGAGGGAAAAAAGCAGAATGGAGCAGTCACTGGCTGTGGCTGAAAAGAAAAGATGCTGTCTGGGCTGCCACATAACCATCTAGAGGCTAACCATAAGACACACAGCCAGGGCTAATCACCCTGCGGTGGGCCTGCCTTGACTGAGGGTGTCTTGTGATAAAAGGCCGAAACACCCAGTGATGTTGAGGTACACAACTGAAGATGTGTCTGATTGGTAGCAAAATCACCTAGTGGTCACCCCCAATAATACCGGGTGTCAGTTGTGGTGAAGAACCTTAGGGATTGTAACATCCAGTTCTACTAATCAATATAAAAATTGATTATTGAAAAAATGCTACCACTTACGCCTATGATTTTTGGCTCAGTCTCTGCAAGATGGGCGATGGAGAGGTCACCACTCTCCGTCTGAACTGTGAATCAACTGAACACACTGAATGTCTACTGGACTGTGAGTGTGGTTTTGTGGTGATTTGATGGTGTTTTTTTTTTTTTTTTTTTTTTTTTTTTTTTTTCTTTATGTACAACTACTACGGACTGACGCAAAACTGCATTTCGTTGTACTCATACTTGTATTTGTGCAATGACATTAAAGTTGAATTGAATTGAATTGAATTAACCCTGCTTGAAATGGTATGAATGCATTTGAATTTGGTGGCCTTGCAACCTGCTTGAAATGGTATGAAACTGCATTTGAATTTGGTGGCCTTGCACCTTGCTTGAAATGGAATGAAACTGCATTGAATTTGATGGCCTTGCACACTGATTGAAATGGTATGAAACTGCACTTGAATTTGGTGGCCTTGCACCCTGCTTGAAGTAGTATGAATGCACTTGAATTTGGGGACCTAGCACCCTGCATGAAGTGGTAGGAAACAGCAATTGAATTGGTGGCCTTGCACCCTGCTTGAAGTGGTAGGAAACTGCATTTGAATTTGGTGGCCTTGTGCCCTGCTTGAAGTGGTATGAATGCACTTGAATTTGGTGACCTAGCATCCAGCATGAAGTGGTATGAAACTGCACTTGAATTTGGTGGGCTAGCACCCTGCATGAAGTGGTATGAAACTGCACTTGAATGTGTTAGCCTAGCACCCTGCTTGAAGTGGTAGGAAACTGCACTTGAATTTTGTGGCCTTGCACTCTGCTTGAAGTGGTAGGAAACTGTACTTGAATTTGGTGGCCTTGTGCCCTGCTTGAAATGGTGTGAAATTGCACTTGAATTTGGTGGCCTTTGAATCCACTAGGAAATAGTCTATACGTGAGTATGTTTTATGTACCATTGAATAAAACGAGTATTCCCTTCCAGTCGGGTTCGCGATCCTCCAAACGTCTGCTATATTTGTATTTTTTATATGTGTATTTAAGAATTCACTAGTTTTAGATTGCATATTACCTCTTTGTTTTTGCATCGATTTATCTAAGTACGGATTTAAAGCACAGTTGAAGTCTCCTCCAATTATAACATTTTGGTAGTTGAATTCTGCGATTTTATTCAGGATTTTATTAAAAAATTGAGGATTATCAAAATTGGGCACATATATGTTTACCAAAGTGATTGGCGTAGCATGAATCTCTCCTGTGACTATAAGGTATCTCCTTTCCTTATCTGATATAATATTCTTTGATTTGAATGGTATTCCTTTGCAAATAATAATTGCGGTGCCTCTGGATTTACCATGAACCCTAAATACCACACCAATACAATTTCAGATCATTCCCCGCTAACTTTCGTTTTAAAATTGGAAGGAATCTCTACGAACAAATCGTTCTGGAGGTTTAACTCGCAAATTCTGAAAGACCCACAAGGGAGTATATATCTAAAAAAACAGATGGATCCAACTATGGATAAACATAATAAAATTTTAATACTGAAATTTAAGCTAAATAAATTATTATCAGAAGATTATAAGATTATTCCAAATTACAAAACAAGAACGTTTTGAATTTGGGGATAAACCCCATAAACTTTTGGCATGCCTACTGAAAAAACGGGAAGAAGATCATGCAATTTTAAAGATTAAATCAGACAGAGGGGAATTATTAACACTATCTAATGATATCAATAAAAGATTTGCTCAATATTATAAGGATTTATACACATCGAAAACGCTAATAGACAATAATAAAGTTTCAGAATTTTTGGATGATTGTAACCTTCCAAAACTAGAATTGAAGGAACAAGAGGAACTGGGAGCTCAAATTACAGCTAAGGAAATAGAAGACACAATAAACACACTTAAGAATGGAAAAACACCAGGACCAGACGGATTCAGTAATTAATTTTATAAATGTTTTTACGACACAGTGACCCCACGTCTACAGAAAATGTATACATTCGCTTTTAAAGAACAAATCTTACCTGAAACACTAGCAGAATCAATGATCACACTAATACTTAAAAAAGATAAAGATATAGAAGAACCAGGATCATATAGAGCTAATGTATTACATCGTCTGCGTATAAGGATATTTTGTTATTTGAATATTTTGTATTATAACCGTAAATGTCCGGGTGTGTTCTAATTTTTTCAGCTAAAGGTTCAATTACCAGAGCGAATAACAGCGGAGATAATGAACATCCTTGTCTATTACCCCTTGATAATTGGAATTTCGTAGATAGTATATTGTTAGTTAATATTCTAGCCATTTTGTTAAATACGGATCAAAAAATATTAGCAAAAATATTAGCTAGAAGACTAAGTTAATATGTCAGTAAATTAATAAATAAAGATCAAACGGGATTCATACCTAAGAGACATTCATTTAATAACCTGAGACGTTTGTTTAACATAATGCACTCCCACAAACCTCAAGAACAAGAGTTATCTGTCATTTCATTGGACGCAGAAAAAGTGTTTGATCAAGTAGAATGGGATTATATGATTAAAGTATTGCAAACATTTCAAATGGGAAAGAGCTTCATCGAATGGATAAAATTATTATATAACAAACCCACGGCTAGAATATTAACTAACAATATACTATCTACGAAATTCCAATTATCAAGGGGTAATAGACAAGGATGTTCATTAGCTCCGCTGTTATTCGCTCTGGTAATTGAACCTTTAGCTGAAAAAATTAGAACACACTCGGACATTTACGGTTATAATACAAAATATTCAAATAACAAAATATCCTTATACGCAGACGATGTAATACTATATATCACAAAACCCCAAATCAGTATACCAAACATATTAAACCTAATTGAAGACTTCGGATCTTTCTCAGGATACAGAATAAATTGGAACAAAAGTGAAATTATGTCGACAAAACCGAAAGACTCAACACATCTTTTGAAATTCCCCTTTAAAATAGCCACAGAAAAATTTAAATATTTAGGAATTGAAATCACTAGAAATTATCACGGTATGTTTAATGCCAATTATAGCCCCTTACTTAAGAAATTAAATAATCTAATTAAATTCTGGAAAACGCTTCCGATGTCTTTAATAGGTCGAATAAATGCTCTAAAAATGATCTTTTTTACCACAAATCCTATATTTATTTCAATCAATTCCAATATATCTTCCAATTTATTATTTTTTTTAATTAGACTCAGACATTACAAACTTTATATGGAATTATAAATCCCACAGAATACAAAGAGCGCACCTTAGTAAACCAAAAGAGATGGGTGGTCTAGCGCTCCCTAACTTTATGTACTATAATTGGGCAGTAAATATTAAAAATATGATTCACCTGCTGGACAACTCTGCCCAGCAGGTGGATTGGATTGTAATGGAGAGAGAGGACTGCGCTCCGTGTAATACAGGAGCGACTCTCCTCTCACCAACGAATCTGAATAACAAAAATTATAATAAAAATCCAATGATACATAGTACAATTAGAACTTGGAAACAAATAAAACAGAATTTAAAATTAAGAAATCTATTTCTGCTAATGCCAATAGTCAATAACCCTTCATTTAAACCCTCAATTATAGATAAATCATTTACACAATGGGAAAGAACGGGAATCAAAATGCTCGGAGACTTGTATGAATTAGGAAAATTATTATCATTTCAACAATTACAACTGAAATATAATTTGAAAAATAATCAATATTTTAAATATCTTCAAATCCGTGATTATCTGAAAAAATACACAAAAGAATATCATAACATGTCCCCAGACATATTGGATGAAGCCATGAAGATAAAGGCGGAATCAGCAAATCTAATATCATACCTATATAATATTATTTTGAATATAGAAATACCTACAACAGATAATATTAGAAGAGACTGAGAACAAGAACTAGCTATAAAAATTTCAAAAGCGAGCTGGGATAAACACTTACTATATGTGCATAAATGCTCGATCAACGTACTCTAATCCAATACAAAACATTACAAAGATTATATTATTCAAAAACTAAAATAAATAAACTTTTCCCCAATGTCTCACCCATTTGTGATAAATGTCAGTCACAAGAAGCTAACATAGCGCACTCTTTTGTTTTCTGTATAAAAAATCTAAAATTCTGGAAGGAAATATTTGAAATCTTCACAAAATTATTTAAAACAAAACTGCTACCAAAAGCAGAATGGATCATTTTTGGAATATCGGAAGGTAACCCAGAATTAAATCTGTTTCAAAAGAACTTACTTAATTACGGGCTAATAATGGGAAAAAAGCATACTCAAATTTTGGAAAAATGCTCCAATACCAACAATAAAAATGTGGATTTCAAATATGTTCGAAACATTACACTTGGAAGAGATGAGACTCCTCCTAGCAGGCAAAGCAGATCACTTCCAAAAGACGTGGTCTGCATTTATGGAACTATTACAAGCATAAGGTGCAATAGTAAGTTAAAACATAAAGGGTACCAGGATCTGGTAACGGGGGGTATAAAATCATTTTTTAATAAAAACATGGTTGGTAGATCCTTTTTTGTGGAGTTTTGTGTTACAATAGAGCGATTGATTTTCCTTTCTTCTCTTTTTTTTATTTTCTTTCTAGGGTCTTATTTCCTTTCTTTACTTCCTTCTCTAATTCTTTCCCTAAGGGGCTTTCTTCTCCTAACACTTTCCTGCACCTTCACGATTCTTGCTCACTTTCCTTACTTCTTTTATTTCTATCTTGTTTAAAGCTCAAAAAATGAAGTGGTACAACATAATGTAATAAGATATATGTGATGTATTAATGTAATTTACTGTACTGCTAATAAAAATAAAAAATGAAAAAAAATTAAAAATAATTTGGTGGCCTTGTGCCCTGCTTGAACTGGTGGGAAATTGCACTTGAATGTGATGGCCTTGCCCACTGCTTTAAGTGGTAGGAAACTGCATTTGAATTTGGTGGCCTTGCCCCCTGCTTGAAATGGAATTTCAAGTAATAAGCGTGAGTCAACTGCCAGCCCACCAGCCGTGAGTTAGTGTTGGGGGACCACCCCTCCCATGTGAACATGGGACCCAACAGTTACCACTTAGTCTAGTATGGAATAAAATTGGCTTGTGGACATTTCTCAAGAACAGAAATTTTATCTAATCGAAGCACTGACTATATTTTATTTATTTATTTACAGGATATATACATCTCTGGTAAGGCTAAGATTTAGTGTCCATCTCTGAATTAGCCTCTGATTGACCTTCTGCTGGCTTACATTGGAGAGCATTAAAGATTCAACCTCTTTGGTCAGTCAGAAGTCACTTGGAGGTCACATCGGGTGAGAAAGGAAGCTTCCCTCCACAAAGGACTATGTTAAAACAGATTGAGTTATCTTACCATGCGGGAGTTTTATGTTCACCATTGCTGACAGCAACTGTTATTTCTGATTTATCCCTGATTTCCACGAAGTTCCCATTTCGCTGTTTGATTCCCTATGTTTTCATATTAGATCTTCTTATTATTTTGAACGCAGGTAAACTTGTGTGCTCAATCACTTCATTACTGCTAGTAAAAAAAAGTAATGATATTTTTCATGTACAATCTGATCAATACGCAGCTGAGTTTTTTCAACATTTTCAGTCCCAGAGGTACAACTTAATTGCATGTTCACTGCACAAAACCTTTCACTCCAGTCTCCTGGTTCCTGTTAATCTAATATCCTCTTGCAGTTTACAGTAATCACTCAACTGTTCCAGGAGTCAGCAGATATATATGAGATGCTAGTGATAAATGAACAAGGGGTGACGCACTAACAGTCTTTTTTAATGTGTATTGGGATTTTGTTTATCGTGGAGGCCAGTCTCTGAGGCACAATGGAGGCAGGGACATGCGCGCTATACATTTTCACAAAATCTCAGTCTTACCAATCAGTATTCAGTGGTGTGTTGAAAAAGGCATGGTTTGATAGGTTGCTACTTGTTAAGAGCCTTTCTAGATGCTTCTTTTAGAAAGGAGGTGAGGTGGAACTTCTCTAGTTAGTGGGTAGTTAATCTGTGAAACTCATTGCCACAGAGGGCTGTGGAGGCCAAGTCAGTGGATATTTTTAAGACAGAGATAGACACATTCTTGATTAGAACGGGTGTCAAGGGTTATGGGGAGAAGACAGGAAAATGGGATTAGGAGGCAGAGATCAGCCGTGATTGAATGGCGGAGTAAACATGATGGGCTGAATGGCCAAATCTACTGCTATAACTTGTGAATTTACCAAGTTTCTCTGTGATATCATTGCCTATTGATAAACTTTAATCTCATACACATGGGCTGGTTAAAACAGTGGTCCGATTTATCTACCCTGCGGTGGGACCCAAAGAGGGTTGACCCTGTCAAAGTCTTGCTTTGGTCCAGGAAGAAATCCAGTCTACCTTTCAGCTGGGTCTGATGCCAGCAAAAGTGGCAAGAAAATCAGGATAATGGCAAAGCTCAGTGTGAGTGAAGAGGATCTTTGGAGATTGGAAATAACATGTCCAGACCTAACATAAAGATTCTGGGTTTTTCAAAGTGGCTAACATCTATAAATTTGATAAATGTCAGCTTCCCCAGGTATGAGACACTTGAGAACAGTACGTACTGCAATCTTGATGCCTCTGTTATTGGCAAGACCGGATGACATTTGATTTTGAAGCTGTTGTGGAAGAAATTCCCTCCCATGTCACTGACATGGTCCCATAAGGTCCATGTCTAAAACAAATGAAACCTAGACCCCACCAATTGTGCAAAACTTTGATGTGTAGAACCTACATGCACAAGAAAGCCCAGCAGTTACCCAAATAATGTAAGAGAACATGCATCATTTTGCTTTCTTCTTTTCCTTTGGGTATTTGGGAATATATTTTAAGTGACATGTCAATTAACTGGTTCTGAAATGTAGCAAACCTAGGCAATGCCACAGAAGACTGTGGAAGCTAAGTCAATGGATATCTTTAAGGCAGAGATAGATAGATTCTTGATTAGTACGGGTGTCAGGGGTTATTGGGAGAAGGCAGGAGAATGGGGTTAAGAAGGAAAGATAGATCAGCCGTAATTGAATGGCAGAATAGGCTTGATGGGTTGAATGGCCTAATCCTTCTCCTATCAATTATGAATTTATGAATATCCATGCCTAGCTGATAGGTGGTAAGCAACATTGCACCATATAGTGTTAATATCTATTATGAGAAAATCTAGTAATCATCACATGAATGAATGAATGCATGATTGATGCATGAGTGAATGAATGAATGAATGATTGGATGATTAATGAATGAATACTTTATTGTAACGAGTGACAAGTCACAGTGAAATTCTTTGTTTTGCACACCCAAGGTATGCAAAGAGTCACCACATAAAGGGTGCATACAAAGTTACAAAGTTGCAAAGTATCCCGCACCAGTAACCCCTTTGTTCTCCCCCCTCCCCCAAGGTGGTCCTTCCATGCCGAGTTCTCCATTTTTTTAACATTCAGGAGCATTAATATCATTTAATCCCCCATTATCAATATCCTGGAGGTTACAATTGACTTGAACCTGAACGTAGGTAACTGTGAAATGCAGGTCGGAGGCCAGAAATCCCGTAATGAATAATTCACCTCCTAACTGCCAAAGACCGTCCACCCCCAACAAGGTTCAAGTCAAGGAGTGTGGAGATATATGGTTCACCTGCCTGGATGAGTGCAACTTCACTAAAACTGAAGAAACTCAACACGCAATACTTGATAAGCACCACATCCAGAATCATTCACTCATTCCTCCACGGATGCATAGTAACAGCAGTTTGTATCATCTGTTGGGTGCAGTAGAGATCTCTGCAAGACTCCTTAGACAGCATCTTCCAAACCCATGATCTCTACCAGCTAGCAAGACAAGGGCACGGAACATCAACACCTGAGAGTTGCCCTCCAACCCACACACCATTCTGAGCTGAACATACCTGATAGCCATGCTGATCAGCCATGATCATATTGAATGGCAGTGCAGGCTCGAAGGGCCGAATGGCCTACTCCTGCACCTATTTTCTTTGTTTCTATGATAGAGGTTTTGAGGAGGTGATTTAGATGATTGATAAAGGTAGGCCAGTGGATGTTGTACACATGGACTTTACTAACGCTTTCGACAAGGTCCCTCATGGTGGGCTGATCCAGACGATTAAAGCACATGGGATCCATAGAAACTGGTTAGACTGGATTCAAATTTGGCTTGACCATTTAAGACACTGGGTAGTTATGGAGGTGAATTATTCTGACAGGAAGAACATGACCAATAATGTTTTGCAAGAATCAGTGCTGGGAGCACTGTTGCTCGTGATATTTATATAAATGGCGTGGACAGAAATGTAGGTGGGCTGATCTGTAAGTTAGCAGATGACTCAAACATTTTTGGAAGATTGGACAGTGAGGAAGGTTGTCAAAGAATCCATCAAGATATTGTCAAATAAAATATGGGCAAAGAAATGGTAGATGGAGTTTAATCAAAGTACGTGTGATATGTTGTACTTTGTGGGGGTCAAACAATACAGGAAAGATCACAGTTAATGGCAGGACCATCAGAAACATTGATGTGCGGATGTATCTTTGGGTGCAAATCCATAGATCCTTAGGTAAATAAGGTAGTAAAGAAGGTGAATAATATGTTTGCCTTCATTATTAATGTGAAGAAGTTATGTTGCAGTTTTATAACACTTTTTTTAGATGACGTTTAGAATATTGTGTGCGGTTCTGGTCACCGAATTACAGAAAGGGTGTGAAGGCTTTACAGCGAATAGGGAAGATGTTCACCAGAGTGGTCACAAAATACTGGAGTAACTCAGTATCTCAACAGGCAGCATCTCTGGAGAGAAGGAAAGGGTGACGTTTCATGTCAAGATCCTTCTTCAGACTGAGTCGGGGGAGAGGCAAATGAGAGATATGAAAGGGTAAGTTCTGAAAACGACAGATCAAAGTCGAGGATGATCGTAGAATGTTTCTTTTGGCTGAGGGGAAGGTGACAGCGAGGCATACAATCAGTAAAATTAATCAGGAGGATTAATCTAATCGTAGTACTGTGATGAGGCAGGGAGGCAGAGAGAGAGGGAAAGCAAGGATTACTTAAAGTTAGAAAAATCAATATTCATACTGCTGGGTTGTAAGATGCCCGAGCAAAATAGGAGGTGCTGTTCTCAGCATTCATTCGTTCCATTGCCAGCCCTCATTCTTCCCCATCACGACCAACCTTCTCCGACAGCGCTTCCCAAACCCATGACCTCCAACACCAAGAAGGAAAAAGGCAACTTCACTAACTGCAGATTCCCTGCCAAGTCCTGATCAGAAATACATAGCTGGCCCTTCATTATCACTGAGTGTAAATACTAGAACACTCTACACAGCAGCAGTGATTCATGGAATTGGTTTTGAAGGGCAATTAGGGATGGGAGATAAATACTGGCTGTGTCAATGACACTCACATCCCCAAAAATGAATAATAAAATATAATGGTGCATTTGCATGTGATTTATTACACAATAAATACAGCACTGCCCAAGCTTAAGTTGTCAAATTATTATTACTTACAGTATGTTTAGTGTTTCTATGAATCATATATTTTAACAGGATATTCCTTTATATAAGCACAACATGAGCTGGCATAAGGTCTCTTAGGAATTGGTACGTGTCCCATATTTTCTGACACCTAATGCCTGTTGAATATCGCAGTAAAACCTCACTTATTTTGCCAATTTACCATGTTTTGGAAGCAATATTTACAAATTGCATGACGAGGTAGAACGTTGGAATATCACGTTAAAAGTGCGTTAAAATGATATGGTCATAATGCGTTAAAATGATATGGTCATAATGCGTTAAAATGATATGGTAATAATACCAAAAATACCTTGGTCAATTTTCCTAAATGCAGTAATTATACCCAGGCAGTACATACTTGTTCAGTGTAGACATCATGAACCTTGTTAATACTGCAGGCATATCACAAAAGCTTGCTTGTTCTTTTAACAGGCATCTTCCAAAAAGTTAAGACCTGCTGGATCTCCCAGTTGCTAACCAGATTAACTCCCCTTTAACTTGGTTTGTGCACCTCTAGTTGTTAACCACTTTAACTCCCCTTCCAATAACTACACTAACATTTCTGTCCTGGGCTTCCTCCATTGCCAGAACAGCACTTCATATTCGGCTTTAATTATTTACAACCCAACAGTATGAAAATTGAATTCTCCAAATTTAGGTACCTAAACAACAACCCCCAGGTCTCCAACCCCCTACTTTTTACTCTACCTCTTCCATGTGCCCCACCTGGATGCGCACCCATTTCTCTCACCATCCCACCCCTTTTCCCCATTCGCCCTGCTTCCTTCCACCTACATCCTCCCTTTGGCTTCACATTTCATGCCTCTATTCTCCTTAACTCACATCTTTTTGTCTTTTCACCTCTGGCCTTTGTCCACCATCTGCCAATCACCACCTATATACACCTATCACTTGCCAGGCTTTGTTCCACCTCCACCTCTCTTCCAGCTTTCTCACCCCCTATTATAATCAGTCTAAAGATGGGCCCTGACCCAAAACATCACCTATCCACGTGTGGGAAAGAATGGCAGCTACTGGTTTACACCGAAGATAGAACAAAATGCTGGAGCAACACAGTGGGGCAGGCACAATCCCTGGAGAGAAGGAATTGGTGACGTTTCAGGTGGAGACCGTTCCTCAGACATAATGGGTGAAGTTTTGGGTTGAGACCCTTCTTCAGATTCTGATGTTTCAGATCGAAACCCTTCTTTTGAAAAAGGGTCACGACCTGAAACGTCACCCATTCCTTCTCTCCAGAGATGCCGCCTGTCCCGCTGAGTTACTCCAGCATTTTGTGTCTTTCACCTATCCATGCACTTCAGAGATGCTGCCTGACCACTGAGATACTCAAGCACTTTGTTTCCTCAGTTTTTCAAGAAAGTTAAACTTTTTGAAGAAGGACACATCCATTACTGACATGTGGAGCACATTTTTCAATCTCTCGCAGCAGCCAAAATAATATTATGCTGCATTTTCGAACAAAAAGACACGTGAATGCTGAATAAAGTATCGTGTACCTTCCGAAAAGTCCACCAGGGACTATACTGGAAGCTGGACAATTTTATACTGGACAATTTTTACATTTTACATTACAGAGCCCTAGTGAGACCACACCGGGAGTATTGTGTGCTGTTTTGGTCCCCTAATTTGAGGAAGGACATTCTTGCTATTGAGGGAGTGCAGCGTAGGTTTACAAGGTTAATTCCTGGGATGGCGGGACTGTCAAATGCTGAGAGAATGGAGCAGCTAGGCTTGCACACTCTGGAGTTTAGAAGGATGAGAGGGTATCTCATTGAAACACTTAAGATTGTTAAGGGTTTGGACACGCTAGAGGCAGGAAACATGTTCCCGATGTTGGAGGAGTCCAAAACCAGGGGCCACAGTTTAAGAATAAGGAGTAAGCCATTTAGAACGGAGATGAGGAAACACTTTTTCGCACAGAGAGTGGTGAGTTTGTGTAATTCTTTGCCTCAGAGGGCTGTGGAGGCAGGTTCTCTGGATGCTTTCATAGACATAGAAACATAGAAAATAGGTGCAGGAGTAGGCCATTTGGCCCTTCGAGCCTGCACCGCCATTCAATATGATCATGGCTGATCAGCATGACTATCGGGTATGTTCAACTCAGGTGTGGTCTCACCAAGACCCTGTACAACTGCAGTAGAACCTTCCTGCTCTTATACTCAAATCCTTTTGCTATGAAAAAGGATTTGCTTTCAAGAGAGAGCTAAATAAGGCTCTTAAAAATAGCGGAGTCAGGGGATATGGGGAGAAGGCAGGAACGGGGTATTGATTGGGGATGATCAGCCATGATCACATTGAATGGCGGTGCTGGCTCAAAGGGCTGAATGGCCTACTCCTGCACCCATTGTCTAATGTCTATAGTAATTTAACAAGCCAATTAACCTACACACCTGTATGTCTTTGGGATGTGGGAGGAAACCAAAGATCTCTGAGAAAACCCACGCAGGTCACGGGGAGAACATAGAAACTCCGTACAGACAGCGCCCGTAGTCGAGATCGAACCCGAGTCTCTGGCGCTGCATTTTGCTGTAAGGCAGCAGCTCTACCGCTGTGCCACCGTGACTGTCCAGGGATTTCACAATTTTTATAATGGGAAATATCAGGTGATCATATTCATGTGAGGGACGCAGTTTGCCCACCCATTGTGCACCATTGATATAGTTTCACATGTAATTATGATACATCACAATTGATGAGAAAACTTTACCAATGCAAATTTTTATCCTCAATACAACAAAAGAATCGCTTGAGAAATGTTGGAGCCATTGTGTGTGGAAGGACGACAAGGTAATTTAAGGGAGCAATTACTTCTCTTAGTTACCTTGGATGCACCAAGGGAGAAAAAGACCACAGACTGTTCCCAGTTCTGCTGTGTTTATTTCTTCAAATATCTAGGGAGAAGATAAGAATCACAGGGACACAAAGATCCTGTAACAGGGGTTTGTTGACGATGGGGAAATTAATGACGGGGAATTTTATAATGCAGTTGATCATTGGATCCATGTAATGCAGCATTTACATGAACATGCTTTCAAGAGAGAGTTAGATTTAGCTCTTAGGCCTAACAGAATCAAGAGATATGGGGAAAAAAAGCAGGAATAGGATTCTGATTTAGGATGATCACCCATGATCATATTGAATGGCGGTGCTGGCTCGAAGGGCCGAATGACCTACTCCTCCACATTTTCCATGTATTCTATGTTGTCTACCAAGTTCAGGCCTACACTTCCTCCCATCCACTCAGGGACAATAAACTCCACCTTGCTACCACGTACATTAATAGATTTTATGATGATATTTTATTTACTCTTAAAATCAGATCAGGCCAAGCAAAAATGATGTGAGGAAATATAGTAGAAACCTGGAAGGCACTGACAGAAATTTGTTGATGTAAGAATAAATGTAGTTCTCCAGACAAGTATTTGATAGGTTTGATTGTGTGAAGAATTAGGGTGCAATGGCGATAATGGAGTTGAGGTGCAGAACACCAATGTTTGACTAACTGAGGAGGCTTTGGAAGCAGAGGGGCTTAATATCTTAATATTTATTCCCCCCCCCCCCCCCCCCCCTTCATATGGAGTATTGCGTACAGTTTTGGGCTCCAAATCTGAGGAAGGACATTATTGCCATAGAGGGAGTGCAGAGAAGGTTCACCAGACTGATTCCTGGGATGTCAGGAATGTCTTATGAAGAAAGACTGGATAGACTTGGTTTATACTCTCTAGAATTTAGGAGATTGAGAGGGGATCTTATAGAAACTTACAAAATTCTTAAGGGGTTGGACAGGTTAGATGCAGGAAGATTGTTCCCGATGTTAGGGAAGTCCAGGACAAGGGGTCACAGCTTAAGGATAAGGGGGAAATCCTTTAAAACCGAGGTGAGAAGAACTTTTTTCACACAGAGAGTGGTGAATCTCTGGAACTCTCTGCCGCAGAGGGTACTCGAGGCCAGTTCATTGGCTATATTTAAGAGGGAGTTAGATGTGACCCTTGTGCCTAAGGGGATCAGAGGGTATGGAGAGAAGGCAGGTATGGGATACTGAGTTGGATGATCAGCCATGATCATATTGAATGGCGGTGCAGGCTCGAAGAGCCAAATGGCCTACTCCTGCACCTAATTTCTATGTTTCTATGTTTCTACATGAATTTGTGTGCTAATCCTACCAGCACATTGAAAGGTATTACAAATACATCCTAAATATACAGCAAAGTATATGGCTTGAAAAATGTTAGACTCCAGATGATAGTATTACTGATAGAAAGACCTTCAAGTTCAATGTGCCCAATGTGACACATTTGACACATTAAATGTGACTCAGATTCAAATCAGTAAATGAAATGGAACTGAAAAGATTGTCAATAACGGATTGAAAAAAAGATAATAATGACACTTGCAGAACCACGATAAAAGATAATTTTCATTTTACGTGAAAGCCAAATCAATATCAATGTAGGTAACTTTATGTTGACTTTATGCATTACACATAAAGAAAAATAGAAATGGTTGCACTGTTTGCAATGTTATACCAGTCCTTTTCCCACCTGCTGTGTACTCGCCTCAAATTAATGGGAAACAAATCTCATTCCAGCAGTATTTCATTTCATCCAAGATCTGTTTCTGAAAATATATTGCTCTGGCCTTCTCATGGATTTAAGGTGCCTCAGCTAATGAAATGCAGGCAGGTCTATGACTTGAAGAGTTTTCTGCTGAAGGGTGGCTTAGATCAGAGACCACTTCAGCCATTCATAGATTGATGCTGATCTGAGTATGTTCACCAAAATATCTTCAAAGAACACGAGAGGCTTTTGAACTGCGTTCTTCAAGCAATATGAAGGTGGATTCCATGCATAGGAACAAGAAGCCAATTAACTTATTTGTCCAACTCAGTCATTCAGTAAAGCTGTGGCTAATATTTTACTTAATTCTATAAATCAACCTTTTTTTTCCCAATTTGTGAATTCCTTTGATTGCCTTTCTCTGCTTTGAAATGTACTATTGACCTGGGATTATTTGTTTTATTGAGAAGCAGTGTTGCAAATTTCTACCAAACGTTTCCTAACTTCATCCCAAAAAACATAGCTCTAATAATTTCACCTTGACTCCTGCCCCAGGATTTCCCCCAAAACATCTTTAACCACATGATTCCTTTCACTTAATTTCTTTTAAGCTGCTATTAATTCACCCCTTATTTTTTTTTTTTGAATTCCAAGGAAAAGTCCCTCTTGACATTAAAATGATTGGCAAGTTACAGAGGCCTTTCAGATTAGAGATTCTACTGGTACCCTTTCTATGGAATGGGTGACATTGGGAAAGAACTGCAGATGCTGGTTTAAATCGAAGGTAGATACAAAATTTAGGAAAGAACTGCACAACTAAAGAACAAAAGAAGGGTCTCGACCTGAAACATCACGCATTCCTTCTCTCCAGATATGCTGCCTGTCCCGTTGAGTTACACCAGCATTTTGTGTCTAACTTCGATTTAAACCAGCATCTGCAATTCTTTCCTACATACTTTCTATGGAAGATAAGATAAGTCATGAATAAGTAAGTGTTAGATGGCATACACTGGTATAGATACACAGTCTGAAGAAGGGTCCTGACCCAAAACGTCACACATTATTTTTCTCCAGAGATGCTGTCTGACCCATTCAATTATTCCAACACTTTGAGCCTTTCTTCGGATACTTATCTTGATTTATCTTCAACATGGTGTTTTTTTGACAGATCTGAGGTGTTGCTCGTATGCCAGAGGACCATGTGCCTCTGTGGATGATGAGTTCCTTGAACGACCCTGTAAATATAACCCATGGAATGACTGTGATAGACTTATTCACTTTCTCAGGTTACATGGTCACATAGCATATTCAATTCAGTTTTGTTCATTTAGTTTGTTGTCACATGAACTGAGGTACAGTGAAACGCTATCCGGTCAGTGGAAACACAATACATGATTACATTCAAGTCATTTACAGTCTTTAAATACTGTACATGATAAGGGAGTAACATTCAGCATAAGGTAAAGCCAGCAAAGTCTGATCAAGGATAGTTCAAGGGTCACCAATGAGGTGGATAGTAGTTCAGAACTGCTCCCTGGTTGTGGTAGAATGATTCAGTTGCCTGGTAACAGCTGGGGAAGAACACGTCCCTGAATCTGGAGGTGTGCGTTTTCACACTTCTGTACCTTTTGCCTCATGGGAGAGGGGCGAAGAGGGAATGGGCAGGTTGCGACTCATCCTTGATTATGCTGCTGGGGTTGCCTGATCCCTAGAGTATTATTTATTTCCATTCTGCCAAAGGGCTCTGTCAAGGTGGAATTGGTAAACAAGACATTGGGAACCTGCATGGGATTCAGACTCCAGCTCATGAACATGTTTATTGGTTTCAATCCGTACTATCTGTGCAATTTATTGTTATAGCACATATCAATGATATGGACTTTCATGAGCACACAACACAATCTGAAGGCAGAGATATAATTTAATGGACCTTGGATTCTTCAATTAAAAAAATCTATGTTACTAAAAGTCTGATCTTGACCACTTTCTGTTCTGAATATTGAGTTTAGAAAAAACACTGCCACTTACGGCTGTGATTTTTGGCCATCTTACTCAGAGTCCCCCTCCGCTGTGCAGGACAAGAGGATTTTTCCCATCAATTAAAAATAAAAGAGTTATTAGTGTTAAAAAAATGTTGAGATTCTCTCTCCTGAAGGCCACGCCACTTCTGGAGGGACTATAAAACCCGGAAGTGTTGAATGCCTCAGTCAGTCTCTGCAAGATGGGGAAGCGAGAGGGTCATGTCTCTCAGTCTGAGCTGTGAATAACACTGAACACATGTCTACTAAACTGTAAGTGTGGTTTTACTGATCTTGAGTGGCCTTAATGTGGTTTGAAAATGAAAATGTGGTTGGTTTGAAATAAAGCACTGCAAATGGTAGTTGGTTTGAAATCAAGCACTGCGAATGGTGGTTGGAGGTGGTTGGTTGAAATAAAGCACTACAAATGGTGGTTGGTTTGAAATAAAGCACTGCAAATGGTTGTTGGTGGTGGTTGGTTTGAAATAAAGCACTGCAAATGGTTGTTGGTGGTGGTTATTTTGAAATAAAGCACTGCAAATGGTTGTTGGTGGTGGATGGTTCGAAATGGCAAATGATTAAAAATCTAAATTTGACAACTTCTTGTTTGCACTCTATATTGATTTTAGATAAAACGCTACCACGTACCATCTTACTCAGCCCCCCTCCATTCATCAGGTGCAGAGGATTCTTCCCATTAATGAAAAATAAAAGTGTTATTAGTGTTTAAAAAGTGTTGAGAATCCTCTACAGTCAATCACGCCATGAAGGCCACAGCCCTTCCAGTGGGAGGGGGGAGGGATTATAAAATGAGGAAGTGTTGGTGTGGCTCAGTCTCTGTAAGATGGGGGAAGGAAAGGTCACTACTCTGTCTGAGGTGTGAATCAACTGAACACACTGAATGTCTACTGAGTGGTTGGATTTAATATGAACCTGAGGGGCAATCTTTTCACTCAGTGGATGGCGAGTATAAGGATTGCTGGAGAAGACAGTTGAGCAGGTACTAGAACAGCATTTAAATAAGGCAGGTACTGTAACAGCATTTAACCTGGAGGTATAATGATAGAGCAGTATTGAAGAGATATAGGCCAAACCCAGACAACTGGGACTAGCCTAGACAAGGCACTTTTGTAGACCTGCGCTTGGGCTGAAGATGGAAACAAAAAGCTGGAGTAACTCAGCAGGACAGGCAGCATCTCTGGGGAGAAGGAATGGGTGATGTTTTGGGTCAAGACCCTCCTTCAGTCTGAGAGAGACACAAAATTCTGGAGCAACTCAGCGGGACAGGCAACATCTCTGGAGAGAATGAATCTCCAGAGATGCTGCCTGTCCCGCTGAGTTACTCCAGCTTTTTGTGTCTATCTTCAGTTTAAACCAGCATCTGCAGTTCCTTCATACAGACTTGGGCTGAAGAGCCTGTTTCCCTGCTCTATAACTCCACCACTCTCTGTTTCCTCGCTTTTTGAACTAGTTACTTTAAAGGCTTTACAATTATTAAGTAGTAATACATTCAGTTTGGTGTTTAAATTCCACTCAAGAAGAGTTGAATTTTACTGCTGAAATACATCATTTGCCACTGATATGAATTTTCAAAATGGAAATCAATGGAATGAAAACTCTTTGTATTTATAACTTTTAGGGTATTTGCTCTGGCAGATTGTAGCTCACATGCAAAAGACAAACCAATATCTTACACTCTGGGACTTGCTGCTATTAGTCAAATAGCTGAATATAAATGTTTTCATCTCAAAATTGATTCAATTCTATCAGTGCAAAGGCTATCCAGTATGCTGCCTTTTTATGAAAGATCCTACGAGGATTAAATTGAGAGTGAATCACGATAGAATTGAATGTAAGTATGTTGGTTGCTATTCTCATTAGGAACATAGAAAGCCACAACTTGTCCCCAAGTCTCTCAACACTGTTCAACCACTCAATGAAAACACATGCAAGTCTCCAAAACAAGCATTGCTGTTTGTGTAAGTACTATTAACCTCATACCGACATAACTTGAAAATTACACTGCACACATCAGTGAATTGCCAGAACAAGCCAACCAGCTGATCTGTGATCTAACTGGTTGGGCAGAGCAGTGGTACAAGTGGTAGAGCTGCAGCATCACAGTCAGAGTCCTGGGTTTGATCCTGACCTCTGGTGCTGCCCATGAGGTGTTTGCATTATGTGGTCTGGAAGTCCATATGAATAATATCTGTGGGGACATGCATTGACACAACATGAGAGTAACTCTTTCAAAATCACAGTATAATTCATAGGATAGGAATCGGCTTGGAGACAAAGTTGGAAGTGGAAGCCAGTAAGAGAATTGTGATAAGGCATGAGTTGTTTTTATTAATAAAAATCTACCTGGCGTATGTTCTCGGCACCAAACCCAATGGTTTTGGATCCTCTCAAAGAAGCCACATTTACAATATGATGAAGCCCTCATGGGCTTTGTGGAAACCTGTTTCTGCATATGAAGCCCACAGACATGAACATGCATGGACCAAAATCACAGATGCAGTCTAAGTGTATATCTGTATTCCTCCATGTGTTTGGTAAAGTGCAGATTTCATGCACCTTGCAGCAAATTCCTAATATTTCTTAATCACCAATTGTTATATCAAAAGTATAGCAAATTCATGTTACTTTTTATAGAATTTCTAGGGTTCTTTGTTTTCAGCATAGCTTGTTTAAATAATAAGTGGGATATTACAGCATTGATGCATCTCTTGGGATAGGAGTTAATCTGTCTTCTCCTGCACCCTTCAGCTCTGTAGTTTGCTCAAATTGCCAGCTGATAATAGGTAATGAAGCAGATAAGACCTCAATGAACATTAGGGCTAACAATTCATCTTGAGGGTAAAATAAGATGAAGCACTGACAAGAAGGAACAGAAATCAAACTAGGTATAGAAAGGGAAATAAAGAAAGAAAAGACCAATTGCAATAGTTTGTGGAAATGGTAAGAAATAAAATCATTGAAACAAATATGTGAAATTTTATTTAATAAACCCTTGAACAATAATTTACCAGATACAGGAATGTGGCTCAACTGTTTTAATTGTTCCTTTTCTGGGCTGGATAGATTGATAGGCATTGCATTAACAATTATCATGCTGTTAAAAGGGTACTTACATTGTTAATTATAAGCACTAACTTTTTGTGGTAGGTTTAATGGGCAATTAATGTGCAAATTCAGTAAGTGCTTAAAAATAACAGGGAGGTTAAGGGCAGAATGATGTTTTTGCAAAGCAAATGGAAGATTGGCATAACATGGCCACAAATTTAGCAGATTCATGGCTACATCTCATAATTCATCAAAAGCATCAATAATTAACATGTTCATTAATCACAAGTTGCATTCAAACTCTTCTGAAAATAAGTGTACTCTTGAATTAGCTGTGATTAATATCATAGTCAAGGAACCTGGCCAATCAATGGACAATAAACAAAGACAATAGACAATAGGTGCAGGACCAGGCCAATTGGAACTTTGAGCCAGCACTGCCATTAACTGTGATCATGGCTGATCATCCACAATCGGTCCCCTGTTCCTGCCTTCTCACCATATCCCTTGACTATCGCTAAGAGCTCTATCTAACTCTCTCTTGAAAGCATCCAGGGAATTGGCCTCCACTGCATTCTGAGGCAGAGAATTCCAAAAATTCACAACTCTCTGGGTGAAAACGTTTTTCCTCATCTCCGTTCTAAATGGCTTACCCCTTATTCTTAAACTGTGGCCCTTGGTTCTGGACTCCCCCAAAATTGGGAACACGTTTCCTGCCTCTAGCTTGTCCAATCCCTTAATAATCTTAAATACTCCAATAAGATACCCTCTCATCCTTCTAAATTCAAGTGTCAACAAGCCCAGTCGCTCCATTCTTTCAACATATGACAGTCCCGGAAATTAACCTCATGAACTTACGCTGCACTCCCTCAATAGCAAGAACGTCTTTCCTCAAATTTGGAGACCACAATGCTCCAGGTGTGCTTCACAAGGGCCCTGTACAACTGCAGGAGGACCTCTTTGCTCCTATACTCAACTCCTCTTGTTATGAAGGCCAACATGCCATTAGCTTTCTTCACTGCCTGCTGTACCTGCTTGCTTCCTTTCAGTGACTGATGAGCAAGGACACCCAGATCACATTGTACTTCCCCTTTTCCTAACTTGACACCACTCGGATAATAATCTGCCTCCCTGTTCTTGCCACAAAAGTGAATAACCTCACATGTATCCACATTAAATGCCACCTGCCATGCATCTGCCCACTCACCCAACCTGTCCAAGTCACCCTGCATCCTTATAGCAACCTCCTCACATTTCACACTGCCACCAAGCTTTGTGTCATCTGCAAATTTGCTAATGTTACTTTTAATCCCTTCATTTTAATCATTAATTTATATTGTTAATAGCTGCAGTCCCAGCACCGAGTCTTGCGGTACCCCACTAGTCACTGCCTGCCATTCTGAAAGGGACCTGTTAACCCCTACTCTTTGTTTTCTGTCTGCCAACAAATTTTCTATCCATGTCAGTACCCTACCCCCAATACCATGTGCTCTAATTTTGCCCATTAATCTCCTATGTGGGACCTTATCAAATGCTTTCTGAAAGTCTGGGTACACTACATCCACTGGCTCTTCCTTGTCCATTTTCCTAGTTACGTCCTCAAAAAATTCCAGAAGATTAGTCAAGCATGATTTCCCTTTCGTAAATCCATTCTGACTTGAACTGATCCTGTTACTGCTGTCCAAATGTGCCGCTATTTCATCTTTTTTTTCATAATTGACCCCAGCGTTTTCCCCTCCGCCGATGTCATGCTAACTGGTCTATAATTCCCTGTTTTTTCACGAACTGATCCTGAATCTATAGAACATTGGAAAATGATCACCAATGCGTCCACGATTTCTAGAGCCACTTCCTTAAGTACCCTGGGATGCAAACCATCAGGCTGTGGGGATTTATCAGCCTTCAGTCCCATCAGTCTACCCAACACCATTTCCTGCCTAATGGGAATTTTCTTCAGTTTCTCTGTCACCCTGGGACCTCTGGCCACTAGTGCATCTAGGAGATTGTTTGTGTCTTCCTTAGTGAAGACAGATTCAAAGTATCTGTTCAACTCGTCTGCCATTTCCTTGTTCCCCATAATAAATTCACCTGTTTCTGTCTTCAAGCATCCAACTTTGGTCTTAACTTATTTTTTCTTCTTCACATAACGTAAAGATGCTTTTACTATCGTCCATTATATTCTTGGCTATCTTAGCTTCATACCTCATCTTATTTCCCCATATTGCCTTTATAGTTATGTTCTGGCTTTGCGCTCATCTTTGGTATGTTATACTTCTCTTTTATTTTTATACTGTCCTTGACTTCCCTTGTCTGCCACAGTCGCCTCTTACCCCCCTTAGAATCTTTCTTCCTCTTTGGAATTAACTGATCCTGGACCTTCAGTATTATTCCCTGAAACACCTGCCATTGTTGTTCCACTGTCATCCTTGCTCGGGTCTCTTTCCAGTCAACTTTGGCCAGCTTCTCCCTCATATAATAATAATAATAATAATAAATTTTATTTTCGGGCACCTTTCAAAGTCTCAAGGACACCTTACGAAGATTAACAGAGAGAAAAAAAACATATAGTCGGAGAAAAATAAATAATAAGGACATCATCAATATACAAATTAAAGATAGAAATCGCTCCAAAGACACAGAATAAAAAAAAAATTAAAAAAACACAATGTGAAGAGAGAGCAGCGGCAGCTAAAGCGCGCCAGCGTCCACTCTCCCTACCGACAGCCATCTTGGACACAGACTAACATAATAACTATACACAGAAAAATCATCCCCCACAATGGTTACCACTGTGGGGGAAGGCACAAAGTCCAGTCCCCAACCCCAGTTCTCCCAGAAGTCAGGCCTATTTGAGGCCACCGCTATTGCCTCTATGGAGGCCCGATGTTCCTGGCCGTTCTGGCCGGGTGGAGTTGCCCCGGCTGGGCCACCTGGAATGGCTGCTTCCTAGCAGGGGATTGTCGGCTTCCGAAGCCGACAGGCACGCACCAGGTTGGAGCTCCAAGGCTCCCGATGTTAAAGACGGCGCCGCCCGCTCTGCTCCGCAGACCCGCAGCCCGGAGGTGTTGATCTCGGCGGTCACAACTCACCAGAGCGAGCATCAATCCAGCGCAGCGACCCAGGCAAGGCATCGCCCGCTCCGCACCACGATAGCGCTCCAGCGCTGTGCCGCCACCAAAGTCGAGGTGCTGGCCGGTCCCCGCCAGGAAACGGCGCTCCAAGCCCGCTGGTAGGTCACGAGGACGGGTCGATGGGCAGCCCGGAGAAAAAGCTGCCTCACCGACCAGGTAGGGACCTAGCAGTAAGATTACCTCCTCCCCCCACATTAAAAAGTCCATTTCTCCTTCAAACGAAAGACAAAACTTTCCAAAAAATTGAAACAAAAATGGATTAAACGGACAGCTGCTGGTTAGCAGCCGATCCCCAAGATGGCTCCTCCTCCTCATGGCTCCATAGTCCCCTTTGTTCAACTGTATACGGACGCTTCCGATTTTCCCTTCTCCCTCTCACATTGTAGATTTAAAGTTATCATACTATGGTCACTACCTCCTAATAGCTCCATTAATTCAAGTTCCCTTATCAAATCGGTTCATTACTCAACCCTAAATCCATAATTCCCTTCTCCCTGGTAGGCTCCTGTACAAGCTGCTCTAAGAATACATCTCGGAGGCACAGTACCAACCTGATTTTTCCAGACTACCTGCAAGTTGAAATCTCCCATAACCACCGTAGCATGACCTTTGTGATATGCCAATTTTAACTCGGTTTTAACTTGCACCCTATATCCAGGCTACTGTTTGGGGGCCTGTAGATAACTTCCATTAGGGTCTTTTTATCTTTACAATTCCTCAGTTCCATCCATACTGACTCTACATCTCCTGATTCTATGTCACCTCTCTCAAGGGACTAAGATTCATTCCTTACCAACAGAGCTACCCCACCCCCTCTTCCCACCTGTCTGTCTTTTTGATAGGGTGTATACCCCTGAATATTCAATTCCCAGTCAGCTCTTGCAGCCATGTCTCTGTAATTCCCACAACATCATATTTGCCCATTTCTAACTGAGCCTCAAGCTAATCCACTTTATTTTGTATACTTTGTGTGTTCATATATAATACTTTTAATCCATTACACACCTCGCCTTTCACATTGATTCCTATTTAACTTGGCCATACTCCTATACCTTTGTGAGCTTTCTGCCCCATTAATTCTGGTGTCTTTCTTAACTTTTCCTATACTCTCTTTCCCTTTAACTCCATCCTTGTATTTCCAATTTGTCTCCCCCCCACTATTTAGTTTAAACCCACCCGTGGAGCAGTGGCGCACTAGATAATTAATAGATGATTAATCCCACCACACAGGATAATCCACAGATAATTCTGTGAAAGAAAAGTTGAGGAAGAATTCTGCAAAATAAAATATATTATTAAAACCCATAAAATAATCATCATCTAGTATTCCGACCTTCACAAAGTTTCTTGCTACGAAGAGGTGCTATGAGGGAATGGAGATCCTACAATATATACTCTTTTTATTCACTGTTGATGAAGCCAACTAGGAAGGTGTTGTTATTGGATCCAGTGATGTGATGTGAAACAGAGCAGATAAGGGAAATAGAGTAGAACTGATAAAGAATAAAGTGGAGCAATTGTGAATGTAATATAAAATATCTTAAGATAGTTATTGAGAAAACATGAGCATGATGAATACCAATGCAATAGATTTTTTTTGTATTGAGAGAATAAATCTTAGAAAAATAAAGTGGGCAGCCATATTGACAATATCAGTGGAATAACAATGAGAAATATTTTAAATGATGTTTTACAGAGTCGAGGGAAATAATATATTCCCTGGAAAAGTAAGAGCAAACTGAATACTTCAGAGACACTGTGGAGGAATACAGGCATAAGGAACAAAAGGTGACCATAAGAAAGAAGGCTTACAAAGTATGAACAGCAGGGGAAAACACGACAAAGGAGAATATAAAAGATTAGGAGAGAAAAAAGGATGCATGACATTAAATGATAAAGGAACATAAAGTGGCAAAATATATTCCTAGCTTTTGTGACAGATAGGATTAAATCATAAACTGTGATAGTGAAATGGCAGAATTATTAAATATCAATTCTGCTTCAGTATTTACCAGGGAACCCATCTAAGCTGAGATGATATCAAAAGATGAAACCAAAAATGATATAATTGCATTTATAATAAAAAGAAAAATATCAAGTAAACAAATCAAATTTGCTGGGATTAAAATCCAATGCAAATGGACAGCATCCACCTAAAAATAATTTAGGGAAGGAAGGTGAATGTTATTATTTCATATATTCAATAAATCATTAGATGAAGGTGTATTGCTGGAGTACTAGACAATAGCTAGCTTTGGAGCAACGTTTAAGAAAGAGGCAGAATATGTTCAGGTAAAAACAGTCCAGTCAGATTCGCACCAATGCAAGGAAATAGGATTCATGTCAAAAAGAAATTGGAAGAAGATTAAAAGTCATGCTTTGAGCAGAATGACTGAATTATTTGTATAGTAGGAAGATCACACTCAGGTACTGAGGCAAAGGTAATTATTCAGATTTACAAAGGACCTTTGGTAAGGTATCACATAAAGGACAATGAATATCAGAACATATGGAATCAGAGCCAAGTGAATAGCTAATCTTGCTGCAAAACGGAAAGCGAAGAGTAGAGATAATAATAGATAATTGCAATTCAGAGTAACATCACTTATGTCACAATTTAGAATGAATAAGGAGATGTCATAATGCAATTTTTCCACTTAGACAAAACATTTTGTCAGGGCCACAACAGCAATTGGATAAAACCTTGGATAAAATATGAAATCAACCAAACTAAAAACTCGGAGTAAAATAGGAAGTTGACATTATAGCACTCAAGATCAAGATCAAGATACATTTAATTGTCATTTGGACCCCTTGAGGTCCAAACGAAATGCCGTTTCTGCAGCCATACATTACAAACACATAGACCCAAGACACAACAACACAACATAATTTACATAAACATCCATCACATCGCTGTGATGGAAGGCCAAATAAACTTATCTCTCCACTGCACTCTCCCCCCCCCCGATGTCAGAGTCAAAGTAAAAGCCCCCGGCTGGCGATGGCGATTGTCCCGCGGCCATTAAAGCCACGCCGGGTGGTGCAAGGTCGCATAGAGTCATAGGGTCAGGAAAGAATTTGAATCTTAAATAGATGCTATTTCTATTTCAATTGATCAAATAATAAAATTAGATAAGGGACAAAATATTTTGTTTTAATTCTTTGTTGTATTTTTACCTCTTCCATGCACATCAGCCAATGTTCTCAAGTGTTCTAATATGAATAGAAAATAGAAAAACAATAGAAAATGAATAGAACAGGTGCTTTCTTCAAATGGATGGGATTCCGCATAGTCAGTTCAAGGCACCATACTTTGGAAAAAGCCAGAAGAAATTTAGAGAGGTGGTTTACCAGTATGCCACTAGCGATATCAAGACTCAAGGCTATTTAATTGTCATTACCACTGGGAACTGGACAATTAACTACCTACTACTTTCCAAGCAGATTAATGCAACAGCACAATAAATAAAAAATACAATAATCAATAACGCAGTAAATTATCAGTAATGGGTAACCAAACCATAATATTAGAAATCAAAGTATGTAATCAACCTTAACTAAGTCCAACTAAAGACCAAATAACCTTAACTAGTAGTTTGTGGCTAAGATAGGGTTGTGGTTGGGGTTGTGCTATGTGGTTCAACCGAAAGATAGTTGAAGAATAAATGTTGTTGATGAACCTGGAGATAATGGTTCGCAGACTCCTGGACTTCATCTCCATGGTAGCAACGAGATTAAAAATGAGACCAGAGTGTGTGTGTGTGTGTCTTTGATGATATTAACTGTCTTCTGGAGGCATAATTTCCCATAAATGCTTTTAATGATGGGGAGATCAAAACATGTGGTGGATTGGACAATGTCCACCACTTTCAGCAGCCCCCTTCTTGGAAGTCTGAATTACTGAACCAGGTCATGATGCCATCAGGCAGTATCCTCTCTACCATACACCTGTAGACGTTTGATAGACTATTTGGTGACATACTGTATCTCCTTAAACTTCTGAGGAGGTAGAGGCATTGATAAGCCTTCTTTATGATTACATCACTGTGCTGGGCCCAGGACAGATCTTCAGAAATGCGCACACTAAGGAAGTTGAAGCCTCAATGCGAGTCTTCAATTCGCAGAAATGTTTGGAAATGCGAGCAATGTTCTGTGTAGCAGAGAATGTTCAATGTTGAAGTAATCAGAAGATTTTGGAGATGCAGTTTTGGATGCCATAGTTGGAGGAATTTCATTCCGTCCAGTAACAAGTGAGCTGAAAGAATCATTATATGAATTAATCTGACGTAGAGGAAAAGGATAATAAAAAAAGAAATATCTGCAAATATTCTAACTGAAAAAGAAATATAAGCGGATTCCATAAATAATTTTGAAAATGAGGGACTGCTTTTTGAGGATGAAATGGTTATGGATAATGATCAAAAACAAGGGTGTAGGACCAAGCAAAGTTGTCCTTGTCAAGAGCCAACACATGCAGAATTTTAGTTTAGTTTGATTAGAGATATAGCGCGGAAACAGGCCCTTCGGCCCATCGAGTCCGCACTGACCGGCAATTCCTGCACATTAGCGCTATCCTATATACACGAGGGACAATTTACAATTTTACCCACGCAGTCACGTGGAGAATGTATGAACTCAGTACAGACAGTACCTTTAGTCAGGATAAAATGCAGGCCTCAGGCACTGCAAGCGCTGTAAGGCAGCAGCTCTACCGCTGCGCCACCGTGCCACCCAATTTTCTCAACAGGATTCTCTTGTTATTGGGTATCCATATTAATTCTGGATCTAAACTTACCCCACTAATCTGATTCAGTCAAACACCGAATACGAGCACTGGAATTCCAACTCTATTTTATTGTGTACAATACCGCGGGACTGATCTTCATTACCATTTACTCTAGCCCAACACAGTCTCGCACAAATAGAACAGACCAAAGACAATTGGCACAGTCTAATGCGCTTCCCACCCCTTTATATCCCTCCAAAATAAGTACTTGGGGAGGCAACCCCCCACAAGCCAATCACCAATACAGGCTACAATATACATAGAATGACAACTCTCTGGTCCAATCACACAATAGTACATAATATAGTTTCCACACATAGCACTTAGGGATAAACACTTCCATTATGTAAAGAAACATTATCACTAGATAAAGAAACATCTTTGGTGAGGCCACTATTCGGGACCAATCACAAGTAACGGCAGTAAGGCATTGCAACATAATCGAGACATAACATTTCCCCAACCAATCCCATGCATGCCATTAGCATCAGGGCATAGCTCCATCTGCAAAATCCTAGACATATTGGCAACTTGCGGGCCATCTGGACAAAAACCTCTCTGCAACCCCTTCACAGGCTTCAGACTCCCTGGAGCCATCTTTGTCACATGGTTCTGCAACTCCCTGCAAATGATGTCAAGCAGGTTGCACAGATCTTTTCACAGACATATTTTATTTTCCCAATTACCCACATTTGTGATATTCACATCCGCACCTCTAGGAATTAATGGTGAGAGGGGGACACTAGCACAGGAAAATATTTCACCCCATCAACTCTTTGCCGCCCCTGCTGCAAAGAGTGTACAAGATAAAATAAATAACCTCGAGCACTGCATTTATCTGACATAGGAATAATATTTCATGATTTTGATACCACTCCCATTAATACTGAAATTCCAAACTGAACTCTGAGTACCCACAATGATAGTGTGAGTTAGCTGGGAGACAACATATTCAACACACATACATAATGAATGAAGTATCTTTGAAATTGAATTTGTGCACTGTTTATTTAGGGTAGCAATTACATTAATTTATTGTCCTCTTTTCTTTCTCATTAAGATTTAAATCTATTGGAGACAAAGTGTAATTGACCTGTTGCATTAGGGCACTGCTTGAAAAATCTACCATGAGATTGGGCAAAATGAATGTTGTGCTGAAAGGCTACTGCGTTACAACTTACTATTTGATTTCACAATTAAGTTTTATGAGTTGAAGTACTTTTCATTAATTTGAGAAGTAATATTAATTGAAATATATGTTATTGTTATTGTCACATGCACCGAGGTACAGTGAAAAGTTTTTTTTGTTTAGTTTAATTTAGTTTCGATTGGAGATACAGCATGGAAATAGGGCCTTCGGCCCATCAAGACCATGCTGACCAGTACATTAGCACTATCCTGCACATTAGGGACAACTTAAAAATGTTAACAAAGCCAGATAACTTACAAACTTGCTGTGCCACCATGCCGACCTGATTGTTAAAATTGTTGGATTGTTGTTTGATTGTTGCATGCTACCAAGTCAGCAGAAAGACTATATGTGATGACAATCAAGCTGCCCACAGTGTACAGATACAGGATAAAGGGAATAACGTTTAGCGCAAGATAAAGTCGAGAAAAGTCCGATTAAAGATCGTCTGAGGGTCTCCAATGTGGTAGATGGTAGCTCAGGACCGCACTCTACTTTGTGATAGGATGATTCAGTTACCTGATAACAGTTGGGAAGAAACTGTCCTTGAATCTGGAGGTATGCTTTTTCACACTTCTGTACATCTTGCCTGATGGGAGAGGGTAGAAGAGGGAGTGTATGGGGTGAGAGACATCCTTGATTATGCTGGTGGTCTTGCCGAGGCAGCGTGAGGTGTAAATGGAGTCAATGGAAGGGAGGTTGGTTTGTGTGATGATCTGGGCTGCATCCACAACTCTGCAATTTCTTGTGTCTTGGATGGAGCTGTTCCCAAACCACGCTGTGATGTATCCCAAAAAAATACCTTCTACATGTCACCTATAGAAGTTGGTGAGAGTTGTTAGGGACATGCTGAACACCCTATGCCTTCTAAGGGAGTAGAGGTGTTGCCGTGCTATCTTGCCACAATTTTCTAGTCCAGGACAAGTTGCTGATTATATTTACTCCCACAAACCTGAAGCTTTCAACCATCTCTAACTTGGCACCGTCACTGTATTCCAGGGCATATGTATTGTCTTGCTTCCTGAAGTCGCTCACTATCTCCTTTGTCTTGATAACTTGAGAGAAAGGTTATTGGCTTGAGACAAGGTTTTGAACACTAATTGAAGTTTCTAGATTTGAAAATGATCAATAAATTTGTTAGAAGTTATTCTTTGACATGAAATGTAGAAGTATGGTACATTTCAATGTGCCTATCCACTAACCCCTGATTGAATGGTCTCTTGATGAACATGAGGCTAATTTTGCCCCTTCAAGACTTAGGTTCCCTGTTAATGCTCTGGATAACCTCCCTCTCTTTTTGCGAGATCAACATTTGGATATATTTACAATAACGTATGTCTACCTCTCACTGCTCAACAATTCCCTTCTCACTTCTCATAAAGCAGCTTCTTTTATTTGTCAGCTTTTCAATGGCTCTATCAAATTAATGAAGCTATTGCTGGTTCCCTGGCACAGCATGCACTCAAATGGGATTTGGTAAATGTCTCACTTTTAAACACGAACAATGACAGCCCATCTCCATCTAAAAGGAGCTGTTAATTATTCAAAATTACATGTTTAGATAGTCTTGCGGGTTTAACAAAGCCTGCGTCACAATTTTTCTTTGATTTTAACTTTGCACAATTGACTGTGATATGCCGCCTTTACTACATGTCGGGAGAATTCAGCTCAGCTATCCTGACAGCAGTCTACATCCCACCCCACACAGACGTCAAGCTTGCTCAGAACGAACCGTACTCCATTATCTACAGCCGCGAGATAAAACACCGTGAAGGCCTAGTCGTTGTAGCCGGAGACTTCAAATAAGCCAACCTCAGGGATGTACTAGCAAAGTACTACCAGCATGTCTCTTGTCCCACCTATTCTAATTGTAAATCATTTTTGCACACCTAGGTTTTCCCTAAAAAGAGGTTTAATAGAACCACAGGTCACACAATTTGTGTTTCCACCCATAACAACGTGAATTGGAGTTCAAATCTCCACACAACTGTTGTAAAACAATCCACAAAGAACCAAAAAGCATTGCGGACTAAGTAGCAAGTGCCAAGTTGGTGGTGCGAATGATCCACTGAATCTGAATTTAATTGCCTGCCTCAGCAGGGGGTGCACTGCTGTTCATACTAAGTGTCTGCAGACATTTCATCGCCCCATGCTGAATGCTGAACAATCCAAGAATGTGCTTCCAGTGGCTGGAGCATGAGGGATCGCAGCAAAGAGGCCTGGAGCCTGAGGGCCATGCAGCACACCCTGAAGAACAGCGAACAAGGATAATGAGGGGAACCAGGGGATGTCCCAGAGCATCCACAGTCCCAAATTCCAGCTGAGTAGACGAGGAAAACATTATCGGTACAGGCTACAAAGGGCTAATAAGACAGGAGTAGAAGTAGGCCATTTAGCCATTTGAGTTGGCTCTTCATGACCTTTCTATTACAACTACACTTTCTTGTCTACACTTCTACACTTTCTCATCACCATGTTCTTTATTTCCTTAACATCCAGAAATCTATTAAGTTCCGTCTTGATTGAATGCAATCACTGAACCTCTGCAGTCCTTTGGGGTAGACGAGTTCCAAGAATTACCAAACTCTGGGTGAAGAAATTCCTCTTTGTTTAAGTCCAAACCTGCCCATCCTTTCACCTCTGGTCCTTGTTTCTAAACACTTCTGACAAGGTAAACAACTTCCCTGCATCCAGCACATGGATATAATCAAATTTTTATAAATTTCTATGAGATTACCTATAAAAAACCTGGAAAATCGTCGTCCTCAATGCAAATCTATAACCCTGTACACCACCACACTCAGATAACACAACACATCCTTGACATCCTTCAGTGAGGTTCCACTGCACAGATTACAAGATATTAATGAATGAATCCTTGGTACAATTGTTTATTGGGCTTGCTACAACAAGAGGATGGTGGCTGCATGGAACAGACTGCCAGAGGAGGTAGTTAAGGCTGGGACTATCCCATCATTTAAGAAACAGTTGGACAGGTGCATGGATAGGACAGGTTTGGAGGGTTATGGACAAAGCACAGGCATGTGGGACTAGGGTAGCTGAGACGTTGTGGCCGGTGTGGGCGAGTTGGGTCGAAGGGCCTGTTTCAACACTGTATTAATCTATGACTCTATGACTCTAATCTGTGCTCCATGATGTATTGCACCATGTCCGAGGAGCTCTGATCTTCACCTAACTACATATCCCTTGAAAGATCTCCACACTGTAAGCATGTGACTGGAAACAGTGACTGGAAACTTATGCACATTGACCTGATATTCAGTACTGACAATGGCTATGCACCCTTTGAGACAATGCAGTTGGGAGGAATGCATATCACAATAGATTGATATATTGATTTATGAATAATGATGGTGGTGATTAGTCCTGGAATAGTGGTATTGCCATGTAATGGGCAAGGATTGCACTGAGAGGCAAACTTTGCAAGTCCACACTGATTCAATGTTAGGAAATCTCCATGGAAATCAAAATGAGTTTCATTTTAAGCCATTGTACCAATCAATGCTATACAGTACACAAAGTGGTAGAATTGATGGAACCTCAGTCGTAGAAACTTCATATATCAATCAGCTCACAAAAATTGGATGTGATCAATGCAGTGTCATGTTTTCCTGCACAAGTAATCATTTCTGACTAACACTTTATCTTTTCATGCTGCTTTCAATCCCGTACATGAAGCAGAGCTCCCAGAGAACAGACAATGTGGACCAGATATTTCATTTCACCATGCTAGCTTGTTTGTGGTTCTCAGCTTCTCGTAGGAGTCCATCCCACAAAAGTTGCTATGGTAAGTATTATAACAGTAGATCAGGCAGGGCAAAAGATAGGAATCAACATCATACTGGAGGGCATACTCAATCTTTGCCAGAATACCGTGTCAGTTATGGCATCAGTCAGATAATTTCACAATCATGCGCTCCGCTGCAGTGAAATCATTATTTTTTAATGGAAAAGCAGCACTCACTGTCAAGCTCAGGGACAAAGGCAATAGTTCCAGGTGAGGCAGCGATTCCCTTGTGCTTCTTCCAAACTATATTCGGTATTCACAATATAGTTTCACGCAATAAAAAACGATACCTCTGTAACCACTCAGCAGGTCAGCCAACTGTTGTGGAAAGAGAAACAGAGTTAATGTTTCAGTTCCAAATCTCATTGTCAGAATTGGGAAAGCGAGAAAACATGTTGATTTTCAGTAGCAGAGAAGGTGGGTAAGAATGGGTAGAACAAGGTGAACCTCTCTCATAGGGAGAAATCAAATCAGTTAAATGTTACCAGCAGTTAGAGTATGAATCACATTATGCTTTTCGTTCTTTAAAATCTTTTTGCTAATTATAAAACAGTGGGACATGCTCAGCAGGTTAGATGACACTCAGAGCAAAATAAAACAACTCTTTTCCATTTCTCATCTCCATCATATCTGCTTTGATGGCAAGATTTCTCACACAGCTGACTGAGATGTCTTCTTTTATTCTGAACCATGGGTCATAATAAAGATAGCTCTTGACCATGTCTCTTCAATTCTCTGCTCTCTTTTCAGCTAAAGCGAGAATATAGTTCCCCATATTTCGCTTGGGTAATTTACACCCCAGTGGTATGAACATTGACTTCGCTAACTTCAGATTGCCCTTGCATTCTCTCTCCATCCCCTTCCCCTTTCCAGTTCTGCCACTAGTCTTACTACCTCCGACTACATTCTATCTTTGTCCCGCCTCCTCCCCTGATATCAGTCAGAAGAAGGGTCTCATGATTGTCGCCCATTCCTTCTCCCCAGAGATGCTGCCTCACCTGCTGAGTTACTCCAGCATTTTTCCTCACAGAGAGTGGTGAGTCTATGGAATTCTCTGCCTCAGAGGGCGGTTGAGGTGGGTTCTCTGGATGCTTTCAAGAGAGAGCTAGATAGGGCTCTTAAAAATAGCTGAGTCACGGGATATGGAGAGAAGGCAGGAACGGGGTAATAATTGGGGATGATCAGCCATGATCACATTGAATGGTGGTGACGGGCACGAAGGGCCGAATGGCCTACCCCTCGACCTATTGTTTATTGTCATTGTGTGTCTACCATCGATTTAAACCAGCATCTGCAGTTCTTTCTTACACAATATAGTTCCCCCCATCCTCACATTCCATCCCATTTCAATGTATTAACTTTCAAAGAGTTTTTACATCCAAATGCATCTCCCTTTCCAGCATTCTGAGAAGATTGTTCCCTTTGTAATGCTGGTCAGCTCTTCCGTCCCCACCCTATTCACTTACTTCTCTTTTTTTTTTCCCCCAAAACATGCTTTGTTGCCTCGTCTTCTCACCATCAATGGACCAAACATCCTTCCAGGTGAAGCAGCAATTGATTTGCACTTCATCTCATGTAGTGATCATTATATGGTTCCTTCTACATTAGCACAGATTGGATTTTCAGATCACCACCAAGCTATACAGTTAGCCCTTGATCTTCACATCATTTCTCCATCCCACTCCTGCTCTGAACTATCTCTCATCCAGTGCACATATCCAATAATATCCAACATAAACTTCAGGAGTTGGACCTAATTTCTATCTTGGCATGTTGTAGCCCTCAGATCAAGTTCAGCAATTGTGGACACCTTGTTGTTTCAGTATCAGAGCTGGTTAGTTCTGTTGTCAGGCTATGCAATTGTGATCTAAACCCAACTTTTCTCACCCTGCTTATACTGCCCTGACTGCTGGGTGTTCCCAGCACTCTTTTTGTAGTTAGAGATTTCAGCACACTCTTAACCTTATTTTTACATTTCTTGCATGTCTGCAAATGCTGGAATCTGAAAGAAGTCCAGAAAATTCTGAAATAATTCAACCATTCAAGCAGCATCTTGAATGGCTGAGAAACCAGTTAAATGCTTTGGATCAGGAATAATTCCTCAGAAAGTGTTAGGTATGATCTGATGATCAATACAGAGGGCAATTACATATTGTGGTATAATTATTTATTGAGATGGACAGACAGAAAGGAAAAGAAAGCAAATTATCTGTAAAAATAGGATGGGATTGGTAAAGTCAAGAAAAAATATTTTGGCTCATGCTGATTGAAATTCTAAGTCAATTTGGGTGGTTATAAGTAATAGCAAGAGAAGGAAGTTATTGCTGGGAGTTTCCCACTAGACCACGGACAATGGCTTTATTGTATGACTGAGTATCAAACAACAACTATAAGGACCTTATAGGAAATATATTGTCTTAATCTTCCATGTTAGGCAAATCCAATTGGCAAATGCAGCCTTGAGGTCAGGTTCACAGAATGCATTTACAAAATTTACTTAAAATACATTGCAGAACCATTCAGTGGGCAGCTTACTTAATTTATTGCCATTTGCAATGAAACAAGATTAATTTATTATCTCATAACAAAGAATCCTCTTTGGAGATTGATTAAAATGGGGCAGAATTTCAGAGCTGATTTGAAAGTGATAAATTTTGGCTTGAAACTATTGTCCTAAACAGGCAATGACAATGGTATGAAGGCAGAATTGGCTAAAATACACTGATTATTAAGATGGTAGATAAGCATTTACAAAAATTCAGTATACAGTCTTTATTGATCGGACGCCTCCCCTTCTGACCACTTCCAATCAGGGTACCGAGGTTCACAATCTTCCAACCCTCCCCTCCGTGCGTCATCAATCATTCCCTCTCCTCCCACATCATACATCGCATGTACATTTAAATTAGGTTCTTTGTCATGAGGGGCGTAAAGTTAATATTCATTTATTTTATTAAGCATGCTCAGTAGCTGTTGCCCTAACCTACTTAATTGCCTTTGACCTAAAGAATAGCTTCTGTGTTGTCAGCTACATTCCTTACCTCATCTTGTTATTCTACAATGTTATCAACAGCTCTGAAGGTCTGACTGTTTGTTCGAATCACAAGGTTGGTGATTCCAACTACTCGGCCCATCACAAGGTCGGTGACTACAATCACTCGGCCCCTCACAATGATGGTGGTTTAATCCTCTTATCCCTCACAACTCCAACCTGTCCATGTGTTGACCTTCCAAGCCTTCATCATTAGTTTATGAACATTCTTTCTGATCCAGAATTGCCTAGATTTTAAAACTCTCTATTTCAAATCCTTCCATGATCTTACCCATTCCATTACCACCTTCAGCCCTGCATCCCATGAGGGCTCTATGCTTCTTTAGTCCTGGCACCTGACACATCCCTCGTGTCCTTCATGACAATATGGATACATGTCCTACAGGTTTGGAGGGAATGGACCAAATGCTGGCAGGTGGGACTAATGTAGCTGGGATATGTTGGCCGGTGTGGGCAAGTTGGGCTGAAGGGCCTGTTTCCACACTATATCACCCGATGACTCTATTGGGTCTGTCCCACTTAGGCGTATTTTTAGGCGAGTGCAGGAGACTCTGCGCTCGCCACATGGTCGCCACATGGTCGCTGATGGTCTCTGGTCTCCTTCATGGTCGCGAGGAGTTCCCTCATTCTGGGAACTAGTCGCGGCCTCAGTATGGTCGCCGTAAATTCTTCAACATATTGGTCGTCATGGAGAAAATCAATAATCCTGCAGTTGTTGTGGGGTCGCCATGTAGTTAGTTATGGGTAGTCGAGGTAGTCGTAGGTAGTTTTAGTTAATCACCTTTGCTGACCGGTCATTTTCATTGGCTCATTGGGGGGAAAAAACGTAAGCAGGAGTTTTCAGAACAAAGGATAACCGACCGGTAATGCTAAATGTCCGCCGAACTTCACAGCTGTGTATCTCTGGCTTTTGAAAAGTTGTCTGGCTTCTTAAAAGTTGTCTCCACTCCTTCTCCCCCACTACTCCCCCCTTCTCCCCCGTTCTCCCCTCTTCTCCTCCTTCTCCCACCTTCTCCCCCACTCCCCCCTCTTTTAAAGGACTTATCGTACACTGTGCTAGCCGTCTTAATTACAGCGCCGACCTTCCTGTTCATCGCGGTGTGTGTCTGCTGTGTCACCTTGCTTTGTACCATGTGAATTTCAGACAGCGCTCTCCCGCTTTCCCTGGCACCTGCCTTTGCGATATGTTTGTGTGTGTGTGTTCCACTCAGTCACCATTCCAGTTCCCGGTTTTTCAGGCGACTGCCGGCAACTTGACAGTCACCGGCAGTCCACTGAAAAATCGCCTAAGTGGGACAGGCCCATATGTCTCTAATAGTTGCAGTTATGTTTTCAATTGGCTCGGTCTCACATTGAAAATCTCTTCCTAAATGTCTCCACCTCCATGACTCTTTGGAAAACTTAACCTCCCCTAATATTGTTAATAGAAAATGTGTTTATTAGTTGCCGCCATAAACCACCTTGGAAGATTTTATACTATTGACGATCCTCTAAGAACGCAGGTTGTTTGTATTATTGTAGTTTCCCAATGATCGAAAAGGAGACAATATGGCATAAAGCAAAATATACTACTTGTGTCTGTAATAGGCTAAACACAGCCGTAGATATTAACTCACCAGTGGTTGAGTGAAGAATAAAATCTCTACAACTATGAACAGGCTGGAAAGGACACTAAGTGCAGGAGTAACTTAGCTGGTCAGTCAGTATCTCTGGAGAGCAGGGATGGGTGACGGTTCAGGTCTAGACCCTTCTTCAGACACTTCAGTTTGAAACAGCATCTCAACCAAACCATCACCTATCTCCAGAGATGCTGCCGGACTTGCTGAGTTACCCCAGCACTTTGTGTTCTTTTGTGCATTAACCAGCATCTGTAGTTCTTTGTTTCTACAAAATTTCAAGCTGCCCTGGGTTGACATCCCAATGAGATTTCTCATTTATCTATTTGTATAAAATAAAAACAAAATACGTTTTATTTACCATTTGTGATTGGTTTCAAACATGTGTGTGTGTGTCTGTCTCTGCACATGTGTATACACATACCCCAGTCAAAGAGATGGATAATGCAGTGTATTTTACTCAACTTGCATGGTTAGATGTAGAACAAAACCTCTCATAACATAACCCTTTAATATCCCTTAGGTCCCATTCAGAAAGATTCTCACATACAAAGTGACATTTTTATATATCTCAAACAATTCATCTTTTAGCCTGTCTGAAAGTGTTTGGAAAATCAAGCTAAATTATGAGAATTTTGTGGCATCACTCTATGTTCAACAGAACTGAACTGCTCAGATTCCTTTGAATGAAGCTCTTTTGTACGTAAGCAAAATCATCCAATATGAAACAAAGCTAATATGTTTGTTTCAATTGAGGCAATGACTAATGGAGAATGCACTCAATATATGGCACATAATTGTAAAAAAATGGCAGAAGTGAATGACAAGCTGACCAATCTAGAGTGTCATAACTTGTTCCTGCTTAGTTAACTGCTTTGATAAATGTTATATTATTGAAGATCTTTAGCCCCAGCAGGCCGAGCAGCAAAGATCACTTCCCAACAGGCCATGGCTGTGGCCACACCCGACAACAGGCCTGGCTTGCTGCCGTGGCAACGAGAACCAGCCTGGAGAGGTTGCCAATGAGCCTGACCTCTGCTCCCCTACCAGACCGGAGTGGAGGGAGTTGGACCGATGGCCGGTAAACAAACCGGCGAAGGGAATCAGTGCAGGGGTTCGACAGTGGAGAGGGCTGCTGGAGGCCGGGCCACAGCCCGGGGATCAGCCCTGCAACCCAGTGAGCTGTGGTTGCATTCCAACCGCAGGCCGAGCTCACCCGGAGAGGGCAGGCCACCGAGCCCGGCCCATGCTCACCCCATGGATCGGGAATAGGAGAGGAGGTGGAGGGAGACGGCGGTGGCGGCGGACGCTGGACAAAGGGCCCGGTGAGAAGAACTGGGGATTCTTACATTCCATGTCCACGAGGTCGGTTGTCCCCCCGGAGAACACGAGTTGAAGAGGGCCAGATGTGGAGAGGGACATTAGTTTGCAAGACGACCAAAATAGAGGCTACAGTTGCAGTGGTCTTCGTGGCCAGCTGCAGCTGGGACTGTAAAATGATGCCAACATTGCATCTCCTGTTTATGGACTTGACCTAGCAATTCACACTTGACTCGAGATGAAGTGCTGGCAGTCCCTGGCTTGTCTTGGCCTTGAAGAGGCGGTGCTGGCAGTCTCAGGATTGTCACAGCAGCTGTACATTCTGTGCCGACCCGGGTGGTTGTGCTTATGTAAGGGGATAGTCTTGCTGAGATGTATGCAAAAAAATGTATTTTACTGCAGCTGGTACACACGACAATACAGAAACCATTGACCCATTGAGTTGTTTATATTGTTTTAGCTTGCCTGTGCTCCAAAACCAACTGAAATGCTGCTGTTCTTGCTTTGTACATCATGCCCTAGAGACATGGTTTTCCATATTATCCCCTGGAGGAGGCATAACTACAAAGTCTTTGGATTTTTTAGGTTTTCAATGAACTTTCTTAAAAAAGAACAAGACAAGTAAGCAAAAGGAACATGAAAAGAATATTGGATTAATAATCAGGTCGCAAAGAACTGCTCTGAATAAAGGTTTATGTAGTTATCAAACAATCAGCATCATTTACACATGGAAAAATGGGGATAAAGCAGGAACGGGGTACTGATTTTGGATGATCATTTTGGATGATCAGCCATGATCTTATTGAATGGTGGTGCTGACTTGAAGGGCCGAATGGCCTACTCCTGCGCCTATTTTTTATGTTTCTATGAAATGATATTGGCTGACACAAAGCTTGGTGAATAATGTTATAGAAAAAATACGAGGGTATTTTTACGAGGGTAAAAATAAGAGGGTATTTCTTGGAATAAAGTAGTGTAGAAGGCCAATTGCCTGTGCTGGCTATTTTAAAGTTAATTTCTAGCTAGTTTGGCATCAGGCATGACATTGGGTCGACAATGATTACACTGACACACTTGCAGTAGTGTGAACCCACATGGTTTAGTGCTAGAGAAGCACAATAGTTCTAAGAGGGTGTGTGTCTGCGTGTGGGCTCATTATCTGTATGTTAGTGAGCAGGCGCTGGCAGTCTCCCGCTTTTATTTTCAAAATTAGATTTATTCAAGTATTTACAATACTATTTACAATACTAAATAATTCAAAACAAAAACTGACCACCATAGTACGTCAAACAAATATTCTTAAATATCAAATAATTGTTAAATAGATTTCTTTCCATATCGCATCTCCGGCCGCACTGCGGCCTAACATCGTGGAGTTGGCAGCCTCTGCTGGAGACCGACTTCGAGAGCTCCAACTGCAGAAGCCTGCAGGACTTAACAATGTGGAGCTTGCGATCTCTTTGCCAGGGATCGACCTCCAAGCTCCCACCGCTGGAGCCTGCGGACTTTAACATCGTGGAGCTCACGGTCCCTGGTTAGAGATCAACTTCGGGAGCTCCAACCGGCATGAGCTTTGATCGCCCTAACGTGAGAGCTTCGACCGCCCCAACGCGGGAGCTTCGACCGCCCCAACGCGGGAGCTTCGATCGCCCTGACTGCGGATAGTTTGACTGCCCCAACCGCGGGAGACTAAAGAGGGAAGAAGATTAGACTTTATTGCCTTCCATCACAGTGAGGAATGTGGGGAATCCGCTGTGGTGGATGTTCATGTTAACTTTTATGTAGTTGAGTGTCTTGTTGTTTTTTTTTTACTATGGCTGTATGGTAATTTGAATATCATTGTACCTTAATTGGTGCACGTGACAATAAAAGACCTTTGAAACGTTTGAAACCTTTGAAACCTTTATTTGATATTCGCACTGCGGGAGGTCGGTGCTGGGGGAGCTGGGTTTTTTTAAACCAGAAATAATTGTAATCAATTATTTACAAGAATTCTATTTACAATACAAAACAATACCCACCACCATAGCACAAAGTAAAACAAATATTCTTAGATATCAATATAAATATCAAGTAAACAACTATATGCGAACTGCGAGAGAAACAGGTTGCACTGGACTCCTCGGTGCAGTACCCTCCACCCTAGAAGGAGGCAATCTCCAGCTTGTCGTGGCAGCTCACTCTAGTGTCGAGAAAATGCGCTAGTGGTTTTAGGTTAAGTCTTGGTCTTGAAGAGGAGGCACAATGATCCTGAGCTTGGATCAGCGGCACAGTCCTGGGCACAAGAGAGGAGACTGGTGATCTCAGGCTTGACTTGGCAATTCGCTCTTACCTCGAGAAGACCTTGAAGAAGAGGTACTGGTGGTCTCAGGTTTGTCCCAGCTGCTTAGCCCTGGCCTCAAATGTTTGTGTGTGGGCCGTCCCAGGAGCTCAGTCGGTCTTGAAAAGGGGGCAGAGATGGTCTCAGGGCTTGTCCCAGTAGCTATCTTGGGTTCATAAAGGGGCACTGAGCATCTCAGGATTGTCTTAGTTGATCTGTCTCTGCCTTGAAGAAGAGATGTTGGGAGTTTCAGACTCTTTCTGCCAGCTCAGTTGTTGCACTCTGTGTGGGAGCGCAGTTGCCCATTACCTGTTGGCAGATGAGGAGGCACTGGTGGTCTCAGGCTTTCCCAGTCCACTCAGTCTTGGCATCAAAAGAGAGAGTCCTGGCTTGTCTTCCTTCAAGCCTGCTAAAGGGAAACACAGCTAGGAGGGGTGCTTCCCACGTTCTCCCTCTCCCTCTCCCTCTCCCTCTCTCTCTCTCTCTCTCTCTCTCCCTCTCCCTCTCCCTCTCTCTCCTGCTTCCCCTTTCTCTTTCTCCTCCCGGCTGAAACTGCCTTGGTTTTTAAGGAGGAGATTGATGAGGTGCAGGGAGGCTAATTTTTTTGTATGGCTGTATGGTAATTCGCAGAACCTTGGACAGTGCTCTGGGCTGAGCTGAGGCCACAGCCAGAGGACCAACAGCTCCCTCTCCCTCTCCCCCTCTCTTCCGCTCCCTCTCCCTCTCCCTCTCATTCTCCCTCTCCCCCTCTCCCCCTCTCCCCCCCTCTTTCCAGTGTGCATTTAATGGAAATAATCTTAAAAGGAAACCTTGGGCTTCAACTATAACAAGTACATTTGTAGTTACAGTAAATAAATTGATTGCATTTGGAGTTGATGCACAAGAATGTGGCAAAAAATTCCTGCAGGGTTCTTCTGTACCAGCAGGGTAATATTGGTGGAAATTCAATGGAGAAAGTTTTCCATAAGTCTATCACAAAAGGCAGTGGAGGCCAATTCACTGGATGTTTTCTAGAGAGAGTTAGATTTAGCTCTTAGGGCTAAGGAAATCAAGGGATATGGGGAAAAAGAAGGAAGTGGGTACTGATTTTCGATGATCAGCCATGATCATATTGAACGGTGGTGCTGATTTGAAGGGCCAAATGGCCTGCTCTTGCACCAATTTTTCAAATTTTTTTCTATGTTTCTATTGGTATAATTGTGGCTTTATAGGATTGAATCACAGATATTCTAGCATTAAGCTTAATAGAGAAAAAAAATGTACGAACCAATGTGGATTTCATATTGGAGTGTTGTGTGCAGTTTTGCCATACATAATAGAAAATATATTGAGGATGAGGAGAACATCTTTATTCACCAAATTGATGCCAAAATGCAAACATAATATACTGAGAAAAGATAAGATATTGGGACTCTTTCTATTGACAAAGATTGTGAAGCTTGAAAGAGATTGTGCAAATTATCTTAATTGAAGTGCATGTAGCTAATTTGAATGGCTATTTCCTTTTAATTTGTCAATAGTGAAGAATTGTTAATTTAAAATTGTGGCAAAGTGGAGAGTGATGTTAAAATAAATGTTGTTATATGCGGAACAGTTGGCGTGTAGAATGCTTTGCCTCATGATCTGAGAATGATCAGAGCAGAAAACACCATACACTTCAAGGGAAAATTGGACAAGTGTTTGAACTAGAACAAGATAAAAGGCAAAGAGAAAAGAGGAGTGATAGAGTTATCCTTTGATTGCTCCAGCAGAGATGGCCTCTTGATCAGACAAATGACCCCCTGCAAGCAGTAACGTTTTTAAGGCTTCTTTAGAATAGAATGTTTCATCATTCCCTTTTGATTTATATTCAGGGAATCTGACCAAACGTGGAAGATTACGAATTGCCTCCCAAATCTGAGTGTAATTGACCGTTCAGCTATGTTTAATAAGTCAATTGGTGATAAAGATATCTCATCAGGCCAAGTAGAATCAATTAGAAGTAGCTGTACTGATAAGGCTGGTTTAATTATAACATAATCACCAGAATCAAATCAGTGAGCAGGTCAAGTTACAACATTAAGGCAGATGGTTTTGTACATGATCCTTTTAGTTTTGCACCAGATGAAGTTAACTTTGGAATTGAGAACTTCATTATGTTTTAACCTCAATCATATATTTCTATTTTGTAATATTCTCCGGACGTTAGAAATATTGAGATTTTAATTTATCAGGACAATGTAAAAATATGCATTTATGGGAAGCCTGAATTTCCTGATAAAATTACAGCAAATTCAATGTGCATGTATTATTGTTGTGTAAATTATCCAAAACCCCATTAAATTATAGTGATTTTCTGTGATTTGATAAAGTTGCAAATTGTATGACTAGTTACACAAACAATAATTTACTATCGGCCTCTGCTGACTTCTAGAAAACTGTTGCAATCATATTAATTTTGAATGAAATGTACTGGGGGGAAAGTTAGCCAGTCAGTGATCTTTTATAAATATTTAATGTTCCTGTCGTGCAGCTTGACATCACTGGATAGAAAAGGCACAGCTTAGGTCATAAGGTAATACGGAACAGGAGCAGAATTAGGCCAGTCAGCCCATCAAGTCTACTCCACCATTCAATCATGGCTGATCTATCTCTCCCTCCTAATCCCATTCTCCTGCCCCACTTCTTAGGCACCATAGTAGGGTTTTATTCCTGTACTTAAACACGACAAAATGTAATGAGGAGCGGATACTTAGAAAGAAAAGTGAAATCTCTACCGAAATGGAAAAGATGTCGGCGATTCTGAGTCTGGTTTCGGAGTTGCGGTGAATCAAAGGAAGAAATGCAGCGGGGTAGTAGGAGGTGAGAGAGGGGGGATGGGGGGAGAGACGGGGGAAGGGGGGAAGGGGGGGGGGGGAGGGGGGGGGGATGGAGGAGGGGGGGGGGGGGAGGGGGGGGGGAGAGAGAGGAGAAGGGGGGAGGAGGAGGGGGGGGAGGGGGGGGGGAGGGGAGGAGGGGGGAGAGAAAGGGGAGAGAAGGAGTGAGAGGGAAGAGAGGGAGAGGGGGGGGGGAGGGAGGGAGGAGAGAGAGAGAGAGAGAGGGGGGTAATAGAGGGAGAGAGAGAGGAAAGAGGCGGAGGAGAGGGAGGGGGAGGAGAGAGAAGGGGAGGGAAGTGGAAGAGTGGGGGGGAAGGAGGGAGGGGTAGGGGTAGCGGGCGTGGGGAAGAGGGACGGGGAGTGGTGGAAGAGGAACAGAGGGGTAAGAGGAAGGGGTGGGGGAGAGAGAGGGAAAGGGAGGGGAAGAGAGAGGGGTGGGGAGGGAGGAGGGGGGGGGGGTAAGGGGAGAGAAGTGGAAGAGTGGGGAGGGAGGGGTAGGGGGGAGTGGTGGAAGAGGGACAGAGGGGTAGGGGAAGGGGGCGGTGGGAGAGAGGGAATGGGGGTGGGGGAGCGAGGGATGGGTGCAAGAGGGAGAGGGCTGAGGAGAGGGAAACATAGACACATAGAAATTAAGTGCAGGAGTAGGCCATTCGGCCCTTTGAGCCTGCACCACCATTCAATATGATCATGGCTGATCATCCAACTCAGTATCATGTACCTGCCTTCTCTCCATACCCCCTGATCCCTTTAGCCACGAGGGCCACATCTAACTCCCTCTTAATTTCCGATTGGACATGTGCGAACATTGGGCATTGTGACATCTCACAATGGAACGTTCACCATTGGTTGGGGCTCCTGCAAAGGCATATGTAAATGAATCCATTCCGATTGGACATATGTGAACATTGGACATTGTGACATCACACGATGGACCGTTCACCAGGGGCTGGGGCTAGGGCTGCTTCTATGGGTGAGAAGCCAGTTTATTTTTGAAATATTGGGGGGGGGGGGGCGGGATTTGATCCACTTGAAAAGATGTGCGTAGCATTTACTGGTAATACATTCCTGCGACATACTTTCTTGGAAGAACCATATGCATTTTACTACCTTGCTCGCCACCTCCTCCAACATGATATCGTAATCCCTTTGGAGACAGGTATTTATTTGGCTTGGCCTAAAATATGTTTTTTTTATTTTGTTTCTGCTTCAGATTCAGATTCAGGTTCAGACAACAACCTTTCTTTCAACACCAGCAAGACAAAGGAGATAGTGATCGAGTACAAACCCCAGTTTGTATTGGTGGTGGAGAAGTAGAGATGGTCGAACATTTCAAATTCTTTGTTGGTAATCACTAAGAACTTCTCCTGGACCACCCATATTGAAGCAATGACCAAGAAGGCACGCCAACACCTCTACCTCCTTAGAAGGCTTAGGAAGTTTGGCATGTCCGCTACAACTCTCACCAACTTCTACAATTGCACCATATAAAGCATTTTATCAGGATGCATCAGAGAGGAGGGGGAAGGGGGGAGAGAAGAGGAAGAGCGGGTAGGGAGGAGGAGTGGTAGGGGGGAGTGATGTGATGGAAGACAGACCAAGGGATAGGGGGAAGGGGGGGGGGGGGGAGGAGAGGGGAGGGGGTGGGGGGAGAGAGGGGATGGGAGAGGGAGAGGGGTGAGGAGAGGGAGGGGGGGGGAGAGAGAAGGGAGGGGAAGTGGAAGAGTGGGGGAGGGAGGGAGGGAGGGGTAGCGGGCGTGGTGGAAGAGGGACGGGGAGTGGTGGAAGAGGAACAGAGGGGTAAGAGGGGGTGGGGTGGGGGAGAGAGAGGGAAAGGGAGGGGAAGAGAGAGGGGGTGGGGAGGGAGAGGGGTGGGGTAAGGGGGAGAGAAGTGGAAGAGTGGTGAGGGAGGGGTAGGAGGAGAGGTGGAAGAGGGACAGAGGGGTAGGGGAAGGGGGCGGTGGGAGAGAGGGGAAGGGGGGGGGGGATGGGGAGAGAGGGATGGGTGCAAAGAGGGAGAGGGGTGAGGAGAGGGAAACATAGACACATAGAAATTAAGTGCAGGAGTAGGCCATTCGGCCCTTTGAGCCTGCACCACCATTCAATATGATCATGGCTGATCATCCAACTCAGTATCATGTACCTGCCTTCTCTCCATACCCCCGATCCCTTTAGCCACGAGGGCCACATCTAACTCCCTCTTAAGTTCCGATTGGACATGTGCGAACATTGGGCATTGTGACATCTCACAATGGAACGTTCACCATTGGTTGGGGCTCCTGCAAAGGCATATGTAAATGAATCCATTCCGATTGGACATATGTGAACATTGGACATTGTGACATCACACGATGGAACGTTCACCAGGGGCTGGGGCTGGGGCTGCTTCTATGGGTGAGAAGCCAGTTTATTTTTGAAATATTGGGGGGGGGCGGGATTTGATCCACTTGAAAAGATGTGCGTAGCATTTACTGGTAATACATTCCTGCGACATACTTTCTTGGAAGCACCATATGCATTTTACTACCTTGCTCGCCACCTCCTCCAACATGATATCGTAATCCCTTTGGAGACAGGTACTTATTTGGCTTGGCCTAAAATATGTTTTTTTTTATTTTGTTTCTGCTTCAGATTCAGATTCAGGTTCAGACAACAACCTTTCTTTCAACACCAGCAAGACAAAGGAGATAGTGATCGAGTACACATACCCCAGTTTGTATTGGTGGTGGAGAAGTAGAGATGGTCGAACATTTCAAATTCTTTGTTGGTTATCACTAAGAACTTCTCCTGGACCACCCATATTGAAGCAATGACCAAGAAGGCACGCCAACACCTCTACCTCCTTAGAAGGCTTAGGAAGTTTGGCATGTCCGCTACAACTCTCACCAACTTCTACAGATGCACCATATAAAGCGTTTTATCAGGATGCATCACAGCGTGGTTTGGGAACAGCTCCATCCTGGACCGTAAGAAATTGCAGTGAATTGTGGACGCAGCTCGGGCCATCACACAAACCAACCTCCCTTCTATTGATTCCATTAATACCTCATGCTGCCTCGGCAAGGTCAGCAGCATAATCAAGGACGAGTCTCACCCTGGTCACTCCCTCTTCTCCCCTCCCTCATCAGGCACAAGGTATAGAAGTGTGTCAGGGACAGTTTCTTCCCAGCTGTTATCAGGCAACTGAATCATCCTGCCACAACCAGAGAGCAGTGCTGAACTACTATCTCCCTTTTCTATGTCTCTCGGACTATCCTTGACTGGACTTTCCCATGCACTAAGCGTTATTCCCATATCATGTATCTATAAATGGATTGATATGAATCATGTATTGTCTTTCTGCTGACGAGTTAGCACACAACAAAAACCTTTTCACTGTTCCTTGGTACATGTGACAATAAACTGAACTGAACTGATTACCAGGTTGTAGAATCATTATTTTTTTAGCAAGCATGCTAATTGCACTGCTTCCTGTTGTAATATGCAATCATTGATTTTTTCTGTATATTAATAGGACTCCTCTCATTTTCGTTTAGGGGTCTTCTTTTGCTACAATTTTCACCTGGCATAGTGACCTCCGTTGTGGTTTCTGCTCTAAATGTAGATGAAGCTGATCCTCATGAGAGGGTAGAAAAGCCAAGTCCATGTTCCTGCTTGTATGCTAGTAACTCTGCTCATGGACCTAGCCTATTGTACCTGGGTAATTCAGCAGGATAATTGCCTTATCTTGGCTACAGATGAAAACTGTGAAAGGGTTTTTTTCCCTCTCCTACTCCAGAATAACCCACATAAAGTATCCACTGCAATGTTTCCCATTGGTGTGAAGGTCAAAAAAATAAATGGTACATTATCCTTCAAGGCACTCCCAAGTATCACATCAGCCAGTCTAATGTCTGAACATGCATCAAACAAACAACATGTTTGGAAGATTTAATATTTCATTCAATTCTCCCGTGGCAAGAGGGTTGATTTGACTGGCCACTGATGTCTAATCAAATGGCATGATCCATACCAATTGTCTACTGCGGTAGGTAATGTCTCTCACCAAACTCATGCCCCATGCGACGGACAAGATATTCAAGGGATTAACATGCAAGGTTGCCCACTAAAATATTACCTTTTATTGGGTGGTTGGCTGTTGCACAATGTTTTTTTGCCAAAAAAAGGAAATACCCGCTAAGACCAAGGTTATTCTTTTTTAATCCTGTCTCATGACCTTCCTAAGAAACTCCCTAGTAAAAGTGACATGGATATGTGGTGGACTAATATTGAATTAACTGTCAACTGGTAAGCTTCAGCTAAGAATCCAATGTCTGGATTTAACCTTTCATGCGCCCTTGTAAAGTTCTTCCCACTTGCTCCAAATTATACAGCTTCATAGTGAAAAGAAAAGAACTGTACAAATGAAGAGTCATATCAATAACAGACAGAGGAGGAGGACAAGGAAGACATCAGCAAACAAATTACAGACAGGAAGAACAAAGCAATCGTTGAAAATGATATCCAATCATCGAATAATTCAGGAATAGAGGGAGGTCATTTGGCCCATGATGTCTATGCACGCACTTCATAATTATGCATAAAATCATGAGAGGAATACATCAGGTAGATGTACAGAATCTCTTGCCCAGAGTATGGGAATCGAGGACCAAAAGACATAGGTTCGAGGTGAAGGAGAAAACATTTAATAGGAATCTGAAGGGTAACTTTTTCACACAAAGGGTGGTGGGTGTATTGAACAAGCTGCCAGAGGAAGTACTTGGGGCTGGGACTATCCCAATGTTTAGGAAATAGTTAGACATGCAGGTGGGACTAATGTAACTGGGACATGTTGGCCGGTGTCGGCAAGTTAGGCCGAAAGGCCTGTTTCCACACTGTATCACCCTATGACTCTATAACTATAATCATATCCAATTAATCTCATTCCATGTTCATCCTATCATGATCTTATGGATTGTCCCTTTTGCTTCATCAACCATTCATCCAATTTCTTCCAGCATCGTTGAATTTGCTTCTGGCATTCTTTCAGTATTGTAAGGGCCTGTCCCACTTGGCCGTCATTTACGCGGCAGGCCGGTAGTGACTGACGCACGACGGTTGCGCGCATCATCATGTGTCCACACAGCCGTCTGGAGCGCGTGACGTCATTTGAAGATAGACACAAAATGCAGGAGTAACTCAGTGGGACCGGCAACATCTCTGGAGAGAAGGAATGGATGATGTTTCAGGTCGAGACTCTTCTTCAGTCTGAGGAAGGGTCCTGACCTGAAACGTCACCTATTACTTCTCTCCAGAGATGCTGCCGGTCCCGCTGAGTTACTCCTGCATTTTGTGTCTATCTCCAATCGTCTTGGCCCCGCTCTGGGAGTAGGAGTGGGGGCGGATCCGGGTCCGCAATGACCGTGAGCCCCAGGCAGAGCTCGGCGATCGTTTATCTGCTTCTGCTGCAGTTGGCGGTAAGACGTTGCACCGCGCCAGGTTCTTGGGCCTGTCCCACTTTGGCCGTCAGTTATGCGACAGGCTGATGGCGCGTTAAGGATTTGTTCAGGACAAAGTCCACACTCCTCCACGCCACTCCACACTCCTCCACACTACTCCATGCGCCCGTCCCGCGCTACCCACGTGCTACCCACGCGCTACCCACAGGCTAGCAGGTCGCGTAAATGGCGCGCGAATGACGGCCAAGTGGGACAGACCCTTAATTTGATGAAAATAACTTGCATTGGTAAAAAAAATCCACCTCATCTCCCAAATTATCCTAAATCTGTCTCCACTGGTTGTTGACTATTTTGCCACTGAAATAGTTCCTTGTTACTTATGGTAACACAACCCTTCAATACTTTGAACACCTGTCAAGTTATCTTCCACTAAACCTTGCTGCTCTAAGCAGCATGACATAGCCTTTCTGCCCTTTTGATTTAAGTAAGGTTTCACATTCCTGCGGCTGTTGTTCTCTACACCTTCTGTAAGATCTTGACATATATCTAAGTACTTAGAAATGAAAATAATACTCCATTCTGTGCTTCACCAGTAATTTATAAAGAATCTGTTTTATTCCCTGAGTGGGGTCAAGGAAATAGCATTCACGTTGCGGTCCTGTTTCCATCAGTCTTTCCACCACCATGCACAAGAAGCACAAGACTGTCGACAGCATTATATGCAGATGCCGATAAGTGTGTTCAGCTCTGGCTGAACAACTTCTAATCTTGTGTGTGGACTCAATCAGAAGAAGATTCCATGATTGTACTATAAGAGGGTGAAATTTGTCCTGGTTTGTAATGATAAATGCCCAAAACTGAAGCACTGATTACCAGTGCTCCAATTTTGAAAATCAGTTCAATGGAAGCTAATAAATCAAGGATCATATGTGCCTTAACAGTTCTCAAACATCTGTACATCATCAGAGACTGCACTCATCCCATCTCTTCTCTCTACACCTTCCAACATGCAACAGTCAACACTTTTGATAGATTTTACCCAGTGTGTAATGAAAGTTGGTTTAATTTCCATGCTTCTCTCAGCTTCATCAGGACCATCTCTGTCTCTTTCCTTGCTCACCTTTGCCATCGTCATTTCTGAACCAAGGCTGTAATTCAACCTTTCATAAATAGTTATGATGGAAGGTTATTGTCCATCAGCATTAACATTGTCTCTCCACAGCTGCTCCTTGACCTGATGAATATTCCCAGTATATTCAGTTTTGTTTTTACACCTGCAGTATTTATTTTCTGGCTTTACGGTAAATTCACTGACTTGCATAACAATGTGTAGGAAGGAACTGCAGATGCTGGTTTAAATCGAAGATAGATACAAAATGCTGGAGTAACTCAGCGGGACAGGCAGCATCTCTGGAGAGAAGGAACGGGTGCCGTTTTGGGTTGAGACCCTTCTCAAGAGATGCTGCTTGTCCCGCTGAGTTACTCCAGCATTTTGTGTCTAAAGGGCCTGTCGCACTTGGGTGTCATTGGCGCGTAATTTACGCAACATAATTTACCCGTCACGATGCTCGACGTGCGAGACGGGCCGCGCACGTGATGCACGCATGGTGCGCATTACGCGCGCATGGTGCGTGGTGACATAGGCTGTCGCGCGCGGCGCCCAGGATTTTGGGCTGTACAAAATCTTTGCGCTCCGCACAAATTACACCCAAGTGGGACAGGCCCTTAACTGCGATTTGCATAACTTGCTACTACTCAGCTCCTGGAAGACTTCTATTCCATTCCTTCTTCAGTATTTCTACTTCAGCTCTGTTGATGAAGTAAACTTTCATACTAATGGTCCTGCAATACCTTCTTCAGAGCACGACTTCTTGTGGCTCACACGATCCATTGAATGTGCCTTCCTTGTTTCCATATGTCTGTGCTCACCTTTTATTTAGACAAATGCTGCTTTGATTATAGTTGCAATATTAGAATGTCATGTGCGTACTGGTAGTGCTGCTGTGGCCATGGCATAGGCCAGACACTCTTTAGAACTCCCCTGAATCCCATTTGCTTTGCAAATTGCTTGGCACACACTGACTTCACAGTGCCTCGTATAATTAAATGTTATATAACCATTGTGAGCAGTAAACAGGATCTGGAATGTCATCCTCAAACAGATTATCGCTATCCTTACGCCTTTGAAGACAACCAGTGGAGCTGATCTCACCAGCAGTATTGGAGCCATTTGTCATTTGATAGCTGGAGAAACCACAGGCTGTAAAACTCCTAACTACAGTTTGGTTTAATTTAGTTTAGTTTGGGGATACAGTGTGGAAATACAGATACAGGTTGGGGCTAGTGGCAGTGTGACACTGTTGCAGCCTGTCTGTCTTTTTTTTTTGTCTAGTTAAATGTAGTTGTTCGTGTTTTTTTTAAATACTGTTTTTAACTGTGTTTATGTGGGGGGCGGGGGGGGAAGAGGGAAACTTTTAAATCTCTTCCCTGTACGGTGGACCCGACCTTTTCCCTGTCGGGCCTCCGTTGTCGTTGGGGCCTAGCACCGTGCAGCGGCCTCCAACCGGAACGACCTGGGGGCTCCAGTTGCGGAGCTGTGGACTTAACATCGTGGGGCTGGCAGGCCTCGGAACGTGGGGAGCAGTGTTGCGGCCCGACTCAGGAGCTTGGAGGCTCCAGCAACGCAGCTTCTGTGGACTATGACCGGGAGCTCGCAGGTCCGGGTGGGAGACCGCTTTCCGGAGCTCCCGCAACGCAACTTCCCCAGCCCGTGTCGCGGGGTTGGAACGACCCGGAGCGGGGCCGTACATCGCCCCGCGCGGCTTTAATGGCCGCGGGACATTCCAGCGCCCACCGGAAGCTCCAACTTTGTTACATTTAGACCTGGAGCGGGGCCGTACATCGCCCGGCGCGGCCTAAAATGGTCGTGGGACTTACCATCGCCTGCCTGGGGCTTCGACATCGGGAGAGAAATGGAGAGCAGGGGAGAGAAAAGACTTTGCCTTGCATCACAGTGAGGAGGAGGTTCACTCTGATGGATGTTTGTGTGACTTAAATTGGTTGTTTGTCTAGTAGGAATCATTTTTGTTTGTATGGCTGTAGAAACAGAATTTCGTTTGGGCCTCACTGAGGTTCAAATTACAATAAATATTATATTGTATTGTATTGAAACAAGCCCTTCGGCCCACCGAGTCTACACTGATCATCGATCACCCATACACTAGTTCTATCTAAAACGACTTTTGGCATAAGTGAGGGAAAGGAACAGATGGTTTTGCTCTGAGGGCTAACATTGTTTCAATGGCCTAAAAAAAACACCTTCTGCATTGTAAAGAAATATGAAAAACTTGGGATGTTTAAATGATGTAGAAAATGCTGGAAAAATCTAAGGTAGAAGGTAAATGCTGGAAAAACTCAACGGGTGAGGCAGCATCTATGGAGCGAAGGAATAGGTGACGTTTGTGGTCGAGACCCCTCTTCAGACAAACTTGGGATAATCACTTTCGATCTGAAGCGCTGACATTGTGAGTTGTCGGCTGAGTCATAGCTTTGTGCTTCAGCTGACTTTTGCATCCTATATACCAGGGGCAATTTACAGAATTGTTTACATATTCTGTTGTGCTGCTGCAAGCATGAATTTCATTGTTCTATCGGGGACATATGACAATAAAACACTCTTGACTCTTGTGCAGGAAGGAGCTACAGGTGCTGGTTTAAATCGAAGATAGAAACAAAATGCTGGAGTAACTCTGCGTGACAGGCAGCATCCCAGAGACCTGTGTTCAGACTTAAAAAAGGGTCTTGACCCTAATCAGTCACACATTCCTTCTCTCCAGAGATGCTGCCTGTCCCGCTGAGTTACTCCAGCTTTTTGTGTCTACTCTTAACTCATGACTTTCTTGAGAAGCCTATTAAAGTACAAACCTGCACGTCTTTGGAACGTGGGAGAAATCTGGATCACCCGCAGAAAATCCATGTGATCCATGCAGGGAGAAGTTCTGTACAGACAGTTCTGTACAAATTCTGTACAGACAGCACCCATCATCAGGATCAAACCTGGATCTCTGGTGCTGTGAGGAAGCAGCACTGCTGCTGTGCCACTATGCCGTCCCAATCTTGAGTCATAGCTCTGTGCCTCAGCTGACAACTCAGTGTCAGCAGTTCAGATCCAAAGTGATTATTCCAAGTTTTTCATATTTCATTACAACACAGAAGGAGGCTTTTTTGGGCCATCAAACCAATGATAGCCCTCAGAGCAAAACCATCTGTTCCTTTCCCTCATTTATGTATAGAGTCCCCTATATCACAATGTAGATATTAATAGCAGTACAGCCCAAACAACAGTGCATAATTGTTGAATCCATTGACCTTGAATTGATTTGAAACCTGGCCCTGGACTATAATCAGGACCAAGGAACATAACTAAAATACAACCACTCTCATATAGGCAACCCCTCTCAGATAGTGAACCCCCCTCATCCCTCCTCATCCCCCCCCACTCACCCCCCCCCCCCCCCTTTTTGTAATATGGGGCTGTCTATACCATCTATATGTGATCATTTTATAACTGTGAGTGAGTGGCAAAGACATTTTTTATTTCCTGTATATTTGGTCATCAACTATATTCTGAAATTAATTTCACTTCTTGGAGAATCATGCAAGCACATCCAAGGTCTAAAAAGCGAAACAAATGTTTATATGTCCAGTTACCATAGAAGCCCTTTGCCAAACAGTTACAGTATTATCTAAAGACCACCTGCAACCTCTTTATTCATCTATTCTTTCATATTATAATCTCAACATTGAAACAATGCAACAGCGCGTCAAAGCTCACTTTAAAACAACGTTGGCATTGCTAGCAAAACATTTTTCATCATCCCTTATTTTATTCGCAGATTGCATATGGGTTTCCTGAGAGATTTCCTTAAATTTTGACAGATCATTCTTCATTTTCTTTCCTACACCTTGTACTACTCCTTGAAATTAAATAATCCTCATGTCTGTGAATGGGAAACATGATTTTCAATGTCGTGGATAGCTTTTTTTTCTCTGCTTATATTCCAGAGTTGTATAACATAAAAGCATGGGTTTCTGCTTGTAGATTCTCATTGCATGCATTGCCAGCAACACAGTACTTCGCCAGAGGCAAGCAAGGTTCATGAAGCTGGGCCTGCAGGCTTTCACGCACATTGTGTACACGCTGCACTTTGAAGTAAAGAAAATAGGCAGCTTCCAGAAAACTGCACTGCTAGCCAGAATAAACATCATTATAGTCTTTTCCATCATCTTTAACTTGAACCTCTAACAGTCTTTTAACAAAGTCCACTTTCATTTTACATACATCACATGCAAATTCTCATGTGATCAATCCACAGCATTGCCTTTTGTGGTTATATTTTTGAGGCCATGTTTCTGTTAACTTGTGCTAAACCTTGGTGGGATTTTGAAATCTTCATTGATATTCTGTTTTATTTCCCTCACCACATTTGTTGCTGTTGCAGTAAAACTCCCATTGTTATTGCCCAGAACTGTGAACAAAACTTTTATTCGGCATTGTCCTATGTTTACTGCAACATCAACAAAGGCTGGAAACAAAATTGAAGAGGTTTGTGTGGATATTGTGCCTTCCATGGCCTTGAGATGTCACAAAATGCTTTTCAGTTCACAAGTACTCTAGATGGTGTAAGTCTGTTGCATTGTGGAAAACACCACAGTCAATTCGTATAATGCAAACTCTCAGTATCGTGAGTTTAGTTTAGTTTAGAGATACAGCACTAAACAGGCCCTTCGGCCCACTGAGTCCACACCGACCAGCGATCCCCACACACTAACACTATCCTACACACACTAGGGACAATTTATATTTCAATACCAAGCCAATTAACCTACAAACCTGTACGTCTTTGGATGTTCTCTGAAATGTTTACTACGTACAAATATCATTCAGGGTAGAGAATACATCTCACCCTCATCTTCAGAATTGTGCTATGGGAAATATTATGTCCACTTGAGAGAAGGGACAAGACCTTAATTTGCCATTTAATGCCATTCAGGGCAGAGAATACATCTCACCCTCATCTTCAGAATTGTGCTATGGGAAATATTATGTCCACTTGAGAGAAGGGACAAGACCTTAATTTGCCATTTAATGGCAAAAATTGCATTTCTGACAGCCCGGCTTCTCTATACATTGCACTGCAGTGTAAGCCTTTTAATCTTCCGACTGAGGTGTGGAACCTAAAACATGAGTCCACAAACCTCTGACCAAGATGAGGAATATGTCCTCCATTTGTAATGCTGAACCTGCAGTGCAATAGTGTCTATACTTTGAAGATAGACACAAAAAGCTGGAGTAACTCAGCGGGACAGGCAGCATCCCTGGAGAGAAGACCCGTCCCAGTGTCTACACTTTGCTTTTCCAAGTAAGACCAATGGAATGAAAATTCAAAAGCCAGCCTTTAGCATCATCGACCCAAGATGAATTTGTGCCATAAAAATCCTACCAACTGTGTCACGCCTGAGGTTCTTTAATAAACAGAATCATTGGCATGGAAATTCAATTGCCTTATTTTATTATCCCCGAGTGTTAATGATTATTTGCAAGTTGATACGCATAGCTTCAGAATTTGATCATTACTTGCCTCTCTGACCCCCACTATCACAACTTTTCGAAATTAATGGTGCATGCAAACTCTGATTCCAATCTGACAGGGTGAAATTTGGTCACATTTCTTCCATTTCCTCTTCACTCACCATTTAGACCGCTCAGTTTTCCATTGACGTTGTTTGGTTGCATGTAACGTCACCAATTCCTTCTCTGCAGAGATGCTGTCTGACCGGCTGAGTTACTCCAGCTTTTTGTGTCTATCTTCGGTGTAAACCGGCATCTGCATTTCCTTCCTACACATCCTCCACATGGACTTCCACCCCCACACTCAATATCCCATGGAAAATTGCTGGATTTTTGTCACTTGTTTTTCAGCTGGTCTTTGATTCCCTAGCTGCTCCCAATGGCAAAGAGCAGACATATTGAAGAGAGTTGCTGATTGTGAAATATTTCCTGGCCCCAGACATACCCAAAGTTGGTTGTCAATTCTGTACAATGCAAATGGATTGCTAATTCTGAGTAAAATGATAAATTGTGTATATATTTCACTTTATCTTAATGTGTTTTTTAAACAATTTTTAGTACTACTTGTTAAAGACACTTCGACAGATACTTAAAGGGCCTGCCCCACTTTCAGGGCCTAATTCACAACCTTTTTTACTCGTGGACATTTTTCATCAGGCTAGAAAAACGCCCTGACCTACTTGATGCCACAAGTACCTACGACTAGCATCACGGCCTGCTACGACCTACCTACGACCTCCTACAACCTCCATCGACCTCGTGACGAAAATGCATTTCGTTGTCTCTGTACTGTACACTGACAATGACAATTAAATTGAATCTGATCTGATGCTGCGAGTATGAGTCAAAGTCAAATTCGGCAGTGGTCGTGAATTAGGTCGTGAAAGTGGGACAGGCCCTTAAGCAGGTTATGGACAGGAGGATACGGTGCAAATGTGGGCATATAGGATTAGTATAGATAGGCAAAGGGGTCAGCATGAACACCGTGGATGGAAAGGCCAGTTTCGTGTAGTATACATGAAAGGCCTGTTTCGTGTCGTATGAGTCTACTCCAGATGTTCTGCTGTCTAAAGCCAAACCTAGTTCAGGATCTAAAGCCCGAGGGCCTGCCAATGCTGGTTGCCTGCTTGGATATAAAGTTGTATCATGGGCCATCCTTCATATTTGGAACCAGCTTGATGTACATCCCAGAAAATAAGACATCAGTCCACATTGGGAAGAGACCATTCACAGTGGCCACTTATTTCTCTAAGGTCTTAACGGACCCAATCTCCTAACAAAACCTCTCCAATGGGAGATATCTGCAGATGATAAAGTTTACTTTAGTTTAGAGATACAGCACGCAAACAGGCCCTTCGGCCCACTGAGTCAGCGCTGACCAACGATCCCCGCACATTAACACTATCCTACACACACTAGGGACAATTTATATTTCAATACCAAGCCAATTAACCTACAAACCTGTACGTCTTTGGATGTTCTCTGAAATGTTTACTACGTACAAATATCATTCAGGGTAGAGAATACATCTCACCCTCATCTTCAGAATTGTGCTATGGGAAATATTATGTCCACTTGAGAGAAGGGACAAGACCTTAATTTGCCATTTAATGCCATTCAGGGCAGAGAATACATCTCACCCTCATCTTCAGAATTGTGCTATGGGAAATATTATGTCCACTTGAGAGAAGGGACAAGACCTTAATTTGCCATTTAATGGCAAAAATTGCATTTCTGACAGCCCGGCTTCTCTATACATTGCACTGCAGTGTAAGCCTTTTAATCTTCCGACTGAGGTGTGGAACCTAAAACATGAGTCCACAAACCTCTGACCAAGATGAGGAATATGTCCTCCATTTGTAATGCTGAACCTGCAGTGCAATAGTGTCTATACTTTGAAGATAGACACAAAAAGCTGGAGTAACTCAGCGGGACAGGCAGCATCCCTGGAGAGAAGACCCGTCCCAGTGTCTACACTTTGCTTTTCCAAGTAAGACCAATGGAATGAAAATTCAAAAGCCAGCCTTTAGCATCATCGACCCAAGATGAATTTGTGCCATAAAAATCCTACCAACTGTGTCACGCCTGAGGTTCTTTAATAAACAGAATCATTGGCATGGAAATTCAATTGCCTTATTTTATTATCCCCGAGTGTTAATGATTATTTGCAAGTTGATACGCATAGCTTCAGAATTTGATCATTACTTGCCTCTCTGACCCCCACTATCACAACTTTTTGAAATTAATGGTGCATGTAACCCCTGATTCCAATCTGACAGGGTGAAATTTGGTCACATTTCTTCCATTTCCTCTTCACTCACCATTTAGACCGCTCAGTTTTCCATTGACGTTGTTTGGTTGCATGTAACGTCACCAATTCCTTCTCTGCAGAGATGCTGTCTGACTGGCTGAGTTACTCCAGCTTTTTGTGTCTATCTTCAGTGTAAACCTGCATCTGCATTTCCTTCCTACACATCCTCCACATGGACTTCCACCCCCACACTCAATATCCCATGGAAAATTGCTGGATTTTTGTCACTTGTTTTTCAGCTGGTCTTTGATTCCCTATCTGCTCCCAATGACAAAGAGCAGACATATTGAAGAGAGTTGCTGATTGTGAAATATTTCCTGGCCCCAGACATGCCCAAAGTTGGTTGTCAATTCTGTACAATGCAAATGGATTGCTAATTCTGAGTAAAATGATAAATAGTGTAAATATTTCACTTTATCGTAATGTGTTTGTTAAACAATTTTTATTACTACTTGTTAAAGACATTTCGACAGATACTTAAAGGGCCTGCCCCACTTTCAGGACCTAATTCACAACCTTTTTTACTCGTGGACATTTTTCATCAGGCTAGAAAAACGCCCTGACCTACTTGATGCCACAAGTACCTACGACTAGCATCACGGCCTGCTACGACCTACCTACGACCTCCTACAACCTCCATCGACCTTGTGACGACCATGCTGCGAGTCTGATGCTGCGAGTATGAGTCAAAGTCAAATTCGGCAGTGGTCGTGAATTAGGTCGTGAAAGTGGGACAGGCCCTTAAGCAGGTTATGGACAGGAGGATACGGTGCAAATGTGGGCATATAGGATTAGTATAGATAGGCAAAGGGGTCAGCATGAACATCGTGGATGGAAAGGCCAGTTTTGTGTAGTATACATGAAAGGCCTGTTTCGTGTCGTATGAGTCTACTCCAGATGTTCTGCTGTCTAAAGCCAAACCTAGTTCAGGATCCAAAGCCCGAGGGTCTGCCAATGCTGGTTGCCTGCTTGGATATAAAGTTGTATCATGGGCCATCCTTCATATTTGGAACCAGCTTGATGTACATCCCAGAAAATAAGATATCAGTCCACATTGGGAAGAGACCATTCACAGTGGCCACTTATTTCTCTAAGGTCTTAAGGGATCCAATCTCCTAACAAAACCTCTCCAATGGGAGATATCTGCAGATGATAAAGTTTACTTTAGTTTAGAGATACAGCACGCAAACAGGCCCTTCGGCCCACTGAGTCAGCGCTGACCAACGATCCCCGCACATTAACACTATCCTACGCACACTAGGGACAATTTATATTTATACCAAGCCAATTAACGTACAAACCTATATGTCTTTGGAGTGTGGGAGAAAACCCATGCAGGTCATAAGCAGAACTTACAAACTCCATACAGACAGCACCCGCTGTCGGGATCGAAACTGGGTCTCTGGCGCTGTAAGGCAGCAACTCTACCGCTGTGCCACCCTGCCGTCCAAAGTTCATTAAGTCAGTCATCACAATGCTGATTGAGCTAACGCAGCCTCAGGAGGTTTGCATCCGACCATTTAGTATTTTGCCAAATGATTTTGAAGTCAGGTTCAACATCACTGCTGCACACAACTTCACGGCCTCGGAAACTTTCCAAACACGTTCTGTATTTTCAATATCTCAGCGGCGTAGGTGAAGCAGAGTGTGAGGGGAGTTTGGAGCACGCTGCAATCATTACTAGCAGCTAACTGTCCGAGCACAAGCCCCTGAAAGATGCTGAGATTACTAAAGTGCTCATCACCCAGAAAAAGATTTCTCCTTCCCAGTGTGTCAGCTCTGGCAGCATACTCGTAATCTCTGTGTCAGGCATACAAAGTGAAGTCCAACCATGACAAGAATGTACTGAATGTATTACCTGCCTCAATGAGATCTCAAACCTCTTGGCACCCCCTGTGTTGGCTACTTACAATGGCAGACAGCATTTGTATCAACCTGGCGGCATTGCTCCTGCTGTTTGTATAATTCATCCTCAGACAAGATCAATCCTCTCATGGCAGTCGGTTCCTTCCATTTATTAAAAAAAAGCCTTGGAGTCAACTTGTGTAAGAGATCTGTTGCCAGGATCTCCAGCATAAATGTAGTGATAGTCAATGAGATGTGGCGTAATAGTATTTTCAATTATCAGTTAGATTAACGCCATGCTGTGGCATAATGGATAAGTGTTGATCGCTTAATTACAAGAATATTAACCTCCGTTACACCACGGGTTTAGTGTGTCTTTAGACAAGGTCAGTTTGTTCTCAGTGCATATTTGTGTGTGTTCATGTTGTGACCCAATTGGATAAGGGAATGAGATGGCTGCTTTAAAACAATGCAGCAATGCCATAGGCCTTCAGTCCGCACCCTTGAATGTTTAGGTGTTCTGCTTGCAAAACAATCCATTATCACTATGATTATCTGCGTGGGCTTGTGACACATTTAAAGGTAGAAGTAAAGGGCCTGTCCCACTTATGCGGCCTTTAAAGGCGACTGCCGCCTGTTGAACATGTTGAAACTTCAGCAGCGACCAGAAAGACGCTACGACTCTTTGGAGACCTCTCATGACCATAGGAGACCTCTCATGACCATGCAGGCGGGAGACCCCTGGCGACATGTTGCGGGTAACCTCTCATGACCATACAGACTGTATGGTCGTGAGAGGTCTCCAAAGAGTCGTAGCGTCTTTCTGGTCACCACTGAATTTTCAACATGCTGAAAATTCCGGCGACCTATCACGGGTGCCGGCAGTCGCCTGTAAAGGTTGCGTAAGTTGAACAGGCCCTTTAAGTTCCAAGACTTAATAAAATGTTGCCTTTTTCATCATTTTGATTTGAATGTTTCCATCTGACAGGTAGCATCTGAGAAAGTCCAAGGCAGCCTGGAATGACATTTCGTTCAGACCGAAAGGTCTGAATGACAAATAAAGGATCTAAGTCTAAGTCTAATAAACAGGCTGAGTGGCCTGGCCATTTTCTAAAGAGAAGGCAATAAAAATTGATCAATGTCAGAAGTGAAGTCTCTATGATGAATTGTCGATCATAATTTAAATATTTGCGTCTGTTAAATTATGTTGTGCTAATGGAAAGAGACAGTCTGTAAGGGACAAGAGGTGTCATGCATGGATTCCCTCACAATGCATATTATGCCAATTCTAAGATACAAACAAAACAGAAAATGCTGGAACAACTCAACAGGGCAGGCAGCATCAGTTGAAAGTGAGACATGTGGAACATATTGAACAGTACAACACAGGGATAGGTTATTCGGCCCACAATGTCTATGCTGAACATGATGCCAAGAGAAACTAATCTCCTCCACCTGCATATAATCCATATCCCTCCATTATCACGTGCCATTTGAAACCTCATTATCACAATCTGCTCCTATCGACACCCCTGGCAGCCAGCGTTCCAGACAAACACCACTCTGTCTAAATGTCATGCCCCATACATTTCCAGTAAACTTTACCCCTCTGACCTGAGAGGTATATTATTTAATCTTTAGCATGTCATACAGGGAAAAAGGTTCTGACTGTCTCCCCTTTCTATTCCTTTCATTATTTTATAAACTTCTATCAGGTTTCACCCTCAACTTCAAGGAAAACAATCCAGGTTTGTCCAATTAATAGCTTACAGGCATCAGAGGTTATGGATAGAAGGCAGAAGAATGGGATAGATAGATCAGCCATGCTTGAATGGCAGAGTAAACTTGATGGGCCGCATGGCCTGATCTACTCCTACCACTTATGACCTTATAATACCCTCTAACCCAGGCACCATTATGATAAATCTCTTCTGCTCATTCTCTGGAGTCTCCATGTCCTTCCTGTTATGGGGGAATCAGAATTGCAACAACACTCCAAATGCGGCTTAACAAAAAAATTTCTAAATCTGCAACATGAGTTCCTGACTTTTATACTCAATGCCTTGACCGATGAAGGCAAGCATACCATATACATTCTTGACTATTCTCTCTTCCTTTGTTGCCACTTTCAGGCTGCTATGGACTTGAACCCCAAGATCCTTCTGTGCATCAATGCTGGTAAGGGGCTTGCCAGTAACTGTATACCTTTCACTTACATTCCATGCACTACTATTGTTTGTTTTTTGTGTGTACGTATGTGTGTATATATGTGTGTGTGTGTGTGTGTACTTGTGGGTATGTGTATATATAAACACTGAGCTTTTTTTCTCTCTCATTTATTATATTGTTTACAGTGTACTATATTTACATATTCTGTTGTGCTGCAGCAAGTATGAATTTCATTGTTCTATCTGGGACATGACAATAAAACTCTCTTGATTCTTGACTTTTGACTCTGAACATTCATTATCCCAAAATCGAACAGCTCACTTGCTCGGATTAATCTCCGTCTGTTATCTCTCTGCTCATGTGCAACTCATCTAAACACCACTTTACCATCCGACAGCCCTCCTCACTCACCATAGCTCCACCAATCTTGGTGTTGTCTGCAAACCTACTTGCCATCACATCTACATTCATGTCCAATACCAACAACAGAGGTCCCAGCAAAGATCTCTGCAGAACACTATTGGTCATAGACCTCCAGCCAGAATTCTCTGCCCTCTATCTTCTATGGGTAAGCCAGTTTTGAATCCAAGTGACATGGTCATCATGGATTCCATCCATCTTCAATTTCTGGATCATCTTACCATGATGGCCTTTATCAAATGCCTTACTAAAATCCATACCAACAATATCCTTATCAATCATCTTCATCACCCCCTGTGAGCTAATGTTTCAAACTGAAGATGCTGTCTGACTTATAATATGATTCTAGCATCTTCAGTTTCTTTTGATTTTCAAAAATCTTCAATGTGGTTTCTAACAACGCTTCATGCATAAATGTGTAATTGTTCTAGATTTTGACTATTGTGACCAAGCCAAAAAGATGCCAGTGGTTAGGACCAGCATATAGAATCTTACATTTACATTGAAGAGAAACATTTTTATACTCTACAACAAACTATTAACTACCTCATTGGTGACCCTCAGACTATCCTTGATAGGACTTTACCTTGCACTAAACGTGATTCCATTACCATGTATCTGTACATTGTAAATGGCTCAATTGTAAACATGCATTGTCTTTCCATTGACTGGATAGCATGCAACAAAAGCTTTTCACTGTACCTCAGTACACGTGACAATAATCTAAACTAATTATAGCTTAGAGTTTAGAGATACAGCACAGAAACAGGCCCCTCAGCTCACTGAAACCGTGCCGACCTGCGATCCCCACACATTAACACTATACTACACACACTAGGGACAATTTTACACTTAAGGGGCTGCCCACTGCGGCGACCTAATTGGCGAGTTTAGAATAGTTTGGGAGAGTTTGAAAAAGTGTCATGTTGAAGACCTCCTTCGACCTCCTTCGACTATGTTGAAGACCAGCTTCGACTAGCTTCGGGAAAATTGGACACCGAATAATGGAGAGTGAAGACGACCTCCTTCGACCTCCTTCGTCTATGTTGAAGACCAGCTTCGACTAGCTACGGGAAAATTGGACACCGAACAGTGGAGAGTGAAGACGACCTCCTTCGATCTCCTTCGGCCTCCCTTCGACTATGTTGAAGATTATCTACCACTACCTTCGACTACCTTCGATTACCTTCGACTGCCCTCGATTACCCACGAATAACATGACGACTTACTACGACCTACTTCAACTAAACCTATGAGTAAAAAATAATATGGATTTTTTTCCTTGGTGACCTTTTTTTTACTCGCGGGCAATTTTCAGCATGTTGAAAAATACGCCGCGACCTAGCTGAGGCCTCGAGTACACGGAGACGACTCTCGAGCATGAAGGAGAGTTACAAAGACCTCCTAGGACCTCGTGTTGACCATGCTGCGAGTATGAGTCGAGGGCAAATTCTTCTAAACTCGCCAATTAGGTCACCGCAGTGGGACAGCCCCTTAAGTGTAAAAGTGGAAAACCCATGCAGTCACGGGGAGAAAGTACAAATCCGTTCAGACAGCACCCCCCATCGGGATCGAACCTGGGTCTCTGGCGCTGCAAGCACTGTAAAGGGCCTGTCCCACTTGGCCGTCATTTACGCGACAGGCCAGTAGTGACAGACGCACGATGGTCGCGTGCGTCATCATGCGTCCGCACAGCCGTCTGGAGCATGTGACGTCATTTGAAGATAGACACAAAATGCAGGAATAACTCAGCGGGACCGGCAGCATCTCTGGAGGGAAGGAATGGATGATGTTTCAGTTTGAGACTCTTCTTCAGTCTGAACAAGGGTTTCAACTCGAAATGTCACCCATTGCTTCTCTCCAGAGATGCTGCCGGTCCCGTTGAGTTACTACAGCATTTTGTGTCTATCTCCAATTGTCTTGGCCCCGTTCTGGGAGTAGGACTGGGGGCGGAACTGAATCCGCAACGGCCGTGAGCCCCAGGCCGAGCTCGGCGATTGCTAGCCTGCTTCTGCTGCTGTTCGAGGTGAGATGTTGTGGTGCGCCAAGGTCTTGGGCCTGTCCCACTTTGGCCGTCAGTTACGCGACAGGCCATTGACGCGCAAAGATTTTGTACAGGACGAAGTCCACACTCCTTCACGCCACTCCACACTACTCCTCCATACCATGCGCCCGTCCCGCGCTACCCACGCGCTAGCAGTTCGCGTAAATGGAGTGTGAATGACGGCCAAGTGGGACAGGCCCTTAAGGCAGCAACTCTACTGCTGCGCCACCATGCTGCCCTGTACAATCTAAACAATGTGAAACATTAATGTCTTTACCCAATATGACCCCAGGCACTATGCTCCCCTCAAGGTTGAATGTCAAACTTTCACTTTGTTATGAAGAAAGCAAATAACAGCGCAGATATTTCAAAATGTTGCAACCTTTCGAAATGTTGTCAGGACTGACAGCATTTCACGATGAACTCAAACTGTATTATGCATTCAACATTTTTTATTTGATTACTGATGTTCAATCTATAGCGCATGTTACCTACTTGAAGTGGGAGCAAAGAGCAACTCCAAACATCAATGGAAGTTATTCATCAGTAAAGCAAAACCAAAACTAAAACGGCAAATACAGAATGCTGGAAATCTGAGATTAAAGCAGAGAATACCAGAGATACTGAAAAGGCCAGGCAGCATCCATGGAGCTCAAATTGGAGGAACAGCTCCTCATATTTTGCTTGGGCAGCTTACACCCTAACAGTATGAACGTTGACTACTCTAACTTCAAGTAATCCTGGCTTTCCTTCTCTTTCCATCCCCTTCCAGTTCTCCGACCAGTCTTACTTTCTCCGACTACATTTTATCTCTGTTTGCTTTGTTTCGTTATCTCTGAGGCAGTACAGTTAACCTGAAATAAGGCAGCAATTACAGCCTCAAGTCTTCTTGGGTATGACGTTACAAGCTTGGCACACCAGTATTTGGGTAATTTCTCCCATTCTTCTCTGCAGATCCTCTCAAGCTCTGTCAGGTTGGATGGGGAGCATCGATGCACAGCTAATTTCAGCTCCCTCCAAAGATGCTCGATTGGGTTCAAGTCCGGGCTCTGGCTGGGCCACTCAAGGACACTCACAGACTCGTCACGAAGCCACTCCTGCGTTGTCTTGGCTGTGTGTTTAGGGTTGTTGTCCTGTTGGAAGGTGAACCTCCGTCCCAGTACTCTGGAGCAGATTTTCATCAGGGATCTCTCTGTAATTGCTCCGTTCATCTTTCCCTCAATTCTGACTAGTTTCCCAGTTTCTGCCGCTGAAAAACATCCCCCCGCAGCATGATGCTGCCACCACCATGCTTCACCGTAGGTATGGTATTGGCCAAGTGATGAGCGGTGCCTGGTTTCCTCCAGACGTGACGCTTGGCATTCAGACCAAAGAGTTCAATATTGGTTTCATCAGACCAGAGCATCAAAAAAACAATCCTTTTGGCAAACTCTAAGTGCGCTGTCATGTGCCTTTTATTGAGGAGTGGCTTCCATCCGGCCACTCTACCATACAGACCTGATTGGTGGATTGCTGCAGATATGGTTGTCCTTCTGGAAGTTTCTCCCATCTCCACAGAGGAACTCTGAAGCTCAGATTGACAGATTGACCATCGGGTTCTTGTTCACCTCTCTGACCAAGGCCCTCCTTCCCCGATTGATCAGTTTGGCCGGGCGGCCAGCTCTATGAAGAGTCCTGGTGGTTCCAAAATTCTTCCATTTAAGAACTGTGCACTTCAGGATGTGCAAAGCTGCTGAAATTGTTTTATACCCTTCCCCAGATCTGTGTCTCGACACAATCCTGTCTCGGGGGTCTAGGGACATGTCCTTCATCTTCATGGCTTGGTTTTGGCTCTGACATGCACTGTCAACTGTGGGACCTTATACAGACAGGTGTTTCCTAATCATGTCCAGTCGATTTAATTTACCACTGGTGGACACCAATCAGGTTGTAGAAACATCTCAAGGATAATCAATGGAAGCAGGATGAACCTAAAGTGCTTGTCCCACTTGGCGATTTTTTCGGCGACTGCCGGCGTCAATGACTGACGTATCAGGGTCACCAAAAGATTATATGGTTATATGAGTGCAGGCAGGTGGGACTAAGGGAAAAAAGTTGTTCGGCACGGACTTGTAGGGCCGAGATGGCCTGTTTCTGTGCTGTAATTGTTATATGGTTATATGTTATATGGTTATATGGCTGTGGAAACATCGCGCGTCAATACGTCATCATTCCTCGTCGCATCGAGTCACCGCCGCGTCATGCAACATCACGCTGCATCACGCTATGGTTTTTTCGGTGACCTGATAAATCAGTCAATGATGCCGGCAGTCGCTGAAAAAATTACCAAGTGGGACAGGCCCTTAAGCTCAATTTTGAGTGTCATTGCAAAGGGTCTGAACACTTACGTAAACGTGATATTTCAGTTATTTATTTTTAATTACTTTGCAAAAATTTCTAAACACCTGTTTACAGACTTCTTCATTCTGCGGTATTGTGTGTAGATTGATGATTTAAAAAAATTAATTTAATCCATTTAAAAATAAGGCTGTAACGTAACAAAATGTAGAAAAAGTGAAGGGGTCTGAATACTTTCTGAATGCACTGTCTAGCATTTTACGAGACTCTCTAACAATGAAGTTACTCGATATGGTGCTGGAAATGTGGGCTGCTTTCAATATCTTGAGGTCCACCTCTCAATGAAGGTCAGCATCAATGATTAGATTTATGAATACCTTCAGGGCATCAGTACTGCTGGGGAGAAGAATCTTTTAAGATCAAACTTAAAACCCAGCGCAAAGCTCATGGCAAACTTCAGCAATGATTCGTCTTCCCTGTGTGCCTTTAAGACTTGGACTACCGAACGCAGGTATAACAAATATTGAAATACTTCCATTCCTATTTGAAAATCCTTTGCAGGATAGGTGAACCTAAGTTAATGTCCACTCCCAGATCATCATTCCCAACGCCAAGGTCCGAATAACCCTTATTGTTCACATGCTCGACACTAGACTCCCAAAGCAGAGACTATACATTCTGGGCAACACGTTAGGTAATGAACCAAGCAAAAAATTCAAAGATAGGCATGTGTAGGAAGGAACTGTCGATTGTGGTTTAAACCAAAGATAGACACAAAATACTGGAGCAACATAGCGGGATAGGCAGCATCACTGGAGAGAAAGGACGGGTGAAGTTTCAGGTCGAGACCCTCTTTCAGACTGAGAGTAAGGGGAAAATGAAACGAGAGATATAGACAGTCTTGTATAGAGAGAGATAGAACAAATGAATGATATGCAAAAAATGTAATGATGATAAAAGAAACAGGCCATTGTTAGTAGTTTGCTAGGTGAAAATGAGAAGCTGGTGCAACTTAGGTCGAAGAGGGATGGAGAGAGGGAATGCAGGGGTTACTTGAAGTGAAATAAATCAATATTCATCCCACTGGGCTGTCAGCTGCCCAAGCAAAAAAAATAGATGCTGTTCCTCCAATTAGCATTTAGCCTCACTCGGACAATGGAGGTTGCTTAGCACAGAAAGGTCAGTGTGGGAAAGGGAAGAGAAGTTAAAGAGTTTTGGCAACCAGGAGATCATGTAGGTCAAGGCGGACTGAATGAAGGTGTTCAGTAAAATGATCACCCAGTATATATAAACACTATTCTACACACACTAGGGACAATTTACATATACAAAAGCCAATTAACCTACAAACCTGTATGTCTTTGAAGCGTGGGAAGAAACCGAAGATCTCGGAGAAATCCAACGCGGTCATGTGGAGAACATATAAACTCCATACAGACAATACCCGTAGTCTGGATCGAACCTGGGTCTCTGGCGCTGTAAGCACTGTCAGGGACAACTCCACTCTGCGCCACCATGCCGCGCTTGTTCACCCTTGTGTGTGTTTGACCTGTACCCTGAATCTAGCTTTCACGTGGGCCCAGTCACCCACTTAATTACAGCTCAGATGGGGACAGGACACAAAGAAAACCTTGTAGAACAGTGGTCGGTTGTTTGAACAAGACGGCTCATTCAATACTTGGAAAACAACATTTTACAGTTTGCACCACAACGATTACATACGGGTTTTAATTTTTGAAATAGTTAATCGGTGATCTGCATTTCTTTGCAGTTTTTCATCCTTGTTTTATTTATTGAATAAGCTATTTCTAACCTTCTAATAGTTCAAACATCTTCTTCTTTGGAAAACCATTCCCCAAAAATGTTTCTTATTGGGTAGCACCATGAGATCCTTTATCCCTGTGGTTATCGAACTGTACAACTCCTTTTTCTGTCATGCAGTCGAGTGACTCCCCCCCCCCCCCCCCCCCCCCCCCCCTCCCCCACGCACCCCTCCCCCCACCCCAATCTTTGCACCACTCCAATCCTGGACTTTCCACTCAACACTTTAATTTCATGTTTCATGTATTGTGTTATGTTTTAAGACTGTTGGCAGACACATTTCCCTCCTGGGATAAATACAATTCTATCGTATCGTTTCGTTATGTTATCACATTCAAGTTCAAGAGTTCAAGTTCAAGTGAGTTTATTGTCATGTGTCCATGATAGGACAATGAAATTCTTGCTTTGCTTAACACACAGAACATAGTAGGCATTTACTACAAAACAGATCAGTGTGTCCATATACCACAGAAGGCTCCTGTACCTTCTACCTGAGTGTGTGGCCAGGATGGTGTGGGTCTCTGATGATACTGCCAGCCTTTTTGAGACAGCGACTGCAATAAATCCCCTTGATGGAAGGAAGGTCCGAGCCGATGATGGACTGGGCAGTGTTTACTACATTTTGTAGTCTTTTCCTCTCCAGGGCGCTCAAGTTGCCGATCCAAGCCACAATGCAACCACAATGCAACACAATTCCCTCCTTAAAATTGTCACATCACCACTGATATATGAGATCCCTGATTACTGCAACTTTAAACTTGTTGGTCTTAATTCAGATTTGAGCACAGGAAATAGTGTGCGTGTGTGTTCATGATATTGATGTTCTTCAGGGCATAAAACATTGTTGAAATCAAGGATGAGGGCGACAGTATTCCTGTTCCAAACCTGTTCAATAGTGCAATATCTTTGATGTTGAGGCAGGCTTGGTTGGATGTGCAGACAGCCCAGCTACCATGCAGGGAAAAAGATGTTCCATTCGATGAGGTGCGAGGGAGATTGCAGATTTAGTTTAATCTTCAGAGATTGTGGAAGGTTACAAATTCAGTAGCAGAAACCAATGCCTAGCTGTGACCATGTGTGATAACTATTAATGCTGAAGAATCTGTCACTGTAATTTTGGCACCTACATGAATCAAGTAGATGGCTTCCAAACTCACTAAAGGATCTCAGCTGCAGAATACTGCTAGTATTAACACTGTATATGGGCACAAAACAGAAGTAAAGGTGAAAGCTGGGATACTAAGCACTGGTCGCGCGAGTAGATTTGGCACAAAAGGTGAGATTGTTGGGAAAAGGTGCTATCGGTGATGGAGAACATCCATCACAATTTGCCAGTTTCGACTGGTGAAATGCTCCGACTAAACACAGCCGCTGAGCCCTGGAGCACTAGCCAGAATATTGTCAGCCAAGTAGTCCCCAATGCAAGGACAACTGTTAAACAATAATATTGCAGCTGACAAGCTGCGAGAAAAGCAAAGCTTTAAAAGCATCTATGCCACAAGCAGCAGTCATGAAAAATTCAGTGATTTTAAAATTAAAGGGAAAGTTAAAGATGAGTTTAATGATATGAAAATATATACTACTTGATTCTTGACAGGGATGCATACATCAAGGGGTGCAGCATAGTGAGATGAATCTGAAGGCTTGTTCTGGTGGGACACCCTTGCTCATTTGTGATGTATAGTTTCTAATGATGCTAGAACAGTGATGTTTCCAGTCATAGCAGCAGATGCAAAAATGAGTGGCTCCAAGACTTTAAATCATTTTGGGAGAATGTATTTAATATGAGCTCTTTGCAACCATGACCAGATAAACCTCTGGAGCAATATGTAGGTATTCCCAATGATTCATTTATTGGAATTAAAGGGCATACAATCCAAGCATGCATTAGGCCAAAATGTCAACTAATGCAGGTCTAGACCGATGCCTACCTAATGCAGATGGCAGATGGGTGGAATAAAGTGCAGAGATTAAAATTGAAGGTGTGAGACAAAAGGACGGAGGGGTTGTGAATTGTGAAGCCAGAGGAATGAATGAATGAAAGCATGAATGGATGAATGTATGAATGAATGAATTAATGAATTAATGAATTAATGAATTGATGAATGAACGAATGAATGAATGAATTAATGAATGAATGAATGAATGAATGAATGAATGAATGAATGAATGAATGAATGAATGAATGGATGAATGCATGAATGATGACTGAATGAATGAATGACTGAATGAATGAACGGATGAAATCATGAACTAATGGATGAATGAAAGAATGTGGTTGGACGGGGAGAGGAGGCACAGGTGTGAGTCTGAAAAATATGGCAATCTTTTTATTGTCTTTATATGAGACATTGGGTGATAATGAAAGAGGAGTACCGCAGCCGAGCGTTCATACAAACCACCACACTTCATGCTGCCATGAAGAGAGATTATTGAAAAGCACATCAACTATACAAATCAACACGTAAAATGTTGCCTAACGTCAAAACAGTTTAAAAAAAACTTGGCTAAACATAATGTCTTACAACATTAATAATAAATAAAACTAAATATGGCAATACTTCCCATTAAGCAGCTGTTTCTCTTTAGAAGGGCCTGCCTTCTCATCATTATGCAGTCTGTAGTGCAATTCTCCCTTTATACTGTTCTTTTTTTTAAACATCTTTTGTAAGGTCTTTCGACAGTTGATGTACAAAAGGTGTACAGTTGAGATCAAAATTTACCTGCATAAACAAAATGGCCATTTTTGCAGCGCACCGAGTCATGTGTTTTCCCCGAACCAGATTGAGTTCATTATTGAAAAGATTCCTCCAACAGGGCTTATGCTGCCAGGTGGACACAATAGGAACTTGATCAAATTGATCAAATTAGATCAACATTTATCTCTGTCCCCTGAAATGTATTTCAGAAACTGGTATTTCTTGTGCATTCAGCTCACACGTTATCAGGCAGATTGTTGGTTTTATGTTTATCCATTCAATCAATATAATAATTATTGTCCTTCACACAGTTGCAATTTTATTTGGCATTGCCAATGCTACTTTGTATGTCATTCCTCTCTGGCATGTTCCTCGGAAGGTTCACTCAGGCTGCATTCAAAGGCTAGTTTACATAGATCCAGGCAACCCATTGATGTTGACAAATAATTCTCAAATTAATTCTTCACTAATTTCCCCATCCTCAAGCAAACACTGGAGGAGCATCGATGTGTCTAATTTGACAAACCCTCTATGCCCTTAGCCGTTTTGCAAAGTTTTCTTGAATAGTATGGATTTGCAAAACAACTTCAATCACAGATGATTAAATTTTCTCAATTCCTCCTGAAAGGGGTCTATTTGTTTACAAGTAAAAGCAAACTACAGTTTTGTTTTGAGGCTGGTTAAAGATGTTTTTAACAATGTGAGGCACTTTTCGTGGGTAGAAACACATGCATCAAAAATCAACAAATCTCTGCTTGCTACTGGTCCAAGAGATATGAACCACTTGTTGCTGTGTTCTGATAATTCCAAACATTCTAGGTTCACAAATTGCCAGAGCTCTTTCATTTATTTGATGTAAACAGTGTAAATGTGAATGTATTTATAAAGGTTCACAACAAATCACTTTGAATCAAGTCTGCTGCGCTTTTTGTCATGAACAGTGTGATCATCACAAACATCCCGTTGCCTTGTCTGACCTGTGATTTTTATCATATGTTGTTTATCCAGATTGTTTAGCTCCACAAGATCTGTATTAGTTTTATCTGCACAAGGTCCAGCAAGCTTTTCACTGAGATTATTTTTCTCCATCATTCTTAAAGAAATGCACATTGCAAGTAAGATGTTTTGCCTGATGGATGGCTGTTGCTTTCATCCTGATTGTTGCAAGGAAACAGTGCACCAGACAGGGTGCAGCTTTTTATGTTTGATGTATCCAAGCTAAGTGAGAAAGCACTAACTGAGTATTCCTTTGAATTACACAATAGTTCTACCGTTGACAATGGTGCCAATAGGTTGCACAAATTTGTCTCTGATCTTTTCTGCGTGGTTGAAAATCTTGTCAGAGTTTTATAATCAACTGTGATGTGTGATCATTAAATTTGAATCATTGTCGATGGTGTAAAGAATTGTGGGCAAACAGTACCCCACTCACATTAATGTGACCAATTTCTGTATTTTGGTTCAATAAAAAAGTAAAACTCTTCTGCTTGGACATGTATGATGCTGCTTAGCATCCTGGTGTTTTTTGGTTTGAAGATGCTATGTGATTTCACTTTGCTTGCAGCAAGACATTGAAAAGTGTCCTCTAACAATCTGACTGCAGTTGTATAGGGCTTTGGTGAGACCACATCTAGAGTATTGTGTACAGTTTTGGTCTCCTAATTTGAGGAAGAACATCCTTGTAATTGAAGCAGTGCAGTGTAGGTTCACGGGATTGATCCCTGGGATGGTGGGACTGTCATATGAGGAAAAATTGAAAGACTAGGCTTGTATTCACTGGAGTTTAGAAGGATGAGGGGGGTCTTATAGAAACATGGAAAATTAAAAAATGACTGGGCAAGATAGATGCAGGTAAAATGTTCCCAATGTTGGGCGAATCCAGAACCAGGGGCCACAGTCTTTATGGCTCTTTCTCACGGTGCGACCTGAAGCAAGACTTAACAAGACTTAACATTGTGGGAACCTCCTGCGATAACAGTACGGCATTCGTGGACCACCGAGGACCTCTGTGGCGCTAACGGCAGGTACTCGTGTAACTTGTTAAGGTCGGGAGAAAATTCAAACATTTTTGAATTTCTCCAAGAGTGACTTGAGCAGCGTTGCAACATTGTATGAACGCAGATGCCAGTGCGATATCCGTGCGATATCCGTAATGACTCTTGCGGGTACCGTGGAAACTCCTGCGAACGGTAATATGGGTTGAGCACAACACCGGCTGAAAGGAGGCCATCGAGAAGCAGATGTATGCCTTTCAAAATTTTTTGGCAATGGCTTTTTTAAATGTTTTATGTAATTTATCTTTTTATGTGTCTTGAGTTCTATGTGCAAATCCTTTTCAATTCCAGATATCAGAGCGTTGGCAGCAGGATGCCGGAGGCCACTCAGCCACTCTAGCCTGCCCCCCCCCCCACACACACACACACACACACACACACACACACTTACCGGGCGCAGGTGGGCATTGGGGAGTCTGAAGACGTCTGCCATGGTGCAAGCCATCTGGAACTTGGTCATCTGTTCATTGCCAAACCAGTGAAAAACCCCACTGACCGAGGAGTCCAGTAGGGAGGTGTTCCGCATCAGCAGAGGGACTGCACAGTAAAGCAAAGCAAGATTGCAGCTGTGATAGTTTACAGTCAACTGTCCTCCCTCTACCCCCCCATCTCTCCCCCTCGCTCACTTCCCCACTCCCACCCACCTCCCCTCCCTCTCTCCCGGGTGGGGGAGAGGGAGGGGATCGGGGGTTGGGGCTCTACACCCACAGGTGGTGCTCGGACAGCTGCTGACATCAAGGCACGTGGATGGGGATTGAGTGATGGGGGGGGGGGTGAGTGATGGTATAGGGAGGGGAGGTGAGTGACGGGGGGGGGGGGGGTGTGAGCATTGGAGAGGGAGGGGAGGGGGGGCACTGACCTGTAGCCATCGCTCGGACAGCTGCCGGCACACCAGGGCCACATCGGCCACGTGGGTGGGGTAACGTTGATGCCAGCATAACATTAACATAGAGTTTGTAAATACCCCCCATCTGGCAATGGGTTAGTAATAAATGTGTGGAAAATTGCTAGATTGACCATCCTGCCACCGCTAGGATGTGGTCCTGCTAACTTCCATAACCCTGCTGCTGAGGTTGTTACAGCCCTGGTAGAGTGATTTGACATGTCAGTATTTGCTCCTGTATAAGCCAGACCCATAACCACCTGAAGATGGTCTGAAGGGATACCTTCTTTTGAGGGTAGATGTAACTAACAATATAGCTAGTTCAGAGTCTCTAGGCTCTAGTGATCTAACATTCTGGTGTAGATGTGTGACCATACACAATTGAAGATTCATGGAATATGTAAACATCTAGTTTGAGATCTGGTGCCCCTGGTCTATACTGCTTGACTAAGTCATAACATAAGTGTTATTTAGTCTGCAGATATAATCATCCTATCCAGTCAACATTTATGTAATGACTGGACCCGTAGTGCTGCATGCAAGGCTATGAGAATAACCACTTATAAGTGAGTTAGTCCAAGGACAGGGATGTAGCTGGAGCCCTTCAGCTAAGTGACCTAGCACAACGTTAACACCCCATATTTCTGTGTCCCTAGGCCTGGGAGTTTTCGAGTTGCAGATTTTCTTCATAATCTAGAGGGTGACCCCGCCAGAGTGGATTCTACTCCTTTCAGTCAGTATGATGAAGCACTTAGGTATGGTAGATTGCACTTTAGACATCATGATTTGTCAAGCCCTCATATGAGCCTGAACTACAAGACGTCAGTCATCCGTGCCGAATATGTAATATAATTATAAAACAAACACCTCCCATCTCCTTATGAGGAAATATTGATATTTTTTGGTGCTATCACTGCGATCTGCAGCGAGCACGTTCATGGTTGGTTTAACAACCCCAGCCGCAAGAACGGTCTTCTCAGTCTCTGTAATACAAAGAATTGATTATATCATGCTGAGGATGGTCACGGCTAGACCAATACTTGTGTCTAGAATAACCATATATGGTTCTACCATTCCCCACATCAGTGGGAACCATGCCTATCTAAGCCCCGCAGGCACTATAAAAATGGAGGAAAACATAAAAGAACACTTCTCCTTAGTGTAGCTAGAAAGTAACGAACACTACCGATATGACACATATTTTCCACTGGTGATTGAGCCTGGATGCAAGTTTCTTGGTCTTTAATGTTCACAATGTGTTTTAATACTTTGTGATCCAACACCCATATTTTGTACCGTTATGAGGTTTGGGTAAACTATCACCGGTTATTTTGACTTGTTTGCACCAATGTAAACAGAAATTTGCCACCACTGAAGTGTATCAACTTGGACTAGAGCATGCAGATAGGCATATTCGCATAAACCTTTAATCCCCAGAATGCACCCAGTGTCTATAGGTAGTTGATACAATGTAACTGAGGAATTGGTAACTCTCCCATCCACATCCGTAACTAGATGGCATGAGCAAATTCTCATCCTGAACAATAGCATCAGTTTGTAATTTAATAGTAAGATTAAACGAGAACTTACCAGTTTGAAGTTTGATCGTTATTTTATGAGGAGTAATGTTGAGGGATTACGTGAAGAAACCCGCCAGGACGCATGCGTGTCATTCTTCAAAGCAGCGGTGTGAAATCACAGATAACTGTAATGACTAAACATAGTAAGATTAGAGAAGAGATACCAGTTGAGTATATGATCAGGGGTGGGAGCGGAGGGCACGTAATCCCTCAACGTTACTCCTCATAAAATAACGATCAAACTTCAAACTGGTAAGTTCTCGTTTAATCTTACTATTTTACTTCGGAGTCATGTGAGTGACTACGTGAAAATTTTAAAGCTCTGTGATTTCATGCCGTGGAAATGAGTCCATGCATCACATCTGCCTTGATGACTGTAGGAGGAATTGTGTCAACGTAATTTAGACATGAATTCGACATTGAAATTCATAAAATGTATGGGATGAAGTTCTCTCCCATTTGAAATGTTTGCAATACTTTAATGATATAATCCCATTCCTTGATCAAACGCTTTTTCTGCGTCCAATGAAATGATAGATAACTCTTGTTCTTGAGTTTATGTGAATACATTATGTTAAGCAGACGTCTGAGGTTATTAAATGAATGTCTCTTAGGTATAAATCCTGTTTGATCCTCGTTTATTAGTTTACTAACATATTTACTTAGTCTTCTAGCTAGTGTTTTCGCAAATATTTTTTGATCCGTATTTAACAAAGCAATAGCTCTAATATGAACCTGGTTCTTCTATATCTTTATCTTTTTTAAGTATTAATGCGATCGTTGATTCTGCTAGTGTTTCAGGTAACATTTGTTCTTTAAAAGCATATGTATACATTTTCTGTAAACGTGGTGTAACTATGTCGTAAAAACATTTATAAAATTCATTACTGAATCTGTCTGGTCCTGGTGTTTTTCCAATCTTAAGTGTATTTATTGTGTCTTCTATTTCCTTAGATGTAATTTGTGCTCCCAGTTCCTCTTGTTCCTTCAGTTCTAGTTTTGGAAGGTTACAATTGTCCAGAAATTCTGAAACTTTATTATTTTCTTTTGCTTTTTCATTTTGTATGGATTTATTGCCATTTCATCTGTTCAATTAGTTTAATCAATCTCTGTAATGCACTTTGGTTCAAATTGATTTTGTTGAAAAGTGCTATATAAATAAACATTATTATTATTATTATTATTATTATTATTATTATTATTATTATTATTATTATTATTATTATTATTATTGTCTATTAACGTTTTGGATGTGTATAAATTCTGGTTAAAATTGAGCAAATCTTTTATTGATATCATTAGGTAGTGTTAATAATTCCCCTCTATATGATTAAATCGATGCTAGCCATGAAGTAACCTCTGGAAATGAATTGTTTATCAGTAACAAAGGTTTCCATTTAAAAATGAATATATTGTACAAATGTATTCAATTTGGTCAGATCTATGATGATGCGACTACCACCATCTTTTTTGATTTAGGTAAAGATATTGGACACGAATTCTAGCGGTTCGTGTTGGGATTTTTCAATTACCCCTTTTGCGTAAGGCCACTCCAGTTCAGCCTGCGGTTCTGATTTTTCTTTACCGGAATGTACGAATATTCGGTTCGGTATATGTTCAACTGGAGGGCTGTACTTGTGTATAATTATGTTGTATATCCCTGGATACTGCTTAAATATAAGCATCGGTAGTTAACATACTCCATGCATCCAGAAAGGAGAGTAATCTCCCCCCCCCCCCCCCCCCCAACCTCCATGCCCCCCTGCAATTTGTAGGGAACCAGACCCACCTACCTCCATAGTTACGAGTGGCAGGTTTACTTATTTTTTGTAAATCCTTCGTTGATGTTGAAGTGTTGGTGTCTGGGTTTGTGGTTTGGTTGATGTTGGAGGTTTGCGTATCTTCCAAGAAGGTCGGTCTGGGCCATGGCCTAAGAAAGACTCATGTTTGGTGTACCGGACCTTCAAGCTTTCACCAGTCGGTCTTTTTCTACTGGTGGGTGCAAGGGTGCTGTCTATGGCCGTGTGTTGCAAAGCAGTGCCAGTGCATCCTGTTGGTCCTGCGACATGTCCTTCTCCTCCAGGTTTTGGCCAGTCTGGTCTGGCTGTATGAAGTTGGACACCATGACCAGTAGATTTTCACGTTCCTGCACCCCCTGCACACTTGATTTCTGTTCTGCAAACCCCTCTTCAGGATCAGCCCAGAACTGACCCCCAGTACTCCCCTCTGACGAGGGAGAAGCACTGTGCAGCCCTACAAGAGGTGCTGCTGTGGGTTTTACATAGAGCCCACAGTGACTCGACTCTATCTCCCGGAGCCTGTCACGTTGGAGCAAATGCTCCACACACCACTCCATCCGGCTCCAGCGCTCACGGTCGCTGGCCGCCCACGGCTGCTCAAAGTTGGACTTCTCTGAGTCCACGACTTTGATGGTTTTTTTTGTCTTGCCTTGGATCTGGCTGGTGCGGAGGCGACATCGGGCACAGCCGATCCCATTATAGGTGATTCAAGTGCCGCTGGCCGCTGCTAGCCCACCAGCTTTGTCATAGCCCGTTGGTTTCTCCACCTGTAATCAGCATGGGAAAACACAAAATGACCGCAGAGTACTCTTACCTGCAGGTCCTGGTTTAAATTGTCTTTTATTGATATCATTAGCTAGTGTTAATAATTCCCCTCTATATGATTTAATCTTTAAAATTGCATGATCTTTTTCCCATTTTTCAGTTGGCGTGCTAAAATTTATGGGGTTTATCCCAAATTCAAAATGTTCTTGTTTTGTAATTTGGAATAGTCTTATAACTTTCTCTGACAATAATTTATTTAGCTTAAATTTCAGTATTACAATTTTATTACGTTTATCCATAGTTGGATCTTTAGCATTATCTATATCTAGTTGGCTGATTTGTTCTTCTAATTGTCTTTGTTCATTCTTATTCTTTTTGTTTTGAAAAGCTTGATACGAGATAATGACTCCTCTAATAAATGCTTTGAAGGATTCCCATAGTAAAGTGGGCGATATATCTGGTGTATCGTTTGGCTCAAAAAATAGGTCCATCTGTTTTTTTAGATATATACTCCCTTGTGGGTCTTTCAGAATTTGCGATTTGTTCGTAGACATTCCTTCTAATTTTAAAATGAAAGTTAGCGGGGAGTGATCTGAAATCGTATTGGTGTGATATTTAGGGTTCATAGTATAAGGGATTAGTTTTATATCCTCTAGGAAATAATCTATACGTGAATATGTTTTGTGTACCATTGAATAAAACGAGTATTCCCTTCCAATCGGATTCGCGATCCTCCAAACGTCTGCTATATTTGTATTTTTTATATATGTATTTATGAGTTCACTAGTTTTAGATTTCATATTACCTCTTTGTTTTTGCATCGATTTATCTAAATACGGGTTTAAAACACAGTTGAAGTCTCCTCCAATTATAACATTTTGGTAGTTAAATTCTGCGATTGTATTCTGGATTTTATTGAAAAATTGAGGATTATCAAAATTGGGCGCATATATATTTACCAAAGTGATTGGCATAGCATGGATCTCTCCTGTAACTATAAGATATCTCCCTTCCTTATCTGATATAATTTTCTTTGATTTAAATGGTATTCCTTTGCGAATAATAATTGCGGTACCTCTGGATTTCGAAGTATGTGAGGAGTGAAATGTTTGGCCTATCCATTTCGCCCTCAATCTCATCTGATCTTGATGTTTAAGATGCGTTTCTTGTAGAAAAGAAATGTCCGTTTTGTATGATTTCAACTGAGCTAGTATCTTGCCCCTTTTAATTGGTTAATTAATACCCCTTATATTCCAGCTACACAGTGTGATTCCTCCCATTTTCTTTTGTTTATCATCTTGCATTTTCGCTGATTTTAATACCCTTATTTATTACGGTGCATCCATACCTCAGGACTCTGGATATTTGGGGGGTGTTTATATTACTGACTTCCTTGGTAGATCCCATTTGCGATTGTCCTTGAAAAAAAATACACATAGTTGTGACATATTGTGATTAAAAAAAAAATTGAACAAGTAAAATTACAGTGTCTGGAGTATTCAACACTGTAGTGAGTGTCCCACCCAACTGTGGTATTCAACATCTATTCGACTTCCGATGTTGATGTTGTACAATTAGCTCCGCTCCCTTTATTACTCTAAACCTAGGAGGGCGGAACCATTTCAAAATCAGTTATATTTCACCCAATTACACTATATATATATATATATATATATATATATAAAATTATGACTTATCTAATCGTGTGTTCAGCTATTGTGAAATTTACATATCTAACACTTTTATCTATTAATTATTTATAATTAGTTATACCTTTGATAATAGTAAGCTGTTGGCTGAAAGGGTTAACCAGAATCAGGCTTCTGGAATTATGCCAAGTGCCTGAGTCTCCTCCCTTCCCCACACGGACTACATAGCACTTAAACTTTCAGTATTATCTACGTTAGTTCTAAAATCTGTTATTTATTATTTCTTTATCCCTGCTTAACTGTCTCGCACTATATACGAGATAGTCAGTCTTTTTAACACATTATTACAATTTGCCCATTATATAGTTCAAGTTAGTTTCCATTTCTATTTCTATATTAGTATTGTTAATTATTGTTAATTCTCTATATTTTATTAAATTATTTTAAGATCTTAAACCACCATTTGTCCTTGTGATGTTTTCCACATTCGGCTCTCCTGTTAGTCTCTGTGTTGTTTATCAGTCTTTCCTTTATTTTGAACAAAGAATGTCTTTGAGTTGAATTCCAAAGCGTCCAAAGGAGATAAGGTGTCTAGACTAGCGCACGTGGAAATGCACTTCCATTTTAAACTTTTAGAAAATAGTGTTTCTTCCCTTATCTTCGGGTGTTCTCTGTGAAGTAATAAAAGGAAATAATTTGTCCATATCGTCCCGCTACCTTGATTAATCTACTGTTTCTGCCACAATCTCTTGGGTATATTTATAAGATGCGTCCGAATTAGTGAAAGTTTTCTCTTTTCCCTTGAAAGTAATGCGCATCCTGCTCGGATAAAATAAAACGCCACATCTGACATCTTTAACTCCATGGAGAATCTGTCTTGTCTGTGAGAACTTTCTTCTCTTTTGCACGATCTCATAGGGATAATCCCGGAGGAGTTTGATAGAGTCGTTTCCAAACGTCATCTTCACTCCGTATTTGATTTTTTTCATTAGCTCTTCAAGTGCTGAAATGTCCCGAAGTTTGACTATGATCTGTCGTGCGTGGGCTGGATCTGCTTGTGATCTTGGCTTAAATCTGGGTATTCGATGTGCCACTTCAATTTCCGGTTCCACAGGTAAATTGAGTACTTGTTTGATTAAGTTGGCAGTGAACTCACGAGCGTTGTTCCCCTCTGCTTCCTCTGTTACTCCTAGTATTCGTAAAATTTAGGCGTCTTGAGCGAGCTTCGAGATCAAGACATTTATCCGAGACTTTCGCCAGTTGACTCTTGAGGCTGTCTAGTTCTAGCTTCACTCCCTGCATATCTTCAGCCATTTGTTCAACAATTGTTTCCATGTCTTTCATTGCAGTTACATGTGAAGAAACAATTACATGCACAGCCTCAAACTTCTTCGTAGATTCTTCTTCCCCTTTATTAATTCTCCCCGTTAGCTCTTCATGCAATCCTCAATTCGTTTTTGTATAATGCCAATGCACTCAATAACTTTTTGATTACCAGCATTGATGTTCGACATATTTTCCATCAATTTAACATTAATATTTTCCATCTTTTTTGAGTTTCCAGCCTCAATATCCTTTCTCAGTTCTCTTACCGAGTTCATTTCATTTTTCTCCTTAGTAGGCATCTCAGTCTTGGATCTTGTAGCCGTTCCAAAATCCACTTCAGAGGTCAGTTCTTCAGGTTTCTGGGGTTTCAGCAGATGTTTTGAGATTGTTCTCTGAGGGCTCTGAGCTGGAGACGTTTTTTTCATTTAAAAACCTTTATCCTCCGTTTAAATTGCAGCACTTACTGATGACATCATCAGCGCGACATCCCGGGGCTCCGGTAAGTTTTTTGAATCGGTCCCGACCTCCAGACCCGATTTTTACACGGAAAATCGTGAATTTTCAGCAGCGGAGCTAAAAGTTGCGGTCGCTAGTCCAGCATGGCGCCACCGGAATTCCTTCCCCGCGATTCTGTGGTCGGCTTTGGATATCCCCGCGATTCGCAGCCGGGATTCCCTTCCCCCTCCCCCCCCCTCGGCGGTCCCAGTAGAAGGGAGCCGGGTGGCGCTGGGGTTCCGACCTCGGACCTCCAGCAGGAGCTCTGATCGCTTCCTGCAGTAAAAAAAGAGACCTGAAAAAGTTAAAAAACTTACCTTCAGGTCTGAGCTGTTGGAAGCAGCGCTCCAACAGCTTGTTGTTTGCGCAATGCGAGAGACGATATGGCACGCATGCGTGCTGGACGGGATCTTCACGTAGTCACTCACGTGACTCCGAAGTAAAATTGCAGATTTTTTTTTCATCTTTAAATGGAATTACAGAACTTTTATTGATAGAACGTAGAAAATAGAGCAGTACAGCACAGGAACAGGCCTTTTGACCCACAATGTTTGTGCCGAACGTGATTCCAAGTTAAACTGATCTAATCAGCCAGCACATGATACATATCCCTCTATTCCCTGCACTTCCATGTGCCTATCTAAAAGCCTCTTAAATGCGACTATTGTATCGGCCTCCACCACCACTCCTGGCAATGCATTCCAGGTCCTCACTACCCTTTGTATAAATAACTTAGCCCACACATCTCCATTAAACTTCCCCCCTCTCACCTTATAGCCATGCCATCTAGTCTTGGACATTTCCACCCTAGGATACATATTCTGACTGTTTATCTGATCTGTGCCTCTTATAATTTTATATACTATCAAGTCTCCGCTCAGCCTCCGACGTTCCAGGGAAAACAATCCAAGTCTATCTAACCTCTCCCTCTAGATATAACCCTCTAATGCAGGCAGCATTCTAGTAAACCTCCTCTGCACCCTCTTGAAAGTCTCCACATCTTTCCTGTAATCAGGCGACCAGAACTACATGCAATTCTCCAGATGTGGCCTACTCAAAGTCCTACAGAGCAGCATCCTGCCTCTTATGTTCAATGCCGCGAGCAATGACGGCAAACATACCATGCTCCTTCTTTACCAACGTATCCACATGTGCTGCCATCTCCAGTGAGCTATGAACTATGATCTATGATTCCAAGATCCCTCTGCACATCCATGCTGTAAAGAGCATTAACTCCCTTGCATTCAACCTCCCAAAGTGCAGCATCTCACACTTGCTCAGGCTAAATACCATCTTCCATTTTTCCTCCCATTTCTAAAGCTGATCTATTTTTTACTCAATCTTCTGGCAGCCTTCCTCACTGTCTGCAATTCCTCCCATTTTGATGGTGTCAACAAACCTTTACTCATTTACCCATTGACATTTATGTCCAGATCTTTTATATATATAATCACAAACAGCAGAGGTCCCAGTACAGGTCCCTGTGGATCTCTACTGGTCACAGACCTCCAGTCAGAATATCTACCTTCCATCACGAGTGTCTATCTTCTATGTATAAGCCAGCTTCAGTCAGATCAGATAAGGCACATCAGTCAGCGGGGCCCGCCCAGAGTGTCAGTGGTTGGGGAACCCACCCAAAGGCCCATCCGAAGGCTCATCGGATGGCAGAGCCATAAGGGAGCTGCTGGAGATGCCAGATGTGAGGAGCAAGGGCCGGTACGAAGGTGATCCGGGGTGATGCCTCCAGCGCCTTCAAGATCGGCTGCAGGAGGTGCACCCAGGACACAAAGATAGCCGGATGAGGAGAGGGACGTCGGTTCACGGGCTGTTCAGGTTGAGGACGATGGAGGAGGCTCTGCAGGAGCCCAGGGTTTACCAGGAAGGGGAAATGTTCCAGCTCACCGAGCTCACAGGTGGACCAGACTTTGGACCTTTAAAATGGCTGCAAAACATGGCGGCCTGTGAATATGCATAAATAATTTCACTGTGCAGTTGCATAAGTGACAAATAAAGCACCATTGAACCTCTGAAGCAAAACTGGATACCCCTCACTAGTCCATTCTAAATGAGTGTAAATTCTATCTGGAAGAACTCTCTCCAATAGTTTCCTTACCACTGACGTGAGGCTCACTGGCCTATAGTTCCCTGGATTCTCTGTACTTCCCTTCTTAAACAGAGGCCAATCTCAAGTTCTCTGGAACATGACCTGTGTCTAGAAACTAAATAATCCTCATCAAGGCCCCTTTCTTACATCCCTGAATAACCTCATCAGGCCATGGGGACTTACAGTATTTACCTTAATGCTCTTCGGGTTCCTAAGCCCCACCTCCTTCTCAATCTCTAACTGCCCTAGTATCATTGTATTCTCCACACTGATCTCACTGTCCTCCATGCCCTTTTCCTAGGTGAGTACAGATGCAAAGTACTTGCATAGTATGTTACACACAGCCTCTAACCAAGCATAGATTCCTTGCATTAACCTTGAGCAGTCCTACCTTCTCCCTAGTCACCCTTCACCCTCTTGTTTTTAAAAGCCTTGGGATTTTCCTTAACCCGACTCGCCAATGATATTTCATGGCCCCTTTTGTCCCTTCAAATCGCCCACTTGGGTTCTTTCATACTCACTTGATATTCCTCACGTCCCACCTGATACCACCTTCTTAAACGTGACATGTGTTTCCTTTTCTTCCTGACCAAGTTTACAATCTCCTTGATCATTCACGGGTCCCTTACCTTGCCGTCCTTATCCCTCCTCCTTACTGGAACATGCTGATCCTGCACATTGACCAGCTGGCCTTCAAAATACTCCCACATGTCAGCTGTAGACCTGCCCAATAACAACTGCTCACAATCTACACTCATGGTCGGGCACCAACATTATGGGTTAAATGTGGGATTGTTCCATTAGAAATACTCTCTGCTAAGAACACCTGGCTTTTAACGAGAGAAGCAACTTTGAATTGTGTCATACACAATTCAATTCATTGCCAATGTCAATATTATTCATTGCCAATGTCACAGAATCAATGTGCTGAATTTGCAGGACATGACCTATATGTGTGCATAATTATTATGGATAATAAAAGATAAATGAATCCATCAATCAACATCCATAAGGGAGACACAAAATAAAACCGCAGGAGCTTGTACCTTGAGCAAAAAACAAACGTTGTAGGAACTCAGCAGGTTAGGCAGCATCTGGGGAGGGAATGTACAAACAATGATGTGGGTCGGGGCTCTTCATCCTAAAGACTGAAGTAGGGTTGCAAACCAATACATCATCTGTCTATTCTCTCCACAGTTGCTGCCTGACCCGCTGAGTTCCACCAACTCTTTATTTTTTTGCACAAAAAGCTTTAATAAGATTAGAATCTTTGCACAGATATCAGGTTGCCTTTATGACATGAAGTTATTGTGCAAAATATTTCAGGTTTCCATGGACAAAATGGTAAAATGACTGCAACACGGTTTATGTATCCAACATCACAATTTGATCCCAACTGTGACCGAGGAGGAGCTAAAATGAGCACAGATACTGCTGCAGCAAATGCAGAACTAGGATGAGACATGGATCATAATGCTGACCAAGGAAACAGCAGAACGTTGGCAACATCTAGTCCTTCCTGAGGCATCTCAGAGAATCACTAATATGCTAAATCTAGCCTGAAACTTCTCCCGTCATGGATCTGGAACAATAATAACCCACATTGTGGACATCAGCAAGGACTATTTTAGTGGTATGTAATTAATCTCTGCTCCTTTCATCACACTTGAAGTGAAACAACAATTGATTAACAAAGCATGAGATTAAATGCGTTAAATAGAGCTGTGCACATGGATAATAATTGTTGGAATCAAAACCAACAATTCCAGTTCTTGTTGATCACCTACCACAAACACATGTTGGTCATTCTTGGATCTAAGTCTACAATCCCACTAAGGCATCCTTAAAAATGCAGCACCGAGCCACCTTCCTGCGCCAATATAATTCTAATGTTAAAAATGGAGCTTCCCAACTTCTGATTCTTTTGCCAATTCCTTTCATTTGTTGTCCCCGACACCATCTATTCTTCATGTCCTTCATAATTGTAAGTCCCTTTATCAGATTCCCAGTCCCAACCCCTTTATTCTACAAAGAACAGTTCTAGCTTCCAAATCTATGCATATAACTAAAGCCTTGCATCTAACAGGAACATTTTGCAACTTCACTGAAGTCTTGTCTTTCTTCTAAAACCTGCACGCCCAAAATTGAACACTGTATTCCAATTGTGCCTCAGGCATACATATGTGGCTTGCAATTTATAACTGCTTCATCCTTAAAAACGTGAGTAAACTAGGAAATAATCTTTTGCAAGCATGTTACAATAGATTAAATTATATTTTAGCCGATAAGAAAATTAATTACAGATTTAGAAATAAACAATTAAAGTTCTCAATGAATTAATTTGAACTCAAATTCTATGGGTCACTAGCCCAATAACATAACCCCAACATACTGGACCCAATGCCCATTGAATACGTACACAACCTTCGTTTGTTAAACAACACATTTTCTTCTCCCTGTCATTGCACGTAAAGTGAAAACATTTATTCCAACTAATTATTTTGCAAAATTAGATACTAGGCACTTCATAAATTATTAATCAATGTAGTTTATCATAATTGATACAACCATTATTTAAGTTTATTCTGATTAACTTGCAGTCTTAGCTAGATGTTTTTAACTACAGCATCTATGCTTTGCTGGCATGTTTTCAGTCATTGACAATAGATCTGGTATAGGATCTAAAGCAACTTACAGCTACCATGGTTCTCTGAGTGAAGAAATATATTTAGGCCATCATATTGGGGCCGTTTATTGTCCGAGAACAGACGGCCTCTTATTTCTCAAATAATCTGGAATAATTTGTTGGATCAAATCTCCTCACAATTTTGAAAAAATATACTTTATTAAATAATAAGGCTTGGATAGAGTAGATGTGGAGAGGATGTTTCCACTAGTGGGAGAGACTAAGACCAGAAGTCATAGCCTCAGAATGAAAGGGCATTCCTTTAGGTAGGAAATGAGGAGGAATTTATTTTGTTAGAGGGGAGTGAAACGGTGGTATTCATTGCCACAGTTGGGCCATAAATGGATATTTTTAAAGCAGAGATAAATAGATTCCTGATTAGTACGGGTGTCAGGGGTTATAGGGGAAGGTAGGAGAATGGGGTTGCGAGGGAGAGATATAGATCAGCCATGATTGAATGGCGGAGTAGACTTGATCGGGCGAATGGCCAAATTCTGCTCTTATCACATGGATAGGACATGAAACCTCAGGTTTTGCAGCACCAACAAAAATAAAATTTGTAGTTTATTTTCCTTTGGGCTCTGTTTTTTCTTCATCGGCATTGTCTTGGAAAACAATTATTTATCTGGAACATCAATTGAATAATGTTATTTTCAGCATTATATGATTAAAAAATGAACCATTCCAGAATGAATGTGATAATTAATATTTTTTGGGTCATTTAGTGCCATTTTGGAAAGTTGATCAGACATTCCAAGGTGTTCGTCACCTTAGTGCCCTTGAAAGGGTTTTGGTGGCAATGGCACACCAGATGGCATATTCAATGTGCCACAAATCCCCAGAATATTTCAAGGGAATTTGGATTATATTGCTCCAGTCGTAATGATCACTGAGAGTTTTCCCAACATAGCACACGACTGGCAGATAAGTTTCTGGGTTTCCTTATATCCATTGGCACCATCAGTCACCTCTGACAAGGGTCTAAAGATTCCACTTGCCCCAATCCTCAACCTCTGATTGTTTGATCCCTTAAACTCCTGGCTTCTAAACTAATAATTCCACAAAGCCAAGTTATGATGCCCCAAACCATTGACTGCTTCCGATAAAATCCCAGTGACCTCCCCCTTCCCTCCTTGACCTACCTCAATGTCAGCCCAAACCTTGATATTACCCCTCTCTGCATCGATCTTGCTATCTTTACACTGCACAGCACAGGCTCTTAGATGTATCTCTCCAGCATTTATAATGTTACATTAGATTAACATCCCTAGTGTTGGTGCAGCACGTTGGCACAGTGGTAGAGCTACAGCCTTACAGCGCCAGAGACCTGGGTTTGATTCTGACTACGGGTGCTCCTTTGAACATAGTTTGAGCGTTCTCCCCGTGACCTGCATGGGTTTTCTCCAGGGTCTTCGGTTTCCTCCCACACTCCAAAGACGTACAGGTTTGCAGGTTAATAGAAACATAGAAATTAGGTGCAGGAGTAGGCCATTCGGCCCTTCGAGCCTGCACTGCCATTCAATATGATCATGGCTGATCATCCAACAGTATCCCGTACCTGCCTTCTCTCCATACCCTCTGATCCCCTTGGCCACAAGGGCCACATCTAACTCCCTCTTAAATATAGCCAATGAACTGGCCTCAACTACCCTCTGTGGCAGAGAGTTCCAGAGATTCATCACTCTCTGTGTGAAAAAAGTTCTCCTCATCCTGGTTTTAAAGGATTTCCCCCTTATCCTTAAGCTGTGACCCCTTGTCCTGGACTTCCCCAACATCGGGAACAATCTTCCTGCATCTAGCCTGTCCAACCCCTTAAGAATTTTGTAAGTTTCTATAACATCCCCTCTCAATCTCCTAAATTCTAGAGAGTATAAACCAAGTCTATCCAGCCTTTCTTCATAAGAGAGTCCTGACATCCCAGGAATCAGTCTGGTGAACTTTCTCTGCACTCCCTCTATGGCAATAATGTCCTTCCTCAGATTTGGAGACCAAAACTGTACGCAATACTCCAGGTGTGGTCTCACCAAGACCCTGTACAACTGCAGTAGAACCTCCCTGCTCCTATACTCAAATCCTTTTGCTATGAAAACCAACATACCATTCGCTTTCTTTACTGCCTGCTGCACTTGCATGCCTACCTTCAATGATAGGTGCACCATGACACCCAGGTCTCGCTGCATCTCCCCCTTTCCCAATCGGCCACCATTTAGATAATTGCTTTCCCGTTTTTGCCACCAAAATGGATAACCTCACATTATTGGTATAATTGGCTTGGTATAAATGTAAAATTGTCCCTAATGTGGGATGAGTAGTGTTAAGGTGCGGGGATCGCTGGTGAGTGTGAAATCGTTCGGCCAAAGGGCCTGTTTCCGCGCTGTATCTCTAAAGTAAACTAAACTAAGCCCTGATGTCTATTATCATCAACAGAGCAACAGTACAGGTCCATGCTGTTTCCACTCTCCTCAATTAAGCGAGTGACAATGGAGGTTGCGAAGGCCTCTTCTACCCATCACACAACTGGTTCTAATTCCTGCCCTTCTCTCCCTATCTTGGTCATAGGCCAGGCACAATCAGGCTTCACTGGTCCATGGATGCTCCTGACTCTCTAGACTCAGCCTCAGAAGTGCCTCCTGAGAACCAGTTTTTCCTCTCAAAAAATAAAAAACAAAAGAACATCAGCTATTACATACACTGAGGTCCTATTGCAGTACCTAGTCAGCAGAGCCTTTCCAGTTCATCAGAATTTATAAGACTTGAATTTTCCTCAACAGAATTCTCCAAGCTAAATAGGCTAACATATCAACTACCAAGCTGTTGCGTGATAAAAAATTACGACAACCCCTTTAATTTTTGTATCCTGTATCTTCTTTATTTATTCTTGAATTTGGTTAGACTCCTCAGTAGTGGTTTCATAACCTTCAAGTATTCCTTCTAAGTTCTCGTTCCCATTTCCGCACATAATCTCACATTTTCTCAGTGATTTGCATGGGAAGACCTTGTATCTCTGCAGTATTGCTAAATCAGTGGAATTCCCCAGCTCAAAAATTATTTTGTTTTAGTATTACCACGATCAATTTTATTGCCATAGACCCAAGAAGCCACAATGCCTTTTAATCATTGTCTTTCATTTCAACTCATACAGTGAATGAATGAGGAAGGGTTGTCCATTTTATTGATAAGCTTATTGGTGAACAATTGAGTGGAGACTATTTCAGAGAGACGGTTCATTGACATGCAATCAATGCGGGCAGCACAGAGGCACACAAGCAATCAGTCAGCAATCATGGTGCGTGGGTGAACTTCAATTCAGCAAGGAAAAGTAAGTCGGGAGTCAGTCAGGATCTGAGTGAAGCCCAGCCCAGAAAATAGTTAAGGAAGCTTCCTCCAACCCTTTCAACCCTCATCAGGAAGGGTGGAAATGTTCCTTCTGTTATTTTTCCAGGTCTTCAGAAGGATTATGTAGCTGTTATGAATAACGGCAAGATTAAGCATTTGTTATTCAGCACAAATATTGTTGTCTCTAAAATATAATAGGTGAAAAATTCAGACCTGGTTTCACCATTCAAATTTTGTTGAAACTAAACAGGGAGGAAATTTAGTGATTGCAATCAATCGTAGATTATGCTTTGCCCTTTGGGGCTAGCAGCAGGATACCCGGAGATAAAAAGAGGATAGTTGCCACAGAGGGTAGTTGAGGCCAGTTCATTGGCTATATTTAAGAGGGAGTTAGATGTGGCCCTTGTGGCTAAGGTGATCAGGGGGTATGGAGAGAAGGCAGGTATGGGATACTGAGTTGGATGATCAGCCATGATCATATTGAATGGCGGTGCAGGCTCGAAGGGCCGAATGGCCTACTCCTGCACCTAATTTCTATGTTTCTATGTTTCTATGTTTCTATGATCCTTTGGAAATATCTCAGAACAATTTTGTGGATGCCTTGCTAATGATGCAGCATTAGATGGCCTTGCTTGAGTGAGGGGAAGAATACCATATGGCCTTTAAAGAGTTATCAACGAATGTCTTTAAAACAACCAGAAATGAGGATGGACAAAACATGACTTGATTCACTTTTATTGTAAGCAAGTGAATGCCATGTGTATGACTATTTTTAATTAACCAATTGGTCTTGTGCAGCTTACAGCCCGGCGGTATGAATATTGATTTCTCTAACTTCAAGTAAACCTTGCTTCCCCTCTCTCTCCATCCCTCCCCCACCCTAGTTCTCCAACTAGTTTCACTGTTCTCCCGATTAATTTTACTGATTGTATGCCTCATTGTCACCTTCCCCTCAGCTAAAAATGAACCATTCTACATTTCCTTGATCAACGTCTGCTTTGATTTGTCATTTTCACACCTTACCCTTCCATATCTCTACACTCCCTCTCCCCTGACTGTCAGTCTGAAGAAAGATCTTGACCCAAAAAGTCAACATCCAGAGATGTTGCCTGTTCCGCTGAGTAACTCCAGCGGTTTGTATCTATCTTCGGTGTAAACCAGCATCAGCAGTTCTTTCCTACATATTTATATCTGCCATTTAAATCCTCCTTGAAGCACAAGTCAATTGGAAGATAGTCATTTCCACACCTCAATGAAGGATCAAAGTCCAATAGAATAGGATGGCATTGTTGCTATAGATGATATAAACCATCTAATTACTCTTAATGTGATCATAGGTCTTAGTTGACTTTGTTCCAGGTGACACTGGTCTCTACAAGCAGCCCATATATAAATGAGTTATTTGGCTAACTCCCAGGTTTCCACAAATCATATTGACTCTAAATGCCTCTGACCAAAGGCATAGAATGTGCCTATTAACTCACCAAGCGACCTATAGTGTTTTGCATGACAATCCCCACGTTTTTGCATCCACAGTGCTTTGCTTAACTGAAGAAAGGGACATGTGTAACTCAGGAACCCATCCCTGGTCCAAATTTCATAGTGGACAGGCAGCAGTAATCTCCTCCTTTGTTCTGATTCCTATCACGTCCAACAGCACATTAAGGCACTGTGAAAATGCCCCATCTACAAAATCCTCCCAATTCACTGGAAGGACAAAGTACCTGTTGGCAGATAAAAATGCTGGAGTAACCCAGCGGGTGCGGCAGCATTTATGTTACCGCACCCACTGAGTTTCTCCAGCATTTTTATCTACCTTCGATTTTCTAGCATCTGCAGTTCCTTCTTAAACATTTTACCTACTGTTGGCATCCACGTCCAGGCCAACAATCCCAGCTTAGCGTCCTTCAGACTTTAGACTTTAGAGAAACAGCACAGAACAATGCCCTTAGGCCCACAAAGTCCGCGCCGACCAGCGATCCCATACATTAGCACTATCCTACTCACTAGGGACAATTTACAATTTTACTGAGGCCAATTAATCTACAAACCTGTAGGTCTTTGGGTGTGAGAGGAAAACAGAGCACCCAGAGAAAACCCACACTGTCACAGGGAGAATGTACAGTCCTCCAACAGGCCCAGCTTGCCTCCTGAGGATGCAGGACCCGCCCGGTAGGCCCCAAAGTCATGTCATCAGCCACCGGCGTCGACGGAACCTGTGCTGCGAGAGCAAGGAGGGCCGTTGGAGAGTAGAGAGTGAGGGGACCGTTGGAGAGTGAGCGGCTGTCGGAAAGTAAGGGAAACGCCAGAGAGCATGGAAGGCCGTTGAGAACCATTGGAGAGCGAAGAAGGCCATCGGAGAACGGGGAGGGTCGCCGAGAATGAAGGGGTGATCTGGCAGGAAGGGGTCGCGAGAATGAAGGGGGGACCCGGGTGGAGGGGGTCAGCGTATGAGAGGGGGTTGCTGCAAAGTGCGGCAGCAGGCAGCAGATAGAATTGATCGGTGAACTTTTATAACTTTGTCAGCGCCAAACTTTGTCGACACTTGTCTACTGCCTCGGGTGGGTCTGCTGTATGATTTCACTGGGTTGTATGTGAAACAAAGCATTGCACTGTACTTGTGATAATAATGTGACAATAATGACAATGATGTATCATTGAATTCATTCATTCTACCATCTATCGCTGTGCCACTTATTTTCAGTCACATACAGAGTGGCATGTTTGAAACTAGACCGGTGAACTAGGTAGACCATTTGTAGTGATGAGTTTGTGAGGCTTTATAAATTTATAAGTGTAATGATTTTATAAGGAGAAAAAGATTCAAGGATGTGCTAACTTCATCTTGGACATCCTAGACTGATGATCATTCAAAAAGTGGACATTGGTTTGGCATTGAGAATCTCAAGTCTATATATTTAGAAACACACAGAACCCCTTCATGAATGGTAGAAAATGCCCCCCCCCCACCCCCCCCCCCCCAAACTATCAGCTGCTTCTGAACCACCTGTGAAGAGTTTGCAGTTAAGATAGGCACAAAACGCTGGAAACTTGTTTCTCTCTCCACAACTCTCAGTCTGAAGACGGGTCTCGACTCAAAACGTCACCCATTCCTTCTTTCCAGAGACGCTGCCTGTTCCGTAGAGTTACAGTACTCCAGCATTTAGTGTCTGTCTTCGGTGTAAACCAGCACCTGTAGTTCCTTTATTACACAAGAGTTGCAGTTCCTACATTGACCTCAGCGGTCAGTCCAGAACCCACACAGTGTCATCCTTGGGCATGAGGGACCGCCAAACAGGTTTACTGCAATAGCCTATGAACAATCTATAACCACAAGCCATCCTGTACCACCAGATACAGTCTGTGATGTTTTCAATTGTTAGACCCTTGAAGCAAAAAGTTTCAAAATGACACCACGTGGCAACATGGTTGACATTTTAGGCACATGAACCATATATTTGAACTATGGATCACAACTTTAGTTATCTGGATACTAAGGCTTCCGGATGCATTTAAGCTAGCCTTTATCTGGTAAGAAAAACACAGTGAGGCAGAAATTCATGCTTGTAGCTTGTACTACACCAGAACGTGGCAACATTTGCCTGCTTTAACCATTTCCAAAATTAGATCCCATTGAAGTCAGATTCAGAAGCACGGTACAATGAGAAGCAGCTACTATGCTGCTTCTTTTGGTCTTGTGACTATGATTGAATTTGTACTTCATTGTACCTCCATACGTTCCTGCATCATCTGAACAATTAGTTATGATAAGCAAATGATGATTGAGGCACAGCAGATGCATCTAAGCAAACTTACCTTAAATTCCATGAGAATTCTACTGTAAACAATAGTGAATCCGTCCAATTAACTCAACTCACGGAAAACAGAAGTAAGCCGCCGCTTTATTACGATTTCCTGAAGGGAAGCACTGCCTTTTCTTAAAGTAAAAATGAAGCCATTTACTTTGAAATTTTTCAACAATATCTTGCCATTTAATGCTCATAACATCAATCTGCAGGCTATTCCCCTCTCTGCTGATCTTCCAGCTTGCTGGAATGAGATATTTCATAATGCTTTGTACTATGAATACTCAAGCACTGAGCTCTATCTGCTATAGCCATACAGCACATGCAACAACACGTTTCAAAATCTCAAAAGCAGCTGCTTAATATGTTCTTTGGAACTGGGAGAAGCAAAGTACAGTGAATGAATATCTAGTGGCATACAGAACCTCCTGATGCCCACCTAGAGGGCTTGAGGAGTGAACGAGCTTACGATCAGGCAGGCCTATCAAGGTGCATTGTCATGGTAAACAGAGTCTAAAATCCATGGCATAATTCCTCTACTACATTTTAGGTGCACCAGAATAATATTGCATGTAGTGCTAAATGCTGTTAAAAAAAAGTGCCCTGAGGTTTGCAAACTTCAAGTGCGGTACATTAAGTAGTGTTGCCAGGTTCCCAGGAGCAATGACGTGTTGATCCAACATCCTTGGAGGGCCACATGCTAATAGCAAATTGCTGCTGTGTACATTAGTACTGGGAGAGGGGAGAGAGGAAGAGAGAGTGCTCCAAACTATACCGAGAGGGACTCGTAAGGGTTGACAGATAACTAGCAGATGAGATGTGCCTTATGCCAATGGGCACAGAGACCCACCTGATCCACAGCTGGGTCCTTCTGATAGAAACGTGAGCCCCAGTGTACATAACAAACTACGTCTATTTATGTCCTATGTCTGCACAGCCTATCGATCCATCTACCTTGAGGGAAGCCTACAAGTTCGCAAATCCTTGTGCCTGCTCAGTCTGCCTCATACACTGGCTAGAGTATATGATGCCTTCTCTCCTTGCGAATAGATCTGGGGTGACGTCACTAATGCAGCATGAGTGGCAATCTGTGAGCTATGGCCAAGATCAGCAACAGCAGCCCCAGATAATCTCAAGGTTAGTGGTCCAGCAGTAAAGCTGCTGTCCTACAGCCCCAGAGATCCTGGTTCCATCCTACGGGTGCTGTCTGTACGGAGTTCGTACATTCCCCCGTGACCTGCGTGGGTTTTTCTCTGCAATCTTTGGTTTCCTCCAACACTCCAAAGATGTAAAGGTTTGTAAGTTAATTGGCTTGGTATAAATGTAAAATTGCCCCTAGTGCGTGTAGGGTAAATTTGCAGGGGATCGCCGGTCGGTGCGGACTCGGTCGGCCAAAGTGTCTGTTACTGCATTGTATCTCTAATTTAAAGTTCAAACTAATGAGCCAGGCTTGAGAGCTCTTGAGATTGGATGTCACAGATCGCGATGATAACTGTCTTCCTGAAGAGCCAGTGTAGACATTGCTCATCGCCTAACTCTAGACACAATCGTGGTTTCCCAGAGGATGAATCCTTCCATGCTTGCTTCCATTAGATCCGATGGCTCACCTGTGGTGCTTCTGGGGCCTATGTTCCATAGGATGTAATTAGGAAAATGGACAAGGGAAAGTCAGTGGATGTAGTGTACCTGGACTTTCAGAAAGCATTTGATAAGGTCCCACAAGTCAATTATGAAAGATAACTGCACATTTGGATAGCAGCAACAGGATCGGTCTGAGTCAGCATGGATTTACGAAGGGGAAATCATGCTTGACTAATCTTCTGGAATTTTTTGAGGACGTAACTAGGAAAATGGACAAGGGAGAGCCAGTAGATGTAGTGTACCTGGACTTTCATAAAGCATTTGATAAGGTCCCACATAGGAGATTAGGGGGCAAAATTTCAGCACATGATATTGGGGGTAGGGTACTGACATGGATAGAGAAGTGGTTGGCAGACAGGAAACAAAGAGTAGGGATTAACGGGGCCCTTTCAGAATGGCAGACAGTGACTAGTGGGGTACCGCAAGGCTCGGTGCTGGGACCGCAGCTATTTACAATATACATCAATGATTTAGATGAAGGAATTCAAAGTAACATTAGCAAATTTGCATATGACACAAAGCTGCGTGGCAGTGTGAACTGTGAGGGGGATGCTATGAGGATGCAGGATGACTTGGACAGGTTGGGTGAGTGGGCAGATGCATGGCGGATGCAGTTTAATGGGGATAAATGTGAGGTTGTCCACTTTGGTAGCAAAAACAGGAAATCAAATTACTATCTAAATGGTGTCAAGTTGGGAAAAGGGGAAGTACAATGGGATCTGGGGGTCCTTGTTCATCAGTCAATGAAAGTAAGCATGCAGGTACAGCAGGCAGTGAAGAAAGCGAATGGCATGTTGGCCTTTATAACAAGAGGAGTTTAGGAGCAAAGCGGTCCTTCTGCAGTTGGATAGGGCCCTAGTGAGACCACACCTGGAGTATTGTGTGCAGTTTTGGTCCCCTTAATTTGAGAAAGGACATTCTTGCTATTGAGGGAGAGCTGCGTAGGTTTACAAGGTTAATTCCCGGGATGGCGGGACTGTCATATGCAGAGAGAATGGAGCGGCTGGGCTTGTATACTCAGGAGTTGTGAAGGATGAGAGGGTATCTTATTGAAACATATAAGATTATTAAGGGTTTGGACACGTTAGAGGCAGGAAACAAGTTCCCAATGTTGGGGGAATCCAGAACCAGGAGCCATTAGAACGGAGACAAGGAAACACTTTTTCTCACAGAGAGTTGTGAGTGTGGAATTCTCTGCCTCAGAGGGTGGTGGAGGCCGGTTCTCTGGATACATTCAAGAGAGAGCTAGATAGGGCTCTTAAAGATAGTGGAGTCAGGGGATATGGGGAAAAGGCAGGAACGTGATACTGATTGTGGATGATCAGCCATGATCACATTGAATGGCAATGCTGGCTCAAAGGGCCGAATGGCCTACACCTGCACCTATTGTCTATTGTCTATTGTCTATTGTCCGTGCTATCCAACAAGAAGAATGTTAGGTATAGACAAGTACTTAACAAAATATAGACGTAGAATGCTGGGCCGCATCTCTGTAGGGAAGGAATGGGTGACGTTTCAGGTCGAGACCCTTCTTCAGACTGATGTTACTCCAGCATTTTGTACCTATCTTCAAATTAAACCGGCATCTGCAGTTCTTTCCTACACATAACAAAATATAAATTTGAATGCAGAAGGGAATAGAAGTTTCAAGGCAAACTTAGTGCCAGGTGGACGTAAGCAGTAAAGCAGGCACTGAGGCTGCAGAGTGCAATGGAGAAGCATGGTATAAAAATACAGTTTGACTCTCTCAATCGCATAGTCCTAACAAAAGCAGCATCGATAGCAGGGAAATTTCTGCGGGTTGGCGGCTGTCATATTTCAGATCATGAAGTGGAAGGCAAAGAATAAGCACTACATTGCCTCTGACACCACCAAGATAATTTCCATACTGGAACCATGTTTCAGGCATTAAAATGAAGTCCTGACATCTAAGACAATGACAAAAGTTTACAAGTTTACTTCATGTTAAAGCTGCTTCGACCTGTGAACTTCTGTTGACTTCAGCATCTTGCACCACTTCTTGGCCATGACCATAGATTTAACATAAGGGATAAAAGAAACATAGAAGCATAGAAAATAGGTGCAGGAGTAGGCCATTCGGCCCTTCGAGCCTGCACCGCCATTCGATATGATCATGGCTGATCATCCAACTCAGTATCCCATCCCTGCCTTCTCTCCATACCCCCTGAACCCTTTAGCCACAAGGGCCACATCTAACTCCCTCTTAAATATAGCCAATGAACTGGCCTCAACTTCCTTCTGTGGCAGAGAATTCCACAGATTCACCACTCTCTGTGTAAAAAATGATTTTCTCATCTCGGTCCTAAAAGACTTCCCTCTTATCCTTAAACTGTGACCCCTAGTTCTGGACTTCCCCAACATCGGGAATAATCTTCCTGCATCTAGCCTGTCCAACCCCTTAAGAATTTTGTAAGTTTCTATAAGATCCCCCCTCAATCTTCTAAATTCTAGCGTGTACAAGCCGAGTCTATCCAGTGTTTCTTCATATGAAAGTCCTGCCATCCCAGGAATCAGTCGGGTGAACCTTCTCTGTACTCCCTCTATGGCAAGAATGTCTTTCCTCAGATTACGAGACCAAAACTGTATGCAATACTCCAGGTGTGGTCTCACCAAGACCCTGTACAACTGCAGTAGAACCTCCCTGCTCTTATACTCAAATCCTTTTGCTATGAATGCTAACATACCATTTGCTTTCTTCACTGCCTGCTGCACCTGCATTCACACTTTCAATGACTGGTGTACCATGACACCCAGGTCTCGTTGCATCTCCCCTTTTCCTAACCGGCCACCATTCAGATAAAAGTCTACTTTTCTGTTTTTGCCACCAAAGTGCATAACCTCACATTTATCCACATTATACTGCATCTGCCATGCATTTTCCCACTTACCCAACCTATCCAAGTCACCTTGCAGCCTCATAGCATCCTCCTCACAGCTAACACTGCCCCCCCAGCTTCGTGTCATCCGCAAACTTGGAGATGTTGCATTCAATTCCCTCATCCAGATCATTAATATATATTGTAAATAGCTGGGGTCCCAGCACTGAGCCTTGCGGTACCCCACTAGTCACTGCCTGCCTGCCTTCTGAAAAGGACCCGTTTACTCCTACTCTTTGCTTCCTGTCTGCCAGCCAGTTCTCTATCCATATCAATACTGAACCCCCAATACCGTGTGCTTTAAGTTTGTATACTAATCTCTTATGTGGGACCTTATCGAAAACCTTCTGAAAGAGTTCAAACACTTCCAACTTACTGAGAACAAAATGAACACTCTTACTCCTGACCCAACTCACGCTCTCACATGAAAGAAACCTCCACTTTGAAGTTTTGCCCACTTTTTAGTACCTGATAAAAAGACGTCCTTTCTTTTATTCTCTAACATTCTTAACATAGAGAAGTGATCCACATTCCTTCAAAGAAGCATTAAAGCTCTTCTGGAAGAAAATTCAGGGGATGGTAAAAAGGTTGGTTCCAGGGTAGGTTTTAAGGTGCAATTAAATCTGGAAATAAGAAAGGGCCAAACTGAAACGTGCACAGAGACTTGTGATGGTGACTTGGCTGGGGAATACTGCAGAGGGGTAGAGTGCAGGAGAGGTGACCCTGCTGACAGCACCCTATTCCTGGAACCAAACAAACACAAGCTTAATAAGTAAATAAGTCTGAAGAAGGGGGTCAACCCAAAACGTTACCCATCCCTTCTCTCCAGAGATGCTGCCTGTCTCACTGAGTTACTCAAGCTTTTTGTGCCTATCTTAAGTAAATATGATCAGTGCTCTTTAACAACAAAACCTCAGGGCATCTCAAAATATTCTTCGGAACCAGGGAAATGAAGTCTCAGCTTTCTATTAGGGGTAATTTCTACATGTGATAGGCTCTCAGCAGGTCACAATTTGATGTACAACTCCATCCATTGGAAATAGACCTAATTTTTACAAATGGAATCTGATACATAATCTAAGTCTTTCCGCTGCACAGTACAGCAGATAACAAATACTGAGGAATTAGGGGGCTCAACATTAATTTCATACAAAAACCAACACACGGCTAGTGAGAAGCACTAAGGCACTATAAGGTCATACGTTCATGAGGTCATAAGTGATAGGAGCAGAATTAGGCCATTTGGCTAATCAAGTCTACTCCACCATCAATCATGGCTGATCTATCTCTCCCTCCTAACCCCATTTCCTGCCTTCTACCCATAACCCCTGACTCCTATGAGGTCCATGCTCCATCTGGGTCAGGGTAACATCTGGATCCCCTTCAAAGACCCAACAAATGACCCAACCAGCATTTTTGATACATAATTGGTTTTCAAATATCCAAATATAAATCTGAGATTAACTGGACACATTGTAGATTGATACAGGTGTCAGGGGTTATGGGGAGAAGGCAGGAGAATGGGGTTAGGAGGAAGAGATAGAGCAGCCATGATTGAAAGGCAGAGTAGACTTGATGGGCCGAATGGCCTAATTCTACTTCTATCACTTACATAGAAACATAGAAAATAGGTGCAGGAGTAGGTCATTCGGCCCTTTCAATATGATCATGGCTGATCATCCAACTCACTATCCTGTACCTGCCTTCCCTCCATTCCCCCTGATCCCTTTAGCCACAAGGGCCACATCAAACTCCCTCTTAAATATAGCCAATGAACTGGCCTCAACTACCTTCTGTAGCAGAGAATTCCACAGATTCACCACTCTCTGTGTGAAAAATGTTTTTCTCATCTCGGTCCTAAAATATTTCACCCTTATCCTTAAACTGTGGCCCCTTGTTTATGACTTTTTTGATGTCAAAAAAGCTGTACAATAAACCCTTCACAAGGGATATATTCCAGACCTTGCTGCAAATGTTAATAAATGTAAATACCAGTTTTATGTAAGTAGGTAAATCTCTGCCTGGCCTATAATGCATATTTACTTTGCCTCACTATTAAACAAATCTGTCAATATGCATAAACAAATTGAGGAAAACATTACAGCCCATATAAATATGATGCTTTTTTTCCAGATGACTTGTGTTAAGTGGTTCCCTGCTATGTGCACAAAATTGATCACTTGGTAAGAATCAATACATTCAATGGTCTGGATGGGAAAGAGAACTAAAGACAACAACAGAGCAAGGTACTGCAGATGCTGGTTCTCCAGAAGGGTCTTGACCCAAACGTCACCCATTCCTTCTCTCCAGAGATGCTGCCTGACCCACTGAGTTACTCCATTATTTTGTGTCTATCTTCAGTATAATCACAGAGGGGCCAACTGTGAATTTGCAAAAATTTATCTTGCTCCAAGATAAATACGTGAAAATTAAGGGTAGCACATCATTAACCAAGGAACAAGTGAAAGAAACAATACACAAAAATGAAAATAGATGCAAAAAGACAGAGTAACAGTGTTTCAGGCAGGATCTCTGGAGAATAGGTGACGTTTTGGGATACGGGAGATATAGACGGTCATATGTTCTATATCTCTCTACATCACCATCTATATCTCTTGTTTTCCTCTCCCCTGACTCTCAGACTGATGAAGAGTCTCGACCTGAAACGTCACCTATTCGTTCTCTACAGAGATGCTGTCGAACCTACTGAGTTACTTCAGTCTTTTGTGTGTATCTGCAGTTTAAACCTGCATCTGCAGTCCTTTTATAAACAACAATGAAATCTCTGTTAACTGTTGGTTTAGATGCACCTCCACCTCCAGTACGTTCCACTGGACTGGAAACCAATGGGCACAGCTTCAAAGCCCTGTCCCACTTTTTCGAGTTACTCACGAACTCTCCCGAGTTCTCCCCTTGATTCGAAATCGGGGAATGTTGGCGAATGTCGTTAGCAAGCTCGTAGGAGGCCGTAGGAGTCCGTAGATGTTTCGTAGCAGCTCGTAATGCCAGCCATAGGAACCCGGGGAATTAGGTAAGTCGGGACGCTTTTTCAACATGTTGAAAAATGTCCACGAGTTTAAAAAATAGCCCCGAGTACCTACGAACGGCTATTATCGTAATTCCTCGAGTTCGAATCAAGGGGAAAACTCAGGAGAGTTCGTGAGTAACTCGGGAAAGTGGGACAGGGCCTTTACTGTCCAATTTAGAGTTTGCATTACTTCCTGCTGAAGCCTGTTCAGCCAGTGGGCAAACTGGGTGATCATTCCTATCGCCTAATTTCCAATCTGTCAAGATGTTCAAACAAGGGCGGCAGGTGGCGTAGAGGTAGAGTTTCTGCCTTACAGTGCTTGCAGTGCTGGAGACCTGGATCCGATCCTGACGAAGAGAGATGTCTATACGGAATTTGTATGTTCTCCCCGTGACCGCGTGGGATTTTCCCGAGATTTTCCGTTTCCTCCCTTACTCCAAAGACGTGCAGTTTGTAGGTTAATTGGCTTGGTATAAGTGTCAATTGTCCTCGGCGTGTATGTAGGATAGTGTTAGTGTGCGGGGATTGCTGGTCGATGCAGTCTCATTGGACTGAAAGGTCTGTTTCCACACTGTATCTCTAAACTAAACTAAAAACAAAATTGTGGCAAGACAGTGGGAGAAAAAAATATGAGGCTATTTGTACAATTAAATTTTTATTAGTGCACTCGATTCCCCATTCCTCATACTGCTTCCAATTTATTGCCTTTTGGGGAAAGTTTCACATCTCTATGCATTGCTTTGTCAAGTTCTGAAAACATAGAAGCACGGGTCACAGTGCCTGACACAGACTTTACTGTTCTGATTTATCATTCTGTATTATTTTCCCATCAGATGCTTAGAATGTGTGAACTATGCAGTTGAGGCTCCAATGCGAGATGTGTCAAAGCCGATACACAAAGTAATTCAACAAATTACACTTTATATCTCAGGGTGTATTGTAACTGGCTATCATTAATGAGAAGTTGTACCAGCAGTTACTGTACTGCATAATTCAAACTTTCAGAAAGATATTCAAAGGATTTCCTCCTGACTTCTAATGCCAATTCTCTTTTATGTCTCATCTGACAGAGTACATGTTCACTGGTGCACAAAATATTTTTCAGCTCCTTTGGAGGTGGGAATTAAACGTCTTAACAACTATGCTATCAAATTATTCCAGCTATTACATCTGCATTCACTAAATCCTGTGAAAAAGAGGCCAGAAACTGATTAAAAAGCGAGGGATGTTAGAGCTTTGTAGTAATTATTGCATTTATAAGCCAGGTCTCGGAGCTGACAGGAAGCTAATATACCAATTGCATGAAGCTTCATTCATTGCAATGTCAAGAAGAAGAATGCACAGTGCACTTAAATAATATCTCACTTTTATGTGAATGTCGGCGAGGCAATGATCAGATTCTGTCAAACAATAAGAATGACCGGATGAATTGAATGCATCTTCTTGGAAAATTCAACAAGACATGGTGATAACCTGAATGAAGGTCGGAAAACAAAGAGGTGGCAGTTTGCCCACTACATACATTTTAATATCTTAAGATGTCACTTGAACTTTCAGGTTTTATTCACAGCATTCTACCTCTCTGCTTTCGTGCTGGCAGTTTCCACTTCTTCTTTCTTTTCCCCTGCACCCTCCCAGTTAAAGACTGATTTGTAGCAGTTTCGCAACTTCCCATTGTATGATTCTGCTTCTGAGCTATCGGTTGTTTGACTTGAGGGTATCAGCTGGTTGCTTCACATCATGGCTCAACCTGTTCTCTCCACATCCAGTGTTAATGGGTGCACAGTGGGGAATGCTTCAATGGAGAGGCATCGGGAGAAGGGATTTTGCCTTTCGCTAAGACAAGATTCAAGATTCAAAATTCAAGAGAGTTTATTGCCATGTGTCCCAGATAGGAGCTTTGTAACCATTCATAGGTCCCGGGTTGATAGCACTCATTTCAGCACATGCCGCTGTTGTATATCTTAAGTTATGTTGTGCAGTCACAAAACATTTGCAGCAGTTCCTATCCAGCTCAGCCTTTGTAACATTGATTTGAATATGCTTGCAACCAAGCCAATTTGATGGGACCACATTAGTGGTCATCATGTTAAATACTGTTTTCATGCTAAACGTCATACTAGAAATATTATGGCCAGCTGCAGTAGATACCTGGTTTTGTAGCCAGTAATCAAGAGTGCTTAACTAATAACCCAGAGGGCAAGGCGCCATTCATCATTTCTTCATTCTCACTGGGCACAATTTTGGGTTACACTAACGAGCAACATTGCAAGAGTACCTACATCACAAGACCGCAGCTATGTAAGATAAAAGTCATCCACCACTTTTTCAAATGCTGCCCTTTGCATTGATGCCCACATCCAGAGAATACATTAAAAAGCTCATCTTCGAGAAATACAGAAAGTGAATTTTTTTAAGAAACAAGATCTCTGGAAGCTTGCTTAGCATATAAAATATCCGGATGTCACTGAATATATCAGAAGCAATTTACTTCTGATGATGCAGACGATTAATCCATTTTTTTTCTCTGCTTTGTTTCGTCTTCTATTAGTTTCTGGTTTCAAACTTTCAGACCACAAATCTAATTGAAAATCTCTTAACTGGTCTAATGTGGTAATGTGTTTCCATCCACAAGGAATTTCCAACTGTGAATGAAAAAGCTAAATGCAAATTCCCTCCTGTGTGGGGAAGGCGCGATAAATAATATATTCCTTGCAATTATCATTACGGAGCCAGAAAATGTTTTTTTTTAAAAAGCAAAGGAATCTAAGGCTGTCCAAGGAAAGGTGAGAAAAGACAAAGAAAAGGTTCCAGTAATGAGTAAGCAACTCACTTTCTTTTTTGCTAAAGACAGTGTTAATATCTAGTATCTGCAGTTACATTTGCAGATTAGTATAAGCAGTGATTACATTAATAATTCATCATTGTGTAATTATTGTATACTTGCATACTTATCCTTGCTGGTCTCCATGCAACTCTTTTTCTTGTAATATCTTGATTTCTATGTTCTTATGCAAGGACAATTCAGTCTTTTTTTTTAAATTGTTGTTTTAAATCTAACTTTCACTTCCCCCAAAAGGCTGGCTGTTGCTTCATTTTGAAACCTCATTGAGCTTAAATAAATAATATTATTTTTTATCTCAGAGCATTATTCGGTGCAGAAGAAAAGCATCAAAAAGCCTGACATTGTTCAACGTCATTAAAATAATTAGTCTTGACATGACACTACTTTTTGTTTGTGTTTAATGTAATTTATCTGTCCATAAATAACATAGTAGATGAAATGCCTTTTAACTTTCGGCGAATGCACCAATGCCACTGACTGCAATTCACTTTGAAATAAATGTATGACAATTTAACTTATCAGGCAAGGTACTTGAAAAACTCTAAGAAGTGGCTGGTGTGATTTTTTTTATCACAGTGCTTCTGCACCGATGTAAAATAATTCCTAGCAACACAATGGAAACCTGATCACTGGACTGGATTGCATCTTCAAATTCTGCAATGAATAATGAGTGAGGCTGTACCAGATCTCAACCTAGCAATTACTGCTGATGATATTAGTGAATGCATGCTTTATGTATTCAGAAGGCATTTCTAAGCCTATTATTCAGTGCAGGTGTTATGCCATTTATTTTAAATAGATAATTGCGTTCACAAAATTCAATGACAGAAGAACGTTATTCAGAAAGCAAAAAAAATCTCTTCATCTTAGCAAAAGTACTTTCCATGTCCTGGAGAACAGGACGAAGACTCAAAAACAACCTGTGAACTGCTTTTGTGATTTAAGTATTTCTGGCTTTTAACAATCATTTTTAATTGCCTTTGAGAAGGAGGTGATGAGCTGCCTTTTCAAACCTGTGCCTCCAACCACAATCACTTTTAATCGATAATGTTTTATTATTAATGTTTAATGTTTTATGTGTCATTCCTAACTGTCATTGTATGTCATGTCGTCACTTGCGGGCGGAGCACCAAGGCAAATTCCTTGTATGTGAATACTTGGCCAATAAACGTATTCATTCATTCATTCATTATTCGGTAAGAATCCCAGGATTGCGAATCAATGACACTAATGAACCATTTATTCCCATAGATGTACGTCAATATGATGCTGGACATGGAGGTAGCAATGTCCACATACGCCTTTGCTGCTTTACAGTACCAGGGACCTAGGTTCGATCCTGACTATGGGAGCTGTCTGTACTGAGTTTGGATGTTCTCCCCGTGACCTGCGTGGGTTTTCTTCAGGTGCTCTGGTATCCTCCCACACTCCAAAGAGGCACAGGTTTGCAGGTTAATAGGCTTGGTATAATTGTAAATTGTCCCCAATGTGTGTAGGATGGCGATCACCAGTCTGCGTGGACTCGGTGGGCCGAAGGAGCTGTTTTCGCGCCATATCTCTAAACTAAACTAAACAAAACCTTCTGCCATGGTTCATTTGCGACTGAAGAGTTACTGTGATTGATGATGAAACGTGGATTGATGTTGAAATGTCCAATAGCAACCTGAGATAAATAACTATAAAAAAATCTTATATAAGGGTCAGTAGATAAGGGATAGTGAATGGGGACAGTAAAGGAAATGTTCCCTTTATATAGGCGTATTAAGGTTAGATGTTGATTCAAATAATAAGTGCAAAATGTAACCCAAAACGTTTTTGGTGCCACAAGTGCTATTTTGTTGGATGAATCAACCCATACTTATGGTGAGAGTCACACCAAGTACCATATTCACGAGATAATTATAGAGCGTGCAACTAATGTCTGGGAAGTAGACAGATTGTGAATTCAGGCATGGTTCATTTATATGAGCACAATTACTTTTGGAATCCAGCTTCTCATCTGATGTGGTTCTGTACCTGTGCAGGTGTCTAACAGGAGGAAGAACATTCCCTCCATTACTTTCAAGCTAGTCGTGCTATGTTTCTTCAACTGTTGCTACAGTTGTACAGGTGATTTCCAGAGTTGTTTGGGGCAGCAGGTGCTAAAGAACATTATCTTTTCCCTTTGTAAAATCCAGATGGCCCCAGGCATTTGTAGGATGTTCTGGTGGAATAAAATATTACTCAATGATGAGAAGAGCACACAGTATAGTCTCAGTAGGATGATATCACCACCCAGGGAACAATTCAACTACCTGGATCTCAACAAAGAGCAATATCTAAGGCCACCTGCAATAAAAGCTGTTCCTTTGAGTGGGGCAAGAATTACATTGCCAATAATTAACTCGATGACAATACCCATGGGTTTATATGTATTACATTCTATCTCGGCTGAAGCTAGTGATATTTGCAACCTCTCAAAGTTTGCCTGCCATTTGCACGTACGAAAAGTCATTGAAACAATATTAAACATGTTACTTCCTGCATGCTGGGGTGCATCAGGCATAGTGAGCACATAACTTCACCACGAACCGTATGTTTTGCATGGTGAATCATCCCAATTTGTGCAGGAACAATGCGTTGCTTGTGCCACATGTCCATTTTGAGATGTACTGCAACTGAAATATATTCCTTGCATTCAACGGCACCATGGCATAGCGGTCAAGCTGCTGCCTTGCAGCGCCAGCGACCCGGGTTTGATCCTGACTACGGGTTCTGGTCTGTTTTCCCCGTAACCTGCATGGGTTTTCACTGAGTTCTTCAGTTTCCTCCCACATTCCAAAGATGTAAAGGTTTGTAGGTTAATTGGCTTGGTATACAAATGTAAAAATTGTCCCTCGTGTGTGTAGGGTAGTGTTAATGTGGGGATCGCTGGTCGATGTGGACTCGGTGGGCCGAAGGGCCTGCTTTCGCATTGTATCTCCAAACTAAACTAAACTAAACATGCAGTTATGTTTGACTGTACATCGTGCATAAGCCAAGTGATTTGGAAACAGTTATGATGCCTTCATTCTACCTATTCTCTAAATGAAAAACATTTAAGCCATCATGACAGACCTATGGCTGTTGCTTGTTGTGGGGCAAAGTGCATCTGCTGATAACATGATTCATGACTAAAACCATATATGAGTGAGTACTTAACAAAAAAACAACTTCTGCACAAAGTACGATCAGATCAGGACCAAATCAGACCAAATGAAACACTTCCTCCCCTGCTTGAACTGGTCTGCAGAAGCTCCACAGTGCAGGGCAATTTGCGGCCTGCTACAAGCTATGCAATGTCTCCATCATGCACTAAATGGCCAATAACTGAAGAATAGAAGTAGATATGTTACAAAACTTACCTTCAGCGGCGCTGCAGTCCTGCCACTGGCCGTGTGCGCAACTTTGGCGCCTTTGAGAGGGGGGCGGGATTAAAATGCCATTTTCTCCTGCCTGTCGGAGTCGATTTTCTCAGACTGTTCAACCAGAGAAATCACTCTGACATCCGTTCTATGAAGTTTTTTAAAAACATCGCTGGATAATTTAATTGCTGGAGTAAAATAAAAATCGACTTCTAACGCCGTCAACGCCAACAATGGGACGGATTTCCCGTATGGGACTAAATAAATGTAAGCCATTTATTTCACATATAAACTTGCTTCTTAGAATTACTTTAATCCAAATTTTACATTTCGAAAAGGTGATTTAGGCCCCATACCAACCGCCAGTGTTTTTTCTGCCGATATGGGGTTTAAATTCACCACAACTGCAATGTTCCAATCGATCGCATTACACAAAATCCCACTCGCAAAATGATTTAAATGGCCATTATTTTACGGGAATTAAACACTAAATTCCTTCCATTTGGCCTATAGATTCATGACAATGAGATTTAAAAATCATGTTATATTGTGAATTCTTGTGTGAATGTTATTTGGACACAGGCTATTTAAAAATGTTAATCTTTTCTTAAGAAATTGATAGATGTTTAGATCTAGTAATTAAATTTTGTAACTTGCTACAATTAGGTAACTAACCAATTATATGCTTTAATTTCAGGTCATCCAAGTAAGATTGATGCATATTTGTTTCAGAATGCTTCAATCTGTAATAACTGAAAATTTCATTCAGTTCTCTTAATTTTTAAGAATGTTATGGGCTTTTAAATATCCTCAGTCACAGCTTTTGTGTTAAGTCAATGCAAAAGCAATAGGGAACAAGATGCTAATTTCAGAGTATGAAAATGACCATAACGTTTTTAATACTGAAGATATGAAAGTGAATTAGGTGTCAAATTAAACTTCTTTCTATGCTTTATCTGATGGGATAACTTGCAGACTAGATTTTTTTAAATCTCAAAATTTTGTATCCCATCCCATCAGATAAAGCATAAACATAAGTTTAATTTGACACCTAATTCACTTTCATATCTCAAGTATTTAAACAGTTATGGCCATTTTCATACTCAGAAATTAGCATCTTGTTCCCTATTGATTTTCTATGGACATAACAAAACAGTTGTGATCGTGGACAGTCAAAAGCCCTTAACTTTCTTAAAAATTAATAGAACTGAATGAAATTTTCAGTTATCATAGATTGAAGCATTCTGAAACAAATATAAAGTAATCTTACTTGGATGACGTGAAATTAAAGCATATAATTAGTTTGTTACCTAATTGTAGCTAATTCCAAACTTCAATTACTAGATCTAAACATCTATCCATTTCTTAATAAATGATTAACATTTTTAAATAGCCTAAGTGTCCAAATAATATTCACAAATAATTCACAATAAAACATGATTTTTAAATCTCATTTACATTAATTTATAGGCCAAATGAAAGGAATTTAGTGTTTAATTGCTGTAACTTAAAGTCCATTTAATTCAGCTTTCTAGTGGGATCCTGTGAATGCGCTGGTTTAGAACATTCACATTGCAGTAGATTTGTGCCCTCAAATGCCCCCCAGAAATACTGCGGGATATAATGGGATATAAATTAGCTACTCGCAACATTAAACTTTATATAAATGGATCTTAAGAAGCCCTTTTTAACGTAAAAATAAACAGCCTACCTCCCGTTTTCCCCTGTATGAGATCTGGCCCGTTGTCGGCGGTCGGGGGTTTAGAGGTTAATTTTTAACCTACTATAACAATTAAATAAATCCCTTAAAACTAATAATAGCTCAAGCTAGGGAATCTTCCAGCGATTTTTCGTTAATAATTAACTAGGCTAAAAAACCTCGATTTGAACAGCCTAGGGAAAATCGCGTTTTAAACCCGCCCCCCTCTAAACGGCGCCAAAATCGCGCACACAGGTTGGGACAGATTTTCAGCAACGCTTCAGGTACGTTTTGCAACATACCTACTTACAGCGGGCTGGACTCCATCTTGGGGCTTAAAGATAGCAACTGTGATGTGTCTATAACCGATGGACATGTCCTATGCCACAGTTAGGGCCTCAACTCTATGCAACCTACTTACTCACTGCTACACTATAGAGCACCAAGTGCATTGTTCATGGGCTCATTGCATCAGTCGGAGACCCAACTTTGTGGGCAGCTACCACCATTTAACTTTGTTGTGAGCCCAAAGCTGATCTGCCCTCTTTGAAGGAGATGTCTATTGCAGTAACAGCTGGTTGGCAATTAATTGGGAATACATCCTGACTTGGATAGCATTCAAGAGAATCACAGCATGGGAACCAGCTGTTGCCATGGCTCTTTAACACTGCACAGAGAGCGTGGTCCAAGAGATAGATAGTAGGAGAGAGACCCTATACCCATATGGTAATAGGAGACTCTTCAGACATACATTGTGAAGGCAGATGGGAGGGGATTATCGTGATGGTCAATTCCAAGGGATAAACTTAAGGCACCTGTTCAATATATCTGGATGCACAATAAATTAAATTAAATCATTGATATCTGGTTAGGAAAAGTAAGGGCATCTGTAAATGTCATCTCCAACCAGCCACCTCAATGGCCACACACATTGCTCATGGCACCAAATCCCTTTCACCGTCACTAACCGATTAATAACAGCAATCCGTTTCTCTAGGCATTCATATGATCCAATGGCCCCTAACCCAATACTGCCTGGGCAGAGGGAAAGAATGGCACAAAGCCAGTTGTTCAGAGGTTAAGATCAGACACAAATTTGACCAGAGAGAGTACTGATGTACATTCACTGGAGCAGCTCATTGGAAGAGTCTAAAGGATTTACATTATATTGTTCAATTCCAATAATCCACAATCACTTGGAAAACCTGATGATTCGATATCTAGCTTGCTGGGACCCCATTCCAAAGCTTGGTTCAGTGCACCAAGGTTCCACCCCATGCTCCATCTGGACCTACACTCACTTTAAACATACTGAGCCCATGTTTCAATACTCCCATTGAACACACTGGATTTTGCTTCCTGTGCTCCCTTTAAATTCACCTGGACCCATTAGTAGATCTATAACGGAAGGTGAACTAATAGTATTGATAGGAATAACATCCAATAGAAACATAGAAACATAGAAATTAGGTGCAGGAGTAGGCCATTCGGCCCTTCGAGCCTGCACCGCCATTCAATATGATCATGGCTGATCATCCAACTCAGTATCCCGTACCTGCCTTCTCTCCATACCCCCTGATCCCCTTAGCCACAAGGGCCACATCTAACTCCCTCTTAAATATAGCCAATGAACTGGCCTCAACTACCCTCTGTGGCAGAGAGTTCCAGAGATTCACCACTCTCTGTGTGAAAAAAAGTTCTTCTCATCTCGGTTTTAAAGGATTTCCCCCTTATCCTTAAGCTGTGACTCCTTGTCCTGGACTTCCCTAACATCGGGAACAATCTTCCTGCATCTAGCCTGTCCAACCCCTTAAGAATTTTGTAAGTTTCTATAAGATCCCCTCTCAATCTCCTAAATTCTAGAGAGTATAAACCAAGTCTATCCAGTCTTTCTTCATAAGACAGTACTGACATCCCAGGAATCAGTCTGGTGAACCGTCTCTGCACTCCCTCTATGGCAATAATGTCCTTCCTCAGATTTGGAGACCAAAACTGTACGCACTACTCCAGGTGTGGTCTCACCAAGACCCTGTACAACTGCAGTAGAACCTCCCTGCTCCTATACTCAAATCCTTTTGCAATGAAAGCTAACATACCATTCACTTTCTTTACTGCCTGCTGCACCTGCATGCCTACCTTCAATGACTGGTGTACCATGACACCCAGGTCTCGCTGGATCTCCCCCTTTCCCAATCGGCCACCATTTAGATAATAGTCTGCTTTCCCGTTTTTGCCACCAAAATGGATAACCTCACATTTATCCATATTATACTGCATCTGCCAAACATTTGCCCACTCACCCAGCCTATCCAAGTCACCTTGCAGTCTCCTAGCATCCTCCTCACAGCTAACACTGCCCCCCAGCTTAGTGTCATCCGCAAACTTGGAAATATTACCTTCAATTCCCTCATCCAGATCATTAATATATATTGTAAATAGCTGGGGTTCCAGCACTGAGCCTTGCGGTACCCCACTAGTCACTGCCTGCCATTGTGAAAAGGACCCGTTTACTCCTACTCTTTGCTTCCTGTTTGCCAGCCATTTCTCTATCCACATCAATACTGAACCCCCAATGCCTTGTGCTTTAAGTTTGTATACTAATCTCTTATGTGGGACCTTGTCGAAAGCCTTCTGGAAGTCCAGATACACCACATCCACTGGTTCTCCCCTATCCACGCTACTAGTTACATCCTCGAAAAATTCTATAAGATTTGTCAGACATGATTTACCTTTCGTAAATCCATGCTGACTTTGTCCAATGATTTCACCACTTTCCAAATGTGCTGCTATCCCATCTTTAATAACTGGCTCTAGCAGTTTCCCCACTACCGATGTTAGACTAACTGGTCTGTAATTCCCCATTTTCTCTCTCCCTCCCTTCTTAAAAAGTGGGGTTACGTTTGCTACCCACCAATCTTCAGGAACTACTTCAGAATCTAAAGAGTTTTGAAAGATTATTACTAATGCATCCACTATTTCTGGAGCTACTTCCTTAAGTACTCTGGGATGCAGCCTATCTGGCCCTGGGGATTTATCGGCCTTTAATCCATTCAATTTACCCGACACCACTTTCCGGCTAACCTGGATTTCACTCAATTCCTCCAACTCCTTTGACCTGCGGTCCCCTGCTATTTCCGGCAAATTATTTATATCTTCCTTAGTGAAGACGGAACCAAAGTAGTTATTCAATTGGTCCGCCATATCCTTGTTCCCCATGAGCAACTCACCTGTTTCTGACTGCAAGGGACCTACATTTGTTTTAACTAATCTCTTTCTTTTCACATATCTATAAAAACTTTTGCAGTCAGTTTTTATGTTCCCTGCCAGTTTTCTTTCATAATCTATTTTCCCTTTCCTAATTAAGCCCTTTGTCCATCCTAATGAAGAACTCAACCATATTATGGTCACTCTTGCCCAATGGGGCACGTACAACAAGATTGCTAACTAACCCTTCCTCATTACTCAATACCCAGTCTAAAATAGCCTGCTCTCTCGTTGGTTCCTCTACATGTTGATTTAGATAACTATCCCGCATACATTCCAAGAAATCCTCTTCTTCCTCAGCACCCCTGCCAATTTGATTCACCCAATCTATATGTAGATTGAAGTCACCCATTATAACTGTTTTGCGTTTGTCGCACGCATTTCTAATGTCCAATAGTCTGGAAAGTCTGCCAGTCAGGCACCACCATTAAGATCCTGGTGATGTTGGATTATTAGTTTTACTGTCAAATGGCTGTTGTGTTGGGACTGTCAGTGCCAGGGAGCATGGGGAAGGCAAACACCAACCTTGTGCAAGGATTGGTGCAAGGATTAAAGCCATTTTTGCAGATCTAACCACTCTGCAGATCCTGAGGGGGATACCTCAGCTTTCACTGCTCCTAATGCCTTGCTTTTAGTGGGAGAGCACACATTGCTTCCATCTTGGCTAAGGATACACAAATTATTTGCCACAGAAGCCTGCGTAGGGCAGGTCATCAGATATTTTTAAGGCAGAGGTAGATAGATTCTTGATTAGTACAGGTGTCTGGGGTTATGGGGAGAAGGCAGAAGAATGGGGTTAGGAGGGAGAGATAGATCAGCCATGATTGAATTTGACTTGATGGGCCAAATGGTCTAATTCTGCTCCTATCACTTATGACCTAAAAAGCTCCAAGGAATTACACTAATCCAAACTTCTATCCTCCAACAGATTGCTATTACTGAGGAAATGATAGTTCCTCTGTTATCCACAAATCCATTGCCCATAGGATGTCAGCGTTGATAAACCATTACACCCATATTGCCAGTCTATTATTTGTCAGCACTTATTGCTGCTGAACAGTGACAAGTTGTTGTCTGGAAACCGGCCTTAGGTCTTGTTTATAGATTCACACTTGCTAAATCTTGGTGCACAGTGTTGCAATATTCAGGGAGTGAATTTGAGTTGGATTGATTAGTTTGTGGTTTTTTTGATCAAGATATGCAGAGATGATTTATAAAATGTGGTTGTAGATGAATAGTGAATTGTTCAAATCTTTATTTATATCTCAGTGGAAAGAGCAGTTTGAGAAAAACTCACCTACAAAGTTTTGTACTCTTCTTGTGTAGGAAGAAGATCAGTCATGATTGAATGCGGAGCAAACTCGTTGAGCCGAATGGCCTAATTCAACCCCTATCACTTGTAAACTAGTGAACTTGTGAAGGAACTACAGATGCTGGTTTAAACCAAAGATAGACACAAAAAGCTGGAGTAACTTAGCAGGTCAAACAGCATCTTTGGAGAAAAGTGAATAGACCCAAGGGTTTCGACCTAAAACGTCACCTATTCTTTTTTTCCTGAGATGCTGCTTAACCCGCGGAGTTACTCCAGCTTTTTGTGTCTATCTCATCTACTCTTCTTCTTCTTCATCATGTCTTTTTCCATCTCTGTCTTCTCTTTCCCTATAGTCGCTGATAAAGATTGAGCCCAGGGGTTCAGATTGATCATTCTGGAGCAGATTGTTGTGAATCTTGAGAAGAACCTGTCAGCTACTATAAAGTTCCTCCAGTATGATCAGGCCTCCAGAAATAATGTTTGGGCATGCTGATAGTCTTCTTCTTGTGATAGCAGAGCATTGCTGTTGTACATGTTGCCCTCACATGCACTGATGAGCTTACTTGCCCCAGGTCTGGCTGTAGCGCCCAGGTCGGCTCGCTTGCCCCAGGTCTGGCTGCAGTTCCCAGGTTGGCTGCCTGCCCCGGGACTGGCTGCAGTTCACGTGTCGCGAAAACGAATTGAAAAAAAAATACGCCTGCGGGCAGGATGAATTTGGGATCCGGGCCGTAGGTTGCCAACCCCTGTGTTAGGCCCCCCCCCCCCCCCCCATGTTTAAAAGTGATTTGGCCTGTCTATCTTTCTTGGCTAACAATCTAGCCTTCGGCCTTCAAGACGCAGGTAAATCTTCGGGCCTTATTTTAGGATAAAAAATGGTGTCTACATTGCCGGGAATTACAGTAGGTAAATGTTCCTGCTGATATCCAAACAGTGAATGAGCCATGTTTTGAAAATCCCCCTTGCTTTCACATCTTGTTTTTCTAATATTGTGCTCTTTCACAGTTTTTCCAACTTGTCCTACCCACTTTAAAGAGTTATGTCGATGCACCTGCCGATAACTGTTTCTGCAAATCCTTTAAAATTGTTCAATTGGATTTATTTTGTTTCTCCTAATGATTGGTAGAAATAATCGAACTTCATGGATCACTAAGTTAAAATTTACCTGGACATTGCACCATTTTCTTTACGATTTTCTGAAGTCTGTTAGTCTCTTTCCCCTGTAATCTAAGTTGCAAACCATCAGCAAGCTTTAAAAATGCAGCAAACATACTCAAGCCCCTGTCATGAACAAACACTGGATTTAACCTATGGCTCATCATTGCCCCCTGTGGTAACACTCAACCTTTCCAACGGCATTACTTGCAACCCCCTCAGCAACAAAGATCCTATAGCAGAGCCTGCCATAGGATCTTTGCTCAGCAAAGCCAGTTGACATGGCCTCAGGCAGAGCAAATAAGGTGTTGCATTGTGATGGCCCGGTGACTGTTTGATCTCCGGACTTTACACTGGTTTTAAAATGATCAGAGACAATTCCAAAGAGTTTAAATTTTTTAATGCTTAGAACAATTAATGGGAAATTAAAAAGTAATTGATTCACTTAAAATGTAATTAACCAACATGAATTAATTAAAACAATATGATTAATTGAAATAATGTAAAAAAAGTGAATCTCCTGCCTAACTTTTTTTAATTAAGGTTGGTGACCTTCTATGAAATGGTACTGGTCTACTTGCATTGACTGGAGCTGGCACACAGAACTGAGGGGCAGATGAGAAGTATCTCTATCTTCCAATCTGCTCTGCCATCTTTTAGTGCCACTATTTCTTAACCCTGGAATCTTTAAATAAACAAACCTATTATGTGATATTTTGTCTTATTAGCATTTGAAAATTGACCTGCATAACACCAATGCATTCACATTCATCTATTGAATTACTTCATCAATCATGTTAAACAAACAGAGCTTGTCTTTCATTTATTGCAGAAATACCTGGAGATGGGTTGGAACAATTCATTTGTATTCCATTGATCTTTTGATTTAAATTGCAAAAGAATTGTAAGTGAAAGTTATGGACTTTGTGGGAACAGCTCAAAGTCTGTGATTTTTGTTTGTTCCAGCTCTCTGTACACTTGAAACACAGACTAACAGAAGACCTGAAAATGTACTAGAGGCTTCCAATGACACGCAACACTTAGCTAGCTTCTTCTTCCACAACATCAGCAAGTACCATCTGGACTACTTGTGGAAAAGCAGACTTCCATCGTGAAGTTCATAGCTTCAACTGAGGCTAGCTGACCCAGATCCTAGACTGGTACCCAACACAGCTAGTGGTACTTTTAGTTGGATACATACCTGGTTCTACTATGGGCATTCCCCTGCTCTGGGACATCCCAGCATGTTCCCCACAACCTCATCCAGCCTCTCTACCTGTTACAATCCTCAACTCTATCTCCTCGGGCTATTGCTGGTACTCTTCCCTAAATCTGGACCTTAATTTTACCTAATTTCATCACATATTCTTTATCGAACTTAATCCAACCCAATAACTGACACAAGGCCATGATCCTGACATCTACTGTCGGAGTTCACTGTAGGGCAGCACAGTGGCGCAGCAGTAGAATTGCTGCCTTACAACACCAGAGACCCGGGCTCGATCCTGACCTCGGATACTGTTCTGTGTGGAGTTTGCTCCCTGTGACCACGTGGGTTTCCTCCCGCATTCGAAAGACATGCAGGTTTGTATGTTATTTGGGTCCTGTAAATTAACCCTAGTGTGTAGGATAGAAGTAGTGCACGGGCCATCACTGGTCGGCATAGACGCGATTGGCAAAATATAGCAATGTTACAAAATTTTGAGATTTAAAAAATCAAGTCTGCAATTTATCCCATGAGATAAAGCATAAAAATAAGTTTAATTTGACACCTAATTCACTTTCATATCTCAAGTAATAAAAAAGTTATGGCCATTTTCATTCTCGGAAATTAGCATCTTGTTCCCTATTGATTTTCTATGGACATAACAAAAAAGCTGTGATCATGGACAGTCAAAAGCCCATAACCTTCTTAAAAATTAAGAGAACTGAATGAAATTTTCAGTTATCATAGATTGAACCATTCTGAAACAAATATAAAATAATCTTACTTGGATGACCTGAAATTAAATCATATAATTAGTTAGTTACCCAATTGTAGCTAATTTCAAACTTCAAGTACTAGATCTAAACATCTATCCATTTCTTAATAAATGATTAACATTTTTAAATAGCCTAAATGTCCAAATAATATTCACAAATAATTCACAATAAAACATGATTTTTAAATCTCATTTACATCAATTTATAGGCCAAATGGAAGGAATTTGGTGTTCAATCGCTGTAAATTAAAGTCTATTTTAAATCGGCTTTCTAATGGGTTCCTGTGAACGCGCTGGTTTAGAACGTTCACATTGCGCTGGATTTGTGCCCTCAAATGCCCAGAAAAATACTGCGGGATATAAAGAGCCCAAAATGAGCTACTCGCTGTAGAAAACTTTAATTACAGGGTTCTTAAGAAGCCCCTTTTAATGTAGAAATAAGGTACATACCTTTAATTGTTTGCTTTATAAAACCCAGGGGCTGCGAGAGGTCGCGGGTTTAGAGAGTGATTTTTAAACTACTATAACTATTATACAAGGCCATAAAAACTAATACCTTTTGCGACGGGGTCTTTCAGCGATTTTTCGTTAATGATTTACTAGGCTGAACATTTTCGATTGCAACAGCCTAGTAAAAATCGCGTTTTAAACCTGCCCCCCTCTAAACAGCGCCATAATCGCGCACACGGCCTGGGGCAGATTCTCAACGACGGTTCAGGTAGGTTTTGTAACATACCTACAAAATAGTCTATTTCTCACTAAATCTCTAAAACTAAAGTTAAGAAAAATAGTTTTCTTGTATCATGTGAATGCTGCTCATTTTGATAACACTACAGAGAAAATATTTTTTGTTGCGATGGTGGCGATATCCTGATACAGGAAGGTACCTTGTGACTGATATAAACCAAAGTGGTCTTCTGGATTACCTATGTTTTTCCAAAGGATTGGAGGGAAATTTACCTTGTTTTACCCCCAAATTAAATGGCTGGAGTTTTCAATCTCCTTTTACTTCTATTAAATAATTTCAAGATTCCACGTGCAGTGCCCGTCTTTGCTAAAATCAATGCACAGATCATTATGAACTTGCCAACTCCCTTGGTTCTCCATTTGCTCAGAGATTTCTTGCTTAGAGGTTGATGTAACACAGTGCTCATCTCTTGGAAAAAGTAAAGACAAAATTCACACTGGACAGTGTGGTAGCATCAGGGCTGCGACTTGGTTTGGGGTAAATTGCATCAATTTCTCAAGAAAGGAAACGTACATTTAAGCAACTAAAATAAATCTGGAATAAAAATAAATAAAAATTACCACAAAACTACTGGATTGTCTGAAAATTTATTAGATTCATCAATGTCTTCAGGGAAGGCAATTTACCACCTGGCTGTCCAATATGAGACACCAGACCTGAAACAGTACAAGTCATTCTTAACTGCCCTTATGAATAGCCTACCCTGCCACTAGGTTCAAGGGGTGATTGATATCTGTTACACATTATCAAAAATAGCTGCTTATTGAAACAATATGTACATTTTTTTAAAATGTGATCATTCTTTATGATTACTAAAGAATAATCTTTAGAGTACTGAAGATGAAGAAGGATTGTCAGTGAGCACACTGCTAGCATAAAGGCTGGAAACCCTAATCAAATCAAAGACTTTCTGCTTTGATTTTTCTTATAGTTCTTCAACGGAATGAGTTTGGGCAGACTTGACACAACTCTCAATGGACATAAGTTGATAACATTATTCTGCTTGTCATTTTGCACCACTTGACATTGACTAGGCTTCGTCGCTCAGGAAAGCCATAAGAATGGATGTCATGGTTAAGGAATGAGGCATGAGAGTGCATTAAGTAAGCATTCATGTGAGGACTGGTTTTCAGGCACATTACAAGGGTAATGTAAAGGGAGTACTATATCACATCTGGTCTATGTCACACATGATTTAAGAGTTGAAAATATTCCCTGCTCACATCAGTGGTGTCATTTATGTTCATGAACTGATTCAGAAACAAAAATCGAAGAAAAAGAGCTTGTTAAAAAATGTGAAAGTAACAGAGCCCCAATGAATGAGATTAATCTCCAAATTGAACAGTTTTAACATTTTAATCAAAAGAACATCTAATCTGTATTGGTAGACCATCAGCATATGCAAACAACAGTTTCACTTCATCTACAGTTTGACCTTTCTGGATTTAAATTAATGTGCAGTGGAGCTGGTGTTAGCTAACTACCAGCTGTAGAGAGCTTGGCAGCATTCTGAGGCACTGCACTATACATCAGTTACTTCAGGGGTGCAAAGGTTACAGGTGCCTGTGCACAATGACAGCAGGACTGAGCATAAAGAGGACAGATTTGTGTGTGTGTGTGCCAGGAATCAGTGTCTGAAAAACTGATATTGCAATGGTTTTTGCCCGGCTAAAATATTAATGTTAGTCAGGATTATTTCATTAGAGCCAACACATCACCACATTGGAGTTTATCTAAAGAATTTAAATCAGGGTAAAGCTGGAAATAAAATAAGTCAGCTTGCAATAGTTTGAAGTCTAACTCTTGTCTCTTTAGTAACTTTATCATAAAAATTATTTTAAGTATCACTGCACAAATTGCTCCCTACATTACTAAATAAGAGGTGGGTTAAAGGCCAGGTTAGAGCTAGCCCCACACAGGCTAGCGATTCCTAGCCTTTTCCTCGCCAACGTGCGCTCACTGGCAAACAAAATGGACGAACTCCGGCTAAGGATCACCTCCCACAACTGGATCAAAAACTGCAGCATCCTGATCTTCAGTGAAACTTGGCTCAACATCAACGTTCCTGATAGCACCATCCAGCTAACGGGACGTCATTTACTTCGAGCGGACAGAACAACAGACTCTGGTAAGACCAGAGGGGGGGGGTCTGTGCATTTATGTAAATAAAGCATGGTGCACGGACTCCACCATCATCGAGAGTCACTGCTCAGCTAACCTAGAGTTCCTCTTGGTTAGATGCAGACCGTTCTATCTGCCCAGAGAGTTCACCTCCACTGTTGTGATGCAGCCTATATTCCTCCTGATGCTAATGCCAAGCTTGCAATGAAAGAGCTGCATACTGCCATTAACAATCAACAGATGCACAACCCCGAGGCAGCCTTCATTGTTGCGGGTGACTTCAATCACTCCAACCTGAAGACTGTACTCCCCAAATTCCACCAACATGTCTCCTTTGTCACTAGAGAAGACAAGACACTGGACAAAGTCTACACTAACATGGCTGAAGCTTACAAAGCTGTCCCCCTCCCCCACCTTGGTCAGTCTGATCACGTCTCATTGTTCCTGCTCCCAAAGTACTCCCCACTCATCAGACGGGTTAAACCCACTGTAAGGACAGTTAAAGTCTGGTCAGAGGAGGCGGACTTCACACTTCAGCAGTGTTTTGGAAACACTGACTGGAAGGCGTTTGCAGCCCAGGCCACCCTTGACTCCCACACGGACATTGATTCCTACACATCCTCTATTCTGGACTTTATAAACTCCACCATCAATAATGTCACCTCCCTCAAACAGGTGACCATATTCCCGAATCAGAAGCCATGGATGAACAGCTCGGCCAGGCTACTGCTGAAAGCACGGGACACCGCTTTCAGGTCAGGTGATGCTCAAGCCTACAGTTCATCCAGGGCTAACCTGAAGAGGGGCATCAAGAAGGCCAAGCACTGCCATAAGCTCAGGATTGAGGAGCACTTCAACAACTCCGACCCCCGACGCATGTGGCAAGGCATCCAGGCCATCACGGACTATAGACCCATCAACACCACCCCACATCCAGCAACGCCTCCTTCCTTGAGGAACTTAGCCACTTCTAAGGCCTCTTCGACAGGGACAATCTAGAGACAGCCATCAAGGCTGTGCTACCTGCCGATCACCAACCCCTCACACTCACCCCCTACGACGTGTACGTGGCACTGAGTAGGACTAATGCACGTAAGGCTGCTGGCCCTGACGGCATCCCCGGGCGCGTCCACAGGGCCTGTGCTGCGCAGCTGACAGACATCTGGACTGACATCTTCAACCTGTCACTTGCCCAAGCAGTTGTCCCCACGTGCCTTAAAACCACCTCCATCGTGCCAGTGCCAAAACACTCCACTGCGGCAAGCCTCAACGACTTCCGCCCAGTTGCACTTACCCCCATCATCACCAAGTGCTTCGAGAGGCTGGTCCTGGCACACCTCAAAGGCTGCCTACCCCCACACTGGATCCCTATCAGTTTGCCTACCGCAAGAACAGGAATACGGAGGATGCCATCTCAACGGCACTTCCCTCCGCCCTCTCCCACCTCGACAACAGAGACACTTACGTAAGAATGCTGTTCATCGATTACAGCTCAGCATTCAACACCATTATACCCTCTAAACTGATCACCAAACTCGGTGACCTGGGCATCGACCCCTCCCTCTGCAACTGGATACTGGACTTTCTAACCAACAGATCCCAGTCTGTTAGGTTAGACAAGCACACCTCTTCAACCCTCACCCTGAACACCGGCGTTCCACAGGGCTGTGTGCTGAGCCCCCTCCTCTACTCCCTCTTCACCTACGACTGCACACCTGTACATGGTACTAACACCATCATCAAGTATGCAGATGATACAACGGTGATTGGCCTCATCAGCAACAACGATGAGTCGGCCTATAGGGAGGAGGTCCAGCTCCTAGCAGCATGGTGCACTGACAACAACCTGGCCCTTAACTCAAAGAAGACCAAGGAGCTCATTGTAGACTTCAGGAAGTCTAGGGGCGGCACGCACACCCCCATCCACATTAACGGGACGGAGGTGGAACATGTTTCCAGCTTCAGGTTCCTGGGGGTCAACATCTCCGATGACCTCTCTTGGACCCACAATACCTCAACTCTGGTCAAGAAGGCTCACCAGCATCTCTTCTTCCTGAGGAGACTGAAGAAGGTCCATCTCTCCTCAGATCCTGGTGAACTTCTACCGCTGCACCATCGAGAGCATCCTTACCAATTTTATCACAGTATGGTATGGCAACTGCTCTGTCTCCGACCGGAAAGCACTGCAGAGGGTGGTGAAAATTGCCCAACGCATCACCGGTTCCTCACTCCCCTCCATTGAGTCTGTCCAAAGCAAGCGTTGTCTGCGAAGGGCGCTCAGCATCGCCAAGGACTGCTCTCACCCCAACCATAGACTGTTTACCCACCTACCATCCGGGAGGCGCTACAGGTCTCTCCATTGCCGGACCAGCAGGTCGAGGAACAGCTTCTTCCCTGCGGCTGTCACTCTACTCAACAATGTACCTCGGTAATTACCAAGCCTAGCAGAACGACTCCAGAAGCTGACAATACGTGACCAGCGAGGTCTACTGAAACTGTCAAGACCTGCGGCTATCAACATCTCAGAGCTGCCAATTGACTTTACCATTGCTCTCCCAGAGCTGCCGACCACATGACTGGTCCACTAGGTCTGATCGTGAATTGCCCCCAACCCACAGGTATCAGTTGCCACACTAATAATGTACCCGTTAATCTCTCCTCAGGCCTCCAACAACCAACCAAATGCAGCCTAGCATCCTGCTGGAGCCTCCGGACAACCCGACCTACGAGCCCGATCGGGAACAGGCCCCATCCTGCAGGCAGCAGACGTTTCCACCGCCCGACCTCGACGCCAGATGTAAAACGGGCCTGACCTCCAGAACCTCCCGTCAGTGGCTTTCGGCAGCGGACCCCGACGAGGCTGAAGACCTGAGATCGTCCAGGGCCGACAACGACCTACGGGAGCCAGGGGCCCGACCTCCAGGTCCACTTGACGGTGGACCCGAGAGCAGGGCCCGATCAGGCCGAAGACCTGGCTGATCGTACCGACCAACAAAACTGACACTGACACCAGCCATCGGGAGCCAGCAAGGCCAGAGGCCCAACTTCTCAGGCCAACCATCGCCGAAGCCAAGTCGGAAGCCCAATCCAAGGTACCACCCGACTTCAAATCCAGCCATTGGGTGTTGGTCCGGCCGGAGGCCTGATCCTTGGAAAGGCCAGATGACCCAATCAAGGGTAGCCACTCACCTCTCAGGGCTGCCACCTAGTGAGGAAATGAGGATGCGCGCTGGGCTACAAGTGTGGTTGAAACAACGTGGTTGCACAACCCCCCCCCCCCACTCTCTAGCGTGCCACTGGTCAATGTGCAGTCTATAGTGAATAAGCTGGATGAACACCAAGCCAGACTGATCTACCTCAAAGAACTGAGAGACTGCGGTGTGCTCTGTTTCATAAAGACATGGCTCAGGCCTGTCAAACCTGACAGTGCCTTTCAATCTGAGGGCTTCTCCCTTCACTGAATGAACCGTACGGCATCTTTGAGCAAGTTTAGAGGTGGCGGGGTCTTCTTTTGAATCGATACCTCATGTTACTCAGCCGTGGCAGTCCTGGTGATCTCATGCTCCCCTGAACTAAATATCTGACTGTGAAGTGCCATCTCTATTAACTGCTGAGGGAATTCACCTCAGCTATCCTGACAGCAGTTGACATCAGACTCAATGTGCCTCCTCCCAGGGTCACTGTTGCAGAGGTTTGTTTGACCTTCCTGAGGGTGAACTCATGGAAAGCAGCTGGGCTGGACGGAGCCCCTTGACCAACTAGCAGGAGTGTTCATGGACATCTTTAATCTCTCCCAACTCTGTTCTTAGGTACTCACTTGCTTCAAGAAGACCACTATCATCCCGGTGCTGACAAAAAACGCGATCTCATGCCTAAACTGCTACAGCCCAGCGGCTGTAACATCCACCATCATGAAGTGCTTTGAGAGGCTGGTTATCGAACTCATTAGATCGAGGCTTCCAAGCAACCTTGACCCACTGCAGTTTGTCAACTGCCACAACAGGTCCATGTCTGATGCCATCTCCCTGGCCCTACACCCATCCCTGAAACACCTGGATAAGAGAGACTCCTACGTCAGACTTCAATTCATAGATGACAGCTCTGCTTTCAATGCCATTATCCTGTCGCAACTCGTGGAACCTGGATTCAGCACCTACTTCTAGAACTGGATCCTACAGTACACTTCCTGATCAACAGATCGCAATCAGTGAGGATAGGTGACAAATCATCCTCTATGATAATCCTCAACACTGGTGACCCCAAAAAGGATGTGTTCTCAGCACCCTTCTTTACTCCTTGTACACTCACGATTGACAACCAAGTACAAATACAACTCAATTTACAAATTCACAGATGACACCACCATAGTGGTCCGGATATCAAATAATGATAAGATGGAGTACAGGAATGAGATTGAGGAACGCATGACCTGGTGTCAAGAAAGAAACCTTTCCCTCAATGTCAGCAAAACAAAGGAGATGGTGATCGACTTCAGGAAACAAAGCGGTGCACATACCCCAGTATACATTGCTGGCACTGAAGTAGAGATGGTTGAAAGCTTCAAGTTCTTTGGTGTAAATACTCACCAGCAACTTTTTCCTGGACTATCCAAAATCTAAACAATGGCCAAGAAAGCACACCAATGCATTGGTTTCCTTAGAAGGCTTAGAAAGTTTGGCATGTCCCCAAAAACTCTCACCAACTTCTACAAATGCACCGTTGAAAGCATTTTATAGGGATACATCACAGCATGGTTTGGGAACAGCACCACCCAAGAACACAAGAAATTGCGGAGATTTGTGGACACAGCCCAGACCATCACACAACCCAAACGCCCTTCAATTGACTCCACCAACACTCCACATTGCTTTGGCAAAGCCACCTGCATAATCAAGGATGAGTTCATTCGGTCACTCCCTCTTTTCCCCTCTCACATCGGTCAAGAGGTACAGAAGTGTGAAAACATACACCTCCAGATTCAAGGACAGTTTCTTCCCAGCTGTTATCAGTCATTTGAATCATCCTATCATCAACTAGAGAGAGGTCCTGACCTGCCATCTACCTCATTGGAGCCCCTCAGACTATCTATAATCAGATTTAATCAGACTTTACTGGACTTTATCTTGGACTAAACATTATTCCCTTTATCCTGCATCTGTAGACTGTGGACAGCTTAATTGTAATTATGTATAGTCTTTCCGCTGATGGGATAGCACTCAACAAAAGCTTTTCTCTAGACAATAACATACATGTGACAATAAACTAAACTAATTAAGCATCTTGAAATGGCCACAATATCACAAATAAATAATCAATGAAAAACAATTCAAAATTACAAAGGTGGTATTGTATTTTTTTTTAAATATATTTTTTATTTTTTATTAGAAGTACGGTAAATTACAATACTACACACATATTTCTTAATACATTTTTTGTACCGCTTCATTTTTTGAGCTTTAAGAAAAAGATAGAAGTAAAGAAAGTAAAGAAAGTGCGCGAGAGTCATGAAGGTGCAGGAGAGTGTTGAGAAAAGAAAGCCCCTTAGAAAAGAAGTTAGAGAAGGAAGTAAAGAAAGAAAGAAGACCCTAGAAAAGAAGGAAAAAGAAAGGAGAAACAATCGCTCTATTATAACATTAAACTCCGCAGAAAGGGGACTACCAACCAAGTCTTGTATTGTTTTCGAAGAGGGTTGAAGCATGATTAAACTCTTCTCACACAAAGAAAGCCATTGTGATTGTTTGAGATTAATAGCAATGGATGGTTAAGGACACTAATTCCAGTAGATGTTGTCCCCAGCCCCTCCCCAAATAAAGTTGAAAATACATTGGCATTTCTTCATTGATACAATGGGTATCAATACTATGGATATGTGGTCACTGGAAGGGCTGCAAAGTTCCCAGCTTGAGGGTAATAGTTTAGTTTAGTTTAATTTAGAGATACAGTGTGGAAACAGGCCCTTTGGCCCACCGACCAATGACCCACACACATTAACATTATCCTATACACACCAGAGACAATTTCATACATACAACAACCTACAAACCTGTACGCCTTTTGGAGTGTTGGAGGAAACAGAAGATCTCTGAGAAAACCCACGCAGTTCACGGGGAGAACGTAAAAACTCTGTACAGATAGCACCCGTAGTCGGGATTGAACCCGGGTATCTGGCGCTGTAAGCACTGTCAGGCAGCAACTCTACCGCTGCACCACAGTGGCATGAGCAAAAAGTACTGGTCTTACCTGGATTGAAGAATCCCAAAAGTATGAATACACTGTAAAGATACTAATTTTGACAATATTTTTTTAAATGGACATTATCCTCGGTGTCCTGGACAATATTTATCTCTCAATCAACAAGAGCAAAGTCGTTATCTGCCCCTCCTTATTTGTGGGATCTTGCTGTCTTCACATTGCCTGTGGTGCTTATGAAATTCAATTTGTGGCTATGCGTAAAGAAATATTTAATCAGTCGCAGAGAACTTCAACATTTCTGAGGTCATTAAAGGTGATTATACTCATGCAAATCTTTCTTTAATAATCTGTTTCTGTGGCATCTCAGAATAAATTATAGATTTTACAGATTTCACATTTACATTTGAGTTTCAAGAAAAGAATGGGTTTCAAGTTTTGTGCAAAGACTTGTTGATGAATGCAATATATATTGGGTACTTATGTATCTTTAGCAATAATGCATGCCATATAGTATGACTTTTCATATGCCTTTATGCCATTAGTTGACGAGAACAGAGAACATAGAGCAGTACAGCATAGGAACATAGGTACACAAAAATGCTGGAGAAACTCAGCGGGTGTAGCAGCATCTATAGAGTGAAGGAAATAGACGATGTTTCGGGCCAAAACTCTTCTTCAGACTGAGGGGGATGGGGGGGGAGAAGGAAGGAAAAAGGGAGGAGGAGGAGCCCGAGGGCGGGGGAATGGGAGGAGACAGCTCAAGGGTTAAGGAAGGGGTGGAGACAGCAAGGGCTAGCAAAACTGGGAGAATTCAACGTTCATGCCAACCGGACGCAAGCAACCCAGGAGGAATATGAGGTGCTGTTCCTCCAATTTCCGGTGTTGCTCACTCTGGCAATGGAGGAGACCCAGGACAGAGAGGTCGGATTGGGAATGGGAGGGGGAGTTGAAGTGCTGAGCCACCGGGAGTTTAGGTAGGTTATTGCGGACTGAACAGACGTGTTCGGCGAAACGATCGCCCAACCTCCGCTTAGTCTCCCCGATGTAAATCAGCTGACATCTAGAGCAGCGGATGCAGTAGATGAGGTTGGAGGAGATACAGGTGAACCTTTGTCGCACCTGGAATGACTGCTTGGGTCCTTGAATGGAGTCGAGGGGGGAGGTGTAGGGACAGGTGTGGCATTTCTTGCGGTTGCAACGGAAAGTGCCCGGGGAGGGGGTGGTACGGGAGGGAAGGGAAGAATTGACAAGGGAGTTGTGGAGGGAGCGGTCTTTGCGGAAGGCAGACAGATGGGAAGATGTGGCGAGTGGTGGGGTCACGTTGGAGGTGGCAGAAATGGCGGAGGATTATTTGTTGTATTTGCCGGCTGGTGGGGTGAAAGGTGAGGACTAGGGGGACTCTGCCCTTGTTGCGAGTGCGGGGATGGGGAGAGAGAGCTGTGTTGCGGGGTATGCATGAGACCTTGGTGCGAGCCTCATCTATGGTGGCGGAGGGGAATCCCCGTTCCCTGAAGAACGAGGACATTTCCGATGCCCTGGGGTGGAACGTCTCATCCTGGGAACAGATGCGGCGTATGCGGAGGAATTGGGAGTATGGGGATGGAGTCTTTACAGGGGGCAGGGTGGGAAGACGTGTAGTCCAGATAGCAATGTGAGTCAGTTGGTTTGTAGTGTATGTCGGTCAGAAGTCTGTCCCCTGCGATGGGGATGGTGAGGTCAAGAATGGTAGGGAAGTGTCGGAAATGGTCCAGGTGTATTGGAGTGCCGGATGGAAGTTGGTGGTGAAGTGGATGAAGTCAGTCAGTAATGTGTGGGTGCAGGAGGTGGCCCCAAAGCAGTCGTCAATGTAACGGAGGTAGAAGTCGGGGATGGGGCCCTGGTACGTATTGAACAAGAATTGTTCAACGTACCCGACAAAGAGGCAGGCGTAGCTGGGGCCTATGCGTGTGCCCATAGCTACGCCTTGTGTTTGGAGGAAATGGGAGGAGTCAAACGTAAAGTTGTTGAGGGTGAGCACCAACTCCGCTAGGCGGAGGAGAGTGTCAGTGGCTGGGTATAGGTTGCTCCTCTGGTCGAGGAAGAACCGGAGGGCTTTGAGGCCATCTTGGTGGGGGATGGAGGTGTAGAGTGACTGGACATCCATGGTGAAGATGAGGGGGTGAGGGCCTAGAGAGTGGAATGCGCGGAGGCGGGGGAGAGTGTCTGAGGTGTCTAGGACATAGGTGGGAAGGGATTTGACCAAGGGGGATAGTATGGAGTCAAGGTATGTGGAGATGAGTTCGGTGGGGCACGAACAAGCAGAGACAATGGGTCTGCCGGGAGAGCCGGGTTTGTGGATTTTGGGGAGAAGGTAAAAACGGGCCGTGCGGGGCTGGGGAACGATGAGGTTGGAAGCTTGGTCGGGCAGGGCGTGGGAATTGATGAAGTTGGTGATGGTGCTAGATATGGTGGCCTGGTGCTCGTCAGTGGGGTCATGGTCCAAGGGTAAGTAGGAGGAGGTGTCCGAGAGTTGGCGCGTGGCCTCAGCTTTGTAGAGATCGACGCGCCAGACTACCATGGCACCTACCTTGTCGGCTGGTTTGATAACCCAAATCTGGGTTTTTGCGGAGTGATTCAATGGCAGTGCATGCAGGGGGGGGAGCGATTTGACTGATACAGGGGAGTAAGCACTTTGGCCCACAATGTCCGCGCAGATAATAATCTTGTTAATTTATTCTCCTCTGCCTGTATATGATCCATATCCAACCATTTCCTCCATAACCATGTGTCTGGCAAAAGACCTCTTAAATGGCACAATCATATCTGCCTCCAGTACCATCCAGGCACCAACCACTCTCTGTGTAAAAGACTTGCCCCATACATCTCCTTTAAATGTTACCATAACATTCGGCCGCGGGACTTACCATCACCCGGCGGGGGCCCTACATCGAAAGCCTGGATCGCCTCAACGCAGACGGAGAACAAGGAAGGAATAGATAAGGACTTTAAGACTTCTGCCTTCCATCACAGTGAGGAGGTGCTTGGTAGACTCACTGTGGTGCATGTTAAACTGTGTTTATTGTGTGGCCTGTTATTTTATTTTCTGTCATCACTGCAAGGTATGCAATTTTGTTCAAACCAAAAGTTTGAATGACAATAAAGGTACTTTATATTTTATACTTATACTTTATAACCCTGTGTCCTCTATTCCTTGATATTTCAACCCTGAAATGGTTTTGACTGTCTCTTATCTAAGCTTCTCATTATTTCATAAACTACCATCAGGTCTCCCTCAAATTCCGACGTTCTAGGGAAAATAATCCAAAAGTATGAATTCCGATCTCTTCTTGTAGGTAATACCTTCTAACCCAGGCAGCATTCTGGTAAACATCTTCTGCATCTTCTCCAAAGCATCCATGTCTTTCCTGGAACAGTGTGAGCTGAACTGCACCTAATACTTCAATATGATTACCTTCAATAAGAACATATGACACAGGAACAGGAGAAGGCTATTTAGTCCTTTGAGTTTATTGAACCATTTATCAAGACTACCCTTGCATCCCTTCATTGTCCTAATGCCCATAAATCTGTTGAAACCTGTTCTGAATGAAACTGTGAGTGAGCTTCTTCATCCTTCAAGGGTAGCGAACACTAAACGTTCACCACTTTCTTCTCATCTCAGTCTTATATGGCCTAGCCCTTCTTCACAAACTGTTCATATGGTCCTGGATTCATTCTGGCAACCAAACTGTCAAGCCCTTCAACAATTTTATAAGTTTCAATAAAACAAACCTACCAATATTGGAACATGTGTAGTGAATCTTTATTACTTTCCCTCTTTGGCAAATACTTCCTTGGTTAGACAAGGAGACCAAATGATATAGAACTTGCTCGGTGCAATCTCACCGAATCCCAATAAAACATAATAAGACCTCCTTCCTTATATAATTCTGCAGTCATAACCACTTACCTTCTTATTGATTTCCTGTGCCTGCACAGTGGCTTTTAGTGACTTGTGTATATGTACACCTAATTTCCAATAAGAGATGTTTTGTCAAGAGCTCCAACCTTATTACTTACCTGGTAAACAACAAAACATGAATCATTGACAATTCATTAGCAACAAGTCTGGGACATCACAACCTGACGAAGTAGCAGATCAGTAAACAAGAGCAAAGTAAAAGGATATTAGTTTTCCAAATAGATTATAGGTGGTAGAAAGCTTGTCATTTATGTCCACATGCTTAAAAAGTATCAGAGATTTCAAAAGTTTGCTTTATTCCCAAAAGAAGTTGAGATGTTTGTGATTGCAACCTATAGTTCAATGGTCCGATGATTCTTTTATTATTACACTAGACTAAGTGGGACCCGTTGGGTCCCAGCATCACATGGGAGGACAGGCCAACCAACGCAATATTCCATCTCTCCACCAATTTCAATATTGCTGGCCAGTGGGGGGGGGTTAGCATGGGGTCTGTGGCCCGAAGGGACTAGTTTCCAGAGGGCTAGTATGGAAATTGTGGGCTGAATGGATTTTTGGGCTGGCAATTCGGTCACTGAGGTGTGGCAGCTCAGTCACTCAGGCCTGGCAGGCTGGCAGCTCAGAAACTCTGGCCTGGTGGGCTGACAGCTCAGAAACTGCCAGAAATTCTATTGAAAACAGATGACTGACTCTATGAGAGAGAAGGGGCAGAGGATGAACAATCAATTTTAGACATGTTCATCTTTTTTTACAAATCACAGCAATGAAGGAGTAACGTATATCCTTGCATGGATCTCTGGAGTGCTAGTATGGGTGTTGAGGGCTGAACGGACTTGTTTCCAGAGGGCTAGTATGGACATTGTGGACTGAATGGATTCTTGGACTTGCAGTTCTGTGAACCATGGCTGGTGGGCTGGCAGTTCAGTAACTTACAGCTGGTGGGCTGGCAGTTCACTCAATTACCCCTCCTCCCTTCATCCCCTAACTCTTCTCCCTGCTATCCCCCCCACGCATTCAGTCCATCTCCCCTCAACCTCCCCCCCCATGCACTTTTAGTGGCTCTCCAACAGTGCAACCATTCCTGCCTATTAGGTGCCCATTGTGATGAAGAACACGCAGACATGGCAAGTGGAAAAAGGATTTATTAAGTTTAAAATGTGAATGAGTCTTAAAACATTGCAAGTCAAACCTCACAGCACTCCAAGCAGAGTGGAGGCAGCAAGCCCAACCTCACAGCAAGCACAGTGCATGCAGCAAGTCCAACCTGACTACAAGCAGAGTGCAGGCAGGAAATCCAACCTCACAGCACTCCATGCAGGGTGCAGGCAGCAAGTCCAACCCCACAGCACTTCAGGCACTCCAACAGGGACACACACACGGGGACACACACACACGGGGACACCCACACACACACACACACACACACACACACACACACACACACACACACACACACACACACACACACACACACACACACACACACACAAAGCCACACACACACACACACACACACACACACACACACACACACACAAACACAAAACACACACACACACACACACACACACACACACACACACACAAACACACACACAGACATACACACAAACACAAAGACACACACACATACACACAATCAGACAGCCACACACACACACACACACACACACACACACATACACACAAACACACACAGACACACACACACACACACACACACACACACACACACACACACATACACACATACACACACACATACACACACACACACACACACACACACACACACACACACACACACACACACACACACACACACACACACACACACACATACACACACACACACACATATACACACACACACACACACACACACACACACAGACACAGACACAGACACTCACTCACACACAGCACCAATATTATAATACAAAGTAACTTCAGATCATGGTAAGCATTCTGAATCCTGTTCCTAACCAAATACTCTATGTACGTAGTTTGAAAATAAGAACACAGGTGTGTTTAAACCAAATGATTCAAATGTTTAAAGCCATTTTTATTCTCCACTAGAGCTGCTGCTACTGCAAAGGTGTGTTTTAAATTACTTTCAACAAACACAAACACACACTCAACAAATGCATGGCAGTAAGCTCTCTTGAATTACTCAAATGGTTCAGGGCACCTTTCGCACTCAGTGCCACCTCTGAACTCATCGGAAATGACACAATCAGCACCACCTCTCCACTAAGCGGAAGTCACGGAATGAGCGGCAATTTTGCATTAAACACAGTCCTGATCTAATAAAATGTTTATTCACGGGTTTTTCCTTCCAAAAACTGTTGCACAGCAAGCTACATTTAAAATGCAAGACACAATTAAAAACCAAAACACATTTTAAAAATAAAGGCACACTTTTCAATTAACGGCACAACCAAAAGGCACACTTTTCAATTAGTGGCACAGTCAAAAGGCACATAAAAACATTTATTCCTTCCAAATACAGTTCCAAATAAACCACATAAAAGCACATAAAACCACACTCACAGTTTAGTAGACATGTGTTCAGTGTTCAGTGTTCAGGCTATTCACAGCTCAAACTGAGAGTTGTGATCTCTCCCTTCCCCATCATGCAGTGAGTGCGGCACATCCACACTTCCGGGTTTTGTAGTACATCCTACTCCCACCGGAAGGGGCGTGGCCTTCATGGCATGATTGACAGGAGCGAGCATCTCAACATTATTCAAACATTAATAAGTCTTTTAGTTTTAATCAATGGGAAAAATCCTCTGGCCCCGACAGCTGGAGGGGGACTCTGAGTAAGAGGGCCAGAAATCACAGCTGTAAGTGGTAGCATTTTTTCTAAAATCAATATAGAGTGCAGACAGGAAGTAGCCAAGATTTGACTTTTAATCACTTGCCTTTGCATTTTCAAAGCAAACCTTTTGCATTTTCAAAGCAAACCTTTTGCATTTTCAAAGCAAACCTTTTGCATTTTCAAATCAAACCACGGTTTGCATTTTCAAACCAAACCACCGTTTGCATTTTCAAACCAAACCACCGTTTGCATTTTCAAACCAAACCACCTTTTGCATTTTCAAACCAAACCTTTTGAATTTTCAAACCAAATCTTTCGCATTTTCAAACCAAACCTTTTGCATTTTCACTACATTTTCTAACTACATTTTCTAACTACATTTTCTAACTACATTTTCTTACTACATTTTCAAACCACATTAAGGGCACTGACAGGTCAGTAAAATCACTCACAGTTTAGTATACATGTGTTCAATGTTACTCATAGCTCAGACTGATAGACGTCACCTGTCTCTCCCCCATCTTGCAGAGAACTGAGGCACCTCCACACTTTCGGGATTTATAGTCCCTCCCCCTCGCACCAGAAGGGGCGTGGCCTTCATGGCATGATTGACATGAGAGAGAATCTCAACATTTTTTAAACATTATAAGTCTTTTATTTTTCATCGATGGGAAAAATACTCTTGTCCTGCGCAGCGGAGGGGGACTCTGAGTAAGATGGCCAAAAAATCACAGCCGTAAGTGGTAGCGTTTTTTCTAAAATCAATAAGCAGTGCGACAGGAAGTGGTCAAGATCAGAGTTTTAATTATATAGATGTACCTAGGTACAGTGAAATTCATTTTTTGTCTATAGTTCAGTAAGATTATTGCACAGGAAGGAACTGCAAATGCTGATTTAAAACGAAGATAGACACAAAATGCTGGAGTAACTCAGCAGGACAGGCAGCATCTCTGGAGAGAAGGAACGTGTGATGTTTCGGGTCAAGACCTTTCTTCAGACTGATGTAAGGGGAGAGGGAGATGCATAGATAAGGAAATGTAAGGTGAAAACAAGACAAAGGGAATGGACATTGGAACTGTGGAATTCTCTGCCTCAGAGGGCGGTGGAGGCTGGTTCTCTGGATGCTTTCAAGAGAGAGCTAGATAGGGCTCTTATAGTGGAGTTGGAGATATGGGGAGAAGGCAGGAACGGGGTACTGATTGGGGATGATCAGCCATGATCACATTGAATGGCGGTGCTGGCTCGAAGGGCCAAATGGCCTACTCCTGCACTATTGTCTATTTTCTATTGTCTATTCTCTATTGACATCAAGGAACATTAAGATTATTGCTATACATAAGGATAATCTCCTAAGTATCAAATGCATCAAAACAGCCTACAGAGTCCATATGCAAGTATTGCCAGGTTTGGCTCCATTTTCTCAGTCCAAGCTGGCCATAATAGCCCATTGTAGCAAGGAGTCAAGGCCCAGGAGGTCACAAAGCAGAGCAACATGGCTAAGTATACAGAGCTACATGGCAATGTGCAGAAGATAAATTATTTTGTTGTTGGTAGTGGAGCGTGAGACAAATGAGATGTTGGTGAGTTTACCACTATAATCTGTGGTTTTGTGAAGCAAGATCTTGCCTGACAAACCTGTTGGAATTCTTTGAGGAAGTAAATAGCAGGATAGACAAAGGAGAATCTGTGGATGTGGTTTCCCTGGATTTGCAGAGGTCTTTGATAAGGTGCCGCACATGAGACAGCTAAAGAGGATAAGCCCATGGTATCAGGGAGCTGACCCTACATGGATAGCAGGTTGGCTGGATGGCAGAAGGCAAAGTGTGGGAATAAAGGGGGCCTTTTCTGGTTGGCTGCCAGTGACTAGTGGAGTTCCACAGGCGTCGATGCTGGGGCCACTACTCTTCATGTTGTATATCAGTGATTTGGATAAGGGAATTGAAGGCTTTGTGGCCAAATTTGCAGATGATATGAAAACAGGTGGATGGGTAGGTTGTATAGAGAAAGCAGGGATTCTGCAGAAGGACGTGGACAGGTTGGGAGAGTGGGCTGAGAAGTGGAAGATGGAATACAGCATAGCAAAGTTTTCAGTCATGCATTTTAGTAGTAGGAATAAAGGCATAGACTATTTTCTAAATGGGGAGAGAATTCTGAAATCAGAAGTGCGAAGGGACTTTTTTTTTAATACAAAATGCTTTTATTCAGAACAAACAAAAATACAGAGTGGTAACACGATCAAAGAATGCCTATATTGGCAGTTTACAAACAAAGTTATCAAATTAAAATATTAACAATTTTATCAACAAGACATTCAAACTCCCGTGGCGACCAGCATTCGCGGAAGGCGTCCAGAGTCCCCATGGGCACCGCGTGCTCCCTCTCCAGGGAGCAAAGGGACTTGGGAGTGTTTGTGCAGGATTCCCAAAATGTTAATTTGCAAGTTGAATCCATAGTAAGGAAGGCGAATGCAATGCTAGCGTTTATTTCAAGAGGGCGAATATACAATAACAAGGATGTAATGCTGAGGCTTTATAATGCACTGGTCAGACCGCATTTGGAGCATTGTGTGCATTTTTGGGCCCCTTATGTGAGGAAGGAAGTGCTGGGATTGGAAAGTGTCCATAGGAGGTTTACAAGAATGATCCCAGGAAGGATTAGGTTAACTTACGATGAGCATTTGAAGGCATTGAGCCTGTACCGACTGCAGTTTAGAAGGATGATGGGGTTCCCATTGAAATTTACCGAATAGTGAAAGGCCTGGATAGAGTAAAAGTGGAGAGGATGGTTCCATTAGTGGGAGAGTCTAGGACCAGAGGCCATAGCCTCAGAATAAAAGGGATATTCTTTTAGAAAGGAGATGAGAAGGAATTTATTTTAGACAGAGGGTGGTGAATCTGTGGAAATAATTGCCACAGAATGCTGTGGAGGCCAAGTCAATTGGCATTTATAAGGTGGAGGTCGACAGGTTCTTGATTAGTATGGGTGTTAGGGGTTATGTGGGCAAGGCAGGAGAATGGGGTTGACAGGAAATGATAGATCAGCCATGATTGAATGACGGAGTACACTTGATGGCCTAAGTCTGCTTCTAGAACTTATGAACTTATGAATCTGTGGATCACGTCTCTTAAAAGGACACTGTAAAAGTCCTGGAGGGACATGTTAGCAGAATGCCCTCTGAAACGTTGAGGAGTTAAAATAAACCGGGGACAATTAGAATTCAAGGATTGGTTGAAGATATTGCTTAGAGATTTAGGTTGCAGACATTTTAATTGACTTGAATGGCAAATACTTGAAAGAATTGAAGCAAATCAGTTTGATGCACTTGGCCTAATAGATGAAGAGCCACCAGTGTGGAGAAACATCAGGGAAATGTAAAACCTTTTCTCTCAGGACACAGTTCTGTAGGTAATGGAGGAAACAGAGCACAGAAATGAAAATGGTGGCATGCGTTTCTTCTTTGTAGGTATAAGTATTGGTTTATTATTGTCATATGTACCAAGATACATATAAGTCATAACATATATCAGTAAAACCATGCCATACATGAGGACGATAGTCAGTGCAAAAGAGAAAGGAAACAAAGTGCAAAATATAGTTATACAACTACAGAGAATGTGCAGATATAAAACGTGCAAAGACTACGACTAGGCAGATTGGGGAATAAGGAATTAATTCTCAGCATATGAAAGGTTCATTCAGGAATCTGATTGCAACAGGGTAGAAGCTGCTCTTGAACCAGATGGAATGTGCTTTTAAGCTTTAGGGAGTCAATGGGGTGGAGGGAGAATGGTTTGCAGATTGGACTGCGCTGTATCCACAAAAAAAGGAATTTATTGTGGGTCTGGGGCAGAGCAGTTCAATAGGATGCTTTTTATGGAGCATCTGTATGAATTAGTAAGAATCATTGGAGATGAATCAAATTTAGTCTTCTGAGGAAGTAAATGTGTTAGTCTGCTTTTGGGGCCATAGCATTGTTGTGAATGGGCCAGAATGAATTGTTGATGATGTTTGAAGCTCCCAATCATCTCCGCTTCAGCATCATTGATACAGAATGGAGGATGTACTTCACCCCACTTTCTAAAGTTGATGGCTGGTTCCTTTCATTTGCTGACATTGAGGAAGAGGTTCTCTTCACACCCTACTAATAAGTGCTCTATCACCTTGCTGTACTCCTTCTTTTCATTGTTCAGGATCTGATCCATAATGGTGGTGTCATCTGCCAACCTGTAAATGGAGCTTTAACAGAATTTGGTTGCACAGTTGTGAGTTTATAGGGAGTGTAACAGTTTGCTGTGAATGCAGCCTTGTGGAGCATTGGTGCTGAGAATTATCATGGAGGATCTATTGTCATCTATTCCTACTGATTGTGGTCCATAGGTCAGGAAGACAAGGATCATTTGCAGCAATGAGGTTTGGTGTGGGGACGAGTGCTGAATCATGTGAAAACTGCAAATTAATTCATAGAAACATAGAAGCATGGAAACATCGAAAATTGGTGCAGGGGTAGGTCATTCGGCCCTTCGAGACAGTACCGTCATTCAATATGATCATGGCTGATCATCCAAAATCAGTATCCCCTTTCTGGTTTTTCCCCCATAACCCTTGAATATGTCATATTTCAATATGAAATTAGGGATTTTGTGATTGCCAAAGACACATGAATGTAAAAGTTAGGAAGTTTTGCCTGAGAAGTTCTTTGACTAATCAAGTCTCTGGAATGCCTTAAAAGATGGCATGACGCCTGAGGAATCTCATGCTAGTACATACTGGCATGGGTCCATGGCCCCGAAGTAGATAAGAAATAGAAAAGAACAAAAGGCTCTATTAGCTTCAGACAACAAAATAACAAGGATGCATTAATCGTGGAATTTTAACTTAATTTCCTGACAACTCTCTCCTCACACACTCTCCTACCTCTTACCCTGCCAGCACGTCCTACTTCCAAATAGAATCGACATGCCAATGAAAATGGAACAGCCAGATAACTATTCTATGCCTGCACCATTCTGTACCAGCCTCACAGATATGTGAATTGTGGTCTTATCCCATCTAGATGTAGCTAACGCCATTCTATTAGATAGAGGAGGCTTCTCAACATCGGCAATTGCAGTTAAAATCAAATTCCAGATACATGGCAGGTATTTGAAATGGCAGCTCCACACCTCTGAGTATCACCACAAAGTCATCCATCTTTTCTGCCCCAGCCATTACCAAATTCCCATTTCCTTTGAATTACCTTGGATCTGCCTCATCTCTTAATGCCCAGCCTCCAGGTGTTTCTCTTTCTTTATCCCTATGTCATGCATGTAACTCTTTGTGTCTGTCTATCCATCTGCGTCTGGCCACCCATCTTGCTGTCATTGTCCATCTCCTCAATTATATCTTCCAGTTGAAGTTTATCATTATTGATAGAATGATCACATCCCTTCTCACACAAACCAAATACCACCGCTAGTGCTTTCCCCTGCAGCCGCAGGAGATGTAGCACCTATTCCTGTACCTATTTCTTACCTCAGTCCACTAACCCTAGCAGACATTCCAGGTGAAACAGATGTTCTCTCGCACCTCTTGAAACCTCATCTACTGCATTCATGGCTCATTCATGTTACATACGCAAGACAAAGCATTGATAAGTTACTTGTTTCACCGAACGCTTGCATTCGGTCCATCGAAGTCTATTGGATCTCCCGGTTGCTAACCACTAACTCTGCTTCCCATTCCAATATCAACCATTCTGTCCTGGTCGTCCTCCATTACCAGAGTGAGGCCTCACGCAAACTGAAGGAACAACACCTCGCATTCCACCTGGGTAGCTTATAATCCAATAATGTAATCATTGAATTCTCCAATTTTAAATAACAGCATTTTTCCCCACTGTCTCTTTCCTGTGCCCCCTCCACCCTGGTGCACACCCATTTCCCCCACCACCCCATCCTTCTTTTCCTCTGCCCTCATCTCCTTGCACCTATATCCCATCCTCTGGCCTTACATTTCATTCCTCTTCTCTCTATATCTGACAATTTTTTTTGTCTCCTTTTCCCACCCATCTGTCATCAAATCTGCCTCACATGTATCCACCTATCACTTGCCAGGCCTTGCCTCACTCCCACCTCTATTCCAGCTTTCCCTCCCTGAATACAATCCGTCTGAAGAAAGGACCTGACCCAAAATGTTGCCGTTCGATTCCTTCCACAGATACTGGCTGACACACTGGGTTACTCCAGCACTTTGTGTTTTAGTCCAGATTCCAGCATCTACAATTCCTTGTGTTTCTGTAAATTTTGATGTAATTTTTAAGGTCTCTGATATTTGTATGCCAAATAGCATTTGACTACAGTATTTGCTTTTACATTCCACATGTCTCTTTTGTGTAATCTTTACATAGATTAATTTTGTCTACCTTTTGTTAATTACAATTGTTAGGCCAGAACAAAATTAGCATCTATATCGCTGTTACCTAATTATGAATTTCAGATAGACTAGAAGCTTAATTATGGCAGCGTTCAGCCTTTTTTAATGGCTTTATTTTAAAATTCATGGAAAAAATATTGATCACAATTTAGAAAATGGAGTGGCTGAATTCAATGACTGTTACTGACTTGAGACATATAAAAATAAAGTTCACATGCAGTTCAATGGAAAGGAGCTTATTGGTTTCACAGGGATTTATTAATTGTCCCTGTCCTGCACTTATCACAGAGAATAATTGTCAAGGGATAGGTGAGTGACAGGCATTTTACACATGTACTATGTTGTCTACTAAATCTGCTGCTACCAGAGACTCATAAAACCCAATCTCATCACTGGACATGTGATTTTTTTAAATACATTGTAACATCTTGTTGGCTTGCAGTGAGATGGCTAGGAATAGCAAAGGAAATATGTGATTGTCAATCTCAGAGAAGTGATCCAAGGCCATTTATATATTTCAGATGAGATACCTGCAATATCTTATTCACTTGGTTTATTGGAATATATAAAGTGGCTACATGTGCTGAATATGAAGTAGATGCCTTCTCACTTTTCACTGGTCCTTTAAAAGGAGCAGACACTACAGGAAGACAAACCAAAACCGAAGATAGACACAAAAAGCTGGAGTAACAGCGGGATAGGCAACATCTCTGGAGAGAAGGAAAGGGTGAAGTTTCAAGTAGAGATCCTTAATCAGTCTGCGAATCTGAAGACGGGTCTCGATCCAAAACTTCACCCTTCCCTTCTCTCCAGAGATGCTGCCTGTCCCGCTGAGTTACTCCAGCTTTTTATGTCTATAACCATATAACCGTATAAAACAATTACAGCACGGAAACAGGCCATCTCGGCCCTACAAGTCCGTGCCGAACAACTTTTTTTTCCCTTAGTCCCACCTGCCTGCACTCATACCATAACCCTCCATTCCCTTCTCATCCATATGCCTATCCAATTTATTTTTAAATGATACCAATGAACCTGCCTCCACCTCTTCCACTGGAAGCTCATTCCACACCGCTACCACTCTCTGAGTAAAGAAGTTCCCCCTCATATTACCCTTAAACTTCTGTCCCTTAATTCTGAAGTCATGTCCCCTTGTTTGAATCTTCCCTATTCTCAAAGGGAAAAGCTTGTCCACATCAACTCTGTCTATCCCTCTCATCATTTTAAAGACCTCTATCAAGTCCCCCCTTAACCTTCTGCGTCTATCTTCGGCTTAAACCAGTATCTGCAGTTCCTTCTTACACAAACCAAAACCTAAGTTGGTTTCAATAATCTATAGATGGGGTTGACTATAAATAATATTAAAGCCTTCAGCAACCTATATATCAGGAGAATGGTATATTGCTACCTCCCCTCCTGTGAATGTGTTATTTCATGCTGAAGTGAAACCATGTCCCTGTGATGTCAACAACTGAAAAATGATACAAGGCCCCAAAATAAGTTCTTAATATCTGCTGTCTGCCAAGATTGACTGCAGGTATCATTTATTGCTGTAAGCAGCTTAGATTAGACATTTCCATCACTCACAATAGATCATAAGAGATGTCTCAAACTTTCCAAGCTTGAAATATACCATTTTGCTGTCCGGCACAGTCCAATTCCTGGAACAGACTCCATGAATCTGGCTCATTTCCTTTAAGTTTGAGGCACTCAAGCGTGTGGATGATGGAAGTGTCAGCAGTGTTATATTACTCTTTTCAGTTCTCAGAGCACCGTGAGTACATTTTTCTCTTCAACATCCCTCTCAGAGTTTTGTTAAACCAATGAAAATTTATATACAATCATCTGATCGTGTTCTGAAGAACAGTTGCTTTAAAAAAAATGTAATCTGGCATTTTTTATGTATTATTCAAAACACATAAAGAAATGAGTAAGACTAATGCAACTAATTATACACCGGCATTCGATCTGATGAAAACGTATTATCAAGGAATTTGATTTTGATTTGCAAAACTGAATTAAAAAAAAATATTTAATTGCTAACCACCAGCAATTGGATAATCTTATGTGAAGCAGAGCCATAGTTAGATGAAGACTAGCTTTTTTTTAATAGTCTGTGTTCAGGGCCCTCTGTCATGTATTTTAAACTACTGGTACCTCTCCTCAACACCCACCCCCTCCCTTTCAGCATTATTTATTCACTCTGTTTAGTTTGCTTTACAGGCTGTGGCAGTGCATATAGGGCAGGCCTATTGAACCACAGCATAATAGATGTAATACATCAATATATTTGAACTGAACAGCTTTAATTAGGCCTTGCAGGTCATTTCATCAATTCAGTTGAGTACCTCTGGGATTCGGATAATACCTTGCCAGCTGCAGTGCATGTGAATTACAGCACTCAAGCACAGCTCTGCTAGTTGCACTGCAAGGTTAGAGAATAAAATGCTAATTTATGGTTAAATGCACTTTGCAAACTAACCACTAAAGTTAAGGTTTGGCAGGAAGATGACGTCAGCAATTATGAATATATGGTTTCTCTATTTTCTGTACACTGACTAACATTTTCGTGCCTTCATCAAATACACCTTCCTATCCACATTTGCTCACTCCAACTTAATGTTATAATTTGGTCTCTGCAAACCTCAAGTAAATTATTGTTTAATTTTCTGCGTCAAATGATGAATAATAACCTTAAAAGAACTCTTCACTAAAACAATAATTAATTTGCATAATGGATGGCTAATGGCTGCATCCATCTAAAAAAAAAGTCATAAATCTCTCATGGCCTGTGAAAATTAAATTAACCTGCCAAATTTATTTGTATGTTTATTCAATCTTATTTACCTTGGATAGCTCAAAATAGTATCCGCAGCTAGTCCAAACTCTTTTCATTGTAAAAAGCCTTGTTTGAGGTGATGTACCACAATGAGTGGATTATATGTAGTCATGGTTCATCAAATCACAGTTCTGACCAAGAGGAAGGATGGATCACTGAAGCTTTTTAACTGTTTCTGTTTTACTGTTGATGTCGAAACATCAACAGGTACAATCCATTCTTGGATGGGGTTTTTTTATCGATACGAAAATTTAAGAGATCGCCCAAACACTTAGCAGGATTCTGGCTCCTAATAGCCATCCAATGACCTCTGCTTGAACTTGAACTTGAACTCAGAGGTGGGTTCCACAATAGAGCTCCCATTGCTAAATGCATTGCAGTTAAAGAAACATGGAACAAAATCATAAGAAATGGAAGAAACCTGCTCCGCATTCAGTAACATTATAGTTGATTCGATGTTACAAGTTATTTTTCTTTCTGAGTCCATATATTGTTGAACAGTATATGTGTAGGAAAAAACTGCAGATGCTGGTTTACACCAAAGTTAGATACAAAATGCTGGAGTAACTCAGGGGGACTGGCAGCACTCTGGAGAAAAGGAATAATTGCAGAAGGGTCTCGACCCAAAACGTCACCCGTTCCTTCTATCCAGAGATGCTACCTGTCCTGCTGAGTTACTCCAACATTTTGTGTCTCTCCCCAAGTTCAATCCGGCCTTTGCTGTGGATTTTGCATGTTCTCCTTGTGACTGCGTGGATTTACTCCAGGTGCTGTGGTTTCCTCCCAGACCACAAAAAGCTTAATTTGACACTCAAAATTTGGGCAATTGACTGGAATATGTTGGAGTCCAATTCTGAACCAAATCTACACAGAACAGAGCTAAATAGTGAGAAAGAATACAGACATGTAGTAGAATCTTTCATACTGTAATTCCAGAACATCTCAAACTACTGGAAACATGTTTTTGAAGTTCAGGATTAGATATAATGGAGAAAACCTGGTGGTTCATTTGTATGTAAACATGTATGTCGGTTGTGGGTGTAGTTGATGTCGCTATCTATGCATACTTGGAGTTGCTGTTAACTACAATAAAGAAGTTAGCACATGTGTGAAACCTTCCATGTCTCTTGAGCTTCTTCAAAACAGTAATCATCACCTCTATAATTGGGTGTAGGGTGTGATGGAGGTAGTTGGAAGGAAATAAAATGCACAACCTTGACAGTCAGAAGAAAATCAAGGATGAACCTACTAGCACCTCCAAACTGCTAAAGGGAAGGAGAATGCAGCTGTGACATATACCTGAATGGAGTTCACAGGGACAGTGAGTAAAACACTGTAGGACAGTTAGGCATAAAAATTAAACAAGCAAAGGTTGGGCAGAGTACAGGCAGGCATTGAGTTCAGCTGCATCGATGTTTAGCATGGAAACAGGGCACAATGTCAACACAAAAGTAAGCGCGACAAGCAGGCTACATAGTGTGTATTATCAAGTATGTGGGACTTTCAGGGAGTATATCGAAAGAATAGAAATGCTTTTTGTTATGAATTATATCTGAGATGTTATGGTTTCCATTGGAAAAGTGCAAGTTGTGAGCATGCGGGTGGCAAAGCAAAGGCGGGTAGTAATGCTGGCAGCAATGAGACCCTGTCAGATGAAGTCAATGCATTCTATGCCCACTTCGAATAGAAGGTGTGTGAAGGAACACCAGTCTCGTTGGTGCACTTGTACCAACAGTTAATGTGACAGACAAGATCGGCCCCCCTGAGAGTGAATGTGCAGAAAGCAACTGGTCCGGATGGTGCCAGGCCGCATCCTCAGCAACTGTATGGATCAGCTGGCAGAAGTATTCAAGGACATCCTAAACCTCTCACTGTTCCATTATGAGATACCCACTTGCTTCAGAAAGGCCATTATCAATCTGGTGCCAAAGAAAAGTAAGGTAGCATGCCTTAATGTATACTATCCAAAGGTTCTGACATCCATTACCATGAAGTGTTTCGAGAGACTGGTGATGGCGCATATTAACTCTAGTCTCCCAGCCAGCCTTGATCCTTAAGGATAAGGATAAGGGGGAAATCTTTTAGGACCGAGATGAGAAAAACATATTTCACACAGAGAGTGGTGCGTCTCTGGAATTCTCTGCCACAGAAGGTAGTTGAGGCCAGTTTATTGGCTATATTTAAGAGGGAGTTAGATGTGGCCCTTGTGGCTAAGGGGATTAGGAGGTATGGAGAGAAAGCAAGTGCGGGATACTGAGTTGGATGATCAGCCATGATCATATTGAATGGCGGTGCAGGGTTGAAGGGCCGAATGGCCTACTCCTGCAGCTATTTTCTATGTTTCTATGTTTCTATCCACTGCAGTTTGTTTATTGTTGCAACAGGTCCGCAGCAGACACCACCTCGCTGGCCTGAATCTCATCTTTGGAACACCTAGACAACAAGGACTATATTAGACTTCTATTTATCAACTATAACTTTGGCTGCAAAACCATAATCCCATCCAAACTCATCTCCAAATTCCAGGACCTAGGAATCAGCAGCACTGTACGAGTTCATTCAAGAGTTCTCCCGAGTTTGCCCTGATTCGAACTCAGAGATTTACGGTAATGGCCGCTCGTAGGTACTCGGGGCTCTCGTGGACATTTTTCAACATGTTGAAAAATCTTCACAAGTCTTCCCGAGCTTACCACGTTTCCCGAGTACCTGCCTTTAGCGTTACTCGGGAGAACTCTTAAATTAGATCTCACAGTGGGACAGCCCCATTAGAAAAGCAGCCAAGATAATCGAAGATTTATCCAACCCCAGTCATTCCATCTTCACCTTGCTCCTGTCTGCTAGAAGGTACAAAAGCTTAGAAGCATGCACCACCAAACTCAGGAACAGCTTCTTCCTCTTTGTTATCAGGCATCTGAATGGTAGATAGATAGAACTCTAGGGGCTAGAGGAATCGAGGGGTATGGGGAGAAGGCAAGCATGGGTTACTGATTGTGGATGATCAACCATGATCACAATGAATGGCGGTGCTGGCTTGAAGGGCCAAATGGCCTCCTTCTGAACCTATTATCTATGTTTCTATGTTTCTCTCCTTTCATAATCTAACGTACTGTCAGATTCACCTCAATCCCAATGTGGACATTGGAGTTTGTCTCTGCATCTCATGCACTGCAATGCTGAGAACTATATTCTATATCTTTCTCTTTGCTCTGTCTGTTGTACTTGAGTTTGATGTGATTGTATTTATGGATATTATATCTGATCTGTATGGATAGCATTGAAAACAAAGCTTTTCATTGTACCCTGGTATAACTTTCTTTCACAGATGAATGCAAAGACAGCTATTCAGTTCTGGGAGTCTACTGATTTGGGTGGCATGATGGCATAATTAGTAGCGTTGCTGCCTCACAGTGCCAGGTTGGCGGGTTAATTGGCCACTGTAAATTATTGCAAGTGTGTAGGTGAGCGGTAGAATCTGGTGGGAGATGATGAGAATGTGGGGAGACTAAAGTGGGATTAATGTAGGATTATAGTGAATGGTTGATCTCAGTATGGATTTGATGAGCGCAAAGCTCTGTTTCTGGTGCTGTATCTCTCCATGAATCTCACTCCACAGTGGAAGTGAAGGTGAATCCATAGCCATTTACAGTAGTGGAGAATTCCAAGTTTGCCACGGAAGTCGGGGAAGCAGTCAGTGAATATATTATTGTATGAAAGGATTTATCCATCCATTGCAACTGATGAATTCTTAAACCGGCAGCTATGAGACAGATCAGTGTGAGTCTTAAATCATAACAGTATTCAGTCCCAATTGGTTGCGCACACTGCATATTTATCCTGGTGTGCAAAATTGAAAGATCAAAGGAAATAGTTTCTAAAAATGGCAAAGAATTTCATCCACCAGGCACAAACATGACTGTCAAGAATCACGTGTTTAATTATCATATGTACCAATAACGGAACAGTGAAATACTTATTTCCAGCAGCTTAATGGGCATACAAATGCAATATACACTAATAATATCTAAATCTACAAAAAAAAGCAATAAATTAACAATCACAATGGTAGAACAATAAAGCCTGCTGTCCTAAATTCAACCAAATTCATAGGTGAATTTAGTGTTACATAGAAACATAGAACATAGGTGCAGGAAGAGGCCGTTTGGCCCTTTGAGCCAGCACCGCCATTCATTGTGATCATGGCTGATCGTCCCCTATCAATACCCATGGTTATTGTTGTTGGGAAGAAACTATTCTTGAATATGGTGGTCACAGTTTTCAGACTCCTGTACTTTCTTTGCAATTGTAGGCGTAAAATGAGTGTGGTCAGGGTGATGTAGTGTCTTTGATGATATTGACTGCCTTTTTGAGGCAGTTGCTCCTGTAGATTCCTTCAATGGTGGGGAGGTCAGCACCTGTGATGGACCAGTTGGCGTCTACCGCTCTCTGTAATCTTCTTTGCTCCTAGGCATTTAATTTGCTGAATGAAGCCAAGATGCAACTGGTCAATATGCTCTCTACTGTATATCGGTAGAAGTTCAAGACAGTGTTCGTCGACATATCAAATCTCCTCAATCCTCAGGAGGTAGAAGCGTTGATGGGCTTCAATGTGCTGGACCCAGGACATCCTTTTATTTGTAACAAAAATAATTTAATCAATTATAATACAAAATAATATTCACAAACGAAAACCATGGTAACACACCCACCACCATAATACAAAATCATCAGATTAGCTAAATTTTCAAATAACTAAAATACAATCCTTTTAAGGATACATTCCTCTCCCCGCGGTGCCCAGCGGTTCCTGGAAATCCACCACAGTGCCTGTGGGCAGCAAGTAGCCCCTCTCTAATACCACCCGGGCATGGACATAACCCCAGAAAAGGGGCAGGTAGTCGGCTCGGGCGGAGCCCTCTTCTGCCTGATGCTGTGACTCGCAGTGAAATGTACACCCAGAAACGTGAAGTTGTTGACTCACTCATTCATCAACTCTTCGATGAAGATAGGTTAATGGGTCCTCGGCTTTCCCCTTCAGAAGTCAACAATGAGCTCCTTCTTCTTACTGACAATATTAAGAATACTGACCATAAAGAGCAAGATTGTTGTTCTGACACCATGCAATCAGATTTCATAACCATAATCAAGTTCAAGTTCAAGTTCACATTTATTGTCACATGCACCAATTGGTACAGTGAGATTTGAGTTCCATACAGCCATATGAATAAAAAGAACACAACACACGATATAATTTAACATGAACATCCCCACACGGCGGAATCAACGTTTCCCACTGCGAGGGAAGGCAATAAAGTTCAGTCATCTTCTTCTTTGTTCACCCGTGGTCGGGGACTCGAGCCCTCTGCAGTCGCCGCTACGGCGGCACGATGTTCAGGCCCTCTCGCCGGGATGATCGAAACTCCGAGGTCAGAACGGAAGAATATTTTCAGCGGTTTGGAGTTTCCAAATCAGCCACTTCTTACCAGAGACCACGGCTCCTGAAGTCCACAGGACGAGCTGGGCAGAGATTCAACGCTGGCGACCCTTGGCAAAGGGACTCCGTGATGTTAAAGTCAGCATCGCCCGCGGCTGGAAGCTCTGCAGACCACAGCTCCACGGTGTTAAAGTCGGCAGCCCCAGCACTCCGGAGCTACACACAGCGACCCCAGTAAGGCATCGCCCGTTACGCGATGGTTCTTCAGTGCTGCACCGCCACTGAAGCTGAAGTTCGGGCCGGTCTCCGGCTGGAAAGGCTGCGCCAATCCAGATGATAGGCCACGAGGAGGGGGCGAAGACGCAGCTCAGAGGAAAGATGCATCCTCAACCAGGTAGTGACTGATAAAAACAGTTTCCCCCTCCCCCCCCACATAAAAAGATTAAAAGACCTCCAAAACAAAACTTTTTGACAGACTAAAAATTAAAAAAAGAATGAAAGGATCTGCTGAAGGAGTTTGAGCAGTTAGGGAATAAATTAAAAAGCAGAACCTCGAGGGTACTGATCTCCGGATTGCTACCTGAGCCACGGGCCAAATCAGCGAGGGTACGTAAAATTAAAAAGCTAAATGCGTGGCTCAAAGACTGGTGTGGGAATAATGGGTTTGGTTTCTTGGGCCACTGGCACCAGTACTGGGACAGGGGGGATCTGTTCTGTAAGGACGGACTTCACCTGAACGGTGCTGGGACTGGGGTCCTGGCAAATCATATAACTAGGGCAGTAGAGAGGTCTTTAAACTAAGTAGCGGGGGGGAGGTATCAAGGGGGGTAATAACGGCAGGGGTAGAGGAAATAGAGCAGGGTATCAGTGGGGAAGCGGAAAGTCAAAATGTGACAGGAGACAGAATGTGTGAAGATAAAGCTTTAGATGTAAAAGGGGCAAAAACGGAAAGGAAGGGTAGTAAAAATCATCTGAAAGTGCTTTATCTAAATGCACGGAGTATTCGTAATAAGATAAATGAATTAACGGTGCAATTAAGTATATATAGTTATGATATCGTGGCCATTACGGAGACATGGCTGCAAGGGGATCAGGACTGGGAGTTAAATATAGAGGGGTACTCGACAATTAGGAAAGATAGACAGGAAAGAAAGGGAGGAGGGGTGGCTCTTTTAATAAGGGAGGGAATAACGGCAATAGAGAGGAAGGATATTGCGTTGAAGGATCAGGATAGTGAAACAGCTTGGGTACAGATAGAGAATAATAAGGGGAAAAAAACACTAGTGGGTGTAATTTATAGACCTCCAAATAGCTGTGACGCTGTTAGTCAGAACATAAATCTGCAAATAGTTGACGCATGTAAAAAGGGAACTGCTGTAATCATGGGGGACTTCAATTTTCATATTAATTGGGCAAACCAAACTGGGCAGGGTAGACTAGAGGAAGAGTTTATAGAATGTATTAGAGACGGGTTCCTAGAACAGTATGTCACAGAACCGACAAGGGGGGAAGCAATCTTGGATCTGGTCCTGTGTAATGAAGCAGGATTAATTAAAAATGTCATAGTTAGGGACTCGTTGGGAACAAGTGACCACAATATGGTCGAATTCCATATTCAAATAGAAGGGGAGCAGGTTGAAACTCAGGCTAGGGTGCTTAGTCTAAATAAGGGGGATTATGAAGGTATGAGGACTGAGCTGATCAAAGTTGACTGGGATAGCAGACTCAAGAATAAGACGGTACATGAGCAGTGGTGTACGTTTAAGGGTATACTGTATAATCTTCAAGAAAAATTTATGCCTATGAAGAAAAAAAGGGGTAAGGGTAAGAACAGTCAGCCATGGCTCAGTAAAACTATAAAGGATAGTATTCGGCTGAAAGCAAGGGCATATAAGGTAGCCAGAGATAGTGGGAGGGTAGAGGATTGGGAAGCATTTAAAGGTCAGCAAAAAATAACTAAGAGATTAATTAAGACGGGGAAAATAGACTATGAAAGGAATTTAGCGAACAACATAAAAACTAATAGTAAGAGTTTTTATAGCTATATAAAAAGAAAAAGGGTGGCTAAGGTGAACGTTGGTCCATTGGAGGGTGAGACTGGAGAGTTGTTGGTGGGGAACATGGAAATGGCAAAGGCATTAAACGAGTATTTTGTATCAGTCTTCACCATAGAAGACACAAAAAATATTCCAATGCTGGATAAACAGGGGGCGGTAGGAATGGAGGAGCTAAATACTATTAAGATCACCAAGGAGGTGGTATTAGGGAAATTAATGAGACTGAAGGAGGATAAATCCCCTGGGCCTGATGGATTACATCCAAGGGTCTTGAGGGAGATAGCGGTGGGGATTGTGGATGCATTGGTGATAATTTTCCAAAACTCCCTGGAGGCAGGAACGGTCCCAGTGGATTGGAAAATGGCCAATGTAACACCTATATTTAAAAAAGGAAGTAAACAGAAGGCGGGTAACTATAGACCGGTTAGTCTAACATCGGTGGTGGGTAAAATGTTAGAGACAATTATTAAAGAAACACTAACGGGGCACTTGGATAAACATGACTTCATCGGACAGAACCAGCATGGTTTTGTGAAGGGGAAGTCCTGTTTAACGAATCTGCTCGAATTCTTTGAGGAAGTAACAACCCGGGTGGATAAAGGGGAACCGGTGGATGTGGTATACTTGGACTTCCAAAAGGCTTTTGACAAGGTGCCACATAAGAGACTATTGCTAAAAATAAAAAAATTATGGGATTGGGGGTAATATATTAGCATGGGTAGAGGATTGGCTAACAAATAGGAAGCAGAGAGTGGGGATAAATGGTTCATACTCGGGATGGCAACCGGTAACTAGCGGGGTTCCGCAAGGGTCGGTGCTGGGACCCCAGTTGTTCACAATTTATATAAATGATTTGGAGGAGGGAACCAAGTGTAATATATCAAAATTTGCGGACGATACAAAAATGGGAGGAAAAGTAGGGGATGAGGAGGATAGGAAGAGTCTGCAAAAGGATATAGATAAGCTAGGTGAGTGGGCAACAACTTGGCAGATGAAATTTAATACTAATAAATGTGAAGTCATTCACTTTGGGAAAAAAAATGATAGGGCAAGTTATTTTCTAAATGAGGAGGAGCTGCGTTGTAATGCAACGCAAAGGGATCTAGGGGTATTAGTACATGAATCACTGAAAGTTAGTATGCAGGTGCAGCAAGCAATCAGGAAGGCCAATGGAGTTTTGGCCTTTATTGCTAGGGGGATTGAGTATAAAAACACGGAGGTCTTGCTGCAGCTGTACACAGTATTAGTGAGACCACATTTGGAATACTGTGTACAGTTCTGGGGTCCATACTTAAGAAAGGATGTACTAGCCCTGGAGGCAGTGCAGCGAAGGTTTACAAGATTAATTCCTGCAATGAGGGGATTGACATATGAGGAAAGGTTAAGTAGGCTGGAACTCTACTCTTTGGAGTTTAGAAGAATGAGAGGCGATCTCATTGAAACATATAAGATCGTGAGGGGCCTTGATCGGGTGGATTCACCGAGGATGTTCCCAATGATCGGGGAAACTAGAACTAGGGGACATAGTTGCAGAATAAGGGGGGGCTCTTTTAAAACTGAGATGAGGAAGAACTTCTTCACCCAGAGGGTGGTTAATTTATGGAATTCACTGCCCCAGGGAGCAGTGGAAGCAGAAACTTTAAATATATTTAAGACTAAAATAGATGGTTTTTTAGCTGCCAAGGGGATAAGGGGCTACGGGGAGAGGGCAGGGATATGGACCTAGGTATGGTTAGTATAGTAAGACCTGAGTGATCTCCTGGACAAGTGTCGATCGCCTGGATTGGGGTCGGAGAGGAATTTCCCGGATTTTTTTCCCGAATTGGACCTGGGTTTTTATCCGGTTTTTTGCCTCCCCCAGGAGATCACGAGGTTCTTGGGGTGGAGAGGGGTGATAGCGGTATAAGGGGGAGGGTAGTGTCTTGTGTTCTGTGTCTTGTGTCTACTGTTTGTGGGTAAGTGTGTCTGTTTAGTGTTCAGCCATGAGCGAATGGCGGTGCGGGCTCGACGGACCTGGTGGTCTACTCTCGCACCTACTTTCTATGTTTCTATGTTTCTATGATCATAATCATAATCGTTATGTATTAGTCGTATGTTTTGCATATATGAGGAATTTGGTTTGCCATACAGAAATAACAAAAAAGCAATAAGGCACACAACTACATAAATTTAGTTGGATGGGGTAACTGTGGCAGTTTAAAGTGTTGCTTAATGAGTTAACTTCAGCCGCCAGGTTATTTACCAAATTATTAAAGCCGGTGCTTGGGCTGCTTAGAGCTCAAAATCACATTGTTATCGCCTATCTGGATGATATTCTAATCATAGGAGAAATGCTGAAATTGGCAAAATTAGCTGTTTCAGCCACGAAACATATTTGAGAAATGGGTTTTCTCATCCATCAAGTTAAATCCAAGTTGATACCAACTAGAGTTATTAATTTTGTGGGATTTACCATTAACTCTATTAATATGTCTGTGACTCTGCCCTGGGGCAAGAGATTAGAATTAATAGAAGCCTGTAACAACCTTGTTGTTATGGATCAGCCATCTATTCGACAGGTAACTAGTGCAATGGGCAAAATAGTGGCTGCTTTTTCCAGCTGCACAATTTGGGCCTTTGCATTATCAGAATTTACAACGTGCAGAGGAGCAAGCACTCAAATACCATTTAGGTCATTTTAACAGACCTAGGCTATTACCAGCTGAAGCTATATCAGAATTACAATGGTGGACGACCAATATTCGGCATTGTTCCAGGAACATTTTGGTCAGTAAACCTTCAGTTATATTACAAATTGATGCTAGTGCTCAAGGATGGGGAGCTACTAATATCATCTCTAGTTGCGGTGGCAGATGGGATGTGCATGAGTTATCAATTCTTCAGTTACATGGTATCAACTATCTGGAGATGCTGGGGGCATTCTATGGGTTAACAGCTTATTGTGCGAATATGCATAATCTGCATGTTCAACTACAGATTGACAACACTACAGTGTTGTCAATACAGTGGACATCAGGTCACGCAAATTCAATGACAACACAGAATCATAAAGTTGGATCATAAAATATTTAACAATATTGTTGTTCGCTATGGAACACCGGACATCGATTTGTTTGCATCTAGGCTCAATCACCAGTTGCCAAAGTATGTTGCATGGGAGCCAGACCCAGGGGCAGTGGCGATAGATGCATTCTCGCTACTCTGGGGAGGAATGTTCTTATATGCATTGCCTCCGTTTTGCCTCATCAGTCGGTGCTTGCAATAAATCCAGCAAGATTCCGCTTCAGGCATTTTGGTAAGTGCCTGACTGGCCTACGCAGCCATGATTCCTGCTAATATTGGGAATGATAATAGAACCTTATATGGTTATTTCTAAACACAAAATTTGCTGGTTCATCCCGTGACTCGGGAAGGCCACCCTCTGCATGATAGAATCAATTTATTGATTTACAGACTCTGAGAAAACCTTTCCTGGGGCTCGGATTGTCAGACCGAACCATGGACATGATCACTGCTTCTTGGAGAGATAGCACCAAGAAGCAGTACATCTCTTACATCAAGAGATGGGAAGTGTTTTGTTTTCTTTCCAATATAGCGCATGATACGGCACGGATAACTGATGGTTTGGAGTTTCTCTTAAAACTGTTCTTTGATGAAAGATTAAGTTATACTGCCATTAACTGTGCCAAAAATGCCTTGTCATAATACTTGTTGCTGGGATCAGGACACCACTCTGTCGGGTCTCACCCGTTGATATCCAGATTTATGAAGGGTACCTTTAATACAAAGCCTCCCAGGCCCATGTACTCGGAGGTATGGGATGTTAACATATTGCTAACACTGCCTCACCGGTGGGCTCCAGCTACATCCTTATCGTTAGTCAGGCTCACATATGAAGTAGTTATGCTCATGGCGCTAGTTTCAGCGCAACGCGTCCAGTCATTGCATAAGCTGCGGCTGGACAGAATGGTTATATTTACCAACAAAATAACTTTTTGTGTGCATGAGCTAATTAAACAAGCAGACAAGGAGTGTTAGGTCTAAAGCTGGAATTTTTGGCGTACTCTATGGACCATAGATTGTGTGTGGTCACACATATTCAACAATATGTTAAGGCTACTAAGAACCTGAGAGGCACTGATCTGGCAATGTTTATTAGCCATAAAAAAACACCCAAGAGGGTATCAGTTCAGACCCTCTCCTGGTGGTAAAGACATGTATTGGCCTATGCAGGAGTGGACACTGATGTTTTTTTAAATCTCACTCCACCAGGGCTGCAACAACATCAGCAGCAAGGTTCATGGAGGTTCCGCTGGACCGCATCCTAGCGACTGCAGGATGGTCGAATGAACAGACTTTCCAAACTTTTAATAATAAACCAATTGCCAGGCCGGGTTCGTTTACCGACTCAATTTTAAGTTTTATTCAATAATTTGCTCTCCCGGATGTAAGGGATCACTATTATTATTATAATTTGATTTTAAAAGCATCAGCATGTTTTAAAGCTATGTCATATCTGAATGCATTATCTTTTCAATCATTTCCGGTCAACTAATGCAGTGTGTTGCACGGACTTGGGTTCGCGGCATGAAATCACAGAGTTTTAAAATCTTCACGTAGTCACTCACTTGACTTTGAAGTAAAATAAGAAGATTAAACGAGAACTTACCAGTTTGAAGTTTGATCTTTATTTTATCAGAAGTTGCGATGAGGGATTACGTGCCCTCCACTCCCAACCTTCTTCTCATAAAGATCATGTAACTAGTAGAGTGCATAAGGGAGAACCAGTGGATGTGTCATATCTGGACTTTCAGAAGGCTTTCGACAAGGTCCCACATAAAAGATTAGTATGCAAACTTAAAGCTCACGGTATTGGGGGTTCAGTATTGATGTGGATAGAGAATGGCTGGCAGACAGGAAGCAAAGAGTAGGAGTAAATTAGTCCTTTTCAGAATGGCAGGCAGTGACTAGTGGGGTACCACAAGGCTCAGTGCTGGGACCCAGCTATTTACAATATATATTAATGATCTGGATGAGGGAATTGAATGCAACATCTCCAAGTTTGCGGATGACACGAAGCTGGGGGGCAATTTTAGCTGTGAGGAGGATGCTAGGAGGCTGCAAGGTGACTTGGATAGGTTGGGTGAGTGGGCAAATGTATGGCAGATGCAGTATAATGTGGATAAATGTGAGGTTATCCGCTTTGGTGGCAAAACAGGAAAGTAGACTATTATCTGAATGGTGGCCGATTAGGAAAAGGGGAGATGCAACGAGACCTGGGTGTCATGGTACACCAGTCATTGAAAGTAGGCATGCAGGTGCAGCAGGCAGTGAAGAAAGCGAATGGTATGTTAGCATTCATAACAAAAGGATTTGAGTATAAGAGCATGGAGGTTCTACTGCAGTTGTACAGGGTCTTCGTGAGACCACACCTGGAGTATTGCGTACAGTTTTGGTCTCCTAATCTGAGAAAAGACATTCTTGCCATAGAGGGAGTACAGAGAAGGTTCACCAGACTGAATCCTGGGATGGCAGGACTTTCATATGAAGAAAGACTGGATAGACTTGGCTTGTACAAGCTAGAATTTAGAAGATTGAGGGGGGATCTTATAGAAACTTACAAAATTCTTAAGGGGTTGGACAGGCTAGATGCAGGAAGATTATTCCCGATGTTGGGGAAGTCCAGAACAAGGGGTCACACTTTAAGGATAAGAGGGAAGTCTTTTAGGACCGAGATGAGAAAATCATTTTTTACACAGAGAGTGGAGAATCTGTGGAATTCTCTGCACAGAAGGAAGTTGAGGCCAGTTCATTGGCTATATTTAAGAGGGAGTTAGATGTGGCCCTTGTGTCTAAAGGGATCAGGGGGTTATGGAGAGAAGGCAGGCATGGGATATTGATTTGGATGATCAGCCATGATCATATTGAATGGTTGTGCTGGCTCGAAGGGCCGAATGGCCTACTCCTGCACCTATTTTGTATGTTTCTATGTTTCTATGTGGTCGCTCTAGTTTCTCGAATCTTCCTATAATCAGTTCAGCAACTGCTTTCTGTGATTTCACACCGCTGCTTTGAAGATTGATGCGCATGCGGGCTGGCGGGCTTCTTCACGTAATCCCTCAACGCAACTTCTCATAAAATAAAGATCAAACTTCAAACTGGTAAATTCTCATTTAATCTTCCTATTATATGCAGATGATGTATTACTCTATTTCACCAATTCCCAAGTTAGCATTCAAAGTATATTAAATCTTATTGAGGAATTCGGTTCCTTTTCAGGATATATAATAAACTGGAACAAAAGTTAAATCATGTCAATAAAACCTCAAGAACTGACACACCTCCTAAAATTCCCTTCCAGAATTTGTACGGGAAAATTCTAATATCTTGGTGTTCGTGTAACCAGAAAATAAACTTCTCTATTTAACGCTAAGTTTCCTCCTTCAGTTACTAAATTAAATATTCGTACTCAATTTTGGAAAACACTTCCGATGTCTTTAATAGGCAGAATAAATGCCATAAAGATGATCTTCCTCCCACAAATCCTGTACTTATTTCAATCAATATACCTTCCCAAAAATAAAAATAAAAAATCTCTGATTACAAACTTTATTTGGGATTATAAAACACATAGAATAGTAAGATTAAACGAGAACTTACCAGTTTGAAGTTTGATCTGTATTTTATGAGGAGGAACGTTGAGGGAATACATGAAAGAAGCCCGCTACAGCGCATGCGTGTCATCCTTCAAAGCAGCGGTGTGAGGTCACAGATACCCTATATTGACCTAAAATAGCAAGATTATCAAAGAGATACCAGTTTAAGATATGACCCTATGAGGGTAGGAGCGGACGGCATGTATTCCCTCAACGTTCCTCCTCATAAAATACAGATCAAACTTCAAACTGGTAAGTTCTCGTTTAATCTTACTATTTTACTTCGGAGTCACGTGAGGGACTCCATGAAAGATTTCAAAGCTCTGTGACCTCATGCCGTGGAAACGAGTCCATGCTTCACAACTGCCTTGGTAGTTAGAGAGAAATTGTTAATTATATTCAAAGCATTCATACCAATTATTTAATGGAAATGATAAATAATATCGAATTAATTCAAATCATAACCCTGTATTCTTCAGGGATAAATTATCATACAGAACTTAAAATTGTTCCCCGAAAAAACGTTCCCATACTGCTAACTGGTTTGTTAACATTTCTGAAACGTATTCTCCAACAACCATCCTGCAATCCTGAGGATTTGGTCCATGGATACATCAAGGCGTTTTGCTGCAGATGTAGCTGCAGCCCTGGTGGGGTGAGAATTAAATATGTTATTGTCCACTCCCGCCTATCATATCCCATATTTCAGCCACCGCGAAATGGTCTGAGTTACACTCTATGGTACAGTATCTTATAGCTGATTAAACACCAATTCCTTGCCTCTGATAGCCTTTTTTCCCTTACTGTATAACAAAACGTACTTTACTATACAGAGGCATTTGTCCTCCGGGTAGGCCATCAATTCTATGACCTGCCCCGCTAATCCTGGCCTATTTTGTTTAATAATATGGTCCTGGATCACACCCCCAATCTTCGTGCCGCAATAGTGAAGCCATCCAGTCTTACTTTTAGCAATAACTGGAGCTTATGCACTGTGACTAGCGCTATCAGCATTACCATTTCTAGTTAGTTATCCAGATTTAATGCTGTAGCCGGCGACCAATTCCTTAGCAAGATCAAAGCCACACTTACATTCCAAATATAGTTGTATCTTTTTTTTTTTTTTTTTTTTTTTTTTTTTTTGGTGGCTTGGTGTTAACATATCCTCTAAAAATTTTTAACTGCCAGAGGATGTGATCCCACAGACTGTCTTACTGTTTCTTGCCATTAATGACTTGACAATGCACTTTCGGCACTATTCACAGTGCTGAAACATAGTCCTCCATATTGCAGGCTGGTAAGCAACTGTAGCACCCCCGGAACATCCTTATTTCTGTGGTCCAGAAACTTATCATGGCAGTAATTAGTCCATTTTAATATGACCTAAATACTGTTATTGAGTAGACCTTCTTCGTGCTGCTGTGATCATGTCCACAGTTCTTTTGATAGCCCCATGTCCCGTAGTGGTGTTTTAGAGTCTACAACCTACTAAATCAATATTTTCTATGACATGGATAGCTATCCTCAGTTACTGGATGAACCAGCAACTTAGGACTACGTCTACCGTTATACATAGTTCCAGCACCATGTCCTGTACCCCGGAAAACCATAGTTGGGTAAGCCAATCAGGTACTAAGACATCCCCGATACCGATTCCTGTTGAATGTCCCTTCGTACCCCAAATTTATAAAATAGACAAGGAGGTAATACATAAATGAAAAAACCCTCCCCTAGTGCAGTGAAACAGCATCTGTAGCTTCTGCCTCAGGATCTGGTATCAATGATACATACCTCGGTAACTGGTGATTTAACCCCGGATGCAATTCTAATATCCGGCCTTACCTACTTTACTGATTTTAGCAAATACCATCTATCCAACATCCATTTAGTACTTCCAATAATTTTTCGTGCCCTGGTGTCTGCCACTGATTTAGTATCCCTGGTAGATACGTAGCCCATAACCAAATATTCCTTTGGACACACCATTCCCAAGTTTAATTTGCCAATTCATCACAAGCTGGTGATATCTTTCCACCCATATGACTTAAATATGCCATCACCGAGGTATTATCTATCTACCATCTACCATGCTGCAGTTTCATTCCTGAGCAATAAGATTTTAGCCCATGAAATGCACTTAACATTTCTAACCCTTAGTGTTATGTAGGTTAGCTTCTTATATATTCCATCTCCCCCATAGCTCGAGATGGTATCAGTTGTACCATAACCAATTGCACTGGCATCTGTTTGTAATAGCACAGCCGAGTTGACCTCTGTGGCTTTCCATATTAGTAAGTCATTAACATATTAAATGTGTTAATGGTGTCAATTTTGACTTAAGTGGATGGACAATGCATCCCAGCTGCACAAACAATTGATTAGTGGCAACCACTGCCTAACATGCCGATTCCTAAGTTATTCCCACAATAAGGATATCATCCAACTATACCATAATTCTATGATTTTGGTGTTGCAGCAGTCCCAACACTGGTTTAACATTTTTCCCCCAGTTTGATATTGAATAGCAAGGATCTTAAATTAATACTTCCCATAGACTAGCCTGCTGCACACTAAATCTTAGCACTGCTAAACATATCCATTTTTAAAATGAATATATTGCACAACATTGTGAAGTATTGATAATCCATAATAATACGGCATCCCCCATATTTCTTATTTCTAATACAGATGTTTGAGACAAATCCTGTTGTTCAGGTTTAGTTTATTTCATACCAGCATGTATATCTATCCGGTTATGTACTGGAGGGTTTTGTTCGTGTAGAACTCTATCAGATATCCCTTAAAACTGCTAAGGATATATCTGTCCATGGATATATTACACCAAGCATCAACATGAAGTTGCAATATCCCCCCAACTTCCGTGCTCCCTATTAATACTGGAGCCCCAAATTCACCTACCTCCATGGTTATTGGTGGTAACCAAGTTATTTTCCTTGGTTTCATATGCGGTTGTGGAGAGCCTAAAGGTTAATGTTAGTTTGCATCTCCACAGTGGTCGTCCCGGCCAAACCCTAAACAGGACGCTGCTGCTGGGTACCTCTGCCCAATTCTTTGTAGTATAATTACAAAAACACACTACCTCTCTTAGGATGCACATAAGGTTAATGTCTTCCCCACGTCTGCAAATGCACCTGTAATAATGGCTACATTGAGAGCACCACAATATTCCCGGGGTATAGAACCCTTGCCAACACTTCAGCAAAATATTAGCTTGAAGTTAATGGGTGGGCTCACAGTCCTTCAATACTCACAGCCATCCTTCTCGAAATCATTCTCCGTGAGTTCTGCTGGCAGTACTGCTCATCATGTTCGGCAGGTTGTTTTCCCCCCCCTTCAATAGGGGACAGTGGCTCCATCACCTGCTCAGGCTTTACCCCGTCAGACCTTCGATACCCTCCTCAGAGGCGTCTGACATTTCATGCAGCCCATATGGGAAACTGCTGTGGGACTTATATTATTTGCCCACTGTGGCTATCCTCCAATCCCGGAGCCTGCCACTATGGAGAAATTTACTCCAGCAAACCGCTCCAGCCGACTTACATGCTCTCGGGCACTAGTCGTCGCGGGTGCTTAATATATGGGACTGCTCCTGCCGACCTTGGTGCTCTCGGGCACTAGTCGCACGTGGTATATCCCACAGCCCGTCCCCATGCCTACGGGCACTGGACCATTCCCCCTGGTCCTGGTACTCACGGGCACCTCTACCCATTTAGGGTGAAGTTTGGCACTCGCTCCCTTCTGGGAGATGCTGGTGCCGACATTTATTGCTGCCTGCTGCTTGTCATTAAACAACAGCAAACTCTGTGTTGGCAGCCCTTCAGCTCTATACTGACATCCGTAGCTGCCTGCCTGCTGTTCAGCTCACACCAGTAACGACCTGTGGCTGTGCCCTGACGTCCTTAGCTGGCTGCCTGCTGTTCAGCAACACACCAGTCTCTTCAGAATACAGCAGGCACGTCTGGAAAAAAGCACCAAAAAGGTAAGGGAAATTTGTTCTTACCTGTACTGGTTTTCAGCCTGCCGTTTTCGGAGGAACGTCCTTCCTCCCGCAGCCCCACGGACCCCGTAGCGCAGGTCCATGGGCTGCTGTCCCCGATGTCAGCTCTCTCTCTCCCGGGTGGTGCAGCTGCTTCAATCAGCTGCGGAGCCCCTAGCGACTGCATCTAAAAATAGACCCGACTTGGTCTAGAAACTCCCCGGGCCGTGTAGCTTTGTTTCCCGCCCGGCAGCAGTCAATCTTGCCGGTGCGGGGAGCGACGTCGGGCACAGCTGTTCTGTGCTAAAAATAGCCGTTTGGGAATCCCCTCCAGAGGATTCGCGCTAACTGCTGCTGCTGGTTCTGGCTGCACTATTTCTGCAGTCTCTTCTCCAGCTCCTGCAGCTTCTTGTATTTCCTACCTGCAAGGTAAGTGGAAAAATTTTTGCAGTCTCTTACCTGCTTCTTTGCATTTCTCTCTAGGGAGACGTCCTCTCCCACGTCTGACTCGTTGAATGCGTGTATGCGATATGACACGCATGCGCTGTAGCGGGCTTCTTTCATGGAGTCCCTCACGTGACTCCGAAGTAAAATCCATAAACGGCATCCATGTAAACCCAAAGAAACTGGTGGACTGGCTCTCCTCATTTTTTTATACTATTATTGGGCAATTAATATTAAAAACATAATATATTGGATGGACAACACAGGCCAACAATGGTTAATAATGAAGAGAAGATTTGTTTGCCTTATAATATAGGCACGATTCTTCTCTCTCCAATAAATTTGAAGAAAACACTATATGAGAAAAATCCGATTATCCACAGTACCTTACGAATCTGGAAACAAGTGAAGTCAACCCTTAAACTGAGAAGTTTATAACCATATAACCATATAACCATTACAGCACGGAAACAGGCCATCTCGACCCTTCTAGTCCGTGCCGAACACATAATCTCCCCTAGTCCCATATACCTGCACTCAGACCATAACCCTCCATTCCCTTCCCATCCATATAACTATCCAATTTATTTTTAAATGATAAAAACAAACCTGCCTCCACCACCTTCACTGGAAGCTCATTCCACACAGTTACCACTCTCTGAGTAAAGAAGTTCCCCCTCATGTTACCCCTAAACTTCAGTCCCTTAATACTCAAGTCATGTCCCCTTGTTTGAATCTTCCCTACTCTCAGTGGGAAAAGCTTTTCCACGTCAACTCTGTCTATCCCTCTCATCATTTTAGAAACCTCTCTTCTTTCACCAATTGCCAACAATCCTTCGTTCAAGCCATATATTTTAGACAAAACGTTCACATATTGGGGAAGATTAGGAATCAAAAAACTTGGAGATCTTTATGAGATGGGAACTCTTCTCTCATTTCAAGAATTACAGTCGAAATATCACCTGAAAGGTAATCAATATTTTAGATACCTTCAAATTCGAGACTGTCTGAAATCATATATCCAAGAGTACCAATCTTTGTTGCCATTTAGACGAATGTATGAATAAAAACTCATAGTCGAACAAGTTAATATCATATCTGTATAACACCCTTTTAAATATAGAAATCCCATCATCAGAAGTAATTAGAAAAGCTTGGGAAGATGAACTTGGTCTAAAATTTCGAAATGACAGATGGGAAGAAAACCTTCTATATATACAGAATTGTTTGATTTACGTTAGGCATTCGTTAATTCAATTTTAAAAAACTGCACAGACTCCATTATTCAAAGTCTAAACTAAATAAGATCTTTCCAAATGATTATTCTAGTACGTCAGAAGCCTTAGTTATGGCCTGATAATGGCGAAAATAATAATACTCAAATTATGGAAACATACATCTGTCCCTACTCTTAAGATGTGGATTATAAACTTGTCCGAGACGCTACATCTTGAAAATAATAGGCTTGTCTTGGCAGAAAAAACAGATCATTTTTCGAAGACATGGACACCATTCATTGATTTATTACAAGGCTGGTATGGTACAACACAACTTTGGATTTAAATCTAATTACAGGTTGGGTGAGGTAGGTGGGGAGGGATGTGAGGCAGGTATATCACCACTTTTTTCTTTCTTTCTTTTTTTGTCTTTTTATTTTTCTTATTTTTTCTATTCCTCTCTTCTTTCTTTCATTTCAGAGGATTATTGGGACACAGCTTACCAGCCTTGGAGGGCATCTACCACACACGGTGCCTCAGGAAGGCAGTCAGCATCCATAAAGACTCCACACACCCTTGTAACGGACTGTTCGAACTACTTCCTTCCGGCAGACGTTACAAGGCCTTCTACGCCAGAACCTCCAGACTCAGAAACAGCTTTATTCCCAGAGCTATAGTGGCTCTGAACCGGCCCTGCTAAGTGTCCCCCATCCCCCCTGGACTGTCTCCCTCGGATGGTCACGTCACACAGCTTATTTATTTATTTTACTTTTTTTTTACATCGGTTGGAAGCTGCATACTAAATCTCGTTGCACTGATGTGCAATGACAATAAAATATATTATTATTATTTACTCACTCTTTGGCTACATCACTTTGGTAGTCTAGGGGTTCTACCTTTGCACATTTCACTTTTTCTCTTTCTTGCTCTTCTCCTTTCTTTTCCTCCAACTATAGCTAAAAGTTAAAATTGAGGCTGTGCAATAACTATTATTTCATATGCCATTGGTTCTATTTTTGTACACTTGCTTCTAATAAATCAAAATTAAAAAAATTAAAAATAATAAAAATTAAAAAAAATAAAGACAGTAACAATTCAACTTGAAAAAAAAAAGAAGAAAGAGTCACCCCATTGAACAGAGAACTTGAACCATCGATGTATTGCAGTTGGAGTAAACCGTATAATGGAATTATGCTCTGAACACACAAACATAGTAATTAGTATTACGAAGGTTGATGCCAGAAACTCCATATGCAATCTAGTATTGATCAAGGGTGCCAGAGGATGTGGATTTAACATCGACAACACCTTCAATGTCTGCCAGGAATGCAGAATAACACCACCAATGACGCCCCTATAAATACTGCAAACTGCCAATGCAAACGTTTAATCCACACTTTGTGACATGGCCGCAAATTCCTCTTTAATGTTGAATTATAGCTATGTATGAACAGCTGCATCACATTACCTGACCCAGTCAAGTGGTCCACAATATGTCAGTATCAAATTTGAACTGCGAAGAAGGTTCGTGGGATGGAGAATTGATAGATACTGAACACGTCATGCTGACAGGTTTGCCTTGAGGGTATGAGCTATTGCATTTTTAAATGATAAGATTCCAGATTTCATCTGATTGCACTATCAATCCCACCATGGTCTTATCATGGGCAATGCAGATGCCAGTACAGAATTAGAACTTAACAGATCAGAAGTTCACGTTCAAGTTCAAGTTCAAGTGAAATTTGAGTGACCATACAGCCATACTAAATGAAAAACACAATACACACAGCCACATTAAATATAATTTAACATAATCATCCACCACAGTGGATTCAACATTCCTCATTGTGATGGACGGCAATAAAGTTCAGTCATCTTCCTCCTTTGTTCCCCCTTGGTCGAGCCGAACCCTCCTCACTGCCGATGATCCGATGTTCAAGCCCTCGCGATGATCGAAACTCCGGCGTTTTGACAGATTGGAACACTAAGTGGCATGGAGCTCCCGAGTCGGCCTCTTCTTACCGGAGACCGCGGCTTCATGGTGTTAAAGTCCACAGGCCCCGCGGCCGGAGCACTTTCGCTGGCGTTCCTCGGCAAAGGATCACCCGGTCCGCGATGGTAGGTCCGCAAAGCGCCCGCGGCTTGAAGTTCTGGGCTGGTCTCCAGGAAATGCCGCACCAATCCACGTTGTAGGCCGCAGGGGGGGGGGGGGGGGGGGGGGGGGGGGGGGGGACGGAGATGCGACATGGAGAAAAATCGCATCGCCATCGAGGTAAGTGACTGAAAAGAGTTTCCCCTGATTCCCACCCCCCACATAAAACATACTAAGAAACATTAAAACATACATTTAAGACATACTTAAAATAATAAAATCAGAGAATGGACGAGACAGACTGTTAGCGAGGCGGCCATTACGGGTGCCAACCGTGGTTATACATAGTGAGAGAGTACATAGAAGTTGAATGTGACCATGGTGTCTCAAACCTGTAAATGTATTAACTACATTAGTGAGCTCTCATTATGTTGACAATGTGTAGAAAGTGGTGTTGAAATAGATTTGATATGAACACCCACAAGGTGATGGAGATGAAATGGGCTAATGTTATACAGAACAAAGAAGACTCACCAGCAGACACATGCACTTAATGCAAATACGGTGGAATAAATATATTGTTTAGTGTGAATCTGCTCTTAAGGATCCTCTCTTCCTTTAAGTGTTATGTTTCTAAAATAAATTTGTTATGACAGGCAGTTGGTTAGGATAAGAAAAACAAAAAAAAAATGTAAGGGAATATTTTCAAACTCCGTGTTCATGATATGTTCATTATGTTAACCACTACAAAGGCAAAACAAAAAGCTTTAATGTTGTGCTTTTAACATGAGAATTATCATTATGCACGCAAGATCTCGGGCAGGTTACCTGAAGAGAAAATATGTGCCAATTAATTAAGTAGTTTCAATAGTTAGTCTTCTACTGAATTTATCAAAACGTGTTAAATGAGGTTCAATTAGATGCAGGAAACTTAGAAGCAGAATGAGAGTGATTGTGGATAAGTATAGACTAAAATCTTCTTGCGTAACATCATTTGCATTGTTTTCCAGGAACTGCCGTTACCAGTTTCCACAAAGCCCTTTTATTTTCAGCATGTTAGAAACATAAAGAATTTATCAAACCCATGTAAATGTTTCGTGTTATGAATTTCTGTCACAATATAACGCAAAGTAAAGAATATTTACGACTTTTAGAAACTATAACATACATGTTTTCCCAGCAGTTAAATTTGCAGCGTGGTCATCCTGAAATTGGACTTACTGTCCCAGAGACCTGATTTCAATCCCACTGTGCAGGTGTGGAATTTTGAATTTAGTTAATAATCTGAAACTTTAGAAAAGATGGGCTCATAGATCCACCACTGTCCTCAAAAGTGGCCGAGGAAATTACACATCTGGTCCATAAATGCAATGATGGAACAAAGATGTATCACGTAACCTTGGTCAAAGCATTGGCCAAACCTTGGTCATAGCAAATTTGCTCCCAGCCCAGTGCACTGGTCAATTTACCCTTCACATGCATCTGGGGATTGATTTCCAAAGAGGGAAAGTTATTCCACAAATTAGGCTAATACTGCCCGAGGTAATCAAACTCACAGAATCATACTTTACAGACCTCAAGGCAGACTCTTCAGGCACAACCCCACTAGCAAGACAGATATACGAATAATGTGTGCTGGTATACAAGCGGGAGGCAACCTTCAGAGTATTCACCATTGACTCCAAACTACATGAAGTCTCGTATGACTGCAGACATTGCTAAAGAAACCTCCTCCTGATTGCTACATACATTCTTCCTGCAGCTAATGAATCAGTGCACCTCCACACTTAGAAGATGCATTAAAAGTAACAAGGGCACAGAGCAAACTCCAAACAGGCATCTCAATATCCATCCCCATGATTTCTCTGTAGCTGTGATATTATATTCTGCATCTGTCTATTTTCTCTTTTTCACTACCTGTTGTACTCAGTGGCAGCAAGATACAAGATACAAGATACAAGATACATTTATTTGTCACATGTACCAATTGGTACAGTGAAATGTGTGGTCGCCATACAGCCATATGAATAATAAAGAGCACAGAACACGATAGTTTTTAACACAGACGTCCCCACACAGTGGGATCAAAGTTTCCCACTGTGAGGGAAGGCTCCAAAATTCAGTTGTGCTCCTCTGTTGTCCTCCCGTGGTAGGGGAGCTCCCGAATCCCCCGCTGTCACTGCTTCGGGCTGCCCGATGTTCAGGCCCGCTCGCTGGGGTGATGGAAGTCTGACATCGGGACTGGAGGACATCCTCAGCGGCTTGGACATCTGAATCGGCCACCTCCTACCGGAGTCCGCAGCTCCCGAAGTCCACAGGCCACGCTGGGTGGAGATTCAACGCTGGCGGCCTTCGGAAAAGGGCCCCAGGACTCCGCGATGTTGAGCTCAACACTGCCCATGCTGGAAGCTCTACAAACCACAGCTCCGATGTTAAAGCAGCAGGCCCAACACTCCAGAGCTTCAATGGCGATCCAGGTAAGCGATGTATCCAGCGCTGCCCCGCCGCTGCTGAAGCTCTGGTTCAGGTCCCCGGCAGGAAAGGCCATTCCAATCCAGGTGGAAGGCCGCGAGGAGGGGGCCAGGTAAGCAATCGCCGCGCTCAGCGATGTATCCAGCGCTGCCCCGCCGCTGCTGAAGCTCTGGTTCAGGTCCCCGGCAGGAAAGGCCATTCCAATCCAGGTGGTAGGCCGCGAGGAGGGGGGCAGGGAAGCGACTCAGAGAATAGTCGCGTCCTCGCCAGGAAGTAACTGGGAAACGGTTTCCTCCTTACCCTACCCCCCTCCCCCACATAGAAAAGCTAAAGAAATCTCCAAAACAAACTTTTAAAACTGACTAAAAATTAAGAAAGACAGAAAAACAGACAGACTGTAGGCAGAGGCTGCCATCAATTTGCCGTCCCTAATTGGCCGTAGCATTTCTATAAGCAGCCACTATCTCCAATCTCATCATAGCCCAGCCTATTCCTCATTCCACCATTGCTATCAAGTCTGTGGACTAAGCCTGATTTAGTGAGGAGGACTGGAGAGAATGCTGAAAGCAACACAGAGCATATGTACTTCAGGAATCGGCGGTATTGGTATCACTGACATCCTGGAGAAGGGGGTCACTATTGACCAGAAGTCAAACATATCAACCACATAAATGCTGTGGTTGTGTGAAACAAGTCAGAGATGAGTCATCCTTCAGTGAATGGGTCACGTTGTGACACCTCAAGAGCTCCCACAGTCCATAAGCCACAGAGCAATCGAATTCTCTCACTCCAAGAGTCAAAAGTGTTTATTTGTAAAATGTACCAACAATGGAACAATGCAATTCTTACTTGCAGTAGCTTGGCAGATCTGTAAAGGCAAAACACACTGTTAATATATAATCATTTAAAAAATGTATAAATTAGTAACCATGATACTAAGTAAGCAGTACATTGACCTCTGGGAACTATGGGTGCTACAAAAAGCATATCAAAGACGCATACTACCATGCTCTCATCTTGCTCGTAAAATTGGGATGAAGGTCGGACAATTTGACACTCTCTTGACACTCTCGGCACTATCCATCGCAACCTTCATCCTAATTATTTCTGTAAATAGGAGGCCTTCTACTCGCCACAGGCCCAACTCATATCAGTGACAAATTGCCAGCGTTATTTTACTTTTGGAGTCACATCATCACTTTGTCTGAGGCCAGCGAGACCGGGAGGTTCTGCAAGGGTTTTGTCTGTCAGTCAGAGCTCAGTCCTGCTCCTACTCTACTTAATTAGGCCCTCTCCTGTTAGAGAGAGGCTGGAGACATGGTCCTGTTTTCGGAAAAGCTTTAGGGAGAAGTCTTCCTGAAATATGAGTGCTGTATCTGGAAGTCCACATGCTCCTCATTAATACTCTCAGTAATATTTCGCTGACCTCGTGAGTATGCAGATGCGCTCCTTTCCTACACTTCCTTGGAATGATGCAAAACAAATTGATGAATCTTTCCTCTTAGATTCTATCCACTTCAGCAATGTGTTGGTTACCTAATATTGGACAATTCAATGTCCAGACCAATAGGTTGTATGCTATCAAAGAAGAATATGAGGTGCTGCTCCTCCAATTTGTGTTTATACTGTTAGCTATGTCCTAACCATACCTCAGCATCCCTAACAATATGTTCCCAGCAGTCCTTCTAGGTGAGACAGAGGTTCATATGCATGTCCTCTAACCTCATCTACTGCATTCGCTGTTCCTGATGTGACCTATTTTACATCAAGGAGACTCAGCGGCCGTTTTACTGAACATTTGCACTTAGTCTGCCAAAGCCTGTTAGATCTCTTGGCTGCAAACTAATTTAACACCCCTTCCCATTCCCATACTGATCTTTCTGGCCAGGGCTTCCTATTTTGACAGAGCGAGGCCACACACAAACTGGACGAACAGCACATGAGATTTTCCCACTGATGTTTCTAGTTGTTGACCAGACATTATTGCAATGAGATCAAAGCCTCCTCTCTCATCTCCCTGATCTGCATCTCTCCACAGAAACAGTCTGGGTAAATTGGTTGCAAATGTCTTATCTAGAAACCTAATAGTCCTGAATAACTGGATTTCACTCTCATAACACCTGTTTTGATTCCATCACACTTTGATTTTGAGACTTTGCCAATCAAGGGCAATTTAACCACAGACATTTATTTCCGTCTATCCAAACTAATCAGTGGACATGTTGCAATTTATTAATAATTTTTTGGCATCTGCTGCCAGAGAGTGAAACCACTCATTAAATCTGTAACATTTGTAACTTTGAACCAAAGTCTCTGTCTGTAAACTAGAATCTCCCTTTCAAAAAACAGTTATTTCTCTTGGATCTTGTTCCAAAGCATCAGTGTTCCTCTGAAATGAAATGTCAATGTGCAATAGGGTACAAATGTCAACACAGTGGTAATGCCTCACAAACAGAATCAAAACCCTGGTGAACTACTCCTTGAGAGATTGGGAGGAATCAAGCATCTGCACTGAAAACACATTGGAAAATCAACCCTTTAGTTATTCACCAAAAAACACCCATAAAATATATATTTTTAGTTTTAGTTTAGTTTATTGTCACGTGTACCAAGGTTTAGTTTAGTTTATTGTTACGTGTATCCATGTTGTTTGCTAACCAGACAGCAGAAAGACGAACCATGATTACAATCAAGCCATCCACACTGTACATAGAAACATAGAAACATAGAAATTAGGTGGTGGAGTAGGCCATTCGGCCCTTCGAGCCTGCACCGCCATTCAATATGATCATGACTGATCATCCAACTCAGTATCCCGTACCTGCCTTCTCTCCATACCCCCTGATCCCCTTAGGCACAAGGGCCACTTCTAACTCCCTCTTAAATATATACAGATACATGATAAAGGGAATAATGTGAATAACATGTATTTCATCTATTATAAATTAATCCTGCACAGATACTTCTTATTCGTATCTGCAAGCAGTGTTCACGTGCCATTTCCAATCCTTTATTGCCTTGATGCAGTGTTTCAACCCGAAACATCAACCATTTCTTCACATCCATAGAACATGCCTGACTACTGAGTTCCTCCAGCAGATTATTTGTTGCTCCAGATTTCTGCATATGCAGTTTCTTGAATCTTCATTGTTCCTTTTGTCTTATCCTTCTGTGATTGATCCCATGTGCTGATAACAAGTGTTTAAGAAGGAACTGCAGATGCTGGAAAATCGAAGGTACACAAAAATGCTGGAGAAACTCAGCAGGTGCAGCAGCATCTATGGAGCAAAGGAAATAGGCAATGTTTCGGGCCAAAACTCTTCTTCAGAGTCTAAAGAAGGGTTTTGGCACGAAACGTTGCCTATTTCCTTCGCTCCATAGATGCTGCTGCACCCGCTGAGTTTCTCCAGCATTTTTGTGTACCTTTGTGCTGATAACAACCCTTCATGACCCCATTAGGTCGCTCTTTGCAAATATATATGGTCTAACTGGAATATTTCAATATATCAGAATTTATTTCTCCGGACCAAAATTCAAATAATAGTTTATCGTGAGTGCAAAGTTAATTTGGCAGCCCAAAAGAGCAGCTAACACCAAAGCAGTAAGTAACTTTTAATATATTATCCTGCCTCAGGCTGAAAGCAATAGTAAGAAATGAAAAACACCATCCAAAAATTATCACTGATGATTAATTTCCTATTTTACAATAGGACAGGGCACAAGCTTTTGGTTTCTTCAGGGTCTGCTAGTCCTAAAAAAAATGGAATTAGTTTCCTTTTGATTAGTGACTTGTCCAAATCCTGAGATGGACTGACACATTTTTCCAATGATTATACCATTCAAGGTTGTTCTTGAGGTGATTTCGGTGATTGAGACTCTCGTCCATGTCCTGTGGTTATAAATTCTGGTCGCAGTACATTATTCTTTTTATTCTGTGGCCGCTTCTCTGCAACTGACAAGACACACTTGGTACAATTAACTTAGGGTACGTTCCACAGATAGAACCTCATTTCCCCTGTAAGTCTCTTTCCTTCTGCTGCACTGTGACTTTGTAATCAAACTCAACGCTTCAGATTCTGAATTTGCATTAACGATAAGGTTTTGCAAGGTTCACTGTTATTTGGCAATAAATTGGATAGCTACTTTCAAACACCCTTTTCAGCACAGTTAAATGTGGAAACCTGAATGTTACTATCCAAATTGCCCTGCTCTTCCAGAAATGGTACTAACTATAAGATTTGTTAACAGATTCAGCATTCAAAAATATATCTTAATCATAATAATACTTTATTAGCCAAGTACGTTTTGCAACACATGAGGAATTTGATTTGCCATACCAATAAAGAACAACAAGACACAAACATTTATTTTTTAAATGAACATCCACAGACTCCCCCACTTTCCTCACTGCGATGGGAGGCAAAAAAGTTCAACCTTCTTCCCTTCTTTTTTCTCCCGCAGTCGGGGCACTCAAAACATCCGTTGTCGGGGCGATCTTGGCTCCCAAAGGTCGAGCCTTCCGCGTCTGGACGATTGAGTTCCCGTATCGGGGGGGATCTAAGTTCCCCCGTTCCGGGCGATCGTACCCCGAATCGGGGTTAGTCGAACCTCCAGCGGCTTGGAGTTTCCCCGACATCAGTCTCTACCCGAGACTGCCAGCTCCTCGATGTTGAATTCCGCAGGCCGCGGTTGAAGCGTCGATCCCAGGCAAGGGATCGGCTCCGATGGTAAGTCCACGTCCCGGCAGTGGGGTTCAAAGTCAGTCTCAAGCAAGGCCTCCAGCTCCATGAAGTTAGGCCACAGAGCGACTGGAGATACGATCCGGAAAACAATCGCATCTTCGGCAAGGTAAGAGATTGAAAAAAGTTTCCCCCGACCTCCTCCCCCAGTCACCACATAAAACAAACCAGAGAACATTAACACATACTTTTAAACACACTAAAAATAACAAAAATTATGAGAAGACCGACAGGGAGGCAGAATGTTGGCGAGGATGCCATCACTGACGGCTCCACAGGTTGCTGTAAGTTAAGTCATATACTGGTTAGGTTCCTGGTCCAGAAGTTCAAATTCCATTGTGAAAATTCAAATTTTGTTCATAAAAAAAATCCAGCATTTTAATAAAAAGCTTAACCTCAGTTTTATGGCGTCTGGATTGTCGTCACAAGGTCATAATGCATAAGTGATAGCAGTAGAATTAGGCCATTGGGCCCATCAAGTCAACTGCCATTCAATCATGGCTGATCTATCTCTCCCTCCTAACCCCATTCTCCTGCTTTCTTCCTTAACCCCTGACACCTGTACCAATCAAGAATCTATCTACCTCGGCCCTAAAAACATCCATTAACTTGGCCACCACAGCCTTCTGTGGCAAAGAATTCCACAGATTCACCACCCTCTGACTAAAGAAATTCTTTAGTCTTCAGAGTGAAAATCTTCAGAGAAAGAAACCTGTTGTCTTTAACTGGTCTGCCCTAAATGTGAATTTGATCAATCAGTATGGTTGACTCTTACTGTCTCCTTGGTTCAAAGGCAATTAGAGATGGTCAAAAAAACCCCTGCTGTCATTGCAATGATGTCCACATCCTATGAACATATAAATAAATAAAAAGCACAATGGATATCAACTAAACAACTCAGAAACAGTTAATACCAATACATTTTAATGCAAGTAAACTTTTAGAAACATAGAAACATAGAAAATAGGTGCAGGAGGAGGCCATTTGGCCCTTCGGCCCTTCGAGCCAGCATCACCATTCATTGTGATCATGGCTGATCGTCCCCAATCAATAACCCGTGCCTGCCTTCTCCCCATATCCCTTAATTCCACCAGCCCCTAGAGCTCTATCATACTCTCTCTTAAATCCGACCAGTGATTTGGCCTCCACTTCCCTCTGTGGCAGGGAATTCCACAAATTCACAAGTCTCTGGGTGAAAACGTTTTTTCTCACCTCTTAAATGGCCTCCCCTTGATTCTAAGACTGTGACCCCTGGTTCTGGACTCGCCCAACATTGGGAACATTTTTCCGGCATCTAGCTTGTCCAGTCCTTTTATAATTTTAGATGTTTCTATAAGATATCCCCTCATCCTAAACTCCAGTGAATATAAGCCTAGTCTTTTCAATCTTTCCTCATATGACAGTCCCGTCATCCCAGAGATCAATCTCGTGAACCTACGCTGCACTGCCTCAATCACAAGGATGTCCTTCCTCAAATTAGGAGACCAAAACTGTACACAATACTCCAGATGTGGTCTCACCAGAGCCTTATACAAATGTAGAAGAACCTCTTTACTCCTATACTGAAATCCTCTTGTTATGAAGGCCAACATTCCGTTAGGTTTCTTCACTGCCGGCTGTACCTGCACGCCAACTTTCAGTGACCAGTGTACAAGGATACCCAGATCTCGCTGTACCTCCCCCTTACCTAACCTAACCCCATTGAGATAATAATCTGCCCCCTAGTTTTTGCCACCAAAGTGGATAACCTCACATTTATCTATATTATACTGCATCTGCCACGCATCTGCCCACACACTCAATCTGGCCAGGTCACCCTGCAACCTCCTAACATCCTCTTCACAGTTCACACTGCCACCCAGCTTTGTGTCATCCGCAAACTTGCTAGTGTTGCTCCTAATTCCTTCTTCCAAATCATTAATATATATGGTAAACAGTTGCGGCCCCAACACCGAGCCTTGCGGCACTCCACTGGCCACTGCCTGCCATTCTGAAAAGGACCTGTTCACTCCTACTCTTTGCTTCCTGTCTGCCAACCAATTTTCTATCCACGTCAACACCCTACCCCAATAACATGTGCCCTAATTTTAGTCACCAGTCTCCCATGCGGGATCTTATCAAAGGCTTCCTGAAAGTCTAGATACACTACATCTACTGGCTCCCCTTCATCCATTTTTCTTGTCACATCCTCAAAAAATTCCAGATTAGTCAAGCATGATTTTCCTTTCATAAATCCATGTTGACTTGGACTAATCTGTTTACTGCTATCCAAATGCCCCACTATTACCTCTTTAATGATTGACTCCAGCATCTTTCCCACCACCGAAGTCACGCTAACTGGTCTGTTATTCTGTCTCACTCTTTTCTTGAAAAATGGGATAATATTAGCTATACTCTAATCCACAGGAACTGATCCTGAATCTATTCAACATTGGAAAACGATCACCAAGTGTGTCTACTATTTCTAGAGCCACCTCCCTGAGGATCCTGGGATGCAGACCATCGGGCCCAGGGGATTTATCATACTTCAGTCCCATTAGAATACCCAATACTATTTATCGCCTAATCATAATTTCTTTCAGTTCCTCTACCCCCTTTGATCCTCCACTACTTTTAACAGTACAAAGTCACAATGACTGCCAATCGATACTTTGATGCTGAAATTTAACCATGGGATTTCATTGACATGGCTGAAGTTTTATTTTAAATAAGATAATTTAAATTTGTTTCTCTCACATCAACCACATTTGTTTTCCTCTGTATGCATCATTTTACATTGAATGAATTGCTTTGATTAATACTTCCTAGTTTAGTTTGTCAGAAAATTGTGCTCCAGTTGTTTATTTGTTATGCATGTGGTCGGCATAACCGGAAGTGGCGGCGCTGGTGAACGGCTGTGGCTCGCCTGCAGTCCGTTTGTCTTTACTTTTTTGTGTTGTTTTTTTTGTTTTGTCTAGTTAAGTTTTTGGTTTTTAGGTTGTGTTTATGTCTGTGGGAGGGGGGGTTGAAACAGGGCTTGCTGTCTCTCCCTTCGGGGGAATGCGACTTTTTTGTCGTATCCCCCTTCTCTGCCTCCGTCTGCGCTGAGGCCTAATGGCGGAACTGGCGACCTCGAGACTCCGGAGGCAGAGCCAGTCAGGACTCACCCTGGGCTCGCTCCCGTGAGGGCGGCCCAGCTCGGGGCTGGAACGGCGCTCCCGTGAGGGGCTGTGACGCTCCCGTGAGGGCGGCCTGGCGCGGGGCTGAGACGCTCCCGTGAGAGGCTGTGGCGCTCCCGTCGGGGCGGGCCAGCTCGAGGGAGGTACGGCGCTCCCGTCGGAGCTGGCCCAGCTCGAGGGAGGAACGGCACGGCACTCACGTGAGGGCGATCTGGCTAGGGGCTGGAACGGTGCTCCGGTGGCTGGGCTGGCATTCTGGCGGCGATGACCTGAGTCCGGGGTTCAGCGACAGGAAGGTTCCACTAGTGACATTTCAGCAGAAGATCATTAACTACTTATGGCATAGTTTCTTGTTGACTTCAACTATGTGTTGCTATGAGTTTTAAGCATTTGCTGCTTGTAGGGTTCTTTGTTGCAAATATCTACAGGGAGTGGTGTGTGACCAGTAAAAGGTGTTTGCCACAATGATTTCACATGAGCCAGGACAGGCCTCTGGAGCAGGAGATAGGGATGAATGGATGAAGAGTGGGGAGGGGAGAAGGAGGAAAACAGTAAAAGGCTAGATCCACCAGAATGTTCTGGAAGTAATTATCCACATTAAATGTCAGGGTATGAACAATTAATTCCTGGGCCATTGGTAGACCTGCAAAAAGCCAAGTGCAATGTTAAAGAGCATGGAGGAATCCAACAGTAAGCTTGCAAAGGAAAATGTACCAGTCTTGGTGCACATCATTTCAAACAATGAATCAGTGAACAAATCCTTGTGGAAACATCCATAATGCAACATTTGATAACTGATGTATTTGCTTCCAATGCATTACTGTCTGAAGTCACTCCAATGCAGGTGTGATCACCTTCAATCTTGGCTGTGAACACCAACCTTAAACAGGAGGGAGTTATAGTGCTCAACAAACTCACCAACTGGTTATCAGGATTGTTTGTGCACTGCTGCGGTCAGTGATTCCATGGAGCACAAATCACAGGGTGGCAGCATTTGTCAACCCAGCATTGCCACTTTATCTGCTCTTCACAAGTGATGGTTAGCCATGTAACACAGGTTGTTGCCACTGTCTGATGTCAAATCTTCTATGTACAAACTGCTCAAGGTTATCTGGCATGACCAACTGTGATGACGTGAGCCATGGCAGGCAAAGGAAAATGTTTGACAACCACTATGAAACAGTGCAAGGGAATTGCTGATATTACATTGACTAGTATATTTTGTTTGGTGTGTTGATTTTATGTTGGCTTTTGTTTTGACATTGTACAATGTGATGGGCAGCAATAAAGACAATGCAAGATGAGCTAGATTGAAGATAAACACAAAATGGAAGAAGGAGGAGGAGGAGGAGAAGATAGAGGAGGAAGTGAAAATCAGGAGGCACCCACTAATTTATCTGAAAGAACAAAAAATAACCACAATTCAATCTATCTCATGTGTAGGAAGCATCTGCAGATGGGGGTTTAAACCGAAGATGGACACAAAATGCTGGAGTAACTCAGCGGGACAGGCAGAATCTCTGGAGAGAAGGAATGGGTGACGTTTCGGGTCGAGACCCTTCTTCAGACTGAATGGGGACTGTCAAGAGTCAACTGGACAAAGAAGAAAGGTCTCAACCTGAAATGTTACCCACTCCTTCTCCCCAGAGATGTTGCCTGTCCCGTTGAGTTACTCCAGCATTTTGTGTCCATCTTTGGTTTAAACCCCCGTCTGCAGATGCTTCCTACACATGAGATAGATTGAATTGTGGTTATTTTTTGTTCTTTCAGATAAATTAGTGGGTGCCTCCTGATTTTCACCTCCTCCTCTATCTTCTCCTCCTCCTCCTCCTCCTTCTTCCATCCCTTTCTGCATTGTGGCTGGTTACCTCCCTAGTAGGCAGTTTAAGCCAAAGTCGTGTCAGGATTGTACCAACAAACTCAAAACCCATTCAGATAAATAGTGCAGAGCGTGGAGAGTATTAAGTTCATCGGAGTGCAAATTACAGACAGTCTCACCTGGTCCAGGAACAACACTGGGATTGTCAAACGGGCCCATCAGCGACTGCACTTCCTGAGGAAACTAAAACAGGCCTCACTCCCCACCAACATCCTTAGGACTTTCTACAGGGGCACGGTGGAGTCTGTACTCACGTAGTGCATAAACACGTGGTACTCCACCTGCAACTGCTCGGACAGGAAGGCTCTGCAGAGGGCAGTGAGGGGAGTAGAGAGGATCATTGGCGTCTCCCTACCCTCGGTACAAGAACTGTTCCAGAGCCGCTGTCTGAAAAAAGCTCTGAGAATAGCTAAGGACAAACTGCACCCCCTCCACACACACCTGGATCTCCTGCCATCAGGCAAGAGATACCGTAGCATCAAAGCCCGGGCTACAAGACTGCGAAACAGCTTCCTGCCACAGGCTGTGAGTCTGCTAAACAGTCACTCTGTACTCACAGTCACCTGATTCTGCGGCTTTGTACTGACATTTTAATAACTCTGGCACTGGCCACTCAAATCAGCTGTTCTGGACATTTTAATGATTGGTTTTACTGTACTTTAATGTTGCTGTTTTACCTGCTTTTAACTATTTATACTGTTTCATCAGGGACTGGATTGTTTTTATTGTTATTATATGTGAAATGTTTTAAGTTTCATGTGAGATGCTCTGGTATTCCCTGGGAAACGACTTCTCATTTTGCACTGTACAACATTTGCTTTGCAAGATGACATAAAGGTTGATTTGATTTGAAGTACTTGAGGGTTCCTCGTGGGCATTCCAGGTAGCAGAACCTCTGGTGCTCTGCTCCACCAATTTACATGCCTTGTACTGGATGTCTTTCACAGAGGCGCAAAGAGCCTTGTTGAGGTTAGCAGACATCCCTGTAGCAATGTTACAGAATTTTGAAATTTAAAAAATCAAGTCTGCAATTTATCCCATCAGATAAAGCATAAAAAGAAGTTTAATTTGACACCTAATTCACTTTCATATCTTCAGTATTAAATAAGTTAGGGCCATTTTCATACTCTGAAATTAGTATCTTGTTCCCTATTGCTTTTCCATTGAACTCAAAAGCTGTGATAGAGGACAGTCAAATGTCCATAACTTTCTTAAAAATTAAGAGAACCGAATGAAATTTTCAGTTATTATAGATTGAAGCAATCGGAAACAAATATGAAACAATTTAATTGGATGACCTGAAATTAAAGCATATAATTGGTTAGTTACCTAATTGTAGCTAATTACAAAATTCAATTACTAGATCTCAACATCTATCCATTTCTTAAGAAAAGGTTAACATTTTTAAATAGCCTAAATGTCCAAATAACATTCACACAAGAAGTCACATTATAACATGATTTTAAAATCTCATTGTCATGAAATTGTTGGCCAAATGGAAGGAATTTAATGTTTAATTCCCATAAATTAATGGCCATTTAAATCATCTTGTGAGTGGAATTTTGTGGAATGCGATAGTTTGGAACGTTGCAGTTTGCGGTGAATTTAAACCCCATATTGGCAGGAAAAACACTGCTGGTTCATTTGGGGCCTAAATCACATTTTCGCAACGTAAAATTTTGGATTAAAGTAATCCTAAGAAGCAAGTTTATATGTAAAATAAACAGCTTACCTTTATTTGTCCCGTATGGGAGATCCATCCCATTGTCGGCGTTGACGGCGTTAGAAGTCAATTTTTAGTTTACCCTTGTGATTAAATTATCCAGCGATGTTTTTATAAAACTTCATGGAACGGATGTCGGAGCGATTTCCCTGCAGCAGCGGAACTGCCTGAGAAAGATCGACTTAGACAGGCAGGAGAAAACGGCATTTTAATCCCGCCCCCCTCTCAAAGGTGCCAAAGTCACACACATGACCAGTGGCAGAACAGCACCGCCGCTGAAGGTAAGTTTTGTAACATACCTTCATCCATGGCCACTCAATTTCCACTCTCTTGCTTGTTGTTGTGGCTCAGCAGAGTGAAGGAGAAGGAGGGCATTTTCACTAGTTTAGTTTATAGTCTAGTTTAGTGAAGTTTAGAGATACAGCTTGGAAACAGGCCCTTCGGCCCACTGAGTCCGCGCCAATCAGCAATCCTCACACATTAACGCTACCGGACACACACAAGGGACAATTTACACTTTTACCGAGCCAAATAACCTACAAACCTGTACTTCTTTGGAGTGTGGGAAGAAACCAAAGGTCTCGGAGAAATCCCATGCGGTCACGGGGAGAACATACAATCTTCGTACAGACAGCTCCCGTAATCTGAATCGAACCCGGTTCTCCGGCGCCGAAAGGCAGCAACTTTATTGCTGTGCCACCGTGCTGCCCTTTACTGTATGAGGCAGCAACCTTCATAAAATGCTATAGGAAGGAACTGTAGACGCCCTTCTTCAGCCCAAATTAGGGGAGGGGGAGATACAGAGATAAGGAAATGTAAGGTGTGAAAACGAGACAAGGGCGATGGAGATCAAGGAAAATGTTGAATAGATCATTGTTAGCTAGGAGAAGGTAACAACAAAGCAAACAGAGATAAAATGTAAATGAGGACAGTCAGTCTAGTTGGAGAACTGGGAGGGGGGGAGGGATGGAGAGAGAGGTAAGGCAAACGGTACTTGGCATTAAAGAAGTCAATATTTATACCACTGAGGCATTCCTTCTATCCAGAGATGCTGCCTGTCCAGCATTTATTGCCTATCTTCACGAAATGCTATGCAGCTTGGCATATTAGCTGGACTTTGCTGGAGTGGAACTCCCTCTGCAACATGTTCTCTGCAGGATAGTTCATATTGCCCATAAACAGTTGCTTTCCGTACCTGGCTCTGCTTCTCACACTATTTTTTCTGAAATTAGAGTCAAATACGGACTCAGGCAATCAGCTTTCCTTTTATGTTCCTCAACCGCTGGGAAACCCACACGGGAACCGGAGGACACTTTCAACAGTTCAGTCATTAAACTCTAAGGGTGCAGAAAAATATTAGCATGAGATAACCTTGTAGAAAACTGCACAAGGAACAGGTTATTGGGCTTCTGGGCTGAACATTATTGATCTGTTTAGATGACATTCTTGTGATGATTATTTTATTTTTCAACGTGGCAATAATCGGATTGATAATAATCAAATTAGTATCAGTGTTGAATTGGCACACATTGAAGTAAAGATTCCTGAGCAATGCAGGCATATGCCTGTTGCAGTCATCATCGACTAATGGATCCTTCAACAGGCAGAGGACCTGTATTTAAATAGTGTTGCCATGTTTTCAACAGTTGAACAAATGCTTGTGCAGAATGAGGACAAGATGATATATTGCTTCATTAGTGCTCCTTGTGCCTGTTTCATACTTTTCAATGAGACGTCCTGCATTATTATTTCTCCTCAACATATTCATTTACCAGTGTAGGAAAGACCTGAAGATGCTGGTTTATTCCGAAGATAGACGTTAAAAGGCTGGGGTAATGCAACGGGTCAGGCAGCATCGCTGGAGAAAAGGAAGAGATGATGTTTCAGTTTGGAACCCTACTTCAGTCTGAAGAAGGCTTCCAACCTGAAATGTCACTTATTTCTTTCCTCCAGAGATGCTGCCTGACCCACTGCGTAACTCAGGCATTTTGTGTCTATATTCATTTACCAAAGGTCTATATTTTGAGTTCTTGCTACGCTATTACTGTGATATTATCCAACAATGAAGAATTTGGCAGTGAAAATTGCATGCCCACGACAAGTTACTTATTAGCCTCATGAAGACCCCAGCAATTTAGTTGCTGATTGCCGGAGAATATTGTAAGGCTGACACTCTGTCGCTGGCTGATCAAGTTATAAAGGGGAGGATGTACTTGATGCACCAGATCAGGAGAACAATGGTGGGCACACAGGCCAACAATGCTCAGAGACTGAGATACGTGAATTTAACACTATGGCCACCCCAAACTCAGTTGTCAGCTGCTTCGCTGTTAATCCAATTTTACACAGATTCCCTAGGTCACAAAGGACCTGACTTACAAAATCGAACGTTACACAAATTCTCTCAGACTCTGTTTATCAAATACGGTACTTGAATTGCTTCATTAGGAAGCAATGCAGAGATCACCCGACGGAACAAAAAAAAATGGCGTCTCCAAACTCTCCTTCAGGAAAGTTCAAATGCTATGAATCCTGAGCCACACTGATTAGCAGATCAGCTCCCCTCCCCCACTCCCTCCCCCCCACCCACTCATCATCACTCCACATGGACTGCATTCAGACAAACCGTTGCCACAGTACAATTGTCAGCAACAACTCCTATCACTTACACTAACTTTCTCCAATCTATTCTTTGTAAATCAGTCTCCAAGGACAAGAGGGGCTAAATATTTCACCAAATGGTTTGGGTGTGAAATTGTTCATTTCCAACTTAAGGAGAACTCATTTTCTCAGGAACAGAAGCCCTGTGTAACATGTACTTGTAGGGACATCAATTGAATATAAACTGGTATTGTAAAATATTAATTGTTATCCTGGTCTATTTTAGTGAACTAGTAAAAATGTACCATTAATATACCTATTCATTATTAATCATTCCTGGTTGGGGGTTTCCTGCGCAGAAAGTTATCAAAAGATTTTTAATCACAATTTTAAAGCTTGGATATATTTTTAACATGTGCAATAATGCTTTTTAAATATTTCATGAACATGAAGGTTTTGTTGCTTTTTTTAATGAAGAATGAAGAATGAAGAATTAAGAAGCCTGAATAATGCATCAATAAAGGAGAGCCTCTAGAAGAATTCAGCAGCGAAGCATAACCTGTGGAGAGAAATAAACCGTTGACATAATTGCATCAATACCGTTCATACTTGCCTCCAGTCTAGATAAAGGGTCTTGACTCAAAATGGTTACTGAGCATTGCCATCAGTAGATGTTGCCTGACCTGCTGAGTTCCTCCAAATGCACCCATTCATTTGCTGCAGCGTCTAAGCCCCTCATGCCTCCTTGAACACTGCATGTTTCAGGCAGAAGCTCATTTGATTGTTGAAACTGAGAGGTACTTATCTTAAGAACAAGGACACTTAACGTCATTTCTTATTACAGGCTATATAGCGACCAATTAAAACTTTTCAGCACCCGTTGCACTATCAAGCAAGCTGGTTAGATTCTAATCCCTTTTGGGAGCAAGGTGCTAACACATCTTCACATGTAGCACAGAGCCAAGGATTGTGATGTCAGTCCTTATGCATTGAATGCCAGATCTGCCAAATTAAGCTGTGAAAATTCAACCAACACCATAAGATGAGCCAACCGAAAGCACGGTGAAAAGAACTCCACATCATGTACTATTTAGGTGATTCTTGATGTCTCGAAAGTTTTCATATTTTGATTTCAGTGAGTGCACTATGTTATCTATGCCTATTGCAGAAATGTTGTATGTTTCTAAGTCATCGGATAAATGGCATGGTTGTAGATCAGAGTCTGCTCATAACCATCACCTGCCACGTGCTGTAGCCACAACTGCAATTACAAAGGCGGAGTAGACTTGATGAGCCGAGTGACCTATCTCTGCTCCTAGAACTTATGAAGCCAGCCTGGAGACTACTTTGCCAATGGCTGTTATCATTCATTTAGTTTTGTTTTGTTTAGAGATACAGCGCGGAAACAGGCCCTTCAGCCCACCGGGTCCGCGCCGACCAGCGATCCCCGCACATTATCACTATCCTACACACAAGCGGGACAATTTTTACATTTACCAAACCAATTAACCTACAAACCTGTACGTCTTCGGAGTGTGGGAGAAAACCGAAGATCTTGGAGAAAACCCACGTAGGTCACGGGGGGAACGTACAAACTCCGTACAGACAGCACCCGGGTCTCCAGCCCTGAAGGCAGCAACTCTACCGCTGCGCCACCGTGGCCATGGATTTATTTCCTCCTTTCTAGGTAGATCGTTGGGTTTGCTGACATATGTCAAACTGATATATGGAAATATGATATATGGAAAGCAACAAAGGATCTATCGCCAATGACATTAGAGTTTATATCTTCACCTTGGTGAATACTTGGACTGTGGGCTTTTAGTTATTTTGCATTTGTTTGCAAGCTTTATATTAAAATCCATATATGTACAATGCAAATGGCTTCACACCCTCAGTGTACAACTGATTTCTAATCTTATGTTGGTGGTGAATGCTATTTACCTACTGAGCGACCACAGCAAGGCTATAATTTGACACTGCCCTGATCTTTATATTTTAGCTATATCACCAGTCTAATGATTCTACAATGCAAGTGAATACGCAATGTAAAACGTGTTATGCACTAAAAATTCTGTGTGCCACTGTTATTTCAGGTAATAAGCCCTCATGTTCTAAAGCACATAAAAAGGTTCCATGCTGACCAAGTCATCTATCTGATCTAGTCTCTAGTCTGGCCCATATGCCGTATCCCTTTTCTTTCCAAGCGTTTGTCCAAATGTTTTTCAAACATTGTAATTGTATTCTCCTCTCCAGCTTCTTCTGGCAACTTATTCCATATGCCCACCACTGACCATGTGGAATTCTTGCTGCTCAGACCCTTTTTCAAGCATTCCCCACTCACCTTAAAACTATGACCTCTAGTTTTAGACTCCCCTTTCCTGGGAAAGGACAGTGACCATCCATCTTATCTACACCTCCCATTACAATCTCTATCAGGTGATCTCTCAACCTCCTGCATTTCAGGAAAAAAATTGCCAGCCCACCATGCTGTTTATTTCCAATAGCATTCTCGTGATTATTTTCTTAAGATCAAGTGATAAGAGCAGAATTAGGCCATTCGGCCCTTCAAGTCTACGCCATTCAATCATGGCTGATCTATCCTCCCTCCTAACCCCATTCTCCTGCCTTCTCTCCATAACCCCTGACACCCATACTACTCAAGAATCTATCTATCTGTGCCTTAAAAATATCCACTGACTTGGCCTCAACAGCTTTCTCTAGCAAATAATTCCACAGATTCACCACCCTCTGACTAAAGAAAGTCCTCCTCATCTCCTTCTTAAGAGAACATCCTTTAATTCTAAGGCTATGATGTCTAGTCGTGGACTCTCCCACTAGTGGAAACATCCACACTATCCAAGCTTTTCACTATTCTGTACGTTTCAATGAGGTCCCCCCTCATTCTTCTAAACTCCAGCAAGTACAGGCCCAGTGCAGTCAAACGCTCATCAGATGTTAACCTACTCATTCCTGGGATCTGTTGCCTTTACATCTTACTTCCTATAGCTGGGTTACCAGACCAACATACAATACTCCAAGCGTTGTCACACTAAATTACAACATGACATCCCAACTCCTGTACTCAATGTCCTGATAGATGAAGCCAAGTGTGCCAAATATCTCTTTCAATATTTTATTTATCTGTGTCACCACTTTCTGGGAACTACGTATCTAGATCTGTATATTCCACAATACTCTTCATGATCCAACTATACATTGTCTAAGTCATACGCTGGTTTAAAATATCTGAGTTAAATTCAATCCAATATTCTTTGGAATAAAGAATCCAGTTTATTTAGATCCCATCGTAATCAGTCTGTAGGGTTCTAACCCGAAATGCCCATCAGTTTGAAGAAGGGTCCCGATCAGAAATGTCATAAATGTTCTTCAGAAATGCTGCCTGACCCATGAGTTACTCCAGCACTTTGTGTCCTTTTGTAAAAAACAAGCATCTGCAGTTCCTTGTTTCTACTCGTAAATTTAGATAGCCTTCTTCACTTACAACCACTGCACCAATTTGCTAGTGTCATCGCTAGCTTAGTAATTATGTTAACAACATTGTCATTCAGATTGTTAATATAGATGTCAAACAAGACTAGTATAGGAAGGAACTGTAGATGCTGGTTTAAACCGAAGATAGACACAAAAAGCTCAAATAACTTAAGGACATGCAGCATCACTTGAGAGAAGGAATGGGTGACGTTTTGGGTCGAGACCCTTGTTCATACTGATTAGGGACAAGGGAAATTAGAGATATAGACGATGATGTAGAGAGATCAAGACCAATGAATGTACAGAGGGGGAGCAGTGAGGGAGGGTGTTGCAGAACTCTCGTCGGAGAGAGGAGGAGAACTTCGTCAAAATTGACATACCTTGATGTGAATTCGCAATGGAGCAGACATAATGTGTAGGAAGGAACTGCAGATGCTGGTTTAAATCGAAAGTAGACAATAAAAGCTGGCATAACTCAGCGGGTCAGGACCCAGCACAGATCGCTGCAGTACACTACTGGTCACAGGTCTCCAATCTGAACAACAACCCTCCAATATCACTCTCTGATTCCTTCCACAAATCACGATTCTATTTAGGAGTAATGAATAAGGATAAGTCTGGACTTTGGGCGAAAGTACAATACTGGGGTCAGGCAGATTATGGCATTATTAGACATGAGGAAGGGAGAGTAAATTGGCAGCAACTGTTATTGGACAATTCCACATCTGACATGTGGGTGTTGTTTAAAGGCCCGCTAATTAGAGTTCAAGAGCAGTATTTCCCAGAAAGGCAAAAGGCAAAGGATGGCTGACCAAAGAGCTTGTAAATTTGGTCAGAAGATGGCGCATTGATATGCAGGGAATGGAAGGATATGGATCACATGAGGGCAGAAGAGTTTAGTTTAACTTGGCATCATGTTCGGAACAGATATTGAGATGCTAAAGAGCCTTTGCCTATGCTGCGCTGTTCTATGTTCTATTCACCCTGGATCCCATGTGATCTAACTAGTTGGAATAGCCATCTGTGTGTGACCTTGCCAAATGTCCATGTAGCCAACCTTTACAATGCTGCCCTCATCAATCTTCTTTGCCACCTCTTTTAAAAAGCTCTTGAGACCCAATTTCCCACAGACTAATTACTCTGGAGGTACTTTACAAACCTGTTGTGCTGTTGGGAATAATCATTTCATTGTCCTGTTTTGGTACATACAGTATGAGAATCAAACACACTTGATACATGATATGCCACTGTTTATTGTCTCCTTCAGTATCCTAGCATCAGAACAGAATGAAATTATACAGAAAGCATTAGCTTTACAGTAAATCAATCTTTGTAGTGATTTTTAATTGTTTCGTGTGAGTTTATATCCTAGTCAATATGAATGATGTCAATGAGCACAATGCCATTAGTTTTGAAACCCACTATTGCTCGGTAGGCATCAGGCAGAAAACAGTGTAACTAGATATAGGACCATGCTGTGCCTCACCTCTGTGCCTTATGAGCTGTCCTGGGAGAGAATTACATCAGAACAATATTTTAATTGTTCTTTGAGAGTAATTGCTAATTAAATGCTGATTTGTACTTTGACACATTGCCCTAACTAATTACACAGAGGAACCCAGAGCCATGCGGTGTATCTTCTTTCTTACAAGGGAAAATGCTGGTGCCAAGGCAGAAGTTAATCTTCATTACAAGTTATTTAGGCAACAAAGTATTGGTTTCTAGGTAGAGCAGTATTTGCGGCCGTATTGTGGAACATCTGTGCTAGCCATATTGGCTTCTGAATCAGTTGGTGACAAACCAGATATTAAATGGAACGAGACTGCAAATTGTCACACTGTATGTACCAAAATGGGACAATGAAATTATTACTCCCACAACACAGAAAAACTGGTGCAGGAGTAAAATGTTGAAATGTTCCTTGGCACCCACTTGTTGGTAAATCCTGCAATCACAACCAGCCCTGATCCCCACACACCCTCTCCCCACCCCAATATTCCCTGTTCACACATCCCCAACAATTTTTTTCAAAGCTCTAAAGATCTTCAATGCATTTATCTAACTGCACCACAGATTACTGTTAGCCTGGAAGCATTGTGTCTCTGCAATTCCTTACCAGAATGTCTAGCCAAGAGAAAAGTAATCTGGAATTATTAATTTCTAGCATGTTATGCCCTTGTACTTTGTTTCTGGGATTTTGTGCCCTTAACTGATCTTGTTAATTGTCTGATGACCATCTGACTTTAGAACACTTGCATCATAAATGGATCTACAGCAGTTCTTGACTGAGCTTTGAAACCATGACCCTGATGACCCAGCTCATCATAGAAGCCAGGGAGAACAAGGGAGACCTGACAGTGCTCTGGCTTGACCTGGCCAACGTCTACGGCTCCATCCCGCACAAGCTGATCCAGACAGTCATGGCCAAGCATCATGTGCCGGGCCAAGTGGCAGATCTCATCCTGGACTATTACAACCAGTCAGCATGAGAGTCTCATCACGGTCAGTAACATCAGAGTGGCACAGACTAGAGGTTGGGATCATCACAGGCTGTACCATCCCTTTGATCCATTTTGCCTTGGCGATGAACATGATCGTCAAGTCTGCTGAGCCAGAGTGCCGGGGCCCTCAGACCAAGTCAGGAATGCGCCAACCACCAATCAAAGCCTTCATGGACGACCTGACTGCCACCACTGAGTCAGTGCCAGGAGGCAGGTAGATCTTGCAGGGGTTGGAGAAGCTGATTGGATCGGCAAGGATGAGGTTTAAGCCAGAAAAATCAAGGTCACTGGTGCTGAAGAAGGGCAAAGTCATGGACAGGTTCCGCTTCAGCATCGAAGGGACACCAATCCCAACTGTCTCCGAAAGGCCAGTGAAGAGTCTTGGCAAGGTGTTCAACAACAGCCTGAAGGATACAGCTTCTGTTCAGGCAACCTGTCAGGAGCTGGAGAGTTGGTTGAGAGCAGTGGACCGATCGGGGCTTCCCGGCAAGTTCAAGGCATGGATTTACCAGCATGGTATCCTGCCAAGGATACTCTGGCCACTGCTTGTCTACGAGGTCCCAATATCCATCGTAGAGAGATTGGAGAGGAAAGTCAGCAGCTTTCTCAGAAGGTGGCTGGGACTGCCCAGGAGCCTTAGCAGCATCGCCCTTTACGGAAATAACACCAAGCTCCAGCTGCCCCTGAAGTCCCTGGAGGGGGAGTTTAAGGTGGCTCGGGCCAGAGAAGTGATGATGTACAGGGACTCCAGCGACCCCAAGGTGGCTCAAGCAGGGGTGGAGGTGAAAACTGGGAGGAAGTGGAGAGCCGGCAAAGCCGTGCTGCAAGCAGAGTCTCGGATACGTCACAGAGTCCTGGTGGGAGCAGTGACTCGGGGAAGAGCTGGCCTGGGAATCTTCCCATACCCCCAGTTTGACAAGGCCAAGGGGAAGGAGAGGCGCAGGCTGGTCCAGGAGGAAGTGAGGGCAGTGGTGGAGGAGGAGAGGTCTACCAGAGTAGCTGGATTGAGGCAGCAGGGAGCCTGGACAAGGTGGGAGCAGGCCATGGACCGAAAAGTCACATGGACTGAGCTCTGGCAGGCTGAACCACAGCGCATCAAGTTCCTGGTCCAGGCAGTGTATGATGTCCTGCCCAGCCCATCGAACCACTTCATCTGGGGCAAAGCGGAATCTCCAGATTTCCCGCAATGCTCAGGCAAGGGGACATTGGAACACATCCTGAGCTGTTGCCTAAAGGCTCTTGGGCAGGGCCGGTACACATGGCATCACGACCAGGTTCTCAAACCCATTGCAGAAGCCATCAGCATGGGAATCAGCAGCTGTAGACGAGAACGCCCCACCACCCAGATGATCACCTTCTTGAAGGCCGGAGTGCAGCTGCCAAAAACCACAGCAGCCAGGAATCAGTCAGGAATCCTGGCGACTGCGCAGGACTGGCAGCTTTCCGTAGACCTGGTGAAACAGCTGAAGTTCCCACAGCACATTGCAACGACCATCCCGAGGCCAAATATCCTCCTGGTCTCAGAGGCGACAAAAAACATCGTCTTGTTGGAACTGACTGTGCCGTGGGAGGACCGTCTGGAGGAGGCCCACGAGAGGAAGATAGCCAAGTATGATGAGCTGGTCATAGACTGCAGTAAGCAGGGCTGGAAGGCAAGGTGTATGCCCATCGAGGTTGGCTACAGACGTTTTGCAGGGCAATTGCTCTACAAAGCCTTGAATGCACTGGGCATCAACGGAGTGGCAAGGAGAAAGGCCATCAAGAACACCACAGAGGCAGCGGAGAAGGCCTCAAGATGGCTCTGGATCAGGAGAGGAGGTACATGGGGAGGAGCGAATGCCACCTGAACACAAGTCGTGGCCTGATCAACCACGGCTGGGTCGCCTGGGTGAGGGTGTCTGATGTTGAAAGACCCGAAACACTCAATGACCCCAGGTTACATCACTGATGATGTGTTCAGGAGCATCTATCGATGTATTTGTATCAAATGATGACCATCTAACTTTAGAACACTTGCATCATGAATGTATCTACAGCAGTTCTTGACTGAGCTTCGAAAACATTGTAGTATTTTAAAGCTCTGCACTTTCAATCATTTTTTTTTACCCTTTTCATTCACAAACGGCAAATATTGACACAATTCTTGAGCTTTATCCAGTTTTGCACCTGACAGATATTTGGCATGCTGGACGAGAAGCAAGAAATTGCAACTCTCACCATGCACAATGCTAAGACACAAATAAATATAATTAGATATGTTTTTAATGTCTTATTCACCAATGTATTTATTTAGTATCATTCTAGAAATATTATATATGTCCAATTTAAAAACACATTTTCATTGCATCAGAGCGAACTGTCTGAGATAGCCTGGCTCTTACGTTAGAGGGAGATCTATTTATTTAAGGCAGGTTATAGCTGTTTTGTGAGATAAAGTGAAATTCAGTGCAGTGACTCCATTAACTGCTTTTATTTGACCACTAATAGTCAAGGGATCTATCTGATTTGCCTTGCCCACTTACTTGCTGAGATTGGTGCTGCCGAGGTTGACAAACGCAATGGATTTTGAGCATTGTAGGGGATGGAATTAAGCTCCATACAGAGAGTGCTGTGTCACAATACAGAGGTTTAAATTCTGGTGTGCAGTGGATGCCAGGCCTACCTGCTTATGTGCTCACCTTAAAGTAGAGCAACTACCTTCCAATGGTAACAGCGTACTATTTCGGAAGAGTTGTATATATGCTTGATGAAAGTGGAGGATTTGGTTTATGATGTGGATACTTTAAAGCCAAAAGGTCACGAGTGGATTAAGAGATTAGATGGAGCCAGTTAATCATGCATCGCAATCCAAACACATGGTTTCATGTGCAATCCAATTTATTTCCTGGTAGTAGCAACTTGAGTGTTTCAGGCAGTTTTTCACCTTTAGGCACTTCAGCTGAAAGCCCCATGACATTTTGATAAGTTACACTGCGGTTTAATATTACTTCAAATGATATCTCTGCCAAATTTAAACCAGATTTTAAAAACTTGTTTTGTGTTATAGTTATATTACTTAGGAAATCTAACTTATTTCAGATAAGTATCTAAATTGTTAAATAACAGAAAACAAACAGATATAGTAGTCAATTAAAAAAAGTTCTGCAGATGATTTTGCTAGAGGCTCTGAGATTTAAATGAAGATTTATGTGTTGACAGCTTCCTATCTCTCCGAGGAGGTACATTCACCAACAGGACAGTGAGATGTCTGTTCTTACTGCTTTTACTCTCATGGTGCTCGAGATTTCATTGTTTGCATTGTTTCAGTCAAGTCTAGTCATTTATCACTGTTAGAAAGAGCGTGTCAGAAATGTCTAAATGATTACAGGGATGACAATATGATGTTTTATGATGTTTTGAGGTTAGTGTTAGGGTTTAATCCTGGAACTGTTTCTGCTCTCACTCGATGAGATGGGGAAATATATCTGAGTGACAGCATTTAATCCAGCACACCAACACACACATGGATTTTATTTATGTTCAGTAAACCCTCGTTTTAACGGACCCTTTTATAATGGAATCTGGTTAAAGCCGACAGACCTGCCGATGCCGCCCCCTGCCTAGCAGCACCTCCTCTCCACTTACTGCCCCAGCTTATGATGCCACCCCAGGCTCGCAAGGTGCAACAGCAAACCCTTCTTCACCCACCACATGGTTGGGCTGACATTGCTGTCATTGCAGCTCACTGCCGTGTAGCCCTTGTGGACAACGCTTTCTTCAGGCCACCGCCACCGACAGGAGGTGTTCCGAGAAACATAGAAACATAGAAAATAGGTGTCGGAGTAGGCCATTTGGGCCTTCGAGACAGCACCATAATTTAATATGATCATGGCTGATCATCCTAAATCAGTACCCCGTTCCTGCTTTCTCCCCATATCCCTTGATTCCGTTAGCCCCAAGAGCTAAATCTCTCTCTTGAATACATCAAGTTAATTGGGCACCAATGCCTTCTGTGGCAGATTATTCCACAGATTCGTAACTCTCTGGGTGAAAAAACATTTCCTCATCTCAGTCCTAAATGGCCTACCCCTTATTCTTAATGTTCTTTATTCCTTATTGGGTGTTCGGTTACCATGGGTCTCCCTCCCCTTTTGTTTGCTGCCACTTCTTCCTGTCGCACGTCACTTTGGCTGCTTCCCACTCCATGGCTGCCTCCATTGGAGTTGACAACAGCCTGAAGAAAGAGCTGACTGCCAGGGGCTACAACATGAGCCGCAACAACAGCCATGTCAATCAGACCATGTCACAGCTAGTGGAAATTGAGTCGCTGGTGCAGACTAGTTTCAAGGTGAAATGACACAAAGTGGCGAGGTAACTCAGCAGACTGGCTCAGTCTGAAGAAAGGCTCCTGACATCACCTATCCATGTCCTTCAGAGATGCTGCCTGACCCACTGAGTTACTCCAGTACTTTATGTCCTTTTGTGCACTAACCATCATCTGCAATTCTTTGTTTTAACTACATACAACAATAATACCATATTTAGTTATAGCAGACAATCAGCAGTAATGGATGTCATTAACCTGCTCTTTCCAGCCCCCCTCCCCCCTTCATGGTCCATTATATCAAAGGTGTAATATATACGGAATGGTACCATTCCTTCCGTTTTGGAGGCACCGATCTTTTGCCATTTTAATATATTTACTCCAAAAAGAACAGTATCTTGCTTGAAACATGAAGCAAGGTAAACAAGTATTGCTTGAAGAAGGGTTTCGGCCCGAAACGTCGCCTATTTCCTTCGCTCCATAGATGCTGCTGCACCCGCTGAGTTTCTCCAGCAATTTTGTGTACCCAAGGTAAACAGGCATCGCTTTTATACACAGCGTGTGTGTATAAAAGAGATAGGAAGCTCTCACTCCAATTCTACAAACAAGCTTCCCTGCTCCAGCATTGGGAAAACAGCAGAGACCGACAACTTTTACCAAACTGCAGGCTTCCCTCAAAACTCTTCGAAATTGACTGACCTCGCTCACCGCACCAAGCAAATGTCAGAAATGCAACAGTCGTTTTGGCACCACTGTTTCGGAGATAAGCATTAACTATGTGCGGGGCCGAAACGGCAGCGCCGGAATGGCAGCGCCGAAAAGTACCCGACCCTAATATATATACTCTGATTCTATTTGTTGAGAGTATCTTCTCAAGATAAAATCATCCATTTCTGAAAGATAACGTTTTTTTATTCTTTCCCTTTCCACAGTTGCAAAGGTTACATGAATTTGCTTATTTGCCAATGACATATCATACCTTTCTAACATGTTTTGTTTGTTGGAATCAAGTAATTTGTGGATAATAGGCAATTTATTTTGGTGCTTGCAGAACCAGCATTCTCAATGCTACTTTTATTTTGACTTAGTTTATTAAATTTGGTGATGGTGAACTATTTGCTCTGTGTGAAGCACAAGTGCATTAAATTAGGCTCCATCCTCTTTTTGGTGTGCTGAATATGAGCTGTATTCAGTTCCAACGCCCACTCAAATGGACAAAAAAATGTTATAGCATTTTTCACATCATTGTACACTCTGAGAAATGTGATTCCAATCAGGAGCTTCTTGAAGACATTGTAAGTTCTGTGTCATTAATTTCCTGAGCACTAGAAAACAGGTCAACATTGGCGGTCACAGACTAGTTGTATCTAAGGCTGCTCTGGAGATAAGGGAAATCAGAGGGACATCTCCTACATATCAGGACATCCACATATGACCAGCTGGTTCGACCAACTCCCATGCCACAAAATGGCCCCATTCCAAAACAGGGTGTGGGCTAATGAGGGGGCCATAATCATTGTGCACAGTTGACGTACAAAGAGGCAGTGCACAATGATGGAAACAAGATGTTGCAATGATGCAATGAAAACAGGGTCATAGAGGCAGAGAGTCATGGAATGATTAAACAATACGACAACAGGCCCTTCAGCCTAACTCGTTCATGCCAACCAAGATGCCACATTTAAGTTAATACATTTGCCCTTGATTGGCCCATATTCCTCTAAACCTTCCTTGTCCATATACGTATATTTTAAATATTGTTATAGTACCTGTCTCAATTATCGCCTCTGGCAGCTCATTCCATATACCCACTACCCGCTGAGTGAAAAAGTTGCCCCTTGGGTTCCAATTAAATCTTGTCTTCTCCCCCTCAACCTATGTTCTCTAGTTCTTCAATCTCTTACCTGGGTAAAAGACTCTGTGATGAGGTTACTCGATGCTGTGTGCAAGCCATCAATGTCGCTGAGCAGAGATAATGCTAGTGGCTCCATGATTTGACCCAATTATATATTGTGAGTGATGTTTGGACATCATAGGTCACAATAGGTCAAATCTCTAATTTATATCAACGATGTGGAAATGCACAATGTACTACCAATAATGTCACTTGATGCATGACTGATGCCCAGTAAACATCTGTTGTGTTGTTTAATCATGCCCAAGACAAGTTGCTAGTGGATGGAAATTCAATTGGGATTCATTGTTACAGAACCCAACTCAACAAAAATATTTTTATGTGCAGGATGGAATTGCAGATGCTGGATTACACCAAAGCTAAACACAAAATGCTGGAGTAACTCAGAGGGACAGGCAGCATATCTTGAGAGAAGGAATGGATGATGTTTTTGGTCAAGACTCAACTTCATATTTATATGTATGTTCTGCATATGAAAACGTGTGCAAATCAATCCAATTTAAGAAGTCCTTTGGTTTTTAGTAGTCTATTGTAGAATCAATACACATCTAATCCTTTGATGTTTTTCATTTGGGTGGAATCGTGGAGAAATCTGCTCAAATTTGCAGTCCTAAAAAAATTGGCACTATCTCCCATCAATCTAGTACAACACATGTTTTGACGACAAACAATGAGTCCAACACAGACCCAGTCCCAGTCCCAGTGCAGTCTTGTATCAAACTTCTGGAAGGCAGAGATGTGCAGATCTGTGTTTGTACCATTTAGGCAATTCTGTGCCTATCTGCCAACCAAACATGGGCCAAGGCATCCTACCAGTTCACAGATCATTGGGTGTCATGACCAGGCGACATCACACATCATTATTAGGCTTCTGGAATTCCTCTGAGGTTTTGTGCGGGAAGCAGAATTGGTCAGTGAGTGGACTTCATTAGACCTCATGCCTCAGGTGTCACAGCTGCTGAAACTGGTGGAAAGATTGACTGGTCATTGATACTTGGCACCTGTTGAAGGGAGAAGGCAGAGAGTGAGGAGAAGACCTGATTGGGATGGTGGGTGGAAAGAGGGAGAACAAGGAGGTGAGAAGAGCAGTATTATAGAAGGAGGTATTGAGAGACATGTAGGGGTGCATGAAAGATTTGGGTAAGAGTGGGTTTTGTGGGAGGGAGGAGATCCTAGCCAACAAGAAACGGTCAAGAGGATGTTGCCAAGACTGGAGAAAATTGGACTTGGGGGAAGGTTACAAAAATTGAGGTTACTTTCATTTGCACAATTGCAGACTGGCTGGGTTGGGTATTGAAAGGCTACAGGTGAGTTGTGGTAATTTATTTTCCAGAGGCCTGGATTCACATCCACATCCCGACTTCCTTTGTTTGGTACAAATGTCTCCGATTGTTTGTGTCTACTGACAACTCTTCTTACACACAGCAATGCATTGCAAGTACAATTTGATACGATTTCCAGATTAAAGTACTCCTTGATTTTTCGTGATCTGCAAGAGAATCATTACCGTTAATTGTCGCTTTAAAAAATATTTTTGTTGAGTATGACTTTTGATCTGAAAGCAAAATTCGATACGAATGGATACTTTCGGGAATTGCACAGCTTTAGCTTGTATTGATCAACCTACAACATGCCCCAATTAACCTGGAAATATGCAATGGATGCAAAGCTTGGCAAAATGTCAAGGCCAATTGCTTTTATTTAACAAAGTTTACCTTTCGATCGCTCAGTGGTCTGTGTCACAATAACTGACTCATTCACCAAAGTGCTGTCAGAAGCAACTGATGAAACGGGGCCAGTTTAAGGAGTTCATGACGACCATATCTGAAAGTGTGTTGAAATAAAACATAGCCTTCAGCACAGGAGAAAGCTGTGATGAGTGATGGATGGTTTGCTTGCACCATCAAGTTGATTCATTTCATTTATTGCTGCAAAAACAACTGGAGGAAACCAGTGGAAAGGAAAGTTTTACATGTGAAGACTAAAAGGACTTCACAAATCTGATTGTAATGGTTGCACAGATGTGGCCATTAGTTATTATGTAGACGGGATTCCCATACGGTACAATAACAGCAGTTTGTATCATCTATAGAATGTAGTACACCAACTCACCAAGAATCCACCATTAGCACTTACGAGCCTCCGAGCACAGATGGCTGAGGGAATATATAAGCTGAATGCACAGAGGCTTTTACCAGGGTAGGGGAATGAAAAATAAGAGAACTAAGTTTAAGGTGTTAGGGGCAAGATTTAATACAAGCCGGAGGAGCAAGTTTTTCACTCAGAGAGTGGTGGGTATATGGAATGAGCTGCAACAGAAGGTGGTTAGGGCAGATATTATAACAACACTTAAAAAACACTTGGATAGGTACATGGATAGGAAAGGTTTAAAGAGATATGGGCCAAATGCAGGCAAATGGGACTAGCTTAGAAGGGCTTGTTTAAGAAAGAACTGCAGATGCTGGAAAAATTGAAGGTAGACAAAAATGCTGGAGAAACTCAGCGGGTGAGGCAGCATCTATGGAGCAAAGGAATAGGCGACGCTTCGGGTCGAGGCCCTTCTTCAGACTGATGTGGGAGGGGGGGCGGGTAAAAGAAAGGTAGAGGCAGAGACAGTGGGGTGTGGAAGAGTTGGGAAGGGGAGGGGAAGTAGGGAGTAAACAAGGACTACCTGAAATTGGAGAAGTCAGTGTTCATATCGCTAGAGTGTAAATTACACAAGCGAAGTATGAGGTGCTGCTTCTCCAATTTATAGTGGTCCTCACTCTGGTCATGGAGGAGGCCCAGGATGGAAAGGTCGGATTCGGAATGGGAGGGGGAGTTGAAGTGCTGAGCCACCGGGAGATCAGATTGGTTAATGCAAACTGAGTGGAGGTGTTGGGCAAAGCGATCGCCAAGCCTGCGCCTGGTCTCACCAATGTAGGGCTTGGTTGGCATGGATGAGTTGGGCAGGAGGGTCTTTTTCTGTGCTGTGTGACTCTCTATGCACCAGATATGAACCAGATCAATTCAATTCTTACTTGGTGCAACTTTAGATGCAATAACAATAGTAAATAGACATTACATTATTGGCTATCCTAGGTACACCAGACCATGATAGTGCTAAAACCAAAGTATGTAAAACACCATCATCGTGGAAAGTCTGTCACTGTTCAGTGCTGACGTAGATTTATGTTCAACGTTGTGCAGGGTGGTTCAAGAACCTAATAGGTGATGGGAAGAAACTACCTAGAATCTGGAGGTAATGGTTCTCAGTATCCTGTACCTCCTTCCCGATGGTAGCAGTGAAAAGTGCATGGCAATGGTTGTACGGATCTTTGATGTTATGAGCTACCTTCTTCAGGCTGCACTATATGTAGATCGGTTTGATGGTAGGCAGGTCAGTACCCATGATAGACCGGGATACGTACGCCACCCTTCTGCAGCCTCTTTTATTTTGTGAGAGTATGAATTTTTACATAGATACATCGACAATAGGTGCAGGAGTAGGCCATTTAGCCCTTCGAGCCAGCACTGCCATTCACTGGGATCATGGCTGTTCATTCACAATCAGTATCCCGTTCCTGCCTTCTCCCCATACCCCTTGATTCCGCTAGCCCTAAGAGCTCTATCTAACTATCTTTTGAATGAATCGGCCTCCACTGCCTTCTGAGGCAGAGAATTCCACAAATTCACAACTGTCTGTGTGAAAAAGTTTTTCCTCATCGCAGTTCTAAGTGGCCTACCCCTTATTCTTAAACTGTGAACCTTGGTTATGGACTCTCCCCAACATCGGGAACATATTTCCTGCATCTTGCATGCCCAATCCCTTAATAATTTTATATGTTTCTATGAGATACCCTCTCATCCTTCTAAACTCCTGTGAATTCATGCCTAGTCGCTCCATTCTTTCAACATGACAGTCCCGCCATCACAGGAATTAACCTTATGAATCTACGCTGCACTACCTCAATAGCAAGAATGTCCTTTCACAAATTAGGAGAACAAAACTGCACACAATACTCCAGGTGTGGTCTCACCAGGGTCCTGTACAATTGCAGAAGGACCTATTTGCTATCATACTCAACTCCTCTCGTCATGAAGGCCAACATGCCATTAACTTTCTTCACTGCCTGTTGTACCTGTATGCTTACTTTCAGTGACTGATGTTCTAGGACACCCAGGCTATTGTATCAGGCTATGCTGCCTCAATGAGTGTGTTCTTCACAGTACTCCTATAGAAGTTTGATAGAGTATCTCGTGACATGCCGTATCTTCTCAAACCTCTGTGGTAATAAACTTGGAAGTATGTTGCTGTTCCTTCACCATTGCTGGGTCAAAATCCTCTGAATAGAATATTGAGTATACCCACACCATAAGGATGGCAGTATTTCAAGAAGGCAAATACTCAAGAGTAACATGGGGTGGGTAATTCAATGCTGGCTCAGCCTCTGACATCAATCCCTTGAATGAATACCAATAAAACATCCTGAAGAAAGGTCTCGACCCGAAACGTCACCCATTCCTTCGCTCCAGAGATGCTGCATATCCCGCTAAGTTACTCCAGCTTTTTGTGTCTATCTTACAAAACAACTGTTGGGCCATATTTGGAATATTATGTGTCGTATGGTCACCACACTATAAGATGGGTCTGTGCAGGAGACAATGTTGTGAAGATTCACCAGGATGTTGCTTGGAATAGGGAAAATTGGTTATGGGGAGAGATTGGATCAGCTGGACTTGAGTTTTATTCAGGAATGGAGGAGACTGAGAGAAAATCTGATAGATGTACAAAAGTTTATGAGAGGCATTGATAGGGTAAAAAGTAAACATGTTTTCCCATAATAGTGCTATCAAAAGCAAGGGGGGCAGGTTTAATGTGAGGAAGGAGTTTTAAAGGGAATCTGAGAGTCTGAAAATGGTTTAGTTTAGTTTAGTTTAGATCCGAGATACAGGGCGGAAACAGGCCCTTCGGCCCAACAAGTTCACGCTGACCAACGATCTCTGCAGATTAACACTATCCTACACACTGGGAACAATTTACATTTATACAAGTCATTTCACCTCCAAACCTGGACCTCTTTGGATTGTGGGAGGAAACTGAAGATCTCGGAGAAAACCCATGCAGGTCAAGGGGAGAGCGTACAAACTGCGTACAGACAGCACCTGTAGTCGGGATCCAACCCGGGTCCCTAGCGCTGTAAAGGGCCTGTCCCATTAATGCAACTTTTCGGTGACTGTCTTCGACCTTCAAGCTCGAAGGCACTCGCCTGAAAAACCTCGAGCTGGATCGACCGTCAGCGATGAAACCGCGAGCCGGATCGACCGTCTGTACACACACACACACACACACACACACACACACACACACACACACACACACACACACACACACACACACACACACACACACACACACACACACACACACACACACACACACACACACACATCGCAATGGCGGGGGCCAGGGAAATGCGGGGGAATGCTGTCTGATATTCACACCCCCGATGAACAGGAAGGTAAAAGATGGCTAGCACAGTTACGGTACCTTTAGAGAACGCAGAGGGCGGGGGGGGAATGGGGGGGGGAGAGAAGGGGGAGAAACGGGGGGGGGGGGGGAAGAAGGAGTGGAGACACTTTTAAGAAGCCAGACAACGTTTAATAAAGTTTAGCGGACATTTCCGATTGGTTTTCCATGGCTCTGAAAACTCCAATGAGCCAATTAAAATGCCCGGTCAGCAAAGGAGATTGCCTATGGCTCCCCTCGACTGCCTATAACTACATAGCGACCCCACTACACTGCACTACGTGTTCAAAAGAACCATGCCGACCAATTTTTACTCGCAGAAAGATTTTCAGCATACTAAAACATTTTCCTCGACCAAACTGAGGCTGCAAGTACGCGGGAACATCCCTAGAGCATGAAGGAGCGTTCCAGTGACCTCCTAGGGCCTCCTAGTGCCATGTGTCGACCATGCTGCGAGTTTAAGTCGAGAGCAAACTCTTCTAAACTCGCAAATTAGGTCGCCGCAGTGGGACAGGCCCTTTAGGCAGCAACTCCACCTTTGCACCACCGTGCCGCACAAATTGTTGATAGCAAAAATGCCCTGCCAGTGAGGGTGATGGGATCAATTATTACACATAAAAGTTATTTAGGGAGACACTTAAATTGGCAATTCAGAAGGATATAGTCCGTATGCAGGCAGATAGGATTAGTGTAGATGAACAAAAGGGCAGCTACAATGTAAACAAAAGTAATGACAAATGCTGGTTTATACCAAAGATAGACACAGAATGCTGGAGTAACTCAACGGGTCAGGCAGCATCTCTGGAGAAAATGGGTAGGTGACATTTCAGGTTTGGACCCCCCTTCAGTCTTAGTTACCCCAGCATATTGTGTCTATCGCCAGAATAATGTGGTAGGCTGAAGGGCGTGACTCTCTGCCATACCACTCTGTAACTATGACTAATTTGCATCACCTTTAAGATGTCAGTACAGAATTTGTAAGCGAGGAAGAGGAGCATGAAATACTTGACGTTGATAAACACAGTGGGAGCAGAAGTGCCAAGGGTACGTCAATTGCCAGGCATGGTTGTAATGCAATCCAGGCTATTAAGAAAAACAAGAAGGCAAATGCATAAGTTTAGAACTTCAGTTTGCAATCTGTTCCAACTAATGGCCTGCTGCCAGAACACTAGAGAACTAATATTGTTGCTCCCTTTAAAAAAAGATGATAGTTCAAGTAATTACAGCCTCACCAATCTATCCCGTGTGGTTTGAAAAGTACAGGAAGTAATTCTGAGGGGCAGGATTAAGCTTTACCAAAAGACATGGGCTCATCAAGAATAGTCAGCTGGGATTTGTTAAAATAAGGTCATGCCTAACTAACACGACAGAATATTTCTTAGAATCAACAAGAAAGGCTGATGAGAATGGCACATTTGATATAGTCGTATATTTTGTAGAGAATTTAGCAGGAGTTTGATGAAGGGCTTACATGGTAATGAGTAGTAAATTGCATGGGATATGAAGAAATGTGGCAAATTGGTCCCAATGTTTGCTTAGTGGCTGAAAGTAAAGGTTATTTGTTTTAGTAATTGGAAGGCTTGTTGGTTGTGACCCTTACCTTTTGTGGTATATATATCAACATTGCACTTAAATATGGTGGGGATGATTTGAAAAAAAAAAATTGCGAACATGCTTGATCGAGGAGGAAGCTCTTGTTGTAGCTCTGGCCACGTCAGTGCAATAAGGCCTTTCTCATCTTATTGAGGGAAATTATAAAGGACTCTTTTTGAGTCTACCAATCCACAAACATTTGTCATTATCTTGCATCTCCTCCACTATGAGAAGAGTGGAGCAGATGCATTGGTTTATAACGGTCCCGATTCCAGTCAGACCAGCCTTGCTTCAGGTTTCTTCTCAAACCTCCAAGATGGCAGCAGCTGAATGGAGCAGCACTACATCCCCACCCTAGGATGCATCTGATTTTATCCATTGACCAAACCAGGCCAGGGCATTTCATTGGGAAGCCACCACCTATTGGCATCAGACAGCATGAGGGCAAGCTCCGAGATCTTTATCAAGTTTCTTGAGGGAAGAGTAGTCTTCAGGCTGTAGTAGTCTTCTGTCTGGGGTGCAGACTTGGGGCCATGCAGATTGTGGGGAGGTGCAGATGATAGTTTAGTTTAGTTTAGTTTAGTTTAGAGATACACAGAGGTAACATGCCCTTCAGCCCACCAAGTCCGCACCGACCAGCAATCCCTGCACATTAACACACCAGAGACAATTTTACATTTATACAAAGCCAATTAACCATTGTTTTGGAGTGTGGGAGGAAACCGAAGATCAGTGCCGGATTTACCTGTAGGCTTGAAAGGCTGAAGCCTAGGGCCTCAAAATCTAGGGGGCCTCCGGCCAAGGTGTATAATATTTTTGACACTGTCATAGGCCTTTCTTACATATGCTGTCACAACGCACTGCAGTCTCTAAACAACCCTTCAGTAATTTTCCTTGCCCTCCATTTCCGAATAATACTATTTTAAGCCGATAACTCGACACTAGCACTGGTAATAAATAAATAAATTTTAAAGCGCAGTTTTTCAGCCCCTTATCTCTTTGGCCACGCTCGGCTGCACATCAATGTCAATCTGGTGGCACCGGGGTCCGGTAAACTTTCACATGTGCTCCAGTAAGCAGTGATGGCGGGTGCAGGGAACATCTTTGGATATTTGCAGGCTTCAAAAATCAAAACTCATGGGTATTTAACAATAACAATTTATATCCTTTAGAGAAGGAATTGCGAATTGCGGAATTTCAAACACCCATCATCATCCTTGGCTTTTAAGAGGGAACTGCAGATGCTGGAGAATCGAAGGTTACACAAAAAAGCTGGAGAAACTCAGCGGGTGCAGCAGCATCTATGGAGCGAAGGAAATAGGCAACGTTTCGGGCCGAAACCCTTCTTCAGACTGATCGGGGGCGGGGGTGGGTGGGGACAAGAAAGGGAAAAGGAGGAGTAGCCAGAAGGCTGGGGGATGGGAGGAGACAGCAGGGGGGCTGAGGAAGGGGAGGAGACAGCAAGGACTAACAAAATTGGGAGAATTCGATGTTCATGCCCCCGGGGTGCAGACTCCCCAAACGGAATATGAGGTGCTGTTCCTCCAATTTCCGGTGCTGCTCGCTGTGGCCATGGAGGAGACCCAGGACAGAGAGGTCGGAGGCGGAGTGGGAGGGGGAGTTGAAGTGCTGAGCCACCGGGAGGTCAGCTTGGTTATTGCGGACCGAGCGGAGGTGTTCGGCGAAACGATCGCCCAACCTCCGCTTGGTCTCACCGATATAGATCTGCTGACATCTAGAGCAGCGGACGCAATAGATGAGGTTGGAAGAGATGCAAGTAAACCTCTGTCGCACCTGGAACGATTGCTTGGGTCCTTGAACGGAGTCAAGGGGGGAGGTAAAGGGACAAGTGTTGCATCTCTTGCGGTTCCACACCAGGACATCTGAAATGTCCTCACTATTCAGGGAACGGGGGTTCCCCTCCTCCACCATAAATGAGGCTCGCACCAGGGTCTCTTCCATACCCCGCAACACTGCTCTCTCTCCCCATCCCCGCACTCGCAACAAGGGCCGAGTCCCCCTAGTCCTCACCTTTTACCCCACCAGCCGTCACATACAAAAAGTAATCCTCCGTCAGTTTCGCCACCTCCAACGTGACCCCACTACTCGCCACATCTTCCCATCTCCCCCCATATCTGCCTTCCACAAAGACCGCTCCCTCCATAACTCCCTTGTCAATTCTTCCCTTCCCTCTCGGTCCACCCCCTCCCCGGGCACTTTCCCTTGCAACCGCAAGAGATGCAACACTTGTCCCTTTACCTCCCCCCTCGACTCCGTTCAAGGACCTAAGCAATCGTTCCAGGTGCGACAGAGGTTTACCTGCATCTCTTCCAACCTCATCTATTGCGTCCGCTGCTCTAGATGTCAGCAGATCTATATCGGTGAGACCAAGCGGAGGTTGGGCGATCGTTTCGCCGAACACCTCCGCTCGGTCCGCAATAACCAAGCTGACCTCCCGGTGGCTCAGCACTTCAACTCCCCCTCCCACTCCGCCTCCGACCTCTCTGTCCTGGGTCTCCTCCATGGCCACAGCGAGCAGCACCGGAAATTGGAGGAACAGCACCTCATATTCCGTTTGGGGAGTCTGCACCCCGGGGGCATGAACATCGAATTCTCCCAATTTTGTTAGTCCTTGCTGTCTCCTCCCCTTCCTCAGCCCCCCTGCTGTCTCCTCCCATCCCCCAGCCTTCTGGCTACTCCTCCTTTTCCCTTTCTTGTCCCCACCCACCCCCGCCCCCGATCAGTCTGAAGAAGGGTTTCGGCCCGAAACATTGCCTATTTCCTTCGCTCCATAGATGCTGCTGCACCCGCTGAGTTTCTCCAGCTTTTTTGTGTAACCATCATCCTTGGCTTTACTGAAATTATTGAAAACACTCTTCCAAGTTCCTCTAGTCATGGGGGTGGGGGATTGGGAGGGGCCTCACAAGTGGAATAACCTAGGGCCTAAATCTGGCACTGTCGAAGATCTCTGAGAAAACCCATGGGGAGAACATACAAACTCCGTACAGAGACCTCCCGTTGTCATGATCGAACTCGGGTCTCTGGCGCTGTAAGGCATTAGCTCTACCGCTGCGCCACCGTGCTGCCCATATGGTAGTTAATGGTCAGGGAGTAGCCTGAGAGCAAATGAATGGTGGAAAGCAAGGCCTGAGCTGGCTGGAGCGATAGGTGGAGACTGGGCCTAAAGGGAATTGGAGGATAAAGGAATGGCGAATGGACTGAAAGAGAGTAGGGTGAGGGGGAAGAGAAAGTTCCAAAATAGGTATTTGGACTGAGGATGGGGATTAGGGAGAGGAAAACTGAGGGAAGAAGCAAACTTGAAGAGTGCGTAATATGTAAGTATTACATGCAGTGAGAATCATCACTGAACTGGACTACATGTAGGAGGAAATAGAATTCAGGTTAGTTGGGAAGGAATTAATATGGATGCTGCCAGGGCTGCAGAATCTTAGTGAGAGGAAAGATAAGAAATATTAGGTTTTTCCAGGCAAACCATTATTTATTGTACTTTTCTAATTTTTGTGCTGTATTTAATGTTTATGATGTTGTCATTTGCACAAAACACTGACTGCTTGGTGGAGCACCTCTGTTCCATCCAAAAGGTTAACTGTGGGCTTCCTGTTGTCTGACATTTTAAATCTCCATCCCATTCCCACGTTTAATTTAATCTATAGTATAGTGTAGAAACAGGCCCTGCGACCCATCAAGTCCGGGCGTGTCTACACAAGGGATCGTTTACAGAAGCTAATTAAGCTACAAACCTGCACATCTTTGGAAGGTGGCAGGAAATTGGAGCACCCAGAGAAAACGCTCGGGGTCACAGGAGAACGTACAAACTTTGTACAGACAGCACCCATAGTCAGGATTGAACCCAGGTCCCTGGCGTTGTAAGGCAGCAACTCTACTGCTGCGCTATGTTGATCTTCCTTTTTTTGGCTGATTACTGAATGACAACACATTGCAGTATAATTTTGAGGAATAGCAATTCATCTGTCAACTCGGCAGGCCCAGCAAGGCCAAGCAACTCCCAATGAGAATGACGGGATTGTGAGGCTGTTTCTGCACAGTACTAATCCTTTATCTTATGAAGATCAGGCTTCCATTTGTAGTTATGTCTATATTATAGTTAATTGTCACTGATGGCTTCCCAAAAGAGTTCCTGATTCATAATTCTGTGATCAGTCAAATACCCAGAGATGTACTCTTTCAATTAAGTTATTATTAATATTTTATGTTAGCTTAACATTCTTAGAGAGCATCACAGACCGTTAACCATCCATGTCTGTGGCAGCCCCTAAATGTTTGTTCAAATTAAGTCTGTTTATCTTTCGTTCTGTTCTGCATGGTAGTTTTAAAACTTTGACTATGACAAAAGAGGAGTTTACATAGAGGACATATTTTTCATTCATTTGTTCCGTATCTCTCTGTATCACCGCCTATACCTATTGTTTCTCTTTTTCCTGACTATCAGTCAGAAGAGGGGTTTTGACCTAAAACATCTGCTATTCCTTTTCTCCAGGGATGCTGTCTATCCCGCTGAGTTACTCCAGCTTTTTGTGTCTATCTTCGGTTTAAATCAGCATCTGCAGTTCCTTCCTACAGATATAGGGATCATTGTTATGGAGCAAAAAGTGAAAGGGTTAATCACACAAGGGACTGTGGATTCAATGGGAAAACACAATGTGCTGGAGTGACTCAGTGGGACAGGCAGCAGAGTGTTCTGCGGCGTCACACACACACTAACCACCCCCCACACACAAACCAACCCCCTTGAACCAATCAAATCTGTTTAACCTTACCCACTGCCTCGAGGATATAAAGTGTTGGATGGCCCAGAACATACTACAACTAAACGAGAATAAGTCTGAGATCATCCTTCTCGGCCCCTCGGACTCAATCAAAATGATAGCAGGCAGCCTTGGAAGCCTTACCCCACTACTCAAACCTCACGTCAAAAACCTTGGCATGATATTTGACTCAGCACTGAAATTTGACAAACAAGTCAATGCCGTGGTAAAAGCTAGCTTCTTTCAGCTTCGGACGATAGCTAAAATAAAACAATTCCTCCAGTTTGATGACCTGGAAAAGATCATCCACACATTCATCTCCTCCCGCCTAGATTACTGCAACTCCCTTTACACTGGCATCAGCCAATCTTCCCTGTCCCGCCTGCAACTGGTCCAAAACGCCGCAGCGAGACTCCTGACGGGCACCCGAAAAAGGGACCACATCACCCCGATCCTGGCCTCTCTCCACTGGCTCCCTGTGCGGTTCCGTATAAACTTCAAGATCCTCCTCCATGTCTACAAAGCCCTCAATGGGCTTGCCCCCACCTACATAAAAAGTCTTCTCACCCACCACTCCACCTCCAGGCCCCTCAGATCGGCCGACTTGGGGTTGCTGAATATCCCACGGTCTAGGCATAAGCTCAGGGGCGACCGCGCCTTTGCGGTTGCAGCCCCTAGACTGTGGAACAGCATCCCCCTTCCCATCAGAACTGCCCCCTCCATCGACTCTTTTAAGTCAAGACTAAAGACTTATCTATACTCCCAAGCCTTTCCTGATGTCCTCTGAGTGAGGGCTACATGTATATATGTATGTAGTTTGTTTTGTTGTGCTATTCTTATAACAAATGTAAAGCACTTTGGCCAACGAGAGTTGTTTTTTAAATGTGCTATATAAATAAATGTGACTTGACTTGACTTGATATCATATTAATATTATTCATTGGCTCATTTTACCCTATCCACTGACGCATCGTCCCCACCTCGCAGGCAGGTCAAGCGAGGGAGACGGGGGGATAGAGAGAGAGTGGGCAGACACAGAGGGGCAGAGACACAGAGAGAGAGACACACACACAGAGGGACAGAGAGAGTGGGCAGAGAAAGAGAGAGAGGGAGGGGGGGCAAGGAGATGGGGAAAGAGGGGGTGGAGGGAGGGAGGGAGGGGGGATGGAGGGGGAAGAGGTGGGGGGAGAGGAGAGGGGGAGGGAGGTGGAGAGAAGGGGAGAGGGTGGAGAGGGGGGAGAGAAGGGGGGGGGGGGAGAGGTGGGAGGGGGAGGGAGGAGGAGAGAGGAGTAGAGGAGGAGAAGGGGGAGAGGAAGGGGATGAGGGGGATGAGGGGGAGAGGAGGGTGGAGGAGGAGGTGAGGAGGGGAAAGGAGGGAGTGGGGGAGAGGTGGGTGGGAAAAGGAGGGGGAGAGGAGGCCTTGGAAGCCCTCGGAAGCGCAACCAAATCACTGCGTGTTCTCGTGTTCTGCGTGTTTGCACTCATCTTCAAAGTCGGGCTTGAACTCCATGACCCTCAAAACAAAGGTGACAAGCACGAGCTAAGACAGGAAAGCTTCAGGTCTGCAGGGAACAGGGACAATGCAGTGCATTTCCAAGTACATTGCTAAAAACTTGTTTTCCTACTTCTTGAATTGAGGTTTCTCAGTGGAAGGATATGGACATTGTTTTTCAACAACTGTGACCCCAATGTACGTCCAGTTGACAAATAACAGGAATAGATTTGTGATCCAATGCTGACAGCACAGAGTCCCATTAGCAATGAGTCAGAGGTACAGCTTCAACAATATCACCTTGATTCTCAGAGCCAGCAACAAGAACTTTTGCAAATTTACCACTCACATACTAGATACAGAATAAATTGCAGGCCAAGGTCTGAGTCCACGTAAGATAACTCAGTACTTGCAAGTCATCCCCTGATCCATCCTGTTTCTTAACAATGTTCTTCTAGCTCTACCTCATGAGAATAACATTTATACTGGCTGTGGGTATAATCTTTCAGAGAGGGATTTTGCCAAAAGATTTTCTGTCTCAAATCACAATAAATAGTAAGATTAAACGAGAACTTACCAGTTCGAAGTTTGATCATTATTTTATGAGGAGTACGTTGAGGGAATACGTGAAGAATCCCGCCAGGATGCATGCGTGTCATTCTTCAAAGCAGCGGTGTGAAATCACAGATAACTGCAATGACTTAAACATAGTAAGATTAGAGAAAGAAATACTAGTCGAGTATATGATCATGGGTGGGAGCGGAGGGCACGTATTCCCTCAACGTACTCGGCATAAAATGATGATCAAACTTCGAACTGGTAAGTTTTCGTTTAATCTTACTATTTTACTTCGGAGTCACGTGAGTGACTACGTGAAGATTTCAAAGCTCTGTGATTTCATGCCGTGGAAACGAGTCCATGCATCACATCTGTCTAAATGACTGTAGGAGGAATTGTGTCAACATATTTTAGACATGAATCTGACATTGAAATCCATGAATTGATTAACACAAATTATAGCCCCTATTTATGGGGTAATTAAATTACAGAACTTAAATTGTTTCTGCAAATGTTCCATTTTTAATGACTGGTTTATGATAAAATAGTTGGAGTGTTTTTCCCCTGACCATCCTGCTGCCTTGAGGATTTGGTCCATTGGTACATCCAACTGCATAGCTGCCGATGTAGCTGCAGCCCTGGTGGAATGAGATTTAAAATATTAGTATCCACCCCAGCCTGTGTTAGAACCTGTTTCAGCCATCTTGAGATGGTCTGGACCATCACTTTTTTGTGTGGTTGCTTATGGCTGACTAAAAGTGCCTTCTCATTGCCTCTGATGATTTTCGTTTTCTCCATATATAACGACGAATGTTTTACTATACAGAGACGATCATCTGTTAGGTAAGACCTAAATTCGATATTGAGGCCCGCTGATCCCTGTCTGTTCTGTTTCACTAATTCATATATATGAAACGTAATGTTTTCAGATGAAGAAGTCATGTTGTCCAGTCTTAATTTATGTAATGACTGTACCCTTTGTGCCGTGATCAATGCCATTAGCATGACTGTTTTTAATGTCAGTCTATGTAGGGACAGAGCTTTTGCTGGAGACCAATTCCTGAGCATCTTCAGGACAATACTCACATCCCATATTTGGGAGTAACTGGTTCTTGGGGGATTGGTATTAAAAATTCCCCTCATAAGTTTTGTTACCAGTGGGTGAGTTCCAACAGAGTGACGCTCTGTTCCTTGCCATAGATAAGTCGATAAGGCACTTCTGGCGCAGTTGATGGCATTATAAATGAGCCCCTCATCATAACGGAGGCCTGCAAGGTATTCCAGAACAGACGGGATGTTAATATATCTCTGTAGGTGATGCTGTTTTTGTTACAATACATCTCCCACTTCCTGATATAGACCAGATACTGTTTTTTGATGGACAGTCTTTGGGCCGCCGAAATCATATTCACTGTTCGGTCCATCAGTCCCAGCTGTAGTAGAGGTATTTTTAAACTCTACAAATTAATAAATTCAAATAGTTATGGCATGGGTGGCTATCCCGTTACGGGATGAACCAACAAGTCTGGTCTATTCGGGATGGTGATACATGGTTCTAATACCATGTTCATTATCATTGGGAACCATGGTTGAGTATGCCAATCGGGTACTACCAAAAAAACAGATGCAGAGTCCTGCTGTATTATCCTTAATACCCAACTGATGAGGCAGAAAGGAGGGAATGCATAAATAAACAATTTCCCCCTCCAATGCAGCGAAAATGCATCTGTCGCCGCTGCCCCAGGGTCTGGGTCCCATGAAACATAATTTGATAACTGGTGATTAAGCCCGGATGCGAATAGATCGATATCTGGTGTTCCATATCGTGCTGTAATATCAGCAAATACGTTTTATTCAACATGCATTCGGTGTTTTCATTCAATTTGCGTGACCTGGTGTCTGCCACTAAATTTAGTTTACCTGGTAGGTAAGTAGCTGATATCCAAATATCTCTCTGGATACACCACTGCCAAATTGTATTAGCCAGATTGTCACATGATGTCGATTTGTTTCCACCCATGTGGTTGATATATGCTACCACGGTGGTATTGTCAATCTGTAGTCTAACATGCTGGTGATATGACCCAGTACAATATAACTTTATTCCATAGAATGCACCAAACATTTCCAGGTAGTTTATGCCCAGTGTGAGTAATAATGATGCCTCCTGAGCAGCCCATCTACCTCCACAGCTGGAGATGGAATTGGTGGCACCCCAACCAAGTGCACTGGCATCAGTTTGTAGCACCATAGAAGGGTTGCTGATAATGATTGGATTGAAACAAAGCCAAATGTTATCTATCCACCATTTTAGTTCCATTATAGCTTTGATTGGTAGCTTCATTGGTCTGTCAAAATGACCAGCATTGATTTTGAGTGCTTGTATTTTTGCTCTCTGTAAATTAAATGTAAATGTTCTCTTTGCTGGTTTTTTGTCTTGCCTTACCGCCCAGCCACGGAGTAGATCTGGCCGGTGCGGAGGCGACATCGGGCACAGCTGATCCCATTATAGGTGATTCAAGTGCCGCTGGCCGCTGCTAGCCCACCAGCTTTGTCGCAGCCCGTTGGTTTCTCCACCTGTAATCAGCATGGGAAAACACAAAAAGACCGCAGCTCTTACCTGCAGGTCCTGGTTTAAATTGTCGCTACGGGGGAACGTCGTTCCACCCCGCCTCCTGCTGTTTTCGACTTGTCAAAAGTCGACGGCCCCATCTGAATAGTCTCCCGCCCGGCCGTGGTTTTCTGGACGGCGAGGGACCAAAAGTCGGCACAGCTGATCCCTCACGGGGCTTGTGCCTTCAGCTGCTGCTGGCTCCCGCAACTTTGCGGTCCTCCCCAGCTAGCTTTACTCACAGCCTTGTGGACACTATTTTGTCCAGCTTCCCCCCCTGTGTAAAAACGGCGCGGGGACAAAAACTACCGCAGAGTAAATCATTTACCTGCAGGTCGCGGTTTCAAACTTACCGCTGTGGGGGAACGCTCCACCCCGCCTGTGGTTTCGCAAGCGTGAAAGTGATATGACACGCATGCGTCCTGGCGGGGTTCTTCATGTAGTCACTCACGTGACTCCAAAGTAAAATAGGATGGGAACTGTTTCAATAGAACAAGGTCTATACCGAGTATGACCAATAGAGAGACAATGGAGTTTGACTTACTATAATAACGTGCCATCGGTTCTCAATAGAACAAAACTATTACTGCTGGGAATTTACAGCCACTGGCAAAAAAATCTGTACCCTAGTCTTCATAACAGTCGCATCCTGATCGACACCTCATATTGAGAGAAATTACTCATAACTTATGGACCTGTCCCACTTACGTGACTTTTTTGGCAGGTCGTCGAAAAATTTTCAACATTTTCAAAATTCAGTTGCGACCAGAAAGATGCTACGACTCTTTGGCCAACTGAGGAGACGACTCACAACCATACAGGCGACATCCCGGTGACATGTCGCGGGGGATGCCTGTATTTTAATGAGTAGTCGCCCAAAGAGTCCTACCTTGTTCTGGTTGCTGCTGGATTTTCAACATGTTGAACATTTTTAGCAAACTGTAACAACCTATGACGGGTGCCGGCAGTCGCCGATAAAGTTGCGTAAGTGGGACAGGCCCATTAGGTATCCTATTTTACCCTGGAGATTGTGGTTTACAAATACTTTTCAGTCTGTAGAAGGGTCCTGACTTGAAATGTCACCTATCCATATTCTCCAGAGATGCTGCCTGATCCACTGAGTTACTTCGGCACTTTGTATTTAAAAATCCTATTTAACTCTTTGTGGTATGAGTGACCCATACATTCTCCATCACAAAGCCCAAAATCTACATGTCCACCCCTGTTTCATGCCACCTGCCTTTGGAACTAGGTTTATGTCACCTTTAGACTTACATCTCCTGTTGTCCTGGCAGGATTCCCACTTCTTTCCTTACTTGTGTCCAATTTCCCATGATGCATCCATCAATAAGCCCAAACTCTGAAATTCCAGTCCGAGAATCTTCCATTTCCCTTCTTCTTGTAAGAATCATAACACGTGTCATCATGTCCTTTCCTTCACCTTCACTGTCTAAAAGCTTTGTCTGATTACATATCTATACAGAAACTGGGTACAACTTTGTATGCTAAAGATTTTACAGAAATATGAGTTTATTTGTTGCAATCTGCTTTCATCCTCGAAAGTGTCCAGCAAAGTCTACAATTTGTGTAAACTTTCACTTGCATCACTGGGCACACTCATTGCTAAGATTCATTTATTGAATCTTAATGAATTCATTTTGTGTCCAGAATATAAAGCTAATAGAGAAATACATTGTATGGCAGAGAAGGATTTCTGGGAAATGGTCACTTTATATACTCACCATGCTGGACAGAGGGCATTTGGAGAACAACAAGAAATCAAAGGAACCATTGTTTGCATCTGTCACATCTTGGGACTGTGACTGGTAGATTTAGATAAGCGTTTATCTGGAGCCTGGAGTAGTTTCCTCAATGCTTCCCATGAGACAAGTAGAAGAAGGCTTGTTAGTTGCAACTGCTCTGCATGCTGCAGATGTAAATGCAAGAAGATGAGTCAAAACAGGAAGAGATAGTAACTGGAATGGATGTTGCACAAAATTATTAAAAACATTCTTACAAACTATTTCAAACGTTGGATCCTGAATGTTATACCACGTCTAATAATGCAATAAGATTCTCTTCCTCCAGATTACTTTAGGGTTTTTTTGGAATGGTGCGGGGGGGGGGGCAAAGATGCAGAAATCAGAGTTGGAATGGGATGGAGAAATAACGCGTCAGATGACTGGGAGCTTACGTACCCCTTGTGAACGGAATGGAAGTCTTCTGCAAAGCAATTACCCAATCTGTTTTTGGTTTCCACAATGTAGTGGAGACAACAGTATAATACTAAATGTGTTCCATGGCACTGGAAGAAGCACAAAAGAGCTGTTGCTTAACTTGGAAGATTTATTTGGGTCACTGAATAGTGGGAAGGGAATCACAGAGGGAATGATTGCTTTGAAATATTGAGGGGAGAGCAAAATGTATCAGGTCACCTTCTCTACATTGGGGAAAGCAAATATAGACTGTGGCTGCTTTGTACAACACCTCTGTTTAGTCTGCAAGAGGGAGCAATTTTCAATTGCTCTCACATTCATTATACATCCCACTCCTCTTCTAGTCCTTCTATCTTTAACCTCAGACTGTCCCAATGTATTCCACCATAAGCTTGAGGATGAGTACGGCACTCTGACTTGACATGTTACATTTACAGCCTTCAAAACTCAGCATTAAATTCAACGATTTAAAGTAATATTTCTGTCTTATTTATATGACGACTGGCCCATGCTGATGGAAGGTCATCACCTTGTATTGCTAACTTCAATTTTTTCCCCACCAATGTTGGCTGACCTGCAGAGTATTACCAGCGGTTTCTGTTTTATTTCACTCACTTTGTCTGTAACCAGTATTTTTCCCCTCATTGATTCACTTTATTCAGTTTCATACAGTAAAATATTTTAAGCCTTCGTGGATTCTTTGTCTTCACCTGTCTCCTTGAAATTGAAAGATAGATAAACATTGAGATCCAAGAGGAGGGAAAAAGGTTTTAAAACGTCTTTCAGCGCCTAGTACAGCTGAAGGGAGCACTAAAGTACTGGAACAGAGAGAGATAGCAATGCCCCTTTCATGATCAAGTGTTTGAAGATAAAAATAGGTGGGAAGAAGTGAGGGCTGACAACTTCAATTGTAGAGTGCATGTATATCGTACACTAAATGATTGATTTATGCATTAAATCACTCTGGGGACACAATCATAACTTTGCAGCATATAATATGAGTTTTCAGAATCAGAATCAGAATCAGAATCAGATTTTATTCGCCAAGTATGTTTTGCAACATACGAGGAATTTCACTGGCCAGTCATACAATTAAAAGCAACAGATTCAGAAACATATTTAACATGAACATACACCCCAGTGACTCCTACACATGGAGATGGAAGGCGAAATGACATTCAAGTCTCTTCCTTTGTTCTTCCTTGGTTGGGGGCCTCGAGCCCTCCGTTGACGGGATGGTCTTGTCTCCCGTAGCTGGCAGTGTTCGAGCCCTCTGCGTTGAGGCATTCAGCTCCTGCATCGGGAGGTTGTCAGCTCCCCCGCGCTGGATGATCAAACCTCGCGTCGGGGTATGCATTTCCATGTGTGTGCAGCTGCTCCTCGACTTACGATGGGGTTACCTTCCGATAAATCAATCGTAAATCGAAAATATCGTAAGTCGTAAACGCATTTAATACAATTTGATCACGTAATCAGAAGTGAGCTACGGCTCGCTGCCATCGCCGAACGTTTGCACAATTGTAAAATCGAAATATCGGACGTCGAAACATGGTAAATTAGGAAGCACCTGTAATGCATTCAGGAAGGAACTGCAGATGCTGGACGATCGAAGGTACACAAAATTGCTGGAGAAACTCAGCGGGTGCAGCAGCATCTATGGAGCAAAGAAAATAGGCGACGTTTCGGGCCGAAACCCTTCTTCAAACTGATCTGAAAGCATCTGTAATGCGTTTACATGGAGAGTGCCATCCTGTGTGCACTGGTGACATTCTTTCAGTTCCCAATGGCCAATTTATGACTCCATTGTGAAATTGGCTTACAAATGTGCAGTTGAGAAGCGCCGGAAAGCAGGAATCAAAAGCAGCTCCAAGGAATCAACAATTCCTTCTGGATTTGTTACGGACAAAATTGAAAGAGGGCTCATTGCTTTGAGTGAGGCAGCAGTTGAACAGGTCGGGGAGTGTCTGGGTCAACACACAGGGCAGGGTGAGGGTGACTGGAGTGGGCTACTAAACACCGACAGATCCAAGAGCAGGTGGAGCAGCAAAAGGAAGGACAGCTTGGCAACACTGAACAAGAAATAGGGAAGGGTTTCAGCTGGGTAGCCACCAGGATGCTCAGCTCTTAACTAAAACTATTAAGGAGCAATGCATCTGTAGACGATGTTTAGACATTAGAGATTTATAACTTTGTCAGACTTGAACCTGTGCCTTCATTGTTTACCTGTGCCTGAGAGTGTCACCCAGGTAAACAGATGTGTGACGGATAAGACTCACATGGATGCTGCAGTCCCATGGGTAGAAGGAACTGGAGGAACTTGTGATGAGGACAAGTGAGTGTGTGGTTTATGACGTGGTCCTCACCTGGGCCGTCTGTGGGCTACCAATGCATGAAAACAATGTTTTCAGTACCATCCTGAATCCTTCTTCTCTACTGTGAGCAGCTGTGGTCCGGAGATTCCCAAGATTAAGTGAAAATGGTGCGTTATTTTGAGAAGCCTTTCACCACATCCTTGAACCTTTTGCTTTTTCTGCTGGTAATAACCTCCCATGACAGGTGCTTGGAATAGATTTTCTGATTCAGGAGTCTGATGTCAGACATACGAATAACATGGTCTAACCAACAGAGAAACAAGTCCTCATTGCTGAGGCCATTGGCCCAGTGGATATAGATATTACTTTGCTTATTCTTTGGAGGAGAATGTGATTGTAAATGTTTGACCTCTTGAACTCCAATTGTTTTAATCTCGTCAGGAATATTGTTCATAGCCAGGATCCAGTTACATTTTTAATTGGGATGTTTCGACGGATGAGGCGAGAGTCGATTTTCCAAACGGGTTTTATTACCAAAACGATTAAATCAACGAAGTGACTCAACACAGCCAATACACAGATCTACTGGCCCAGAAAGTGCGCAAAACATAACCCCTCCCCAGTGACTTATGTACAAGGCACCAGACCGCAAGTTTCGATTATCTGCGGGCACCATCAGGTGCCGCTACAACGTGGTCATTTTAACTGCGGATGCTGGTTTCAACCGAAGATAGACACAAAATGCTGGAGTAACTCAGCGGGTCAGACATCATCTCTGGACAAAAGGAATAGGTGATATTTTGGGTCGAGTCCCTTCTTCAGACTGAAGAAGGATCTCAACACAAAACATTTCCTGTTCCTTTTCTCCTGGGATGCTGTCTCACTCACTGAGATACTCCAGCTGTTTGTGTCTATCTTTGGCTATTTAAACCAAAGATTACAGAGCAGAGCAAGATAGACGACTCCTCCGAAATCCAATGGACTGACGTGTAGTACGTAACGGAATATCACGGCCGCTATTTGTTTATGCCAAACGCGACATCTTTGGTAGCGGGGACGGACTCCACAGTTATACAATCTGCTCTTACATCAGGTCGCAGGGAAAAGCAAAGATACTAGAGGCTCCTTTAGTATCTTTGGGGGAAGAGGACGTTTCCTCCACTACTGAGTTGATCCAGGACTGATTCTACAGATTCATCACCCTCTAAAGACATTTCTCCTCATCTCCTTCTTGAAGGAAAGTCCTTTAATTCTAGGGCTATGACCCCTCGTTCTAGACTCTCCCACTAGTGGAAACATCCTCTCCACATCCACTCTATCCCAGCCTTTCACTAATCGATAAGTTTCAATGGGGGACCCCCTCATCCTTCCAAACTCCAGCGAGTACAGGCACATAGCAGTCAAACACTCATTTGGCTGGCACTCATTTGGCAACTATTGAAACTATTAGAGGGGGCTTGGTATGAGCACTGTCATTGAAATGTGACTTGTATTCTATAATAGCACCATTGCTCTTCTAGGCTCCAAGCATAATAATAATCAATTCACATCAATGTATGTTACCTGAAACCTGTAGGAGATCCTCCTCATGAGTTGCTGATCCTCTGTTGGGTCTAAACAAATATAGATTTACTGCCCATATTTCCCTGTGTAACTGCTGCCATTCAAAAAGTACACAGATGTCTTGAGGGAAATTGAGTTGTTTGCGTTCATGGAATCATTCTTAGAAATAATTCAGATAGTCAATCCTGCTCTCCTCACACAAAAAAAAGTTACTCATTCCTATGCTACCTCTTTGGAGATGCTGGCAACAGGGAATTTTAGCTGAGCTTTATGTTTCAGCCTCTCATGTGTTGAATGATTTTTTACTGAAGTTGCTGTATAATTATAGCCAATACCCCCATGCTTGGGTCTATAGGTGACTCATCATCCCTGTAAGAGTGGCTCTGGAATCTGTGCAAATCTCTGTGTATGTTTGTAAGGATAAACTGTGTTAGGCACATAGGTATACTGGAGCGATGCTAAGGGTGTGAATGAATGTAAGAAGGTATGTGTTGGCCGATGGGATTTTTTGCAGTCTGCACTCATCTCGATCACATGTGAGGTCATTAAGCTTCTTTCTGCTCTGGAACCAGGGACCCTAAGGGATCACTGTGGATATTTACCTCTGCAGCTGTACGAAGGAAAGAGTCATCCAGACTGCATCCTATTACTGGCTCCAGCTTTCACCTAGTTCACAGCTAACAATATTTCCTTTATCATCATTATTTATTTGCATATCTTTCACTCATTTGTTCTATATCTCTCTACATCACCGCCTATACCAATTGTTTCCCTTTCGCCTGAATCTCAGTCCGAAGAACGGTCTCGGCCCGAAACGTCACCCATTCCTTTTCTCCAAAGATGCTGACTTGCTGAGTTACTCCAGCCTGTTGTGTCTCTCTCCAGTCACTGGCATTTCATTTCTACATATGTCCACAAATGAGGGATTCTATGGTCACTTCCTCTGCAAGGAGTGGAGTGTCACTGTAACTTCAATTGAAACCACTTAATTTTAGAATTTGAACAGGACCACAGGAATCACTCATATGCAAAGTATGCAAATAGGTGAAAGGACAGCATGATGGTGCAACTGGTAGAGCCTACAATCCTGAACTTGGGTGCTCCCTGCATGGAGTTTGAATGTTCTCCCTATTAATGTGTAGGCATATTCTCCAGTTTCCTCCCACACCTCAAAGATGTTGAGGTTGTCAGAGTAAATTGTCTGTCATGTGTAGATGAGCGATGGAATCTGGGCAAAGTTAATGTGCTGAGGATATAAAATAGGATCAGGGTAGAATTAGTATGATGGGCCAAAAGGCTTTGCTTCCTGTAACCAGCATTTCTTGCTGGGTCTGATGTAACCAACATTTCTTAAGCTTGCAAGTCTATGCGTCACACAATAATATTGGTAAACTGGCATTGATCCCCTATTTTATGCATGTTTTTACAGGATTAACGATATCCAGTGATAAAAACAATGGTAGAGGCATCTGCTTTAGGACCAGCACCACATAAAATGATGCATGAAGTAATTAACCCTCAAGATCTTCACAGATCCAGAAGAAACAACCTACATCGAAATAATGGAAGATCAGAAACACAAAACAAAAGTGCTGGAATAACTCTGGACATCCATCTGGACATCCATCTCATCATCTCCGGTTTCGTATGTAAATAATTTATTTTGTTGTTGTCTCCAGACATATTGTCTGACCAGTGAATGCTTTTGCGATTGTTTCAAAATTTCTACAATTGACCTTTATAAAAATTGTTATTGAAGATCAAATGCATGTATGGAACAATTCTCATTTATTTTTTAAGTTTTTGTAATATGCTGGAGATTTGTCAGTTTGTAAATTCAATTCTGTAGTGTGGGTCATCTGTTTTCCAAGGCCATGCACCCACAGCATCTTTTAGTTCCCAGGTGATATCTCATCCAAGTTCTGACCAGGCATGATATACCTTAATACAATGACATGTTGTTCCAAACAGACCACTGTGGTTTCACCATAGAATCACTGCGCTTCATTGAAAACATAAACTCAGGATTAATATTTAGTTTAGTTTGGAGATACAGCGTGGAAACAGGCCCTTCATACCACCAAGTCCACGCCGACCAGTGATCCCCGCACATTAACACTATCCTACGCACATTAGGGGCAATTTACACTTATACAGAGTATACACACGCAAGCCAATTAACCTACAAACCTATACGTCTTTGGAGTGTGGGGGAAACCGAAGATCTTAGAGAAAACACACGTGGTCACGGAGAGAACGTACAGACTCTGTACAGACAGCACCCGTAGTCGGGATCAAACCCCTGCCTCTGTTGCTGCAAGCATTGTAAGGCAGCAACTCTACTGCTGTGTCATCGTGCCGCCCAAAACTAGTTTTAAGTTATCCCATTTTCATAAACTACACACAAGGGGCAACGCACAGATGCAAATCAACCTACAAACTCGCATGTCTTTGGAATGTGGAGAAAACCGGTGCACCTGGAGCAAACCGACACAGTCACAGGGAGAATGTACAAACTCCATATAGACAGCACTCATTGTCAGGATTGAATAAGGGTCTCCGGCACTGTAAGACAGCAACTTGACCACTGAGCCATTGTGCAATTTGCTGTTAAAGTCTTTCCGAAAATATCAATCAATCCATCAATGGTTCTTTATTGTCACATGTACTGAGGTACAGTGGCATTCCTCTTTTGCCTACAGGTAAACTCAATCTTATATTAAGTACAAAGTGTATGGAAATAGTCCATTGGGACAATGCACAAGGGTCGCCAGGTTTTGGCACCATTTTCAAAGTCCAAGTAGCTTTAAGTGGAGCTGGCCATAAAGGCCTGTTGCCATGGCAGCTTTGCAGGGTGGGACTAACCAAACAAAGTGGTATTAGTCCTCCACGACTGCTCCACCGCTCTGAGTAGCCTCAGGCCACGTCTGGTCTGCGCACTTGGTCTCTTGGAGTGGAGCCCGATCCATTTAAACCCCAGGCTGCCGCAGGGTCTCCAACCATCGCCTCGGTCTAAATCTTCACCATCATCCCTCTCCTCGCCTGGCCACCGTTCTGCCTTTATGGCCTGGGGATGCTTCCCGCAGCTGGCCTTGCGAGCACGGGAGGTAAGACCTCAATTCCTCTTTCCAGCCTTTTGTTGTTTGTGTCAGCCGCCAACACAGTTTTGACTCCCTCCCCATCCGCTCCAGTTTACCGGCCTTCGGGGATGAGCAGGGACCAGGCTCAGCGGCTTTCCTCTCAAGACGGGCTTCCCGTCTCCGCAGTGGACAAGCCAGGCCTGCTCGGGAATAGGCATGGCAACACGGTCTACCATGAGGCACCACAGTCCGAAGGGACCTGAGGTTGGAACTCGGGAACTAGATGCAACTTTAGGGGGATGCCAGGAATTGGAAAGTAGATGGAGGGTGAGTGATAATGAGGGTTTGAGAGATCTTCTTGGGTTTTGTCAATAAACTCCTTTTTCCTATTAGTTAGGAAGAATATCTCCCTTTAAGCAAAATGATCACGTTCGGGAAGCATCACTATGCAGACAACAGCCTTGGAACTGCCTACACATCAATCCATCATATCCTTCAGCTTTTTATTTAAGCTCTCAACTCCAAAATTGAGAATCATAGTGCCAAAAAGCATGGAGCCTGCCTTTTGGTTCACTGAATGTAGGCTACAATGCACTCATTTACTCGACTCTTGCATTAATCTCATTTTTATTCTCCCCCAGATTCCACCCTCACTTATACACTGGGGAAATTTGCAGTAGCCAGTTAATCGACCAACCCACACATCTTAGGGATGTGTGTGGAAATCAGAGTGCCCAGAGGAAACTCATGAGACCAAAGTTCACACACACTACACTGGAGGTCAGGATTGAATTCAGGTCACTGGGCTGTGAGGCAGCAGTTCTCCTGGGTCCCTGCCATTCTTCATCTCCTTAAACAATGGTGTTAAGTTCACTTGCTAAAGAAAACTTTAAAACACACTATCGGGCAAGGCAATAAAGGAAATCAAGACTTTAGTTAAGCGCATCAAACACAGTGATCACTGTGAGCAACCGAGGAGATTGCTCAACGAACAAAGATTCATCTTCTCCTTAATAACAGAATTTACCTTTGTTGCAGTGTCTACTCAGGTCAGGTCGGGGGGAGTCCCCCCTGCCATGGGTACCATGTAATCCCGTGCTACCTGCTCCATGGTCAGATAGTCGGCGACTAAACCGTCTAGCCCCACCTGGTTTGCCAGGTGAGGAGGGGGCTGTGGACCCCCAGCAGGACCAAAAACAAGACCTGTCAAAGGGCGGATGAGCTTCTAGCGAGCCAACGGCCATCCACATTTCAGTAGAAGTTGCGATCACTGTCGAACATAGGAATGATGATAAAGAACACACACCAAAATCCTATACTTCCAGCGGCAGAAGTCCGCAGCAACTGGAGGACAGAGATGTGTGGAGTGTCCATCACCGTTCCCGTCGGAAACCAGCACCACTGCGTCACTAATGTTTTCAACGATGATGAATTTCAATGTATGAATGCAGTGTTTACTGTAGCAGGCACTTAAGCATTTTTCCTTCTTCTGAATGGTTCTATATCTCTCTATCTATCCATCTATCTCTATCTATCTATCTATCCATCTATCTATCTATCTAACTCTCGTGCCATCCGACCGGCTGCCGTCCGGCTGCCTTTCTGCCTTTTGATTTGTTTCCATTGTGTGATGTCACAATGCCCAATGCTCGCAGATGTCCAATCACAATGCCCAACACTCGCAGATGTCCAATCGGAATGGATCCATTTACATGGACGGCTGTCGACTGCCTTTCTTCCTTTGATTCCCTGCAACTCCAAAACCAGACGCAGAATCGCCGACATCTTTTCCATTTCGATAGAGATTTCACTTTTCTTTCTAAGTATCTGCTCCACATTACATTCCGTCGTGTTTAAGTACACGTTTTTAATCAAATCCTTCTCCCCCCCCCCCCTCCCCCCAATATTTCAAAAATAATCTGGCTTCTCACCCATAGAAGCAGCACCAGCCCATGGTAAACGTTCCATCGTGTGATGTCACAATGCCCAATGTTCACATACGTCCAATCGGAATGGAATCATTTACATATGCCTTTGCAGGAGCCCCAGCCCCTGGTGAACGTTCCATCGTGTGATGTCACAATGTCCAATGCTCAAAGACATTGTTGCCATCGAGGGAGTACAGAGAAGGTTCACCAGGCTGATTCCTGGGATGTCAGGACTTTAATATGAAGAAAGACTATCTAGACTCGGCTTGTACTCGCTAGAATTTAGAAGATTGAGGGCAGATCTTATAGAAACGTACAAAATTCTTAAGGGGTTGGACAGGCTAGATGCAGGAAGATTGTTCCAGATTTTGGGGACGTCCAGAACAAGGGGTCACAGTTTAAAGATAAGGGGGAAATCCTTTAGGACTGAGATGAGAAAAACATTTTTCACACAGAGAGTGGTGAATCTCTGGAATTCTCTGCCACAGAAGGTAGTTGAGGCCAGTTCATTGGCTATATTTAAGAGGGAGTTAGATGTGGCACTTGTGGCTAAAGGGATCAGGGGGTATGGCGAGAAGGCAGGTACAGGATACTGAGTTGGATGATCAGCCATGATCATATTGAATGGTGGTGCAGGCTCGAATGGCCGAATGGCCTACTCCTGCACTTAATTTCTATGGTTCCCTCTGCCCACTCCTCTCCCTCTCCCACCCATCCCTCTCTCCCCTTCCCTCTCTACCCTACCCCCTTCCCTCTCTCCACTCGCCCCCTTCCTCCTACCCCTCTGTCCCTCTTCCATCACTCCCTCTACCCCTCTACTCCTCATTCCCCACTCTCCCACGTCTCCCCCCCCCCCCCCCTACCCCCCCCCCCCCCCCCCCCCCCCCCCCCCCCCCCACCCCCCCCCTCCCCCCCCCCCCCCTTCCCCCCCCCCCCCTGGCCTCCCCCCAATTTTTCCCCTTCCTCCACTCCTCCCCGTGTTTTCCAAATTCCCACCCAAATCAATCCTTTTTTCCCCCACCTTCTATTTAATCCCTGGCCTTTTTCCAACAACCGGCGGTCAATCCCCCCCCCCCCCCCACCTGTGAGTTTTGGGGGTGGTTAATTTGAGTGTGATGCCACAGCCCCCGCCCCCCCCCCCCCCCCCCCCCCCCCCCCCCGCAAACGCCGTTGGGGAAACAGACCCAACGGGTCTGCACTTGGTCTAGTAACTATATAAAATCATGCACCTCCAAAAAGCACAGATCAGTAAGCACAGCCTAATTCCACCGCACAGCAGGTATCCTTATACTATTTCAACCTCGTTTTTATTGCTTTACAATTACATTGGTCTTTTGACAACAGAGTACAGAATCTGATGAAAGTAGACTGCAGTAAGTGCCAGGTACACATGCCCAGTTTCAACCTTCTTCAAAGCACAGAATTATTAGGACACATGAAGAGCATTTTTTAGGCACTCTACCTGTCCATATCCTCCTGCTGTCTTCTTAAAGCTTTGCAATTTATCTTTGACAGACATCTAATTGATTAGCAAAGCTGAAATTAAAAATTCAAATTTGTAATAGAGTTAAAAGTCACACACACTGCTCTTATGTACCATGGAATCACCAACCTCCACCAAACCAATGTACCAAAAACTTAAAATTCTGCCCTACATAACCAGAAGCAGACATTCGCAGCTAGGTCGTGTAAACCATGTAGTCAATGGGGTCAAGGATTTTTGGAACCTAGCAAATATCAGCAGGAATTCACAGCTAGGTCGTGTAAACCGTGTAGATGGAGTAAACAAAGTCTCAGACTCCAGGGAAAAGGTCAAGGCAATGTAAAAGTAAGCAGTTAAAGTAATTTCAAATAGAAAATGGCTGACGTTTTAACGCAACTATCATTCGTGATTTCTTGTTTAATCATATTATATGATTAATTTGTTTTTAATGAATCTAGCATTCACATTTTTTTGGCTTGACAATGTCTTATTATAGTCGAGAAATTAATTTACTCCAAGCAGCAGTGCTAAAAGTACTCCTTAAAGCCCTCCATTTCTTCCTCAACCGGAGAACCAGCCAATTTCCATCTACTAACAACCTCTTCTACCAAGCAGAGCTGGTCCCTACCTTCAACAACTTCTCCTTCGACTCCTCCCACTTCCTCCAAATCCAAGGCGTAGGTATGAGCACTCGCAGCTATCCCTGCCTCTTTGTCAGGTTATTGAACAATCACTGCTCCAGGCGTACACTGGCCCGATCCCCGAACTCTACCTCAGCTACATTGACAACTGCATCAGTGCTACCTCCTGCATCCATGCAGAACTGACTAAATTAATCAACTTCACGACTAATTTCCATCCTGCACTCAAATTCACTTGGACCATCTCCGACATCTCTCTACCATTTCTAGATCTCACCATCTCCATCACAGGAGACAAACTATCGATTGACCTATTACAAACACACTAACTCCCATAACTTCAAGACTACACTTCTTCCCACCCTGCTTCCTGTAACGACTCTGACCCCTACTCCCAATTCATCCGTTTACACCACATCTGCACCCAGGATGAGGTTTTCCATACCAGGTCATCGGAAATGTTCTCATCTTTTAGGGAACAAAGATTCCACTCTTCCATTATAGATGAGGCTCTCACTAGGGTCTTCTTGATGTCCCGCAGCTCCGCTGTTGATCTGCTCTTGCTCCCCTCCCCCCATTCGTAACAAGTACAGAGTCCCATACAGCATATAATCCTCCAACATTTTCGCCACCTCCAACGGGATCCCACTACTGGCCACATCTTCCCATCTCCATCCCTTTCTGCTTTCTGCAGAGACCATTCCCTCCGCAACTCCCTGGTCAACTCGTCCCTTCCCACCCAAACCACCCCCTCCCCGGATACTTTCCCCTGCAACCGCAGGAGATGCAACATCTGTCCCTTTACCTCCCCCCTTGACTCCATCCAAGGACCCCGACAGTCTTTTCAGGCGAGGCAGAGGTTCACTTGCACCTCCTCCAACCTCATCTATTGTATCCGCTGATCCAGGTGCCAATTCCTGTGTATCGGCAAGACCAAGCGCAGGCTCGCAGATCGATTCGATGAACATCTCCGCTCAATCCGCCTTAACATATCTGATCTCCCGGTTGCTCAACACTTTAACTCTCCCTCCCATTTTCACAGACATTTCTATTCTAGGTCTCCTCCATTGTCACAGTGAGGCTCAGGACAAATTGGAAGAACAGCACCTCATACTTTGCTTGGGTAGCTTACACCACAGCGGTATGAACATTGACTTCTCAAACTGCAAATAGCCCTTGCTTTCCCTCTCTCCATTCCCTCCCCATTCCCAGTTCTCCCACCAGTCTCACTGTCTCCAACCACATTCTATCTCTGTCCCGCCCACTCCCCTGACATCAGTCTGAAGAAGGGTCTCGACCCGGAACGTCATCCATTCTTTCTCCCCAGAGATGCTGTCTGTCTTCTGAGTTACACCGGCATTTTGTGTCTAACCTTCTTGCTAAAAGTACTATGCTTTGCCCCAACAATATTTTTCAATGTTGCCTAATATTGATGGCTTTTTAATCGCAAAAAAAAAGACTATCCAGTAAAATGCTCCACTGGAATTTGACACAGCTGCTGCCAAGACACCCCCCAGCCATAGTTGCAGATCTTAAACAAACTCATAGAACAGATCATACACACAACTGCTGCAATGATGTTGCCTGAGAGAGGGACTAGAAAAGAGAGTGAGAGGATGTATTATCTCACAGATTCCCAGATATTGTAGTGGAAGAGAGTGCTCCCCAACATTCTCCAAAAGGCAGGTGGCACCCCAGATGCTTGTCAATAAAGCCAATCCTATCATGATTCTTCATCACCAGTTAGTTTTTGTTGTCTTGTGGCATGGAATCAACGGTGGTCACTCGGCAAGGGTCAAAGTCTCAAAGGTCATTGCTGCAGTATAGAGTTGATGAGAATTTTCTTCACCAAGCCAATTGTGAATCTTTGCAATGTTCTACCCAAGTGAACAATAGAGGTGCAGCTATTGAGTGATCAATGATTGGTTGAATATTAAGGAAAATAAGGAAGGGTAGGCCATTTAGAACGGAGATGAGGAAAAACTTTTTCACCGAGACAGTTCTGAATCTGTGGACTTCTCTGCCTCAGAAAGCAGTGGAGGCCAATTCTCTGGATGCTTTCAAGAGAGAGTTACATAGAGCTCTTAAAGATAGCGGAGTCAAGGGATATAGGGAGAAGGCAGAAATGGGGTACTGACTGTGGTTGATCAGCCATGATCACAGTGAATGGCAGTGCTGGCTCGAAGGGCGGAATGTCCTCCTCCTGCAACTATTGTCTACTGTCTATTGAATATGGATCACTGCAGAAAGATGGTGGTGAGGTATGAGAGTATGCATGACATTGTTTTATTCATTCAGGAGATGTGGTCTTCACAGGCTGATGGAGTATTTACTGCAATTGTCCATCCCTAATTGCCCTTGAGAATGGGGCGGAGGTCTCAAAACATTGCAATCCTTGAGGTGTAATTATACCCACTATGGTGTTAGGTAGGGAGTTCCTGGATTTTGATCCAGCGATGGTGAGGGAATGGTGATATATTTCCAAGTCAGCATGGTGCATATCCAGAAGATCAACTTCCAGGTGATGGTATCCCCATGCTCCAGCTGCCCTCGTCTATTGAGCCAGTAGAGGTAATGAGTTTGGAAGGTGTTTCCTTAGGATTCTACAGCATTCTGTGGATGATACAGACTGTTGCTACTTTACTCCAGTGGTAGAGTGAATTCATGGTTGTAATGGTGGGCGGCCATATTAGAGTTGCTGCCTTACAGCGCCGGAGACCCGGGTTCGATCCCGACTACGGGCGCTGTCCGTACGGAGTTTGTACGTTCTCCCCGTGATGCTTGGGTTTTCTCAGAGATTTTCGGTGTTCACCCACACTCCAGAGGTGTACAGGTATGTTGGTTAATTGGCTTGGTAAATGTAAATTGTCCCTTGTGTGTGCAGGATGGTGTTAATGTGCTGGGATCGCTGGTCGGTGCGGACTCGGTGGGCCGAGGGGCCTGTTTCCGCACTGTAGCTCTAAACTAAAAAGATGGGATACCAATCAAGTAGGTTGTGATGTCCTGTGTGGTGTTGTGCTCCTGGAGTGTTGTTAAAGGTGCACACATCCAGGTAAGCAGAGAGTATTCCATCACACTCTTGATTTGAGCCGTTGTAAATGGTGGGCAGACTTTAGGAAGTCAGGAAATGAGTTACTCCATGCAGGATTCCTAGCCACTGACCTGCTCTTGTAGCCACACTGTGTATATGGATAGTTCAGTTCAACATCTGATCAATGATACACACCAGGGTATTGGTGATGCAAGATTCAATGAAGGTAATATCATTGAACATCATTGAACTGATGCTGTTCTGATGAGATATCGGCATTATGTAGCTTGAATGTTACTGCCAGATATCAGTCCAGGCCTGGATATTCTCTATGTATTGTGCATTTGAAGATTAAAAAAAAAAATATCTGAAGAGTCACAAATAGTGCTGATTATAACACAATAATCAGTAAACATCAATACTTCTGACCTTACAACTGAAGGAAGGACACTGAGGTAATACCTGAAGATGGTTGGGTCGAGGACACTGCCCTCAGGAACTCCTGCAGAGATACAGTAACATAAAGGCATCCTGCATGACTCTGTTTACCTCCATCGAGCATCATTTAAGATATAGCGACTGTAAGGGCAGAGCATAGGTTGCACGATTGGAGGCACCTGCATTGATGGGCAGCAGTTGATTCTGCATAGGCTGTGTAGCACTGAAGGAAAAAGATGAGGACAACAATAGGCGAGCATTCAGAATAAGGCTGAAGGGGCTGCAGAATGAACTGCTTGGAGCAGTATCTCAACTGTTAGTCCAAATATATAAAGAGGAATCCATTTCACACTTTGTCCTGAAAGATGCATGTAGTCATAGAGTGATACAGTGTGGAAACATGCCCTTTTGCCCAACTTGCCCACACCGGCCTACATAGTCCAACATAGTCCAACCTGCCTGCTTGGTCCATATCCCTCCAAACTTGTCCTATCCATGTACCTATCTAACTGTTTTTTAAACATTGGGATAGTCCCAGCCTCAACTACCTCCTCTGGCAGCTTGTCCAATACACCCATTATGAAATACACAGAAAGAATTGAAAGAACAAGCAGAATGGTTTGCAATATAAATCACAAATTTGTCAAATTGATTATTGGTTTCACTTAGGACCTGATATTCTGTTAATCCGATAGATACCAAAACATTTGTTATCTGGAGTCCATAAGGTTCACATCATGTTTTATGGGGAATTAGCTGGGCAAAGGTTTGGAACTTCTGCCTTCAAACAAGAGTTTTGAACCTTTAGCTCTAGATTGGATAAAAGTCAGCAGTCATCAGTGGAAATGCTCACCTTCATCCTGAAGATGTTGACCTTTACAAAGTTAGGTAACTTTGATGGTAGTTCCGAGGCCAATTTTCCCTCCCCCATACCCAGCCCCTCCTCCCCCCCCCCCCCCCCCCCCCCCCCCCCCCCCCCCCCCCCCCCCCCCTTTGCTAGCCACTGTTCTTAACCATTACATGAGGATGCAGAAGGCTGAATACATTCACTGTGGATGCACTTTCATAGACATTGACACTGACCTATGGTCCATCTACCCAGTGAACAATACATTGCCCATGGATTGCTTGCACAATTGGATTCAGCAAAGACATGTAAAGCAGCCTTTGTCTTCTCAACACAACAGAAACAAAAATATGTGAATATTGGCAATGCCATGTCATCGGGAGAGAATCAACAGCACAACACTTCACATGATATTTGCAAAACCACTTAATAATGGAATGATCAACGTCAACACATTGGCTTCACTTCCAGTGCTGAATCATCCTCTAAGCTCAAATGTGTCATTGTGCTTCCACAATGACATCTTTAAGCACAGCTTGGATGAGTACAAATTACTGCTTTCATTTCCATTGATTGACCAGGAATATGTCCTTGCAATGGCAGTTGGGCAAACTGCAAGGTCTTCCTTCAGCTCAGTCATATGACCTTGCTTCCACGAGTAATTAATCATATGCCAGTAAGTAGTCGCATATGCACAATTCAACAAAGGACCATTTTACTTCAGCAGGTGATTAATCTCAATAGAGAATTTGTCTTGATTTAGTCGCAGATTTTGTTGCCTAATATTTTACTGTTGAAATTGAGCCTATCCACGCAGCAATCGAGCCAGTTGACTCCAAGCCTAAGTACAACATTCAAAAAAAGTTATAAAGATGCTTAATGGAAGGAATAGTTTACCTTGACAGGGAGTTATTTCAGCTCCAACAGGCACAATGGTCCTTGATTGATATGAAACAATCCTGACTTTTTTGATGAGCCATCATATGGAAAAATAAAGAACCATTCCATGTAAGCATTTTATTTTAGATTTATCTTTAAGCACCTCGTTAGATGATTTTGCATCTATAAACTGAAGCTACCAAGAAGAAACAATTAATATGATGTTCTGTTTATAAGCACTGCTATAATTTAAAACCTGTCTTTTAGTAGCTCTTTGCAGTACATTAATGGAGATTGGAAGAATGTATTGAGTCTTTCAGCTGAATCCATAAATTCTTCTCACAAGCCACCAACAGGCTGCTGTGGTACTTGGGTGAAAGTAGTGCACAACTTTTGTCATGAGCATTAATGTTTAATTAGATGCTCTTGACAGCAAGAGCAATCCATATGCAAGTTCTATGTCCGAAATGTTGAAAATTCCTCCAGCAGGTTGTCTGTTCTGGATTTCAGCATCTGCATTCTCTTGTGCCTCATCCTTGTGCAGTGTTGTGGAGCAGACTGCAGCATTCCAAATAGAATATGAATACGTCCTTAAAGGGGGAACAGGGTTCTGAACATGTGGCTGGTTTGTGCATGACAATTTAAGTCTAAAGAAAGTCGACCCCAAACGTCACCCTTTCTTTCTCTCCACAGATGCTGCCTGTCCCGCTGAGTTACTCCAGCTTTTTGTGTCTATCTTCAGTTTAAACCAGCATCTGCAGTTCCTTCTTACACTGAAACTTGTCAGCCTTGCAAGCACAATTAATGCTGGAAAGTGCTTGGTTGAATCCTTGGATGGCCATGAGCTATGAATATATGTATCAGGAGCAGAAATAGGATGTGTCAAGTCCACTCCACCATTTGCTAAAATAATGCCCGATTTGATTGTAAATTTAACACAGCATTGCTGCCTACATCACCATACATCTTCCGGATGGTCAAGAATATATCAATCGTTGCATTAAAACCTTCGCGTTCATTGCTCTTTGAGAAAGAGAATTCCAAAGACGCTAAAATAAAAAGCATGTCATCTTTCAAGTGTGTCATCCCCTTATTTTTAAACAGTGACTTCAAGTTCCAAATTCTGCCACAAAGGAAACATATATTGTGCATCAATCCTGTCAAGACCCATCAAAGTCTTTATAGATATTGGCAATTTTCATTTGTCTACTGCTGACTAAGGCTGTGGAGGCCAAGTCAACGGATATTTTTAAGGCAGAGAGAGATAGATTCTTGATTAGTATGGGTGTCTGGGGTTATGGGGAGAAGGCAGGAGAATGGGGTTAAGAGGGGAAGACAGATCAGCCATGATTGAATGGCGGAGTAGACTCGAAGGGCCAAATGGCCAAATCTGTTTCTACCACATGAATACATGAAATAAACAGTACCATGCAATCAAACTGAGAACTGTGCCTCCTTCATATTCTCACCTGAGCAATGGGAATTGGCAACTCATCAACTCACCAAGAGGTATTATAATGTAGGAAAGAACTGCAGATGTTGGTTTAAATCGAAGGTAGACACAAAATGCTGGAGTAACTCAGTAGGACAGGCAGCATCTCTGGAGAGAAGAAATGGGTCACGTTTCGGGTAGAGTCTGAAGAAGGGTCTCGACCCGAAACGTCACCCATTCCTTCCCTCCAGAGATGCTGTCTGTCCCGTTAAGTTACTCCAGCATTTTGTGTTTACCCAAGAGGCATTATAGTATCAGCCTGCTTAAGAAGGGGCTGCCAACTTCCCTCTCAGGATAGGTTTACGTTTATTTTTCCCATGTATACCAAGGTACCGTGAAAGATTTTGTTTGCATGCTATCCAGTCTGATCAGATAATACTATATATAAATACAAATCATGTCGAACTCAAGTACAATAGATAGAGGAAAGTGCAAAGTACAGAGTGCAGAGAGCTAGGATATTTAATGAAAGTCTCCAACAAGCCAGGTAATTTTGATTTTCAGTTAAAAGCAAGACTTTCAGTAAATTGATATTGTTTATCTGGTTTCTCCTGTTCAACAGGAGCTTCTAAGTTTCAATATGAATGTAATATTTTTCCCTTTATATTTAAAATAATGAATGTAAATTAATGTTATGATAGAGATATGTGTACATGACACACTGGTAGGACACATCCCAGTAATTTAAATGTACTAATCTATTTGGGGAGTTGAGAATGTTTTGTTACACCGCAAGTTGGATTGCACTACCTGAAAGGCTTGTTTGAAACAGATTTAATAGCATCTTCCATAGAAAGAGTTAGATAAATGGCTGAAATAGAAACATAAAATGTCTGGTTGCAGGAAAACAGTGGAGTAGAACTAATTGCTTAGCTTTTACTTGGATCCAATATAGGAACAATAGGATGAATAGCCTCCTGCCCAATTACATGATTTGACTAAAAATAAATGAATCAATGTCTTTTTTTAATTTATACAAATCAAATGCTCTATCAATGTGATAAGTAATCATAGTTTTTAAATTTCTATGTCTACTCTGACTCACAGACAATTTAGATAGTGTGAATCGTGCATCAGGTAATGTTAACTGCACCGCCAATTACATCTTCATATGACCCAATTTTGCCCTGCCTGACCTTACATTCAGAACTGAAATTGACGAGCCTTGAACTGTGAGAAGCATATAGAGATGTGAAAGTGAACAGTTGTCAAGATATACATCGGCTAATGGCTTAAAGTTGGTGGTTAAAAAAAAACAAAGTCCAGATGGGTTCATAAAAAATGTAACAAGCAAACAGCCTTGAGAATGATGTAAACCTCCTGGAAGCAGAGTGGGTGTCAGAAAATAAAATAAATGCTGGAAGACAGGTTCGCCAGAGCTAATAAAGGACAAAGAGAGAGACGGGACTGTCAGGATTTGCACAGGGCACGAGAATAAAGAATTATTTATGTGCTTTCTTGACAATTTAATAAGCAATGCAACCAGGAGTTGGTGCATGAATGCAAATACTCACAGACACTTGTACACTCACACACAGGAGTATATATAAATGCAAACACACAAACACATGTATGTATTCACATGATGGAATACATCTATACAAAAGTGTGCAAACAGAGCCAGGCTAAAGAACACACACAAACATGCTCTCAAATGGTTTACAAAAAAAGACGCAAAGTGCTGGAGTAATTCAACGGATCAGGCAGCATCTCTAGATAGATGACGTTTTGGGTCAGGCCTTCATCAAACTTTTTTTCACAGACCCAGACGTCCACACACCCAGACAGTGTACAGCTACTGATACACATTGCAATTCAATGAATCACACAAAGTATCCTGACTGGTTGCATCTTGGCCAGATATGACAATCCCAAATACACAGGAGTAAGAGGCTGCAGAAAATGGTGCATCTGCCTGGTTCATCGTGGGCATAGCAATCCCCTCCTGTACCTCACCGTACTCATGCATATGACAATAAACTCAACTGGTACTTGAACCTGATCTGCAGACCATATTCCACTTGCTGGTCTAATTTCTGCCAGCGTTGTAACATGACAGGTTCCGCACATGATTCACTGGCTGAGAGTCTGGGGAGGTGTCAAATTGCAGAGCTCTGTACCTTTCCCCATTCAACATTCATCTGCAAGAAAGTACAAGGAACCTGGTTCACTTATCAATTTTCAGTCCAGACAAGTGGCCTTTGGCTTCACTCTGCATGGAATGAAAATATTACAAGATGGGTAATTGTGGGAATATACTTAGAATAAGGTTGTGATTCTGTGGAATTAATTGCCATAGAAGGCTATGGACGCCATGTATATGGATATTTTTTTATAGCAGAGATAGATAGCTTATTGATTAGTCCAGGTGTCAATGATTATGGGTAGAAGGCAGGGGAATGGGGTTAAGAGGGATATATGGATTAGCCATGATTGAATGGCAGAGTAGACTTGATGGGCCAAATGGCTTAATTCTCCTCCTATCACTTCTGAACATGAATATTTCATTGCATTTGTCACAGTCTGGAGATGTACCACTAATACCATGTCATTAGTTCAAATTGATGGACAAGAGGTGATTTCTGTTGGTATTTACCATGAACGCGTTGATCTTAAAATCAAGCAGGTCAACTCAAGCGATAGGGTTGATGTTACTAAATTCCTGATCACAAACTTTTCCTGCTTTTGGTGGTAGTAGGGCTGGAGGAGAATTATTGAATGGTCAAGGACAAACAGTGATCTTAGGCTGACAACGAATTTGGTGTTATTTTCATGTTTATACATTCATTTGTTCTAAGAGCAGAATTTTAAGTCAAGTAATTGGAAGTGGGTTTGAAGGCACATGAGCTACTTCTTTTCCCAATTTGGTGGCTAATACGACACTGTATATATAGTTTAAGAAAGAACTGCAGATGCTGGAAATATCGAAGATGGACAAAAATGCTGGAGAAACTCAGCATCTATGGAGCGAAGGAATAGGCGACGTTTCGGGTCGAAACGTCTGCAGAAGGGTCTCGATCCGAAACGTCGCCTATTCCTTCACTCCATAGATGCTGCCTCACCTGCTAAGTTTCTCCTGTATATATAGTTCAGAAGTTTTAAGTAATAGGAGCAGAATATGCTATTTGGCCCATCATGTCAACTCCACCATTCAATCATGTCTAATCTATAATAGTAAGATTAAACGAGAACTTACCAGTTTGAAGTTTGATCTTTATTTTATGAGGAGGAACGTTGAGGGAATACGTGAAAGAAGCCCGCTACGACGCATGCGTGTCATCCTTCAAAGCAGCGGTGTGAGGTCACAGATACACTATAATGACCTAAAATAGTAAGATTATTAAAGAGATACCAGTTTAAGATATGACCATTCGAGGGTGGGAGCGGAGGGCACGTATTCCCTCAACGTTCCTCCTCATAAAATAAAGATCAAACTTCAAACTGGTAAGTTCTCGTTTAATCTTACTATTTTACTTCGGAGTCACGTGAGTGACTACGTGAAAGATTTCAAAGCTCTGTGACCTCATGCCGTGGAAACGAGTCCATGCTTCACAACTGCCTTGGTAGTTAGGGAGAAATTGTTAATTATATTCAAAACATTCATACCAATTATTTAATGGAAATGATAAATAATATCTAATTAATTCAAATCATAACCCTGTATTCTTCAGGGATAAATTATCATACAGAACTTAAAATGTTCCCCGAAAACGTTCCCATACTGCTAACTGGTTTGTTATAACATTTCTGAAACGTTTTCTCCGACAACCATCCTGCAATCCTGAGGATTTGGTCCATGGATACATCAAGGCGTTTTGCTGCGGATGTAGCTGCAGCCCTGGTGGAGTGATAATTAAATATGTTATTGTCCACTCCCGCCTATCTTAACCCATATTTCAGCCACCGCGAAATGGTCTGAGTTACACTCTATGGTACAGTTTCTTATAGCTGATTAAACGCCAATTCCTTGCCTCTGATAGCCTTTGTACTTTCACTGTATAACAAAACGTGCTTCACTATACAGAGGCGTTTGTCCTCCGGGTAGGCCATCAATTCTATGACCTGCCCCGCTGATCCTGGCCTATTTTGTTTAATAATACGGTCCTGGATCACAAACCCCAAACTTCCTGCCGCCATAGTGAAGCCATCCAGTCTTACTTTTTGCAACAACTGGAGCTTATGCGCTGTGACTAGCGCCATCAGCATTACCATTTCTAGTTAGTTTATCCAGATTTAATGCTGTAGCCGGCGACCAATTCCTTAGCAAGGTCAAGACCACACTTACATCCCAGATATAGTTGTATCTTATTTTTTGGTGGCTTGGTGTTAACATTGCCTCTTAAAATTTTAACTACCAGAGGATGTGATCCCACAGACTGTCTTACTGTTCCTTGCCACCAATAACTTGACAATGCACTTCTGGCACTATTCACAGTGCTGTAACTCAGTCCTCCATAGTGCAGGCTGGTGAGAAACTCTAGCACCCCCGGAACATCCTTATTTCTGTGGTCCAGAAGGTTATTATGGCAGTAATTAGTCAATTTTTAATATGACCTAAATACTGTTTTTGTGTAGACCTTCTTTGTGCTGCTGTGATCATGTCCACAGTTCTTTTTGATAGCCCCATGTCCCGTAGCGGTGTTTTAGAGTCTACAACCTACTAAATCAATATTTTCTATGACATGGATAGCTCCTCAGTTACTAGCAATGTTACAAAATTTTGAGATTTTAAAAATAAAGTCTGCAATTTATCCCATCAGATAAAGCATAACAATAAGTTTAATTTGACACCAAATTCACTTTCATATCTCAAGTATTAAAAAAGTTATGGCCATGGTTTCATACTCAGAAATTAGCATCTTGTTCCCTATTGATTTTCAATGGACATTACAAAAAAGCTGTGATCTTGGATAGTCAACATGCCGGTTTTCTTCTTAGAGGGAGGCGATGTTCCAGCGCTTAAATCGCTGCTTAAGCTCCGGATTAAAGGCAATTAAAGGCAATATAATCCAGGTAGGTAGGCCCCTTACCCCCCCCCTATGGGCCAAATGGGGGAATTTAGTGTTTAATTCTGAATCAGGATAAATGTCCAAAAGATACCAGGAAGCGGTGAAGTGGGTTTCCCCTGCACCGTGCCCTCTTCCCCCCATAAAAAGACCCAACAAACCAAAAAAAAAACACACTTTGCCCTAAATGCCTTTCAAAAAAAAAAATTACCTGGCTGTAGGTGGAAGCTGAACCAAAGCGCCACCGGATTCCCAATATAGATATACTTTAATTTACAGGGTTATATATACATGGCCCCATTTTTGGTGGCTTGTTGTAATTGCCTCCAAATGTTTTTACTACCAGGGATGTGATCCCATTGTTTGCTCTATACCACCCTGGGGCTGCGCGATTCTGGCTACGCGGCCCCCCCCACACCAGTAATTTTAATTTTTGGCAACTATTCACAGTGCTGTAACCCATAGTGCAGGCTGGTGAAACTCTAGCACCCCCCGGAACATCCTTATTTCTGTGGTCCAGAAGGTTATTAAAACAGTAATTAGTCCATTTTTAATATGACCTAAATACTAGTATTTGTGTAGACCTTCTTTGTGCTGCTGTGATCATGTCCACAGTTCTTTTGATAGCCCCATGTCCCGTAGCGGTCTTTTAGAGTCTACAACCTACTAATGGCAATATTTTCTATGACATGGATAGCTATCCTGAGTTACTGTAACATGCCCACCAGTTAACCTAGGACTATGTCTTGTCTTTATATACCTGGTTCCAGCACCATGTCCTGTACCCCCCCGAAACCATAGTTGGGTAAGCCAATCAGGTATCCCAGATGCCGATTCCTGTTGAGATTTCCCAATTGATACCCAATTGTAGAAAAGGAGGAAAATACATAAATGCAATCTGCCCCCCCCCCCCCCCCCCCCCCCCCCCTAGTGCAGTGAAACAGCATCTGTAGCTTTCTGCCTCAGGATCTGGTACCAATGATACATACCTCGGTAACTGGTGATTTAACCCTGGATGCAATTCTAATATCCGGCCTTACATACTTTACTGATTTTAGCAAATACCGTTCTATCCAACATCCATTCAGTACTTTCAATAAATTTTCGTGACCTGGTGTCTGCCACTGAATTAGTATCCCTGGTAGATACGTAGCCCATAACCAAATATTCCTTTGGACACCATTGCCAAATTGAATTTGCCAATTCATCACAAGATGTTGATATCTTGCACCCATATGACTTATATATGCCATCACGAGGTATTATCTATCTACCATCTAACATGCTGCAGTTTCATTCCTGAGCAATAAGATTTTAGCCCCCATGAAATGCACTTAACATTTTTCTATATACCCTTAGTGTTAGCGTAGTGTTATGTAGGTTAGCTTCTTATATATTCCATCTCCCCCATAGCTCGAGATGGTATCAGTTGTACCGTAACCAATTGCACTGGCATCTGTTTGTAATAGCACAGACGGGTTGTGAATGACTATTGGGTTTGGAGCAATACTTAACATTGTGTTCCCAACATTGTAATTCTTTTATAGCTTCTATCATTAGCTCCATTGGTCAAAATAAATGGCCTCTATAATTATGAGCCCATTGAACTCTGTGGCTTTCCATATTAGTAAAGTCATTAACATATTAAATGTGTTAATGGTGTCAATTTTGACTTAAGTGGATGGACAATGAATCCCAGCTGTTCAAACAATTGTTTAGTGGCAACCACTGCCTAACATGCCGATTCATAAGTTATTCCCACAATAAGGATATCATCCAACTATACCATTACTCTATGATTTTGGTGTTGCAGCAGTCCCAAAGCTGGTTTAAAATTTTTCCCCCTGTTGGATATTGAATAGCAAGGATCTTAAAGATTAATACTTGACATACAGTAGCCTGCTGAAAACTAAGTCTTTAGCACTGCTAAAAGTATCCATTTTTAAAATGAATATATTGCACAACATTGTGAAGTATTGATAATCCATAATAATACGGCAACCCCCATCTTTCTTATTTCTAATAAAGATGTTTGAGACAAATCCTGTTGTTCAGGTTTGGTTTATTCCATTACCAGCATGTATATCTGTCCGGTTTATGTTGTACTGGAGGGTTTTGTTTGTGTAGAAAACTCTATCAGATATCCCTTAAAACTGCTAAGGATATATCTGTCCATAGATATATTACACCAAGCTTCAACATGAAGTTGCAATGTCCCTCCAACTTCCGTGCTCCCTATTAATGCTGGAGCCCCAAATTCACCTACCTCCATGGTTATCGGTGGTAACCAAGTTATTTTCTTGGTTTCATACGCGGTTGTGGAGAGCCTAAAGGTTAATGTTAGGGTAGATGCTGACGTAGAGGCTTTTGCATCTTCCACAGTGGTCGTCCCGGGCCAAACCCTAAACAGGACGCTGCTGCTGGGTACCTCTGCCCCATTCTTTGTAGTATAATTACAAAACACTACCTCTCTTAGGATGCACATAAGGTTAATGTCTTCCCCAGATATCCTTTGGATGCTCTAATCAGCCCCAAAGTCGAGCCTCCTCGCCAATTCTTTTACCTGTTTAGACAGGTCTCCCCCCCCCCAAATAACGGGGTCTATAGCCCTTTGCTTACATAGTATAGCGAACTAGGGTCTATAGCTGGCTGAATGGCCCTTCAAACTGCACATCGCAAAAAATAGTGCTAATGGCATCCTTGTGGTTACTAATTTTGTCCACCTTTTTTAACATGCGGGCCAAAGCTGTTATGCCCGCCATGAGACCTTTCAGAGTATTACGGATTTTAATATCCCGACTCCTAACGGCCTTCCCAACATGTCTGCAAATGCACCTGTAACAATGGCTACATTAAGAGCATCACAATATCCCGGGGTATAAAAGCCTTGCCAACACTTCAGCAAAATATTTAGCTTGAAGTTGATGGGTGGACTCACAGTCCTTCAATACTCACAGCCATCCTTCTCGAGATCATTCTCAGTGTGTTTCTGCTGGCAGTACTGGCTCATCATGTTCAGCAGGTTGTTTTATCCCCCCCCTTCAATAGGGGAAAGTGGCTCCATCACCTGCTCAGATTTTACCCCGTCAGACCTTCCATACCCTCCTCAGAGGCGTCTGACATTTCATGCAGCCCTTATGGGAAACTGCTGTGGGACTTATATTTATTTGCCCACTGTGGCTACCTCCAATCCCGGAGCCTGCCACTGTGGAGAAATTTCCTCCAGCCACCGCTCCAGCCGACTTACATGCTCTCGGGCACTAGTCGTCGCGGGTGCTTTAATATATATGGGACCGCTCCTGCCGACCTTGGTGCTCTCTGGCACTAGTCGCACGCGGTATTTCCCGCAGCCGGTCCCCATGCCTACGGGCACTTCCCATGGTCCTGGTACTCACGGGCACCTCTACCCATTTAGGGTGAAGTTTGGCACTCGCTCCCTTATGGGAGATGCTGGTGCCGACATTCATTGCTGCCTGCTGCTGGTCATTAAACAGCAGCAAAACTCTGTGTGGCAGCACTTCAGCTCTATACTGACATCAGTAGCTGGCTGCCTGCTGTTCAGAACACAGCAGTAACGACCTGTGGCTCTGCCCTGACGTCCTTAGCTGGCTGCCTGCTGCTCTTCAGAATACAGCAGCAAACTCTGGAAAAAGAACCAAAGGTAAGTGAAATTTGTTCTTACCTGTACTGGTTTTCAGCCTGTCGTTTGGGAGGAACGTCCTTCCTCCCGCAGCCCCACGGACCCCATAGCGTAGGTCCTTGGGCTGCTGTCCCAGATGTCGGCTCTCTCTCTTCCGGGTCCCGCAGCCGCTTCAAATCGGCACCAGAGCCGCTAGCGACTGCTCCAACATAGACTGCTTAGTCTGAAAAACCCCCGAGACGTGTTGCTTCGCTTCCCGCCCCGCAGCAGTCAATCTTGCCGGTGCGGGGAGCGACGTCGGGCACAGCTGTTCTGCTGCTAAAAATAGCCGTTTAGGAATCCTCTACGGAGGATTCGCGCATTGGCTGCTGCTGGCTGCTGGCTGCGCTGTTTCCGCAGTTCTCCCCTCCAGCTCCCGCAGCTTCTTGCCTTTCCTACCTGCAAGGTAAGTGGGAAATATTTTGCAGTCTCTTACCTGCTTTTTGCATTTCCCTCTAGGGAGACGTCCTCTCCCATGTCTGACTCGTTCAATGCGTGTATGCGATATGACACGCATGCGTCGTAGCGGGCTTCTTTCACGTAGTCACTCACGTGACTCCGAAGTAAAATTCCCTATCAACCCCATTCTCCTGCCTTAACCCCTGGCACCCTCACTTTTAATTGAATGGCAATGTAATGACTTTATCACCTGTCATAAATTCATGTTATTTATTACAATGCAATGACCACAAATGTAATTGCTTTCACTCTTACAGTACCCGGGTTACAGATCTGCTCTGTATTGTTCACATAAGAAAGATAATCTTAAAGCTGGGAATAACAGTATAATTTAGTTTTATTATTTTGTTGCATACGTCGCAGCTTCTGAGATATTATTTCTCAGTCTGTCTTTTATTGTTTCCAGCTGCACTTTGCAGAGTCCAGGCTCCTTTCAAACAAGCCGAAAGCCAGAGCACAGTTGGAGCCAAGTGCTCCAGACCTTATCTGTCAAAGTAGTGTTCAACGTGTGGCTTTCAGTTGTCAGCGAGCATCTGAAAGAAGAGAAGCTCCTGTTCTTGGCATGCACTCAGGCGCCCACTCAGACACCAGCCAGGAATCACTATTCAGGCCCAGGTGCCTGTACTCAGCAGGTCAGGTGAACAGTTACAGTAACCTAATATTGACTTTCAGTGTTTTAACTTTTATTTCCCTCTCTACAGGTACTGGTTGTCCTTTCCAACTTTTAGAGTTTAGAGTATAGAGATACTGAGCAGAAACAAGCCCTGTGGCCCACCAAATCCACACCGACCAGCAAACTCCATACATTATCACTATCCTACACACACTATGGACAATTTTTATATTTATGCCAAGTCAATTAACTAAACCTGTATGTCCTTTGGAGTGTGTGTGGAAACCAAAGATCTTGGAGAAACCCACGAGGTCACGGGGAGAATATAAAAACTCCGTACAGACAGCACCTGTAGTTAGGGTCGAACCCATGCCTCTGGTGCTCTAATCGCTCTAAGGCAGCAACTCTACCGCTGTGCCACCGTGCCGCCCTGTTTTATTTTGGGAAACCTATCTGAGCTTCGGCTGTTACTGAGGTACATTGTCTCTTGAAATGGACACGTTCTCACATGTTGTGAAGGTCACCACAATAGTGAATTTTAACATGATTGTCACTGTGATATTTAACATATTGATCAGAGTTCGGGTGACAAGTGATCTTGAGATACACAATTTTGTCCAATTCTCTTTGAGATGGAACAGAGCATAAGATCAACTCTTAATTGGGAAGGTAGACAAAAGTGCTGGAGAAACTCAGTGGGTGAGACAGCATCTATGGAGCGAAGGAAACAGGCAACGTTTCGGGTCGAAACCCTTCTTCAGACTGATGTGATGGTGGGGGGGGGGGGGGGGCAGCATCTATGGGAAGGAAGAGGAGGAGCCAGTGGGCTGAGGGAGAGTTGAGAAGGGGAGGAGAAAGTAGGGACTATCTGAAATTAGGGAAGTCAATGTTCATATCGCTGAGGTGCAAACTACCCAAGCGAAATATGAGGTGCTGTTCCTCCATTTTTCGGTGGTCCTCACTCTGGCCATGGAGGAGGCCCAGGACAGAAAGGTCGGATTCAGAATTGTACAGTGAGTTGAAGTGCTGAGTCACCGGGAGATCAGGTTGGTTATTGCGGACAAACTCTTAATCGGGAAGGATGTGTTAGGGCTCTCTAAAGGGGAAGATCATTTTATGGTGGCCACATGGATGTATTGAGTATAGACGTTCATGTTACAGTGGTACAAGATATTGGTGAGGTCACATTTAGAGTATTATGCTCAGTTTTAGGCACCATGTTATAAGAATATCTGTTGTTAAGCTGGAAAAGGGTGCAAAGAAGATTTACGGGGATGTGGCTAGGACTCCTGGGCCTGAGCTATAGGGAGAGGTTTTTTTAAAAATTATTATTAATTCTTTATTTCGAACAGAATAAAAGAATAAAAAGCAAGTGTGAAACAGCATACAAAAAACAAAACAAGAATATTTATAAAGTGTCATAAACAATATCTATAAATAAATGAAATCGTATGTGTCCGAAAAGGAGCAGGAAGAAGCCAAAGCTTATTAATTCCCACCCCTTATTCAACTGCTTATAATTATCTTATACAAATTTAGCAGCTATATGTACACCATGTGTACACCAGCAGCTATATGTACCCCAAATTATTTACATTTATACACTAATCAAATATTTACAAAGCCATACAAGAAAGAGAGAAAAAATAAAAAAGAAAAGAAAAAACCCTCATATACTATACAGTATCTTAGTCATATATACAACCCATCACCCTATAATCACCCTTCCCAATACAATCAGTATAACAAATATCCCACTCACAATCACCTATCCTCATCCCAATATCCTTTAAAAAAAAGTGTTTTTGTACATCTTTTTAAACTGAATTATGTTTGTGCTAAGTTGTATCTCCTGTTCCAGACCATTCCACAAATTCACCCCACAGATTGCTATGCACATACTTTTAAGTTGTTCTGACATTGAGTTCTTTAAAATTATGTTCCTCTCTCAAATTATACCCATCCTTTCTTTCCATAAACAGTTTTTGTATATTTCTTGGAAGTAAATTATTTCTTGCTTTGTACATGATTTGCGCACTTAAATTTAACCAGATCGGTGAACTTCAGTGTATGTGACTTTAAGAATAATAAATTGGTATGTTCAAGATATCCAGCGTTATTGATAATTCTTATTGCTCTTTTCTGTAATGTGCATAATGGCTGTAGGTTGGTTTTGTAGGTGTTACCCCATATCTCCACACAGTAACTCAGATATGGCAATATGAGTGTATTATACAGAGTATGTAATGATTAGTGGTCTAGAATGTGTCTTGATTTTCCCAATATTACTATAGACTTTGCCAGTTTTGCTTTGACGTGGTTTATATGTGGTTTCCAGCAGATTTTGTGGTCTAAGATCACACCAATAAATTTATTTTCATATACTCTTTCTACACTTATGTTATCTATTTTCAATCGAACAGACTAGGACTGTTCCTTGGAGCGCAGGAGGATGAGGAGTGATCTATAGAGGTGTATAAGATCATGAGAGGAATAGATTGGGTAAATGCGGAGTCTTTTACTTCGGGTATAGAAACAAGAACCAGAAGACAAAGGTTTAAGGTGAGGGGGGGAACTAATTAATTAATGTGAGCGTGAGATGCAACTCCAAGGGGTGCCAGCTATTTGGCAGGCCTGACTAGTATAGATGGGGCATTTTGGTCGGCATGGGCAATTTGTGCTGAAGAGCCCATTTCTACATTGTTTGACTCCATGTCTCTATGCACTGCCCATACTGCATATGGATATGAGCAGCTTTCATTCCATAGAGACATGGGTGCAGAATAATACAATCACTGGTAAATGCTTGATGTGCTTTGACAGCTCTGTGCCTCATTATTCCACAGCCCATTAAAACTGGATTACTTTACAATAATTAGATTAAGAGTAGTCCGTAGAGCCTTGATTATTAATACTAATGAGGAATTATCCTGTCCCCAACAATTGTTCGCAGATTCAAAAAGAATCTGCAAGGAAATTCAATGAAGTTCAGGCCCTCTCTGAATTCAGTGGATTCACCTCAGCCAGTTACTTCAGTTACCTGGCAATATCAAATTAGATTACTGTTCCGTATAGGATGGAACTGCAGATACTGGCTTAAACTGAAGATAGACACAAGATGCTGGAGTAAGTCAGCGGGACAGGCAGCATCTCTGGCATGAAGGAATGGGTGATGTTTCGGGTCGAGGCATTTCGTCAGACTGTTCTGCAGGCTTATCAAAGCTCCTGATTATCAAGATCTGTTGTAAACCTGCCTTATTTCTCAATGAAGAGGGAGCATTAATTATCTAGCTTGAGGAGCAAGAGAGATTCCATGCAGCCTTAGAGATGTGGAATGGCAAAAGATAGGAAGGGAAAGAAGCAAGTACTCTAAAAACAAATCAGAAAATCCATGACTCTGCATTAACCTACAATGAACTTTTTCACACAATTCCATCCCAATATATTTCCAAATGAGCACCACCTCAAACACCGTCTGTGAAGATTTTCCACCCATTATTTCTGACACTCATCTTCCAAACCGCACAAAAAAAAAGCCAAAGATTAATCAAAGGCTGTCACTACACATTTGTTAAGGAAAGGTCATGTCTGACTAGATTCACTATTTTTGAAGATAAACACCAAAAGCTGGAGTAACTCAGCGGGACTGGCAGCATCCCTGGAGAAAAGGAATGGGTGGTGTTTCGGGTCGTGACCCTTCTTCAGAAGTGTTAATGAGGGTTGTGAATACAAATTTGAAGCCAAAGAGGCTATAGTTGCAGGATTCTAGAACAAAGAGAATCATGTAAGAACTCAGTGAGTCGCTGCAACTGTGGAGCCTAAAGGTGTCAATTTAGTTTAGTTTAGTTTATAGATACGGCACAGAAACAGGTCTTTCGGACTACTGAGTCCATGCTGACCAACGATGCCTGCACATTAACACAAGCCTACACACACTAGGGACAATTTACACTTGTACCAAGTACCGGAAGTGGCTGCAGCGGCTCATCGGCAGTCCTGTTTATTTTGTGTTTTTTGTGTTGTTTATTTTGTTTGGTTAGTCTAGTTTTTGTTTTTTTTTAGTGGTGTTTTGTGGGGGGGGGTGGGGGTGGAATTGGGTGTGCAGTCTCTTCCTGCGGGGGAATGCGACTTTTCTGTCGTATTCCCCTTCTCTGCCTCCGTCGACGCTGAGGCCTAAATGGAGCTGGCAACCTCGAGGCTCCGGAGGCAGAGACCGTCAAGACTCGCCTTGAGTTCGCTCCCGTGAGGGCGGTCCGGCACAGGAGAGGAGCGGCCAGCCCGAGATGGAACGAGGCTCCCGTCGGAACGGCCGAGCTCGGGGAGGTGCGGCGCTCGCAGCCCGAGGGAGGTTCGGCGCTCATTTCGGGGCGGCCCGGCCGAAGCGAGGAGCAATGCCCGAGTCAGGGCGGCCCGGCCCGGGGAAGAAGCAACGCCCGAGTCAGGGCGGTTTGGTGCCCGTGTTGGGGCGGCCCGGCCGAAGGGAGGAGCAATGCCCATGTCGGGGTGGCCCGGCCCGAGGCGAGGGTGTAGCGAAAGAGTTGGATGGAATGAACGAAGGCAGAAGAAAACTAAGTGGATAGGTGAGTGTGAGTGTGTATGCTGTATGTGGATGGCATCAGGAGTGTGGATTTCCTGATGATGTTGGAAAATTCAATTCTCATGTCGTGACAAGCAGAATATGAGTCACTATTATTGCAAATTTATGTTGGCGGCAGAAAGCAATGTATATTTTACGGAATAAAATGTTGTTTGCCGTAGGGTTCCACAAGCTCATTGCTGAGACTCTTGCTTTTTTGTGGCTTTTGCTAATAAGTTTTGATTGTAATGAAGGATAATTAAGAATTTTACTCATAATTCGAATAATTTAGATTTCTATGGACTATAATTAAGACTCTTACCGATAACTCCAACATGAAACATATGAGCAATGAACAGAACTGCAGATTGTAGAAATGTATTTGCAGACTGGATATTTGGCACAGAAGTGGAAAAATAGAATCCAGTCCATGAAGTGTGAGGAAAAGCACCTGAAGAGGATGAACAGGGCAGAGAATACATGGTAAATGGTGGGATGATGGAGCTTGGCGTACATGTCCACAAATCCCTGAAGGTAGAAGGGCACATTGCTAAAGTGGTAAGATTAAATACTTTTCTTCATTAGCTGAGAAGTCTCTATCAAGGACACCTGAGGATTCAGATGTTGGAATCTTGAACAACAGGCAAACTGCTGGAAGAATTCAACGGGTCAGGCAACTGAAATGTCATCTGCCCATTTTCCTCCATTGATGTTGCCTGATCCGCTGAGTTTTTCCAGCAGTTTATTTTTGTGACATAGAAAAGGAGAACAAATACTATCTAACTCTCTTTACTTTTCTTCTTTTTTAAAGTTTAAAATATGAAGTGGTACAGGAAATGTATTATGTTATTTTTAGCTTATATCATTGAAATGTACACTACTTCTAATAAATAAAAAGAAACCAAAAAAAAAGAAAAGAAGAACAGGACCATCATGAAAAGATGATAGGTCACCCATATTGCAGGAAGCAAAGCATTATGATCAACTCGGTACAGTGGATGTATGAGGATATTTAAGTTTAGGTTTAGGATGTCATTACAGCTGAAGAAAATGAATCATGGAGAATCTTGAATAAAATGGGGTTGTTTTCTTTTGTGACGAGTAGAGCTGCTACCTCACAGCGCCCAAGACGTGGGTTCGATCCTGACCTTGGGTGCTCTGTGTGCAGAATTTGCTTGTTCTCTCTTTGTCCACCTGGATTTCCTCCATGTGCTCCGATTTCCTTCCACATCCCAAACACGTTCCGGTTTGTAGGTTGACTGACCTCTGCAAATTGCCCGATTGGCCTCTGTAAATTGCCCTTCCTATGTAGGGAGTGGATGAGAATGTGAGGTAACATAGAACTAGTGTGAACAGGTGATCGATGGTTTGTGGACTTTCCACGCTCTATTTCTAAACATAAAGAGAGTTTGGAGGAGATATATTTGAGATGATTTAAATTATAAGAAGGCAAGTTAGAATGAATAGGAAGGATGTATTTCATTAGTGACTGAGGTCAACTAGGGAACATATATTTAAAGCAATTAGTAAAAGGATTAGAGTGTGGGAGGACTGGAAATCGTTACCTGGAAGGACAGTAGATGGCTTAATGAGGACCCGCGTAAAGGAATGACATAGATTAAGGGACTGGTATTTTGCAGCCAAACTTGCTGCTAATAAAATCTACGGATAAATGACAATTTGTGAAGACACAAAGCATTTCCAAAGTGATGAGATATAGGCAAAAAAATGTTGGAAGATGATTTGATTTGATTTGATTTGATTCCTTTATTGTCATTCAGAACTTCGTTGCCTGCAGTCATACACAATAATAATAAATAACAAAAAATACAATAAACACAAATTAACATCTACCACAGTGAGTTCACCAAGCACCTCCTCACTGTGATGGAGGCAAAAGTCTTAGTCTCTGTCTCTTCCCTCCTTGTTCTCCCTCTGCGCTGCGGCGATCCAGGTCGAAGATGCCGCCCTCCAGTCCAGCGGACCTCTGTAGTGATGTCGCTGCTGCCGAAAGCCGGAACGCCGTCTCCGCTCTGAGTCAGCCCGCCACAGCCTCAGCTCCGAGTCGGGCCACTGCCGAAAGCTGGAATGCCCCCTCAGCGAATCGGGCCACCGCTGCCTCAGCTCCGAGTCCCACTGCCTCAGCTCCGAGTCCCGCTGCCTCAGCTCCGAGTCCCGCTGCCTCAGCTCCGAGTCCCGCTGCCTCAGCGAGTCGGGCCACCGTTGCCTCAGCTCTGAGTCCCGCTGCCTCAGCGAGTCGGGCCACCGCAGCCTCAGCTCCGAGTCCCACAGCCTCAGCTCCGAGTCGGATAGTTAATGTGCGGAACTATTGAGATTTTGTCAGATAAAAAGAAAAGCAGAATATTGTTTTGGCAGAGAGAGATGACGTAGGTAGAGCAAGGACTTCGAAAGGTAAATGCCAGATGATATATTATAAAAGTGGGGAAGTATTTCTACAAACTTACAAGGCATTAGTAGAAGCTGCACGTGGCATACCAAATATCTTTCTTTAAGGAGGAAAATAATTGCCTGAAAATCAGTACAGAGAAAGCTCTCCAAGTTTATATCTGGAGGAAGATTGTTTTAATGAAAAAAGGTTGAGCAGATTACACTTATACTGATTGGAGTGCAGAAGAATATAAGAATTAATTGAAACATAATTCCAAAGGGGCGCAACAAAGCAGATGCTAAGATCCCCTTGGCAGGAATATCGAACCAGGGAGAACACATTTAAAATAGAGGGGTCACCAGTTAAGAAAGAGATGAGGAAGAATTTTACTTCGGAGTCACGTGAGTGACTACGTGAAGAACCCCGCCAGGACGCATGTGTGTCAAACATAACAGACAGGGGTCAGCAGGCCTAAAAACAGAATTCAGGGCCTACCCGACAGATGATCGTCTCTGTATTGTAACACACTTACTATTATATATGGAGTATACTAAGATCATCAGAGGGAAATAATTGTCACTTTTAACCAGCTACAAACAGCCACTGAAAACAGTGACAGTCCAGACCATCTCTAGATGCCTAAAACAGGTCCTAATAAAGGCTGGAGTAGACACTAGCATTTTTAAATCTCACTCCACCAGGGCTGCAGCTACATCGGCAGCTATGAAGTTGGATGTTCCTATGGACCAAATCCTCAAGACAGCAGGATGGTCAACGGAGAAAACTTTCCAACGATTTTATAACAAACCAGTCATTGAACCTGGAACATTTGCAGAAACAATTTTAAGTTCTGTAATATAATTTACCCCATAAATAGGGGCTATAATTTGGTGTTAATATATTTATCGTTGGGTTTTCAATATCGTATGATGTCTAATGATGTTAACACTATTCTCCCCATAATCAAGGCAGATGTGATGCATGGACTCGTTTCCACAGCATGAAATCACAGAGCTTTAAAATCTTCACGTAGCCACTCACGTGACTCCGAAGTAAAATAGTAAGATTAAACTAGAACTTACCAGTTTGAAGTTTGATCATTATTTTATGAGGAGTAACGTTGAGGGATTACGTGCCCTCCGCTCCCACCCTTGATCATATACTCAACTGGTATCTCTTCTCTAATCTTACTATGTTTAGTCATTACAGTTATCTGTGATTTCACACCGCTGCTTTGAAGAATGACACGCATGTGTCCTGGTGGGGTTCTTCACGTAATCCCTCAACGTTACTCCTCATAAAATAACGATCAAACTTCAAACTGGTAAGTTCTTGTTTAATCTTACTATTATTTATCTCAGAGGGCAGAAAATCTTTGGAATTCTCAGCTCCACGCAACCCTGGTGGCCAAGTCATTCAACATATTCTCATTTACATAGAAACTAGGTGCAGGAGTAGGCCATTTGGCCCTTCGAGCCTGCACCGCCATTCAATATGCTCATGGCTGATCATCCAATTCAGTATCCTGTACCTGCCTTCTCTCCATACCCCCTGATCCCTTTAGCCACACGGGCCACATCTAACTCCCTCTTAAATATAGCCAATGAACTGGCCTCGACTACCTTCTGTGGCAGAGAGGTCCAGAGATTCACCACTCTCTGTGTGAAAAATGTTTTGACATAGATTGTTGGTCTCTAGGTAAGTCAATGATTACAGAGGTAAGGAAGTAAAGTGGAGCTGAGGTCAAGGTTAACTCAAATTATTTCATTCAATGGCAGATACAGCATGAGGAGCAATACAACATATTTACATGGGTGAGATGTATAGCCATGGTAGACAGGAAATATGCACTGGCAGTGCTCTGGATTATTTTCAGGGATGAGTAGGTTAACCTATGATGAGTGTTTCTCAGCTCTGGGCCTGTACTCGCTGGAGTTTAGAAGAATGAGGGGGCACCTCATTGAAATATACAGAATATTGAAAGGCTTGGATAGAGTGGATGTGGAGAGGATGTCTCCACTAGTGGGAGAGTCTAGGTCTAGAGGTCATATCCTCAGAATTAAAGGACGTTCTTTTAGGAAGGAGATGAGGAGAAATTTCTTTAGTCAGAGGTGGTGAATCTGTGGAATTCTTTGCACAGTCAATCGTTATTTTTAAGGCAGAGATAGATAGATTTTTGATTAGTACGGTCGTCAGGGGTTATGGGGAGAAGGCCGGATAATGGGGTTAGGAGGTACAGATAGATCAGCTATGATTGAATGGCAGAGTAGACTTAATGGGCGGAATGGCCTAATTCTACTCCTATTCCTTATGACCTGATGACATGGAAACATGCTCTTCAGCCTAAATCATCCATGCCACCTAGGTTGCCTACTTGAGATAGTCTTATTTACCTCTGTTTTGGCTTTTCTCCCTCTAAACCTTTTTATGCATGTGCCTGTCCAAATTTATTTTAAACATTGTAATTGCACCTATACCCACCTCCACAGCTTCATTTAGCAACTAATTCCATGTACCCACCACCCTCTGTGTGAAACCTTGCCCCTCAGGTCTGCTTTATATCTTTCATTCTCACCTTAAATCTTTGCCCTGAGTTTTGGAGTCTCCTACTCTTGGAAAACGATTGTGACCTTCCACCTTATCAACACCCTTCAAGATTTTATAAACGTCTATAAGGTTACCACACAGCATCCATCACACTAAGGGGATCAGTTGTAGCCTACCCAGTCTCTCCATGTAACTCATGGCCCCCAGTAATATTCTTGTCAATCTTTTCAACACCATTTCCAGCTTAATAACATCCTTTCCATAGCCACATGACCAGTGCTTACATAGTATTCCAAGTGTGGTCTCACCAAAGATGTGTACAGTTGTAACATAATGTCTGAACTCTTGCATTCAATACCCTGAACTATGAAGTCAATCATGCCATCATACACTTGTCCTTAGTATGTAGTATAGAATTAGTGTACAAGTGCACGCTGGGCAGTGTGGGCCTGGTGTGGCCAAAGAGCCTGTTTCCCCGCTGCATCGCTAACCTAAATCTAAAAGACAGGATTTATTTCTCAGCTTTCCTCAAAGTCCTCGGGGACACTTGGTCATGTCACAAGGATTTATCCACTTTTATGCACTTTTAGGCTGCCAGCACCTTCACTGTGGTAAGTTTGGTATGTTTCAAGGCATCACGATTCTATTCCTTGAATTCTTCCATTTCTATGCCTTTTTCCACATGAATTACGGATAAGAAATATTCGCTCAAGACCTTGTCCATACCCTGCAGCTCCACACAAAGACAATAATACTTAAGGGTCCTTATTCTCTCTCTAGTTTCCATTTTGCTTTTGAAATATTCATAGAATCTCTTAAGATTCCTTTAACTTATCTTGCAACATCTCATGTCCTCTCTTTGACCTGGTTTCCCTCTTAAGTGTACTTAAGGTCTACTCCTATACAGTAAGAAAAAGAGTCAAGAAATGTATTCCTGGCTTGTAGCATTAAACGTGCCATATCATCTCATTGGCCTCTGAAATTCAATCCATTTAAGTCAATGGAATGAATTTTGAAGACAAAGTGCAATCCATTGAGGCAACAGTTGAAAGTGCTTGATCGCACTCACTGGTGATCAGTTCTAAGCAAATTTGTTTCAGCGGGGGGGGATGGGGTTGTGCATGCCTGATTCATTGTCATATTGCCTCAGGGTGAATATGCCTTCTCTAATAGTTCAGTGAGAGGATGAATCAAGTCGCTGCCATCAAAACAAAATTCTGATTGCAGTCAATGCGTGATGTACTTGGCAACAAATGACTAGTGACGAGCGGTTTTCCGTAGGGGTTGGTGCTGGGGCTGCTACTCTGCACGTTGTATATTAATGATTCGGATGAGGGAATTGAAGGCATTGTGGCCAAGTTTGCAGATGATATAACAATAAGTGGAGGGGCAGGTAGTGTAGAGAAAGAATGGACTCTGCAGAAGGACTTGGACAGGTTGGCAGAGTGGGATAAGAAGTGGCAGATGGAATACAATGTAGCAAAGTGTGGAGTCATGCAGTTTGGCAGTAGGAATAACAGCGCAGATATTTTCTAAATGGAGAGAGAATTCAGAAATCGGAGATGCAAAGCGATTCGGGAGTGCTGGTGTAGGATCCAAAAAAGTTAATTTGAATGTCGAATTGGTAATAAGGGGGGCAAATGCAATGCTTGCATTTATTTTGAGAGGGCTACAATATAAAAACAGGGATGTAATGCTGAAGCTTTATAAGGTACAGTTCAGACCGCAGTTGTAGTATTGTGAGCAGTTTTGGGCCTCATATTTGAGGTAGGATGTACAGGTAATGGAGAGGGTTTGAAGGAGGTTTTGAGAATGATCCCAGGGATGATTGGGTTACGATAGGATAAGCATTTGAAGGCACTGGGCCTGTGCCTGTACTATCTAGAGTTTAGGAGTATAAGGCATGACCTCATTGAAGCTTACCGAATAGTGAAAGGCCTGGATGGAGTGGATGTGAAGAGGGTGTTTCCACTAGTGGGAGAGTCTAGAATCAGAGGACAAAGCTTCAGAATAAAAGGATGTACCTTTAGGAAGAAGATGAGGAGGAATGTCTTTAGTCAGAGGGTGGTGAACCTGTGGAACTCTTTGCCACAGAAGGCTATGCAATTCTATGATTCAATCATTCTATGGCACAGATTTACGAGATACCTCGACAATAAACAGCAGTCCATTTTGTAATGGTACAAACGATAATTAGTGGTGGAGGGAAAGAATACCCGGGAAGTTGATGATGCCAATCAAGAGGGTAGCTTGGATATAATTGGCGTCAATCTTCTTGCAATTTTCTAGAGCTGCACGCATCCGAGCAACTGGAGAATATTTCACTACGCTCCTGACTGCTACTTTCAAAGTGGTAGAAAGGCTTTGGGGTGTCAGTCCATTCAACTGCCAATGTTAACTTTTGTTGATTAATGCAACCTCGCTATTCTTGGGTCAGATTTACTATAGTGCTGAGTGGTTTAATACCATACTGTACTGTTGAGTGATGGTCTATATTTGGCATAGAAAAAAATACTTTTTCCAACCTCTTGTTCAGACCAAGTGGCATGATAGATGGATCTAATTAAGATGACCAGATAACCACTGTGAAAAATTGGGACACTTTTTTCCGAGGGGTACTGATGCTAATTGTGAACATAAATTATAGCCCAATTATCTAATATAGGCCTCAGATTTCAACAGCAACAGTGTATTTCTTAAGGAGGACTTACTTTTATCCACAACCTTTTTTCTACACATTATAAAACCAGAGAGCCACTTGCAGCTTATGTTAGAATTAATTTCCATTTGCTTTTTGAACTCCATGAGCTCATTGTTACCTTGGTTCCTTATATTAGTCGTAAAGTCATAGAGTGATACAGTGTGGAAACAGGCCCTTCTGCCCAATGCCCACACTGGCCAACAAGTCCTAGCTACACTAGTCCCACCTGCCTGTGCTTGGTCCATATCCTTCCAAACTTGTCCAATCTATGTACCTGTCCAACTGTTTCTTAAACGTTGGGATAGTCCCAGTCTCAACTACCTTCTCTGGCAGCTTGTTCCATACACCCACCACCCTTTGTTTGAAAAAATGACCCCTCAGATTCCTAATAAATCTTTTCCCATTCACCTTGATCCTATGTCCTCTGGTCCTCGATTCCCCATACTCTGGGCAAGAGATTCTGGGCATCTACCCAATCTATTCCACTCAGTCCACATTTGTCCACATAATCAGTCCACAAAATTAGTCCACATACTTTTCACAACTGGAAAGATGTGGTATATCCACAAACGGCAGACTGGTATATTAGGCAGGAATAATATCACCAGAACCCAGAGCTGTCCAACGGAATTTCACAAGCTCCAAGTTCTTGATGATTATATAGATAGTGGAACGCCCCTGTTGCTCTGGAGAATTCTTGTTGTCAATGCTCAGACAGATCACTGAATTCCAGTTCCTTCTCCCAGTAGAACATTGTACAAGAAGTAACTCTTGGTGGCAAAGCCAAACTATGTGTCTGTATTTTCCAAAGAAACATGATAATTTATTTTAAAAGAGTTCCTGCAGGTAAAAATATAATTCAAAAGAAAGTATTCTCAATTTGGAATCAAATAGCTTGTCAATATCCATAGTTGCTGCAATTTCATATGCAGTCTGTTCATTCTCGCATGTGTTTCCCCAGTCATACTAATATGCTCAAAGCAGAACAAAGTGGCTTTGAACATTTTAAATATATTCTCTAGAAAACACAGGTAAACCTGCAATGTTACTAGTTCCTTGGCATTCTTAACCATGCCTGCTCTCAGTAATCAGGGGACATTAGCGCTTTGAACATTCATCACTGCCAAGAGTAGCCCGGTTCCTTCGTGATCTCTTGCCAAGTATTCTTATCTAATCTATCCATGACTGGGAAAAGAGTCAGCCATTGGAATATGGCATGACAAAGCATCATATTCAACATCCACAAACTCAATCATGTTTTCCACCTGGTTGCTCTCATTATAGAACTGCTAAAGTCATTTAATTACTAGGTGTATATTACTGATTCAGTGCATAGGAAGGAACCACAGATGCTGGTTTAAACCAAAGATAGAAACAAAAAGCTGGAGTAACTCAGCGGGACAGGCAGCATCCCTCTAGAGAGGGAAGGGTGACGAACATCTTTGGTCTAAAGAAACCCTCACTTCTCCCCTCCCCCTTTCCCAGTTCCCTGACCAGTCTTACTGTCTCCGACTACATTTTATCCCTGTTTGTTTTGTTGTTACTTTCTCCCAATTAACAATGATCTATTCCACATTTTCCTTGATCTCCATCCCCTTTGTCTTGTTTTCACAGCTTACATTTCCTTACCTATACACTTCCTTATCTGTGTACCACCCACTCCCCTGACATCAGTCTGCAGAAGGGCCTCGACCTGAAACGTCACCCATTCCTTCTCTCCAGGGAAGCTGCCTGTCCCGCTGAGTTATTTCAGCTTTTTGTTTCTATTATTGATTCAGTATTCTATTTTGAAGCGTTTCACCACATGGTACAAAGCATGTCTGGGAAGTTAGCAGGTAAGGTGTTTGATTCTCTTTTTACATGTTGTTGTGCATAGATGTTGGCCTTCCGTAATTAAAATCTGTAATTCCAGAGCTAAAAAGACTCAATTTCCATCAGTCTCCAGCACTTGCAGGAGATGAGCAGCAGCAATAGCCTTAAGGGTCTGTCCCACTTACGTGCCCTTGGCACGCAAATTGAGGCACACGGTCTGGTCACATTTAGAAGCACGGAGGGGTATGTAGATGTGCGTGACATCCGCGCGGGGCTCCGAAATTTTTGCAGTGAACAATATCTTCGCTCGCCGACGGCCTGTCGCGGAACTGATGGCCACAGTGGGACAGGCCCTAGACCCTGGCGCGACGCAACATCTCACCTTCAACAGCAGCAGAAGCAGGCAAACCATCGCCGAACTCGGCCTGGGGCTCACGGCCGTTGCGGTCCGGATCCGCCCCCACTTCTACTGCCAGAACAGGGCCAAGAAAATTGAAGATAGACACAAAATACAGAAGTAACTCAGCGGGACCGGCAGCATCTCTGGAGAGAAGCAATGGGTGATGTTTCGGGTCAAGACCCTTTTTTTCAGACTGAAGAAGAGTCTCGACACGAAACGTCACCCATTCCTTCTCCCCAGAGATGCTGCTGGTCCCACTGAATTACTCCAGCTTTGTGTCCATCTTCAAATGACGTCATGCGCTCCAGACGGCTGTGCATACGCATGTAATCATGCCCGACCTTCGCGGGACCATCACGGCTCAACGCGACCACGAGGTCGCGTAATTTGCGTGCCAAGGACATGTAAGTGGGACAGGCCCTTTACTTGAAATTCATTGAGGTTCAGCAAATTATCATATGTTCAGCTGTTCATTGTCTCCTGGGCAAGAAGTCAGTTTTTATGTGATCTTTTTATATATGATATTCTGATGAAGTGTCCTTGGTCCCAAATGCCCTTTCTACTCCTCAACCCACCGATGCTTTCAGAATTTTTTGCTTTTGTTTTACAATATCATTCATTTGTTACATTGCTTCTGACATAGAAAATAGAAAACATAGAAAATAGGTGCAGGAGTAGGCCATTCGGCCCTTCGACATAAACAAGCTTTCTTAACGGAAGAATATCAACAAACTCCATTGAGAGTGGCAATAGCACATTAATGTCAGGGTGTGTAGGAGGGAACTGCAGATGCTAGTTAAGCTGAAGATAGTCACAATATGCTGGAATAACTCAGCGGGACAGGCAGCATCTCTGGAGAGAAGTAATGGGTGACGTTTCGGTTTGAGACCCTTCTTCAGATAGGGTTATTAATATCAGGGCTTCAGCTTTGCACAGCCACAGTTAGTTTTTTTGTCACAGTCATTGAGTCTGAATGCTATCTAGGTGTAAGCTTCAGTTCAAAGTCACAGGACCCATACATCTGGTAGCAGACTACTGTGTGACACACTTGGATAAGTTCTGCAACAGAACTTAGTGCACCCAACATTTCATTGGTTTTCTGAAGTCATGGCAACTGTATTCTGTTTTGCATTTTGGCAAGTCTGTAAATGTTTTCCACTTTCATGAAGCTTCATGTCTAACTTTAGAGTTGTGGCTGACATTTGAATCTTTATCAAACAATATCTTTCTACCAGATTAAAAAGATTACTGCATCTAGTTACACACATGATGCTGCGAATAACCCAGCGGGACAGGCAGCCTCACTGGAGTGAAGTTTTGGGTCGAGTTCCCACTTCAGAAAGGTCCTGCTGAGTTACTCCAGTATTTTGTGTCTATCTTCAGTTTAAACCAGAATCTGCAGTTCCTTACTACACACTGAATTAGTTATCATGTCTTCCTAACCTATTGGTAATTAATCTGTCCTTTGCTATTCTGTGAAGAGAGCAGTGATTGGCAATAGCATGATGAATATTGTCGATAATGTCACAAAGATGGAAGAAGGCATTTTCTGCATTAAAAACATGTGGAAGCAAACTGACCCTTACAGTATGATTCAGATCACTGCATCATACTGACTCGTGTTTCGACGCTACATGGATGCGTTCCCATGGAAACATAGGTGAAAGGTCAATCTCCAGGCTTAGTACATCATGAGGTTTTCAAGGGAAAGTTAGGTTTAGCTCTTAGGACTAAGGGAATCAAGGGATATGGGGAAAAAGCCAGAACGGGGTACAGATTTTGGATGATCAACAATGATCATATTGGATGGCTTCTTCTTCTTGCGTTTGAGGCAGCAGAAGTCTGCAATAGGGTGATACCATCCGGTTCGACATCTGTAGGTGCCCGCCCTCAAAAAGAGCGTATGCTCCGGGTTGGTGCCGCACTGCGGCGCTGCTTCTGTCTCTGTCGACAACATGTGACCCAATATTGAATGGCGATGCTGGCTCGAAGGGCCAAATGGCCTACTCTTGCACCTATTTTCTATGTTTCTAAGTTAAGAGAATATGTGTCTTTGTGTGTGTGTGTGTAAAATTGAGAGAGAGAGAGAGAGAGAGAGAGATTTGGCGGACTGCCAAATTGGCGGACTGCCAAGAGTGCCTGTAGAGCGAGGGTTTGACGTTTTCAGTATCCTTGTCGTGTTTTGGCACTGTTTCTCTGCATTAAAGTCATTTTGCACAGTGCGGCTGCCTGGCTTAATGTGAAGAAGGTGCTTTTGCGTTCGGCAAGACAGGGTAAGGTGTTCTCGGCTGTGGATGCTTGGAAACATTCCTGCTTCAGCTGGAGGACTTTGCTTTATGAAGATTGTCTTCGACTGTGACTGTCCCTGGGAATTTAATTGGAGCTGAGCTGCTGGGGTGCCGGGAGCTGGTTTGTGCCTATGTTCGGATGGCGATGGCAGGGGCTCGGCCGAAGGAGAGGAGCTACGCAGCGGTGACATCAGCGGCGGAAGTGAGGCCAACTGAATATGAGCCTCATGTTACTTGGACTGGGACAGTTTTGGTATCTCAGTTCAAACTGGGCCTCAGATGTCCAGGGGAGTAATTACGAAGGCTATGAATGCCCTTCTCGGGAGGAGGGCTATTGTCTCTTCCGAGCTCGAGAGGGGAAAGGTTGAGATGATATTGAAGACCCGGGAGGATGTGGCCACAGCGTTGGAGAGGGGGATTTCAGCGGGGGGGGTCCATATACAGGTGGACCCATGGGTGTCCAGGGTGAGACCGGTTCTCCTGCGGAGTTGCCCTACATGTATTCCGGATGCGACACTCATTCCGTACCTGTCTCAGATTGGGGAGGTGCGGTCTAAGTGCTTTAGGCTCATGCACCCCGGGGGGGGGACCCGGAGGAAAAAGGGATATTCAGTTTCAAGAGGAGGGTGTTCGTGAAGGTGGGGGTGGGGCAAGGCGATGAGGGGAGCTTCGAGGTGGAGTGTAGTGGTCTCCCTAGAACCGTGCTTTGGAGTTGGGGAAAGGCACGGTGTCATGTGTGCGGTGGTTATGGACATCTCCGTAGGCAATGTCCTAATCACGGGGTCGCCGCTAGAACTTCTAGCGCAGTGGCCCAGGAATGCACTGCTGGCCCATCAGGGGTGGCTCATCATGCCTCGTTGGGGCAGGGTGGTATTGCTGATCTGGCTGGGGCCGCCGGATCTGCCTCGGTGATCCGGGGCAGCAGAGATAGCCCTTCTGGGTCTGCAGTTTCCGCCTTGGGGACCCAGGGCACCAAGGGCCCCCGCCCCCTATGTCCTGAACCTGAGGGGGTGGCTGAAGGTGAGGCACGGGGGAGGGGGGGAGAGAAATGGGAGCAGCAGAAGAAGAAGAAGAAGAACAAGCAGAAAAAGACCACCCAAGCGAGTCAAAAGCAGGCAGGTGTGCAACTGCTGGGAGCGGAGATCACCCAAGGGGCACCTGTCAGCTCCAGTGAGGTCCAGAGTGCAACTGCCATGGCCCAGCAAGGAGCTGTGGTGGCTCTGATGGGGGTAGTGAAGGTAAAATGTGCAGGTGGTAAAGTGGCTGGGGGTAGGGTGGAGGAGGAAGACCCTTTCTTTATGGAGGTCACCGTACCACCACATGCTAGTGGGACAAAAAGGAGGATTGGGCCTGGCGAGGAAGACCTAGGACGTGGGTCAAAAGTTAGGGGGATGTCTTTTTCCAAACCTTCCACCACCGATGTGGTTGGAGGTCAGGAACTGGTGTCTTCCGGGTTGGAGGTTGAGCCTCCACTTCAGGGATCTCCCGAGGGTACCACAGGATCAGGTAATAGGGTTGACCCCTCTGGAGCTGTGTCCTCTGGGTGGGTGGATGTCCCCTCGTTTCAGAGGCCTACTGAGGGTGTTGGCACGCTAGAGAGTGGGGTAAGCTCCCCTGGTAGTGTGCCCCCTGAGAAATGTGAGGTTATCCATTTTGGTGGCAAAAACGGGAAAGCAGATTATTATCTAAACGGTGGCCGATTGGGAAAGGGGGAGATGCAGCGAGACCTGGGTGTCATGGTACACCAGTCATTGAAGGTAGGCATGCAGGTGCAGCAGGCAGTAAAGAAAGCGAATGGCATGTTGGCTTTCATAGCAAGAGGATTTGAGTATAGGAGCAGGGAGGTTCTACTGCAGTTGTATAGGGTCTTGGTGAGACCACACCTGGAGTATTGCGTGCAGTTTTGGTCTCCAAATCTGAGGAAGGACATTATTGCCATAGAGGGAGTGCAGAGAAGGTTCACCAGACTGATTCCTGGGATGTCAGGACTGTCTTATGAAGAAAGACTGGATAGACTTGGTTTATACTCTCTAGAATTTAGGAGATTGAGAGGGGATCTTATAGAAACTTACAAAATTCTTAAGGGGTTGGACAGGCTAGATGCAGGAAGATTGTTCCCGATGTTGGGGAAGTCCAGGACAAGGGGTCACAGCTTAAGGATAAGGGGGAAATCCTTTAAAACCGAGATGAGGAGAACTTTTTTCACACAGAGAGTGGTGAATCTCTGGAACTCTCTGCCACAGAGGGTAGTTGAGGCCAGTTCATTGGCTATATTTAAGAGGGAGTTAGATGTGGCCCTTGTGGCCAAGGGGATCAGAGGGTATGGAGAGAAGGCAGGTACGGGATACTGAGTTGGATGATCAGCCATGATCATATTAAATGGCGGTGCAGGCTCGAAGGGCCGAATGGCCTACTCCTGCACCTAATTTCTATGTTTCTATGTTTCTATGAGACGGGGGATGAGCAGAGTCAGCCCGAGGGGGCAAGGGTGTACCAATCTGTGCTCCATATCAGAGCCAATGGAGGTGCTGGGGGGTGTGCTGCATCACCGGCTGAGTTGGCAGGGGAGAGTAAAAAAGCAAGTGAAGAGCCTCTGATGTCGCCAGTGGAGGGGGTGCTTTAGGTGCTGTGGAGGTTGGAGCTATTTCAGGTGGCGATCCTCTTTCAGATTCTGGGGGTGCCAGTGTACCACAGACCCTGGGGGTGCCTCTTGTTTTTTCTTCCCCAGGCCCAGATGGAGAGGGTGAGGGCAGAGCGCAGGAGCCCAGCCAGTCAGTGGGCTGCGTGATGTGGAGAGGGGCTTCGGGATCCTTCCCCGGCATTGATCCTGGGGGTGGTGTCATGCCGGAGGAGGGGGAGAGTGATGGGGCCAGTTTGTGTGGAGGGGTTAGCAAAATTCCAGAGAGTTCTGGTCTTTCGACTTCTGACAATGACCTTGGTGATGCTGAGCGTGTTGTGTCAGGTGCGAGTAACTTGGCCGATAGCCCAGGATCCAAGGACGAGTCTCATGCAATTGTTATCTGTGAGGTGCGGGAGTTTCTAAAATCAAGCCGTACCAACAGAACAAAGGTGGATGCTGCTAAGAGACGGTGAGCTGATCTGCCGGCTTTGGTTAAAACTCTCGAGGCTATCCTTGGCAACAAGGATAGTGATCTTCCTGACTGAGAAGTGCCAGTTAGGGGACTTTTTGGAGTTCCTAAGAGAGAGAGAGTTATGAAGCCTACGAGGAGTATGAGGGTTTCTATCTAGTGTGCCTGCATATTCAAAGTAGCCACATTAAACTTAAACGGGAGCTGAGCGAGCCTTTGTAGATTCCAGCTTTTATCAATCCTTAGGGAGGGGAAATTTGCAGTGTGTTTTCTGCAGGAGACGCATACCGTTGTTTGTGACAAACCCACCTGGAGACTGGAGTGGGAAGGGAGGGTCTACATGAGTCATCTTAGCTCGAATTTCGAGTGGGGTGGCCTTTCTGTTGGCTCAGAATTTCCTGCCAAATGTTCTAAAAGTGCAAGAAGTTGTGCCAGGATGTTTGCTCCATCTGGCCATGAGCCTGGATGGCATGCTGTTGCATTTCATTAACGTGGATTCCCCCAGCTCTGGCACGATGCAGGCCGGCCTAATTCAGGAGGTGAATGCTCTGTTGAGCACTATTGATAGGGGAGAGTGTGTCTTCCTTGGGGGGGACTTTAACTGCACACTTGAGGTGCGAGACCGTTCTGGTACTCAGTGTGCCCCTGCTGTAAAGAAGCTGAGAGGGTTGATTGATTCCTTTGAGTTGGTTGATGCATGGCGGGACCTCCACCCGGATTCCACTGCTTTTTCATGGAGGTCTGAGGGCGGTGGTTCCCGCATTGTTCGAATATATATCTCCCGAGCGTTTGTTTCCCGTGTCTCAGCGGCCTCAATGCAGCAGGTGCCGTGCTCGGACCACTGTCTGGTGCGTGTGGATTTTAATCCAGCGCGCGCTCGGGCCGGGTCTGCTTACTGGCACTTTAATAACCAGCTGCTGGAAGATCGGTGTTTCCGGGAGTCATTCGGTCAGTTTTGGGTGAGGTGGATAGAGAGGAAAAGGTGCTTCTCCTCCCTTAGGCAGTGGTGGGATGTGGGGGAAGCTCACATCTGTCTTTTTTGTAAGGATTATACGTGGGGGTCGGGACTCAGCGGTCGAGAGGCTTGAGAGGGAGCTGCTGGATGCAGAGTCTCGCCTGGGTCGGGTTGGAGATGACTCTTGCAAATCGGGTGTGTTTCAGGAGAAGAAGGAAGTCTTGAGGAACCTGCAACTTGAGCGGTCCCGAGGCGCTTACGTGAGGGCGCGGGTCCAGATGCTGCACGATCTGGATCGAGCTTTGCCTTTCTTTTTCTCTCTGGAGAAGGGGCGGGGAGCCCGCAAGCAGCTCGTGGAGCTGCTCGCAGATGATGGCTCCTCTGTCACTGATCCAGAGAGGGTTAGTGCCCTGGTTAGGTCATTTTATGGTACCTGTTCTCCGCAGATGGATTCAGCGGGGAAGCTCAGCAGGAACTGTGGGAGGGTCTACCGACCATAGATAGGGAGGTGGCCGATCTTCTTGATGGAGGAGTTGACTCGTGCATTGCATCAGCTCAGGGGGGGTAAGCCTCCAGGCTGGATGGGCTGACGGTAGAGTTTGTAAGAGCCTTCTGGGGTATCCTGGGGGGTGATTACATGTTGGTTCTGGGGGAGAGCCTGGCGACAGGGCGGATGCCCCTCTCGTGGCGTAGAGCAGTCGTTGTCCTGCTGCCCAAGAAGGGGGAACTCCCCTGTTGAAAAACTGGCGCCCGGTCTCTCTCCTATGCACAGAGTATAATGTTTTTGCACGGGCGATGGCAAATCGCCTGGGCTCTGTGCTGTCTCAATTGATTCACCATGACCAGTCTTACACAGCCGGTCCATTCAGGATAACATCCACCTGGTTAGGGACTTGATTCATCTAGCCCAGGGTACTGGTCAGTCAGCTGCGTTTCTGTCTCTTGATCAGGAGAAGGCTTTTGATAGGGTAGAGCATGAAAACCTGTTCGGGACGTTGCAAGCGTTTGGATTTGGACCGCATTTTGTGGCCCGGGTCCGCCTTTTGTATGCTGCAGCGGAATGCCTTGTGAAGGTTAATGGTGCGTTGTTGGCTCCCTTTCATTTTGGGAGGGGGGTCCGTCAGGGGTGCCCTATGTCGGGTCAATTGTACTCGGTCTGTGTGGAGCCATTCCTGTGTCTTCTTTGGAGGAGGTTGACAGGCCTGGCCCTACCTGGCCCGGGGGTGGAGGTGGTTCTTTTGGCGTATGCCGATGATGTACTCCTTATGTTCACTGATCCTGGTGACCTGCGGAGGATGCGTGATTGCCAGAAGATTTTCCCGACTGCATCTTCTGCCAGGATTAATTGGAGCAAGTGCCCTGGAATTTTAGTGGGTCAGTGGCAGGTAGACTCCCTGCCAGAGGAGATAGCAATGTTTGCGTGGAGCACCACGCACCTCCTCTATCTGGGGGTGTACCTGAGTCCCACTGAGGATGCTTGGCCGGCAAATTGGCAGGAGTTGGAGACGAAAGTGGTTGCCAGGCTGGGGTGCTGGTCCGGATTGCTTGGAGTTCTTTCTTTTCAGGGGAGGGTGTTGGTCATAAACCAGCTGGTGGCCTCCATGTTATGGTACCGGCTGGCTACTCTTGTCCCGCCTTCCATTTTTGTAAATGCTTTACAGAAAAAGCTGGAGGACTTCTTTTGGGGAAATAGGAAGCACTGGGTTTACCGTTAGAGGAGGGCGGCCAGTCCTTGGCATGCCTGCATACCCAGGTGGCGGCTCTCCATCTCAGGACTCTGAGGAGGTATATGTATATAGAGAACCCCCCCAGATGGCACACTTTGACCACGTATTTTTTCCGACGGGGTCGTTGTCTAAGGGGGGTCTCACGGCTCCCAGTGGCGGGCATCAGTCGACCCGCCCTAAGGGGCTTGCCTGTTTTCTACCGGGATGTGCTAAGAGTGAGGAATCTGGTTGTTTCAGCCAGTGTGTTGCTCCAAGAGGGGAGGGGGATGTTGCGGCTGCGGGAGTGGCTGGTCCTCACCCAGTCATGGCAGGTGTTGAGGAGAGGTGCGCGCCTAGAGTGGTTCTGAATGAGCTTTTTCCCGCTCCGCCAGATCTGCTCATCGGGCCTCGGCTCCAAGATATTTCCCGGGCACCGGCTCCACATAACCTGAGCCGCCTTTCTGAGATGACTAGCATGCCATTTTGTGACGTGAAGAGACGCTCACTGTATAGAATGTTGCTGCACATTCTGCACCTCCTTGCCTTCGTTTCCCGACCTGTCACATCATGGCGGATGGTGTTACCACCAGAAGGCGGGGAAGGTCCCCAGTGGGGGTCCCTCTACAAGGGAGTTGTCCCCCTTTACGTGGGGGACCTGGGGTGGAGAGTGCTGCACAGAACGGTGGTATGTAATAAACATCTGAGTCGGTTCACGGGCTCGTCCGCTGCCTGTATTTTCTGTGGCGAGGAAGAGACCGTGTTCCACATTTATATGGAGTGTGAGAGGCTACTGCCCCTGTATCAATATCTGAAGGGGTTGTTCCTAAAGTTCTGGTTGTATTTTAGTCCTACGATTCTTGTGTATGGACACAAGGCAGGGTGTGGGGAGAGCCGAGTGGGGGAGGGGGTGGGATTTGCCTGTCGGTTTTCTCCTGGGCCATTCGCGGGTCCAGGCAGCAGGCGGTCGATGGTCAGGCTAGAGTCGGCTGCCTGCCCCTCTTTCGGGCCTACGTCCATGCACGTGTGTCCCTGGAGAGGGAACACGCGGTGTCCACAGGGACTTTGAAGGTCTTCCGTGGGCGCTGGTCACCGCGTGGGGTTGAGAGTATTGTGAACAATGATTGTAATGTTGTATTAGAATGACACTTGATATAGTGTAATTTCTTTTTTTGTTTATGACTTGATCTGTTATATCATCTGTTGTGTCGAATAAAGTCTTGGAATTAAAAAAAAAGAAGAAGAAAAAAAGAGAGCGAGAGAGAAAGAGGAATATGAATGACCTGACAGGAAAATGTCATCCTGAATAACATGACTTTCGTGCTGGAATTAGGATGATAACAAATAACAAAATTCTTAATTCTCCATCCCACTCATACTCGCACCCAATCAGTCTGTGGGATACAACACTGTTACAATGAAGCACAATGCTTGAGGAATCATTCCTCATCTTCCATCTAGCATGTTGCAGCTTTCTGGGCATCACATTGAATACAACTTCAGGTCAGTTAACTTCTGTTTGTATCAGTCGTCCATCTGTGACATTGGTTTAACTTGCTTGTTTGTCCCACTCCTGCCCAAAGATAGACACTAAAAGATGGAGTAACCCAGCGGGGACAGGCAGCATCTCTGGAGAGAGGAAATTAATGACATTTTGGGTCGAGACCCTTCTTCTTCTGTGTTACTCCAGCTTGTTTGTGTCTATCGTTGGTTTAAACCACCATCTGCAGTTTCTTCCTACACATGTATTCCTGCCCTCTCCATTTCTCAACTGCAACAATTTTTCTGAATATGTTCTCACTCACTAACTGCTCCCAATCACTCATTGACCTGATAACCTTCTTTTCATCTTATTCCCTGGTCACCTCAATTTTATCCTGTCAGAAACATCTTACCCATCCACCCTCCTGCAGCTTTACAAGCTTCTTTAACCCCCTTCTCAATCCTGACAAAGCATATTTGACCTGAAGCATTAACTCTGTTTTTCTTTCCACAGATGTGGTCTATTTGACCTGTTGAGTGCTTTCAGCAATTCCTGATTTTATTGCAACAGAAATGTTTCCATCGGATTAAACGGCATTCTTCAATTGTACAATATAATGAAAACGGATTCTTGGTAATGTGTTCCATGGTCTCTATAGACATTGAAGCTTTTTTATTTGGTTGAACTAATATAAAACAGCAGAGTAGCTATTTCATCTAGAGAAAGAGAGAGAGACTAAAAAAGGGAGAGGAAGTACGGGAGAGAGAGAGAGGAAAGAGAGAAAGAGAAAGAGAAAGAAAGTGCAAGGCTTGAATAGAGTGGATGTGAAGAGGATGTATCCACTAGTGAGAGAGTCTCGGTCTAGAGGACATGGCTTCAGAATTAAAGGATGTTCTTTTTGGATGGAGATAAGGAGACATTTCTTTAGTTAAAGGGTGATAAATCGTGGAATTCTTTGCCACAGAAGGCTGTAAAGGGCATTTCAGTGGATATTTTTAAGGCAGAGATAGATAGATTTTTGATTAGTATGGTTGTCAGAGGTTATGGGGAGAAGGTAGAATGGGGTTGAGAGGGAAAGACAGAAAAGCCATGATTGAATGGTGGCGTAATCTCAAAGCCAAATGGCCTAAGTCTACTCCTATCACTTATGATCTTATGATCTTATGAAAGTGAAAACAAGAGTGTGCGAAAGAGAGACCAGGATTGTCCATTGGTGCAGCAGAGTGACATAGTATGGTTGTCATTGTGTTTGCTATGTGTTTCATGATGTGAAAACAGCCCTATTTGACCAAAGCTAATGGCTAATGGAATAAGTGACAAAAACTGGCCAGAAAGGTCCTCAATGGAATAAGTGACAAAAACTGACGAGCAGGAACTGTCATCATTCATGATGCAGTAGTTTGGTGATTCAAAGCAAAATCCTCTGTGGGAAATGAGATTGAGAGAAGTGAGAAAGTAAATGCAAAGAACATGATGGATTTTGATGAGCTGCTGAACCTTAGTGATCTGTAAGAATTTGAATTCAGTAACAATAAGTGACACAAAGATAAGGCAGACCGCATAAAAGACCAAGAAACGGATTGCATTCAGAGGGTGGCACGTTGGGTGCAGTCCTACAGTGCCAGAGACCCGGGTTTGATCCTGACTTTGGGTGCTGTTTGGATGGAGTTCGTAGGTTCTCCCTATGACAATGGGGGTTTTCCCCGGGTGCTCTAGTTTCCTCCCACACTCCTAAGACATAGAAGTTTGCAGGTTAATTGGCTTTGGTAAACATTGTAAATTGTGCCCAGTGTGTCGGATAGTGTTAGTGTACGGGCATCACGGACAGTGGGTTAAAGGGCCTGTTTCCTCGCTGTATCTCTAACCTAGACTAAACTAAACTAAAGAAGAATGGGCTGCGTGGACAATGCTTCCTTCTTGACTCAACTTTGCGCGACCAGTTTTACCATTTATATAAAGGTTGAACAAAGCATGGTCAGCCATTCTTGCTTCCCTCTCAACTTCAAGAGGAATTTAGGATATGCTTTCCTGTTGCCCTGAAATGCCACCCATCAGTCTTCAATGCAGACAGGATGAAAAATAGGCCATGCAAGATATTTCTCAGTCTCACCGAAAGTGGCTGAAACTGGAAGAGCAGTGAGCCCAATTGAGGCTTTCATATCTATGAAATGAACAGGAAGCCCTTGCCATCGTCTCATTGCTAAATTTCTGCCTTTCAATTTTATTAAACCCTTGTATCACTGCAAAGCCCGCCCGCTCCACCTCTCTAAACCTACTGGGTCCTGATCTGATGGCTGCAAAGCATCTAAATCCCACAATTTTACATGCCCGGGCTTGGCTGAACTCACATGATTCTTCATGCAGTTGCAATTTAAAATCGCCCTTCAAAGTAGAAGGAAAGGATTTCAGGGAAAAAATCAGTAGTTCCTCCATTTAGAACCTCTGAAGTGTAATCATGGCTGCAATATCACAGGTCTTTCAGGAAATGGGACAACCTACCATATTCCATATTGCCATGGGATTGTTTAAAGTTTTTGTTGCACCATTGGAAGAAACAGCTGCAATTGATAGTAGTAGTGCAACTGGGTAACTCAGCAGTGGGCTTAAAGAATTGTTTACAATGTGTGAGTTTAAGTAATTCGCCTATTACCTATATAGTTTATTTTAGTTTAGTTCAGAGATACAGAGCGAAACAGGCCCTTCGGCCCACCAAGTCTGAACTGACCAGCAATCCCCGCACATTAACACTACACTTCACACATTAGGGACAGTTTACACTTATACCAAGCCAATTTACCTACAACATGTACGTCTTTGGAGTGTGGAAGAAAACCGAAGATCTCGGAGAAAACCCAAGTAGTCATGGGGAGAACGTACAAACTCCATACAAACAGCACCCGTAGTCAGGATTGAACTTGGGTCTCCGGCGCTGTAAGTGCTGTAAGGCAACAACTCCACGGCTGCACTATCGTGCCGCGTAGGGGAATGCCTCGATTTAAATATGCATACCTAGTTGTTCATGTTAATTATAAGGATACTGAAAAGTCACCAAGTGAGGGAACCACCTTCCAAATGTCAGTTTCAACACTGCATATATGCACATTTGCTGCATGCATACCTGTAGGGTAATGCACAATATTGCTGCTTTCTTATAGAAAGTTGCTGAATTTTCAGGAATTATGATAATTGATATATGAATACTCATGCAGGATGGGTATTTGACAATCTCTCAGTGCAGAAAACAAAGTGGCAATGAGTCAAACCATTCATTATCACTCGTCCTTTCTAAATTCTTTAAGGTCTATAAATACTCTAAGGTCTACAACCCAGACCTTTCTTTGGATTTTGAGAAATCGTTCATTTCAGCAATAAACCTCTCCAATATTCAAACTACCACTGTAAAGTAAGTCAACATGCTGAAAATTTTTCCGCGACCTAGCTGATGCCCCGAGTATTCGGGAACTTCCCTCGACCATGAAGGAGAGTTCCAGTATAGGACCTCATAGGACCTCCTAGGACCACATGTCAACCATGCTGCAAGTTTGAGTGGAGGGCAAACTCTTCTAAACTCGCAGATTAGGTTGCCGCAGTGGGACAGCCCCTTAAGTTAGAGGTGGGAACTGAGATTTCAGCAAACCTCTCAAAATATTCTTCATAAGTGTCCTGCTATAACCCGTTGTTCAATTGATTAGAATGGACCTTGAGCAGTGTCCTTGTGTCTCAGCTGCAGTGATGAAGAGATGAAATCTGACTTTGACAATGGTGCAATATGGCAGCATGTTAACCTTGCCTGGGACTCCTTGTTTTACTGTCTGATTGAACTGGAATCTCATGCATAATTTGTTAGAACCAAAGAATAGCAGATGCTGGTTAACAAAGTATAGATAGGAAGTGCAAAAGTAACTTAACGTGTCAGGCAACATCCTTGGAGAACTTGGATAGGTGACAATTCAGGTTGGGACCCTTGGACTATCTCTGACACCAGTCTCCCATTTCTTGATCTTTCTGTCTCCATGAAAGGTGACAGAATATTGACTAACATTTACCAGGAACTCACCAACTCCCACGGTTATCTGGACTACACTTCCTTCCATCCTACCTGTTGCAAAGACACTATCCCCTACTCTCAATTTCTCCGTCTCCGCCATAACTGCTCCCAAGATGAGGCTTTCCATTCATGGACATCCAACATGGTATCTTTATTTAGTAAATGTGCATTCCCTCCAGCTGTTGTAAATGTATCCCTCACTTACATCTTCCCCATGTCCCATAGTTTTGCTCTCACTCCCCCTCCACCCACATGGAACATGGATGGAGTTTCCCACAGGCTTCTCCTTTCACCAGATCAGCCTCCGCATCCAACATATCATCCTCTGCCATTTTTGCCAGTTTCAATGTCATCCCACCACCTATTACGTCTTCCCATCCCCACCCCTTTCCGCCTTCTGCAGAAACTGTTCCCTGGTATTTTCCCCAGCATGGTTATATGGTTATAACTGCAGGAGATGTAACATCTATCCATATACCTCCTCCATCTCTATTCAGGAATCCCAGCAATACTTTGTAGAAACAGGCATTCACATGCACCTCCTCTAACCTCATCTACTGCATCTGGTGATCCTGATGTGTGTTCCTGTACATCGTCGAGACCAAACATGAACTCAATGATTGTTATGAGGAACACTTGCGATCAGTCCACTAAGGCCTGTTGCATCTCAAGTTGGTACATGGAGTTAAAATGTACCAACAGAAGATCCAACAGGCCTTAGCATACTGATTCCCATTCCCATATTGACCTTTCTGTTCTGAGTCTCCTCCATTGCCAGAATGAGGCCACATGTAAAGTGGAGGAACAGCATCTTCTATTCCAGACCGGTACAGCACAAGAACAGGCTCTGCAGCCCACAGTGTCTGTGCCAAACACTGATCCCAAGTTAACCATATAACCATATAACAATTACAGCATGGAAACAGGCCATCTCGGCCCTACAAGTCCATGCCGAACAAATGTTTTTTTTTTCCCCTTAGTCCCACCTGCCTGCACTCATACCATAACCCTCCATTCCCTTCTCATCCATATGCCTATCCAATTTATTTTTAAATGATACCAATGAACCTGCCTCCACCACTTCCACTGGGAGCTCATTCCACACCGCCACCACTCTCTGCATAAAGAAGTTCCCCCTCATATTACCCCTAAACTTCTGTCCCTTAATTCTGAAGTCATGTCCTCTTGTTTGAATCTTCCCTATTCTCAAAGGGAAAAGCTTGTCCACATCAACTCTGTCTATCCCTCTCATCATTTTAAAGACCTCTATCAGGTCCCCCCTTAACCTTCTGCGCTCCAGAGAATAAAGACCTAACTTATTCAACCTATCTCTGTAACTTAGTTGTTGAAACCCAGGCAACATTCAAGTTAAACTCATTTCGCAGGCTGTTGGGAATTATATATATTTATGAAGTCAAAAAGCAAGCAGAAGCCAAACTGTAAACACAGTGGAGAGGTGCATCATAATCAAAGAGACATTACTTGCTTATCTTTTCTCTGCACATCAATTAGTACTTTGCAGTTTGGTGTAGTGTAGTCTCTGAAGTAATTCCTCATTAATCATTCACCACAGACAACTTTAACCATGAAGGAACGGTTGCACCTCTAATTCCCAGCAATTGTCGGCTGGTCTCTGTGGAAGCTGGCCACTCTGGGTTAGTCGGTTGCCTGAAATTGAACGTTGGGCTTCCTCATCCCAATTCTGCAATGCTCAGCTCTGCATAGAGCTAGGTTGCCACATTTCTGTTATCCCAGCTGGTGGCACACCTGGACAGCAGGAAGAATGGTATGTTACCACAAGAATTACAGAGCAGTTTTGCTTGCTAGCCCGCATTGTGAGTTTATTTTTAACAGGATGCTTGTGAGGAGCATTATCAGAGTGCTGATCCCACTATAACCCACTTTCTGCAGCAAGACTTTCAGCTACACTCATGAGAGAGATGTAGAGAAAGCAGTTCTGATTGCAATTGGGGAATTCCTCCCACCCACCCTGTGGGCTAGTCACGACCACTGTGCACATCTTTGTTTGTCTCAATGCCGACACTTGTCAGAGATGGATGATGAGGCGTTTTGTCTTTTTTTAACAAAATGTAATTCATTATTACCCGCCACTGGAGCAAATGGGTGGCATATCTGAAATGCAACTGAAGGGCTGTGGTTGCCAACGCCTGGGTTAGATGGCAAGCGCGGATCATTCAGGGACAGAGCAAGATACTTACAATCAGAAAGGCCCTGTGCAGTGCGGGACTTTGCCAATAACTGGGAGCAAGTTCCCATTAGAAGATTACACTCTTGTCTATGTTGGATTGGAGTGCAAGCAACTGGCCATCAGAAGATCAATTACTATCAGAAGATCCAGCTTTACCAAAAGCCACCAAGAACTATTTATCAAAATGTCTAAGTTACCCTTTGCGATGCACCAATGCTCCTCCCAGATATTTCCTTTCTAGAGGGCCATCCTGGTCATGCCTCCCATAGTCCTGCCTTCATCTACCAGCCGGTTGCCACCTCCTTTACTTGGGTATGTTGCAAAACTTACCTTCAGCGGCACTGCAGTTCCGCCCGTGCGCGCGACTTTGGCACCTTTGAGAGGGGGGGGGAGGGGGCGGGTTTAAAACGTGATTTTCTCTAGGCTATTGAAATCGACGTTGTTCAGCCTGCTTAATTGCTGACGAAAAATCGCTGTGAAATTCGTTCGCTGCAGCTATTTTTAAACTAAATTGTGTAGATTAAAAATCATCCTCTAAAGCCACGAACGTCGACAACGGGGTGGATCTTATGTAGGGGACAAGGCAAGGTAGGTTGTTTATTTTTACATTAAAATGTGCTTCTTAAGATCTCTTTATTCAAAATTTTAAGTTGCGAGTACGTGACTTGGGGGCCCATTCAAACCCACAGTATCTTTCATGCCGCATATGAGCATCAAATCCACCGCAATGGCAACGTTCGAAACCATCGCGTTCCAGAAAAACCCACTCGCAAGCTGATTTAAATGGCCATTAATTTACAGCAATTGAACACTAAATCCCTTCCATTTGGCCTATAAATTAATGTCAATGAGATTTAAAAATCATGTTTTATTGTGAATTCTTGTGTGAATGTTCTTTGGACACTTAGGCTATTTAAAAATGGTAATCTTTTCTTAAGAAATGGATAGATGTTTAGATCTAGCAATTGAATTTTGGAATTAGCTACAATTGGATAACTAACTAATTATATGCTTTAATTTCAGGTCATCCAAGTAAGATTGTTTAATATTTGTTTCAGAATGCTTCAATCTATAATAACTGAAAATGTCTTTCAGTTCTCTTAATTTTTAATAACGTTATGGCCATTTCACTCTCCTTGATCACAACTTTTGTGTTAAGTCAATGGAAAATCAATAGGGAACAAGATGCTACTTTCCGAGTATGCAAATGGCCATAACATTTTTTAATACTGAAGATATGAAAGTGAATTTGGTGTCAAATTAAACTTTTTTTTATGCTTATCTGATGGGATACATTTCAGACTTGATTTTTAACATCTCAAAATTGTGTAACATTGCTACTTTATGGTCAGGTGATATAGTCCCTATCCACAAGTGCCACTCCATGTGCCACGGAGTGCCAGACATCTTCTCATCAGGTACCATTTTCTCCCAGTCAAAATGGTCTATTGAATGCTGCTAGATGCCAAGCTGAGGGTGCTTTCACCTCTACTTATTCCTATGGATATGGACCCCTGAGCCATCTACCATTTTCACTGCCACTCACATGCCATGTATTACTGCTCCTGTACCAGGCATCTCTTCCTCTGCAGGCCAGCATTCATTTCATACTGACATCAAGTGAGCATCTCATCCATGGCGTGGAACTAGACCTAATGTTGCTCCTCATCCTTTCCTTCTTTCTGCAATTCTTTGGCATTTTTAAATTAACATTCCTTGAGTCATCGAGTCATCGAGTCATGGAAACAGGTCCTTTAGGCCATCGATCCTGTGCTGACCAACAAACATCTGTTTTTATTAACATATACCAATCCAAATTTGTTATCCCCATATTCCCTTCAACTCCGTTCCAGAATTTCACCATTAACCAACACACTTGGGGCAACTTGCTGTGGCCCATTAACCAATCAACCACACATGTCTGGAATTTGGAATGAAATAAGAGAACCAGAGGAAATTCTTGCTGCTTAGGAAGAAAGGGCAAACACTACACTGACAGCACCAGTGTTCACGATTGAACCTGGGTCTTTGTATCTCTGAGGGTACAGCTCTTCTATATACACCACTTTGTTGCCCAATTAAACAATGTCAATTCTTTACCTACTCTGACCTATTGCATCCACTTCTCATGGCTTTTTTTTCTGCAGTTAGCTTCTTCAATCAAAAATAAAATTAGAAGTTTATTCATGTTAATTACCTTTGTACCTTATAATTCCACAGTCACAATTGAATTTTGATAATCTATTTGTCAATGTAATACTCCCATTCCATTATTTTAAAGATCTGAATTATATCCTCATTCTGCCACTTTAACTGAAGGATATTATTTTAGTTTTGTTACAATTTAAAGTCAAGGGGAAAACATTCACCAAGATTGTTTTAGGACTATGGGATATTTGATTTCCACCTGAGAATTGTTTCGACCTGATGTGGCTTCGGTTTAATTTCTCATTAATGATGTCAACAGTGCAGTTACTTTATATTGCAGTGAAATAATTAGGGAAGTAATGTTTGCAGTTTTTAATTGACTCAGCATTATTATTTAAAAAATAAACACTATAATTTTCAATTACGTTCAAGAAAAAGTTGGAGGAAGATCAGGCATGGATGAAAATGGTTGCATTTGTGCAATGGAGTGATAGGAAGTGGATTAGCTTCATGATCTGTCAAGCAAAAATTTCTGAATTTCAGCCAACTCATTAGAACCAAGTTTCAAGACGGCATTTTACTTAAGAAACAAGGGGAAAAATAAGAGAGAACGTTCTTTGTACCAATTGGTGACAGTGGCTGATACCTGGTTATTTCATCCCAGTTGCCTGGTTGTTTCATCACACTGGCCTGTCCCACTTTCACGACCTAATTCACAACCTTTTTTACTTGTGGACATTTTTCATAATGTTGAAAAAACGCCCCGCCTACTTGATGCCACGAGTACTTACGACGAGCATCACGACCTGCTACGACCTACCTACAACCTCCTACAACCTACATACGACCTCCTACGACCTCGCGATGACCATGCTGCGAGTATGAGTCAAGGGCAAACTCGGCAGAGGTCGTGAATTAGGTCGTGAAAGTGGGACAGGCCCTTATGGAAACTCATGAATGTCAACGGGAAAAAGTTGAACACCCATGATTCTGCTATTAATGTCAATTATTTTTTGACATTAATTCCTTCTCTGTGTAATACACTCCTTCAGTTTTAGCCATGCTGAAAACTCAATGCTTTTTCCTGTGGACAATATGTTTTAATCATACATCAGATGTCCTAAATATTTGCAACTATTGAGATCTACTCTGAATTATTACCAGATTACCTTGGTCAAATACAACCATCCATCTTCTTCCTTTCTTCCTTTCCTGGTGTTGTGCTTTGCTTTGCAAGCCCACTGTTCTTTCTCCCAGCCATGATCATTCTAAATGGATGGCTGAGATGTGCACCAATCAATTCCTGGGTACAATTAGGCGGTTTGGAAGTCAGCAAAAAACACAACAGCACCTGCTGTCCATTGCCATAAACAAATATAGAAAACAACTATATGGAGTCGTAGTGACAATTAGAAGAAAGAGGCCAACACTAGCATGTAGATGCTTGATCACTCTGAACGGCAACTGATAGGGAGTTCCTCATGGTGCGTACAGCCCAATCATGTGTCTGAGGTTAAGAGAGGGACTAGGCTGGAGCCTGAGCTCCAAGAAAGTACATTTGAATCATTGTATGTCTATGCCTCATATTTGCCACAAACCATAACTGATGATATTAGTTGTAGAACCTCCCAAGGAGCAAAAGGCACTGTGACTCATTGTGGGAAAATTAGTAAAGAATATTTGTCATTAAGCAATATAAGAAGATAGTAGGGCAATGAATTGAAAGACTGGTTAAAGTAATGGGCATTCAGGAGCTTTTTAAAAGAAGGGAGAGTCAGAGAAATTGAGAGATTTAGTGGGGAAAGTCCAGAGTTTGGAAGGTGCAATAGGCACGTCCTCTTCTAGTGCAGAGATGATCAAGAGGCCATAATTGTAGGAGTGCATGATATCTTGGAGGGTTGTGGACTTGGCGGAATTGCAGAAATGAGGAAGAGACTGAGGGAAAACATGAAAGGATTGAGAGCTGTTACGCCTGGCTTAACTGGGATCTAATGTAGATTAAGTTTGGTTAGAGACCATGGAATGGAATTTTGCTGAACCTCAAGTCATGAAAGATAGAACGAGGGAGACTGGTTAGCAGTGCATTGATATGCAAGAGTCGGGAAAGGAAAATAACATTTGATGAGCTAGAAAAAAGGAAACAAGTGGAAACAATAAATTTGCAAAGGTGGAGATAGGCTTAGTGATGGATTAGATATGGGTCCAAAGGTCATCTTAGGCCAAATATGACTCCACAGTTGTGGACAGTTTAGTTTCAGTTTAAACAGTTTCTAAAAAAGGGGAACCCGGGAACAGAATTTTGGGGCACTTTAAGGAAAATGGGTTCCCTTAAATAATTAATGTTTGCTCACTCAACATTGAATGCTTGATATGCAGGGTGACAATTCAAAGTTATTACGTGGTCAATGGTTTAAGGGACCAATTGAGGTAATGAGATAAAGCTGGGTGTTGGCCACAGTCATATAGACACTTGATATAATTGTAGAGTGATTCTTCGATGAGAAATCAGAGGTTGGCACAGATAATCGTTGTGGCATACAGAAGGTATTAGCACGATGGAGGAGGAAGAACACTTGAGATAATTCCTCGACTATGATTAGATAGATAATATCAAGTAAGCCAAATGGATTATATCAAAGAGGTATTTAATGATGGGCGAAAGTTCATTAGTGTAACAATTATTCCAATGTCATCGGTGACATTGATAATAGCTGCCTCCTTATCGTGGAAAGCATGGAAATCTATTTGAAGGGAATCAAAGAGTTTTAGGAAAGAATGGATAGAACTGATGGTCAATAACACATTCAAGGACTATGGAAAGGAACGTAGATTTGAATGCACATGAGCTGCTTCTTTTCCCAATATGGTGGCTAATGCAGACACTGCATATAGAGTTCATAAGTTTTAAGTTATAAGAGCAGAAATAGGCCATTCGGCCCATCAAGCCTATTCCACCATTCAATCATGGTTGATCTTTCCTTCCCTCTCAACCCCATTATCCTGCCTTCTCCCCATAACCCATGACACCCGTACAAATCAAAAATCTCCACCTTTAACTTATCCATTGACTTGGCTTCCACTGCCTACTGTGGGAATCTTCTTCTTTCGTGTGGCGTGCACAGACTAAAGTTGTTGGACAACTTGTTCTATTTGATCTTCCGTTTGTGCACGTCGAGTTGATTGCATTAGTCGAAACAGGGCAGACCACGTGAAGGTTGCAATCTTCCACCCCACTGTGGCAATGAATTTCACACATTCACAACCTTCTGACTAAAGAAATTCCTCCTTATCTCCTTTCTAAAGACAATTCCTATTATTCCGAGGCTATGGTCTCTGGTCCGACACTCTCCCACCAGTGGCAACATCCTCCCGCATCCATGTGGAAAGCTAATTTATAGCCCACATATGTGGAAATCTAAAGATCTACATTGCAGACAAATTGATTTCACTGAACCTAATTTTACCCATGAACTAAGTGGAGATGTGGAATGTTATAGGTGGTTATTTAAGGAAAAGAGCCATAAGCGAAAGTAGTAATGGTGAGTGCACTGTGATACAAGAGAAGTATTGTGAACAGACCAGTTAGGACAAATACCTAAACGGATTAATAATGGGATAACAGTCAAATTCAAATTTGTCATACTTTTGCTGAGGGTTTTTTGTTATTCATTAGCTGAGCCTATGCCATGGTTTGTTTAATCAATTATAGAGTAATAAAATTCCTTATGTGATCCATATTATTTTCATGTATTTTTAATTGTACTTAAATATTTGAACGCTATGCTATTCATTGAGATTATGATTAAGTTCTACAATTTCTTCTATAGCTTGTTGAAAGCTTAGTTCAAACAATGTTTCTTCATCTTCTGCAATCCCTTAGGGTTGTGGATGACTGCCCTAGGGGGAGGGGGGCAATTAATTGGTGCAATGACAAGCAGGTCCCCAGGTGACTGAAGACCAGGTTTTGCGGCACAAATCATACCCACAAATGTGGTCAGGCACACACACACTCACTCCAAGCACGCAGGCATAGCCTTTTCCCTTATGCCCCTGTCCCACTTAGGAAAACTGAACGGAAACCTTTGGAGACTTTGCGCCCCACCCAAGGTTTCCGTGCGATTCCCGGAGGTTACAGGTGGTTGCCGGAGGTCGCAGGTAGTGGAAGCAGGTAGGGAGACTGACAAAAACCTCCGGGAACTGCACGGAAACCTTGGGTGGGGCGCAAAGTCTCCAGAGGTTTCCATTCACGTTTCCTAAGTGGGACAGGGGCATTACAGTTTTTCAAATGGAACCGCTCCCTCAAATCTCCTCAGTTTGGTCAATTAATCCTTCCCCTTGCTACTTCAGTCTCCTTTCCAATTCCTCCAACCGCTTCCCTCTGTTTTTATCCTCCTTCTGTGCCTCTCCCTTCACCTCCTTCCGCCTTCAGTCACCTCCTCCCCCGTCTCATTATTCCACCTCTCACTCTCACTTCTCCATGCAACGGTCTACTATCGTCATAACCTCCCAACACCAGAGGGCAGCAGCCGTAGTGTACAGTCATTCAGAATAATGCAAGGCCTCTGCTCTCACAGGATGACTATGCCTCTGAAGATAGACACAAAACTCTGGTGTAACTCAGCGGGACAGGCAGCATCTCTGAAGAAGGGACACGACCCGAAACATCACACATTCCTTCTCTCCAGAGATGCAGTTTGTCCCGCTGAGTTACTCCAACTTTTTGTGTCTATCTTCGGTTTAAACCAGCATCTGCTGTTTTTTCCTACACATGACTCTTCCTCCATTAGCTGGGTTATTTTGTACCTAGACTTGCCAGCTGACTACTGATGACTACGTGCCCACCATCTCTCGACAGCAGGATGCAGCTGGCAGATAGATAAAGATTCTCCACAGGCGATCTGCGACTTCTGGGTGAGACCATCCACATTGCGCCATGTGGCTACAGGGTGTTGAGGATGGGGTAGGTAGGGGAAGCCAATTGGGAAATAGCCTTGATGAGAGATAGCAGCAGCAGTCGATGTGTAACAAATCCCTTGGTGAGTGCGAGTTACCCAGTTGCAATTTTCATTTTGGGCTTGATGTGCAGAGAATTGGTGGAAGCTCAGAGGTTTCAACTTTAAATTTGCAGCTCAATAGTAAGATAATACTTTAAAGTTCTCCACCGCAAAAGGGTTCAGAGGTGAAAATAATCCTGGGTTGTTGCCAAACTTCTGCTTCAACAATATTGATTGAAGTCAAACACGGTAGAAAGTGAATAGCCTATGATGGAAAATAAAATGTATTCATTATATTTAACAAGATCATCAAACAAAACTGTCTGTGCATGCAAGTAACCATTGTATTTTTACATTTACATGAAACTCTGTGATGAACAATAACCAGGAGCAATATTAGAATTAGGAGCGCATCTCATATTAAGAGAACTGAAATTTGGGATTTTCTATGCTGCTCCCTGATGACAATTGTGACCTTGCAACAATAGATAACACAAGGAATGTGATAACAAATAAAATATATTGGGACTGACGTGCAAGTCACTATGATGAAAGTATTACTTCTGTGTAAAAATATCTACCTGTGATTTTGAGGGTAGATTTTGAGGCTCTTGTCCTCAGGGATGATATCAAGCAGTCTGAGTGTACGTGCCGTAAAAATATCTAGATAATTAAAAGCCTCATCTTGGCCACTTCTTGTTTGTATTGTTGTTTGATTTTAGAAAAAAATGCTATCACTTACGGCTGTGATTTTTGGCCATCTTACTCAGTCCACCTCCGCTCATCAGGTGCCGAGGATTTTTCCCATCGATGAAAAATAAAAGAGTTATTAGTGTTTAAAAAATGTTGAGGTTCTCTCCCCTGTCAACCACCGCCATGAAGGCCACACTCCTGGATGGAGTGGATGGAGGGGCTATAAAACCCGAAAGTCTGGACATGGCTCAGTTGCTGCAAGATGGCGAGGGAAAGATCACGACTCTCACTTTGAGCTGGAAATCTACAGAACACATAGTGTCTACTAACCTGTGAGTGCCCTTTATGTGATTTTTAATATGTTTTTAAAATGTGTTTTTTAAAATGTGCTTTTGCAACTGTGGCTTTTGCAACTTTGGCTTTTGCAACTGTGGCTTTGGCAACTGTGACTTTGGCAACTGTGGTTTTGGCAACTGTGGGATTGGCACCATTGGCTTTTTACATCTGTGGCTCTTTGCAACTGTGGCTGGAAGGAATAAACACTTTATTAGGTCCGACCGTGTTTACTGCAAAAGTCTTGCTCAATTCGTGATTTCTGCTTATAATACAGGTCACGCTGATTGCGTCATTTCCGGTGAGTGCAGAGGCCATGCTGAATGCGGAAGTGTTGCTAACTGTGGAAGGCCCACAATGGAGACACCGCGCTCAGCCGTTTGAGTATTTAAAAATATATGGTGTGTGTTGTGTGTGTGTGTGTGTGTGTGTGTGTGTGTGTGTGTGTGTGTGTGTGTGTGTGTGTGTGTGTGTGTGTGTGTGTGTGTGTGTGTCTGTGTGTGTGTCTGTCAGTGTCTGTGTGTGTGTCTGTCAGTGTGTCTGTCTATGTCTGTGTTTCTTTCTATGTCTGTGTGTGTGTATGTGTGAGTGTCTATGTATGTGTGAGTGTCTGTGTCTGCGTCTGTGTGTGTGACTGTCTGTCTGTGTCTCTGTCTGTGTGTCTGTCTGTGTCTGTCTGTGTCTGTCTGTGTGTCTGACTGTGTGTCTGTCTATGTGCCTGTCAGTGTCTTTGAGTTTGTGTTTGTGTGAGTGTGTGTGTGTCGGTCTGTGTGTGTGAGTGTCTGTGTGAGTGTGTGAGTGCCTGTGTGAGTGAGTGTCTGTGTGAGTGTGTGTGTGAGTGTGTGTGTGTGAGTGTGTGTACTTGTTTGTGAGTGTGTGTGTGTGTCTTTGTGTGTGTGTGTGTATGTGTGTGTGTGTGTGTGTGTGTGTGTGTTTGTGTGTGTGTGTGTGTGTGTGTGTGTGTGTGTGTGTATGTGTGTGTGTGTGTGAGTGTCTGTGTGTGTGTATGTCTTTGTGTGTGTGTGTATGTGTGTGTGAGTGTCTTTGTGCGTGTGTGTCTATGTGTGTGTCTGTGCATGTCTGTTTGCGTCTGTGTCTGTGTGTGGCTGTGTGTGAGAGTGCGAGTGTCTGTGTATGAGAGTGTATGTGTGTGTGTGAACATATGTGTGTGCACTCTGCTTGGAGTGCTGTGCTGTGAGGTTGAACTTGCAGCCTGCACTCCGCTTCAAGTTCTGTAAGATTGGATTTGCAGGCCTGCACTGAATGATGACTTTTGAGGTAACTTCTCAGATTTTCTTAGTTAAAATTTGACCGCTCAATCCCTCAATGCTGCCTGCACTCTGCTTGGAGTGCTGTGAGGTTGGCCTTGCTGCCTGCACTCTGCTTGGAGTGCTGTGAGGTTGGACTTACTGTCTGCACTCCGCTTGGAGTGCTGTGAGGTTGCACATGCTGCCTGCACTATGCTTGGAGTGCTGTGAGGTTGGACCTGTGGCCTGCACTCTGCCTGGAGTGCTGTGAGGTTGAACTTGCGGCCTGCACTCCGCTTCAAGTGCTGTGAGATTGGATTTGCAGGCCTGCACTGAATGATGACTTTTGAGGTAAATTCTCAGATTTTCTTAGTTAAAATTTGACTGCTCAATCCCTCTATATTAAACATTTTTTTTTAAATATCAACAGCAAAGAGTCATCAAGAGGCAGTGAGCAGCAGAACACAACAAGAGACACAACAAGAAAGAACTTAATAAATCTCATCTTTAACATTTAAATTGTTGTTATATTTTAAGAATCATTCACATTTTAAACTTTAATAAATCATTTTTCCACTTGCCATGACTTCATGTTCTTCATCACAATGGGAACCTAATAGGTAGGAATGGCTGCACTGTCAGAGAGCCACTAAGAGTGAATGGGGGGGAGGTTGAGGGGAGATGCGTGGTGGGGAGGGGAATGGCAAGGAGCAGATGGGGGGGGGGGGGGGGGGGGGGGGGGGGGGGGGGGGGGGGGGGGGGGGAAGGGAGGAGGGGTGGGGTGAACTGAGTGAGCCACCACACCAGCTGCCAGTGACAGGACTGCCAGCCCACCAGCCATGAGTATGTGAACTGTCAGCCCACCAGCTGTAAGTGACTGAAGTGCCAGCCCACCAGCCATGACTTAGTGAACTGCAAGTCCAGGAATCCATTCAGTCCACAATGTCCATACTAGCCCTCTGGAAACCAGTCCCTTCAGCCCACAACACGCATACTAGCGCTCCAGAGATCCACGCAAGGATAGACTTTCCTCCTTCATTGCTGTGATCGGTAAAAAAAGATGAAAATGTTTATAAATTGATTGTCCACCCTACCTCCCTTCTCTCACACACAGTCCGTCACCTGTTTATGGCAGAATTTCCGGCACTTTCTCAGCTGCCAGCCCACCAGGCCTGAGTTACTGAGCTGCCAGCCTGCCATGCCTGAGTGACTGAGCTGCCTGGCCGGAGTGAGTGAGCTGCCATGCCTGAGTGACTGAGCTGCCTGGCCGGAGTGAGTGAGCTGCCAAGCCTGGGTGACTGAGCTGCCAGCCCAAGAATCCATTCGGCCCACAATGTCCATACTAGCCCTCTGGAAACCAGTCCCTTTGATCCACAACACTCATACTAGCGACCCAGAGAGCCCCCCGTCCCCCCACTGGCAAGCAATATTGGAATTGGTGGAGAGGTGGAATATTGCATTGGGGGACCAGCCCTCCCATGTGAAGCTGGGACCCAATGGGTCCCACTTAGTCTAGTTGTTTATAAATCCTCCTTCATTGGAGACCCAATGAAGATGCAAAAAATAAGTTTAAAAAAAGGGCAAGATCTCAATACCAAAGCTAAGAGTGCATCTTAAACCTTGTTTCAAATGGAAGATAGACATAAAACGTTGGTAACTCAGCAGTGCAGGCAGCATATCTGGAGAGGAGGAATAGGTTATGTTTCGGGTCGAGATCCTTCTTCAAATGGGATGTCATCTGTAGAAATAATTTTCCTCTCTTGTAGAACTGGTATAGCTGCAATGCATCAAACCTTATTTAAAAATAATCTGTATTCCATCTGCCAGTGAACAATGGCAGTCATCACATGGCTCACTCTGAGAAGTCATGATTGTGGCAGCAAATTGGCCACTAAAGCCTCCTGGTCCTCAGGGCAAGAAATCTGGAACACACTTGCAAGAAATGTGCCGAGTTAACTTCATATATGAGATTAATGGGCTCTCATTCACCAAAAGTGCGGAGGGATATGAAGCTAAATGATTGTTTCCCAAATTAGCCATGATCTCAGGGAAAGGCAAAAAAAGGTTGAAATTTGAAAAATACTACTTTTCTTCCCAGATCTATGGGAGCCGCTGCCTCAAAGTTATCAAGCATCATCAGAGACCCACACCACCCTGGCCACACTCCCATTTCACCCCTGTTATCGGCAAGAAGGTATTGGAGCCTGAAAACTGTAACATCCAGGTTCAAGAGCAACTTCTTCCCAACGACCCTCAAACAATCAAACATGAAGATAGACACAAAATGCTGGAGTGACTCAGTGGGACAGAGAGCATCTCTGGAGAGAAGGAATGGGTGACATTTCGGGTCGAGACCCTTCTTCAGACTGATGTCAGGGGATGGAAATACTTGGATAAGAAAGTGTAAGGTGTAATAATAGAACAAAGGGAATGCAGATCAAGGAAAATGTAGAATAGATCATTGATAGCTGGGAGAAGTTAACAAAGCAAACAGAGATAAAATGTAGTCAGAGACAATAAGACTAGTCGGAGAACTGGAAAGGGGAGGGGTGGAGAGAGAGGAAATACAATTACTTGTCCATTGGTGATTTCTTGCAAAATAAACACGTATTACCACAACGCTGAAGCAAAGAACCGCCACCACAAATTAATTCACACAACATTTTTAGCAATTCCTTGGCTGTCTGCTCATCAGCCAAAAGCTTTTCACTGCACCTCGGTACACGTGACAAGAAACTGAACTGAACTGAACCCTTTTCACTTTATGCAACTTCTTAAACAAGTCTTAAACAAATTAAACTGCCCATAACTCTCCACACTATTTCACTCTATTTCAATCAGAGCTTTGTCCTTATAAAGTCTCTAACCCTTCAAGATCATTCTGAGTCTAGGTGGTATGCAGCATTAATTTTGCTCCTCCATTTACAGAGTTAATAATAGTTCAATTTCCACATACATTCCTAATTGTTGCTTCGTAATCTCACAATGGATTCCATGGGCCTGGGCTGGTCCATATTATTTAATCTATTCTGTGCAATTAACTGTGGTGCTCACAATGGACACAGTCAAGGGCACATCATATGAATGTTATTCTTTTCATAACACTTCACTGCATTATGTTTCCACTCCAGTCTGATCACATGACCATTTCTATCAACATTGCCCACGATTGCAACAGTAAATCACTTCAACCTACTGAGCAGCTACTTATATGGTAACTGCAATAATCTGTGATGTGAAAGGCGGCTGCATGTCCTATCCACATGAATGAAAGCAGTTCCCGCTTGTGTATGTGCTCCCTTTAACATTTACGCTACTTCTTATGTTTTGACAATTTGTTACCTTTGTCAGGTTTTGCATGGAGTAGATATACTGTCTCCAACCAATTGTTTATCTCCCCACCCAGGACCTGTCCAATACGCGCGTACTTCCCTCCCTCTATGCGATTCTCCATACTTGCCACATTCTCTTTACATCAGCCCAATCTCCTCCCTCTGTCAACTTCCCCACAGCTATCAATGAACCATTCCACATTTCCTTATCATCATCTGCTTTGATCTGTCCTTTTTTAACACCTTACACTTCTATACCTCTAGACACCCTCTCCCCTGACTGTCTGAAGACGGGCCTCGACCCGAAATGTCACCCATTCATGTGTTACATTCTTCACCCATCTTCACCCATCTGACCTTCTCTATGCCCAGCCACTTCTTTCATTTGGATCCTCTCTTCCAACCTAATCAATTTTCCAACCCTGCCCAGTCCCCAGCATCCACCTGTTTCTCTCCTTATCCCTGCCAGATCCTCTCTCCACATTCCTGATCCTCTCCTTACTGACGAGATCCTCTCTGTCCTCGCAACATACATTAACCTTTCTCCTCTCATCCAATAATCACTCTACTCAACAATTCTCTTTCCACCTATCTGATCTCCCCCTCACCTTTTCCCCTCCCACTACCACCACTAATCGTCTCACCATCTAAATGCCTTTTTCAGTAACAGTGCAATTTATTAGCTGTAGATTGTTTTTTAATTGGATTGGTCTTGTGCATTACTTCAGGTCAAATGAACACTGGTCAACAATAGAAGGGAAATACAATAGAAATTGTCACAAGGCAATGATATTTCCTTTATTTTTAATTATCCATTAACTGTCGGCCAGCGGCATTTAATGTGGTGTCAATCAAGTGGACTGCTTTTGCGAGATGTTGTCAAGCTTGTAAAACATTTTTAGAGCTACACGGTTCCAGACAAGTGAAATGTGATCCATTTGTTGATCCTGTACAACTGCAGTAGGACCTCCTTGCTCCTATATACAAATCCTCTTGCTGTGAAGGTCAACATGCCATCAGCTTTCTTCACTGCCTGGTGTACCTGAATGCTTACCTTCAGGATATCTAGGTCTCATTGCACCTCCCCTTTTCCTAATCTGACACCATTCAGATAATAATCTGCCTTCTTGTTCTTCCCACCAAATTTGATAATCTCACACTTAGCCACAAAGCTCTCAATAGAGTCCAAGGCTATTATATGGGCAATGCCTCCGGAGACACAGAAGCTGTCAGTCTGGCAATGTGGTTGGAAAACAGAGGGCATAGCTGACTGACACAAAATGAAGAGATTGTCTGGGCAGCCCAGCTGTCTGGCATTGAACATTAAAACTTTCTGCATGATTACAGGCAATTTGCAATTTTATTTCATGAATCTCTTGTGATTCTTGTACCGTTCCATATACTCCAGGTGAACTTTGTGTAATGAGCCATCATCAGACAGCCCACAGTGTTCACAAATCCCATGCATGTACTGCCTGCATCTCTTAATTCAAGAGGGAGATAAATACTCCTCTTTGTAAACAGAGAACCTCTGACACCTCCTTAACACAGGGATCAACTTCATGCTTGGCCCCTGGCTGACAACGCCACCAGGATCTGCCCAAAAATACTTTTAAAGTGAAGAACCTGCCACCTTCACAAAGACAGCTCGCATGTGGCTCTGTGGCCACTGCTCCGCCTGCAGTCAGTGGCAGATCTCAGCCATCACTCCTGTGAAATATTGGAGACTACACCTGCAGTGTTACATGCCCAGGTATACCAATACACAGAACATAGAAAAGCACAGCTCAGGATTCAAAGTTTTCAAAGGTTTCAAAGTTTCAAAGGTCAGTTTATTGTCACGTGTACCAATTAAGGTACAGTGATATTCAAATTACCACACAGCCATATGAAAAAAAAGCAACAAGACACATCACTACATTAAAGTTAACATAAACATCCACCACAGCAGATTCCTCCCATTCCTCACTGTGATGGAAGGCAATAAAGTCTAATCTTCTTCCCTCATTTTTTCCCCACAGTCGGGGTAGTCGAACCATCCGCAGTCAGGGCGATCGACGCTCCCGCAGACGGCGGTCGAATCCCCCACGTCAGTGCAATCGAAGCTCCTGCATCAGGACGATCGAATCTCCCACCTCGGGGCATTCAAAGCTCCTGTGGCTTAGAGCTCCCGATATCGATCTCTAACCAGAGACCATGAGCTTCATGATGTTAAAGTCCTCAAGCTCCTGTGGTTGGAACTCAGAGATCAATCCCTGGCAAAGGGATCGTCAGCCCCACGATGTTAAAGTCCCGCAGACGCCCGCGGTTGGAGCTACCCGAAGTCCGTCTCCAGGAAAGGCCGCCAACTCCATAATGTTATGCTGCAGATGGAGATATGATACAGAAAAAAATTGCATCTCCATCGACGTAAGAGATTAGAAAAAAAGTATCCCCCACCCAAACCCCCACACAAAACAAACTAAAGAACACTAAAAACATTTAACACATACTGAAAAAACCAACAAAGAAGGAAGGGACAGACCGACTGTTGGCGATGCAGCCGTTGCTGGTGCCACTCGGTAGAATTAAGCCCTTCTGCCCACAATGTCTGTGCTGACCACAATGGCAAACTTCCTTGTTACTGTTTATGCTTTCCTGGACAGGACGCTATTGCTCCTCTTCCTGACTGAAGGCCTCGCACATCCTGCTGCTCATCCTGTTGGAGGCCCACAGGAATGTTCATAAGTTCATGTGACAGGAACAGAATTGGGCCATTCGGCCCATCAAGTTTACTCTGCCATTCAATCATGGCTGATCTATCTCTCCCCCACAGCCCCATAAACCCTGACACCCGTACTAATCAAGAATCTATCTATATCTGGCTTAAAAATATTCATTGACGGCTTCCACAACCTTCTGTGGCAAAGAATTCCACAAATTCACCATCCTCTGACTGAAGAGATTCAACCTCCTCTTCTTCCTAGATGAATGTCCTTTTAGTCTGAGACTATGACTTCTGGTCCTAGAGTCTCCCACCAATGGAAACATCCTCTCCACATCCACTCGGTCCAAGCCTTCACTATTCGGTATGTTTCAAAGAGGCCCCCCATTCTTCTAAACTTCAGCGAGTACAGGCCCAGTGCCATCAACCGCTCACCATATGTTAATACACTAATTCCTTGGATAACTCTCGTAAACCTCCTCTGGATCCTCTCCACCACCTACACATCCTTCCTCAGATATGGGGCCCAGATGCACATGAGTGTAATCAACCCGACTAAATCTTGAAGAGAACAAAAGGTGCAAGTTTTAAACTAAACTCCTTCCAAAGCACTATCCCTCAAGTTCACTCTGTTACTTTTTCTCTCACCTGCTTAACCAGAGCTTTTTGTTTCCAATAAATTCTACTCCAATTAAATCACCAACAAATCTCTATGCAAGTGAGGGTCTTCGTCAATGGGACAATTAGGACGCTGCTCCTGCAGTCCGTGGAGAACAGGAAGATCCCTCACAGACCTAGATTTTGCCAACGACATTGCACTACTAGCAGAGTTGAGACACACCCTTCAAGAGATGACAACTGCTCTGGAGGAGAATGCATCAAAGGTTGGATTAAAGACCAGCTGCCAGAAGACTAAGACCATGAAGCCTGGAGACCAGCAGCTAATAGTCCAACTGATAATCAATGGGGAACCTGTGGAAAACACTACAAGATTTACCTATCTTGGCAGTATTTTCGCAGCAGATGGAGATGTAGAGGTCGGCATCAACTCCCGAATTGGTAAAGCTGCATGAGTCTTCAGAAGAATGCAGCCAATATGATCTAGCGGCGTGATATCCAAAACGCCAAAAGGCAAGCTCTTCCAGTCTGTAGTCCTCCCTTCAGCCGTCTATTCCAATGACATGGAAAATGAATGAGAAGATGAAAAATAAATTGGATGCATTCCAACAACGCTGCTTGAGGAAAATCCTGAAGACTAGCTACAGAGACACATCACGAATGAGGAGATGCACCGGGAAGCTGCAACAAAGCCTCTCAGGCAGGACATAGAGGTACGCAGGATGAAATTTGCAGGACATGTACTCAGGATGTCACCAGAACGTGCACCGATGATAGCAATGACATGGCAACCTGATGGAAGAAGGAAAAGAGGCCGACCAAAACTCACATGGAGGCAAACATTCTAGAAGGATTTGGAAGTCCGGGACGCTAACCTATCGAGGGTGGAAGACGTTGCACAAGACTGAACAGAGTGGTGAAAGCTTGCTGCCCAATGCACTCGACAGTGTGGGAGGAACTAATTCTAAGTAAAGCCCTGCAGTCATTGTCAGGTTTGACATCCATAATTAAAAGAATGCTTTAGCTGAATCATCAGGATCAGCATTAATCTGTGTTACATAAGGAGTGGCATGACTAACTAACTACTCTGGCCATTTCAGTCAATGCATGTAACACATTGACTACTGGGCTGTCCAATTTGCTGAGCATCAGAAATCATGTTAAGAGTGTGACTATGTGGTTTGTGAAAAAACATTTGGGAGAATGAGCGCCATGGAAACCACTTCTCCCGAGCCTGATTTAAAACCTGAGCTTTATGATCAGGAGTCCTGGCCACAGTGTGAGAAGTTCAGTAATCAGAGTTGTGTGCGTGTAGGGGGAGTTCTTATTGAGATAAGTTCCTCGGTCCTTCACAAACCAAAAATAATTTAAAATAGCCATTTGCTTTAGGAGCTCACAACTGTCTTGATGGATCAGCTGCCAGGTATTCCACAAGCTGGGACTCTCCTTCCACCAGAGTTGTGACTTTTGTCAATTTCGTTAGGTCCCTCTCTGGCTTTGTGAATCCAGGCTCTGCAGTTTGAAAACTGTGGGACTAGATCAATGAGGAAGGTGCTTCTTTGATTCTAATTCTCTATCTCCTGATTTCTACCAGGAAACCATACAGTGTTTACATGAACAAAGCAGAATTATCCAAGGTCACTGAAGGAAGTGGACATGTGAAGGGCATAGGAATAAACTGTAGATGCTGGTTTACATTGAAGATAGACACAAAATGCTGGAGTCACTCAACGGGATAGGCAGCATCTCTGGAGAGAAGGAATGGGTGAACTTTCGGAACGAGACCCTTCTTCAGACCTGAAGCGTCACCCATTACTTCTCTCCAGAGATGCTGCCGGATGTGTGGAGAGAATTGTTTCAAAGAAAGTTAATTATCTTTCTATAGTTTTAATAAATCCAAATTGCACATTGGCATTTCTACAATGTGGGAATTACGCCTGTTAATCATTTAAATGATGTTCCTGTACTTTAGTCAAAAAAAAACATTTTTATATTTCTGGGATATGAATTGTGAGAGAAAAGGGAAACTTTTCTCCACCATTACTCTGCGAGACCCTCATCTTTCTGTTCTGCACAGTGCCTTGCACGTTTTAAAATTGCTGCCCATATATATAAATAACAATAATTTGATATTGCAATTTAAAGAAAACATTTAATCTCATCTCAGAAATTCCAGAGAGATTTGTAATGATTATCCTTTGTAATTCATTTAAGTACTTGGACTGAATATATCTATATAACTAAAAGTTTCATCTTGACCACTTCCTGTCTACGCTGAATATTGATTTTAGAAACAATGCTACCCTATATTGCTATGATTTGTGGCCATCTTACTCACAGTCTTCCTCCGCTGAGGCAGACCTGAGGATTTTTCCGTTCGATGAAAAATAAAAAAAGTTATGAGTCTTTAAAAAATCTTGAGATCTGCTGATTGGTCCACACGCCTGTCAATCACCACAGAGAAGGTAACACCCCTTCCGGGGGGGCGGGCAGGACTATAAAACCGCGGATGCCTGGATAATTCACTCTGGAAGATCGTGAGGAAGAGGCCACCACTGTCAGTCTAAACTGTGAATCAACTGAACTGTGAGTCTGCAATGTACTTGCAATCAATGATTTCTTAACCCTTAATGACAATGCAATGAGTTGTTTGGCAATTTGGTGGCTTGCACTCTGCTTGAAATGCTGTGAAATTCAATGTGGTGGCCTGCAAACGTTGATTAAACGGGAATACGTTGAGGGAATATGTGAAGAACCCCGCTAGGACGCATGCGTGTCATTCTTCAAAGCAGCGGTGTGAAATCACAGATAACTGTATTGACTAAAAATAGTAAGATTAGAGAAGAGATACCAGTTCAGGATATGATCAAGGGTGGGAGCGGAGGGCACGTATTCCCTCAACGTTCCTCCTCATAAAATAAAGATCAAACTTCAAACTGGTAAGTTCTCGTTTAATCTTACCATTTTACTTCGGAGTCACGTGAGTGACTACGTGAAGATTTTAAAGCTCTGTGATTTCATGCCGTGGAACGAGTCCATGCATCACATCTGCCTTGACTTTTGGGGAGAATAGAGTTAACATCATTAGACATCAATACGATATTGAAACCCAACAGTAAAAATATTAACACCAATTATAGCCCCTATTTATGGGTATATTATATTACAGAACTTAAATTTGTTTCTGCAAATGTTCCAGGTTCAATGACTGGTTTGTTATAAAATCGTTGGAAAGTTCTTCCATTGGCCATCCTGTTGTCTTGAGGATTTGGTCCATTGGTACGTCCAACTTCATAGCTACCAATGTAGCTGCAGCCCTGGTGGAGTGAGATTTGAAATGCTAGTGTCCACTCCAGCCTTTTTAGGACTTGTTTTAGCCATCTAGAGATGGTCTGGACTGTCACTGTTTTGAATGGCTGTTAGTAGCTGATTAAAGTGACATTTCGTCCCTCTGATGATCTTAGTATATTTCATGTATGATAGTAAGTGAGTTATAATACAGAGACGACCATCTGTAGGGTAGGCTCTGAATTCTGTTTTTTAGGCGTGTTGACCCCTGTCTGTTCTGTATGACTATTACACTGATGTAAACCTTAAATTCCAAATGAATTAATCATGTTGTCCAACCTTATTTTCTGTGGTGACTGGACCTTTTGTGGCGTGACCAGGACCATCAGCATGACTGTTTTCATAGTCAGTTTCCGTAGGAACAGAGCTGTAGCTGGAGACCAGTTTCTTAACATGGTCATTACAATGCTCACATCCCATATTTGGGAGTACCTGGTTCTTGGGGATTCATTTTAAAATGCCCCTTATGAGTTTGTTTACCAGGGTTTGTCCCAACAGAATGCCGCTCTGTACCTTCGATAGGTATGTTGACAGAGCACTTCTGGTGCAGTAGATGGCACTATGACTGAGCCTCTCATCGTAATGGAGGCTTGCCAGGAATTCCAGAACAGACGGGATGTTCATAGATCTGTGGGTGATGATTATAGTTGTGGCAGTACTTCCCGTACCTAGATGATACCAAGTACTGATGTTTGGGCGGACTGTCTGTGACCCGCTGAAATAATTCCGCATTCGGTCCGTCAGTCCCAGGTGTAGAAGAGGTGCTTTCAACTCTAAATAAATAGGTTAATATATAATAGTGACATGGGTAACTCCCCTTGTTGTGGGAAGACCCAGTAAGTTAGGTCTATGATGGATGGTGATGTATGGTTCTGACCCGGGTTGCTATCACAAGGACCCATGGTTGCGTAGGGCATCAGGTGTTATCAAAATTCGAGACCTGGAGTCTATAGTTTCTTCCTAAATACCCGACTGATGAGGCAAAGGGAGGGATGCATAAATGATCCCCCAATCAGCGAAGATACATCTGAACCACTGCCCCAGGTTCTGGCTCCCAAGAACATAATTTGATAACTGGTAAGAGCATGGATGTGAATCTGGTGTTCCATACCGTGCTGTTCCAGCAATACATATTTTATCCAACATCCATACAGAGTTTTTAGACTTAGCGTGACCTGTTGTCTGCCACTAAATTCAGTTTCCCTGGGAGTTGGAAGCTGATATCCAATCTCTATCTGGATATGCTATTAATCCAGATTAATAGAGACAGTAACTCTAAGACTATTGCCACCATCACAGTGAGGAGGTGTTTGGTGAACTCACTGTGGTGGATGTTAGTTTGTGTTTATTGTGTGTTGTTATTATTACATGTATGGCTGCAGGCAACAACATTTTGTTCAGACCAAAAGGTCTGATTGGCAATAAAGGATTCAATTCAATTCAATTCACAAATAGTGTTGGCCAGATAGTCACATGGTGTCGATATGTTTCTACCCATATGGTTGACATATGCTACCCGGTGGTGTTGTCAATTTGTAGACTAACATACTGGTGATATAACCCAAAACAATATGACTTAAAGCCATGACTAGCTCTCACTTCCCCAGGTGTTTATGCCCAACGTTAGTAGTGATGCCTCCTGAGCATTCCATCTCCCCCACAGCTGGAGATGGAATTAGTAGCATCCCAATCCAAGGCCCATCAGTATGTGGTTCCATAGATGGGTAACTGTGTTTGGTTAGGAACAATGCCTAATGTATGTTCCACCATTTTTGTACCATAGTGGCCTCTGTTGGTTGCTTCATTAGTCTGTCAGAATGACCCCCCCATAATTTATTGAGTGACGCGTGTCATGCTCTGTACTATGATTATGTAAAGGTCTGATATCATGTGGCTGTCACACAGCCCCTAATGCCAATTATTCTACTACCAGTCTGATGGATGGTTAAGTTCAGTGCAAGCCTCCATAAAGGCTGTACCCTTTCTTACAGCAAAGTCACTGCCATGTGAACTGTGTTAACGGTGGACCACAGACGATCTGTTGTGTTAAATACATCTGTGGGCACCTCCAATGAGTACTATATAGCAAGCATATTTTAATACGATGCTTGCCATGTAGTACCCTAGGATCAATACCTTAGTTGCACCAATGGTTCCCATCTGTAATGAATATAAAGTACAAAGTATTCAAATTAGTCAATCTAAGATGTAGTGGCAACCACCTCTATATTATGATAAGGATATTTAGGACACAAATTCCTGTGATACGTGTTGGATGTCCTCCATAACTCCTATAATATATGGGCACTGTAGTTCAGTATGCGCTTTAGTTGATTCTTACCCATTAAGCATGAACATTCAGTTCGGTACATGCTGAACTGGAGGATAATGGAATGAAGAATTCTAAGGTATACCCCTATACTTCTGAATTTTAAGTGTCGGTAGAATAATTCTATGCATACAGATAGATCTGTTATCCCCCACCAACCTCCCTGGTTACTATTAGTAGGTTTGTTACTATTTCGGCATCCTCCGTGGTCGTTGAGGTGCCGGTGTCTGATGAGGGTAGCACATTTCCCAGGAAGTAGTTTTTAAGACGTTCCTTAATGTGCCCCAGAGTTCCCTCTATGTGAAGTTCTTTCCCTGTTAAGATAAGATACCTCCAAATTTTAATATTGGAGGTTGGGAGGTTCCAGGTTAGCATATAAGGCCAGTGCATCCTGGTGATCTAGTGTCATGTCTCTGTTTATAGTGCAACCGATCCCGTCCCGCTGTTAGGACTTAGAACTTTCTTTCGTTTCAATTCCCTGCCCTACTATGTTTTGGTTGATACTGGGAACATTCAGGTTTTGCAGTTCCCTGATGGTAAGTGTTTTCCCATAGGTTTTCTGCACCCTAAGTGTACTAGGGGTATGTTCTGCTCCCCTGTTCAAGTGCAGCCCAAAATTGACCCCCTATACTCCCCTCTGATGAGGGAGAACACTGTGCAGCCCTACAAGAGGTACTGCTGTGGGACTTACTAGCTGCCCCTCTGTGACTAGTCGCCATCTCATGGAGCTGCCACTTACCTGCTCCAACAGCTGCTCCAGCTGGTCCCGATGCTCTCGGGCACCCAACCGGCTCCAATGCACATGATCACTGGCCATCGCGGCTGCTCCTGAAGCCGTTACTCCTGAGGCTGCTCCTGCTCCAGTTCCTGCAGCCACTCCATCCGGCTCCAATGCTCACGGGCACTGGCCGTCACGGCTGCTCCTGAAGCTGCTCCTGTTCCAGCTCCTGCAGCCAGCCCAGGATTGACTCTCGGTGTTCCCCTCTGATGAGTGAGAAACTCTGTGCCACCCCACAAGGAGTACTGCTGTGGGGCTTATTAGTTGCCCACTGTGGCTTTGCCACTTTGTAGTATTTTCACTCTGCAGCCACACAAGGGGTACTGCTCCTGCAGCCGGTCCAACCGGCTCCAATGCTCTGCTCTCGGGCACTGGCCGCTCCCGGCTGCTCTTTATCCTGCATGCTGCAGCTGCTCCAACCGACCCCGGTGCTCACGGGCACTGGTCGCTTGCGGCTGCTTAATTTGTCCTGCAGCCGCTCAAACCGACCCCCATGCACACGGGCACTGGCCGCTCACGGCTGCTTGGGACCTCTTGCATCTCCTGCAGCCGCTCAAACCGACCCCCATGCACCCGGGCACTGGTCGCTCGCGGCTGCATAGTTCCCCGCTCCCAGCTGCTCAAACCGGCTCCCGTGCGCACAGGCACCGGCCGCTCGCGGCTGCTCCTAAAGCCGCTCAAACCGACCCCCATGCACACGGGCACTGGTCGCTCGCAGCTATTCAGAGTCGGACTCCTCGGAGTCAACGACTCTGTGTATGCTTACCTCTCCCGACCGGCTGGGGCCGGCGCGGGAGCGAAGTCGGGAGCGAAAGTCGGGCACAGCCATTCCCATTACGGGAGATCAGCATGCCGTTTGCTGCTGCTGCCGGCTGCCCGCAACTCCGCGGTTCTCCCCCGCCAGCTTTCCCGCAGCCTTCATGGATCCATTCCATGTCTCCACCTAAAAGGTAAGTGGAAGGAACACAGAGTCTCTTACCTGCTGTTCCCGACTTTCAAATGTTGCCGCTAGGGGAACAACGTTCCCCCTGCTGTGACTCGTTGCAATGCGTGTAGCGATATGACACGCATGCGTCCTGGCGGGGTTCTTCACGTAGCCACTCACGTGACTCCGAAGTAAAATTCAACGTGGTGGCCTGCACTCTGCTTGAAATGGAATTTTAAGGAATAGTTGTGAGTGAACTGACAGCCCACCAGGCCTGAGTGACTGAGCTGCCAGCCCAAGAATCCATTCAGCCCACAGCATTCATACTAGCTCTCTGGAAACCAATCCCTTCAGCCCACAACACCCATACTAGTGCTCTGGCCACCAATATTGGAATTGGTGGAGAGGTGGAATATTGCATTGAGGGCCCAGCCCTCCGGTGTGAACATAGGACCCAATGGGTCCCACTTAGTTTAGTATATTATAAATTGCGATTAAGGGATCCTTAGAGAGGATAGTAAGGGTAGTTAAAATTCCTTCTGATGTTATTTCTAAGTTATTACAGGTTGTATTTAGCTTTGTTTAGTTTAGAGATACAGTGCGGAAACAGGCCCTACAGCCCACCAAGTCTGTGTCGACCAGTGAACCCCACACACTTACACTATCCTACACACACTAGGGACAGTTTACAATTATACCAAACCAATTTTGTCTCCAAGCCTGTGTGTCTTAAGAGTTTGTGAAGAAATCGGAGAAAACCCACGCAGGTCATGGGGAGAATGTGCAAACTCTGTGCAGACAGCACCCATAATCATGATTGAACCCGGCTCTCTGGCGCTGTAAGGCAGCAACTCTATCACTGCACCACTGTACCGCTCATACAGACTTATTTTACTGTTCCTTTTGTTCCTCTCTTGGTTCCTACCTTGCTTTTAATTGATTCATTTTCCTGCTTTTAAAGTACCAGTAAAAAATAAACTAATTACAAACCAGCAGAGAGAAACTTCTGATTGGCCCAGAGTTGTCTGAGGAGTGATGACAGCAGTGTTGGGCTTTCCAGTGTACACCCTGGCGAGTTTACACTCTCGAAAAAACCCTGTATTAAAACATCCTGCAGATAAGCAACTGTCAAAAACACTTTCTAAAAACTCGAATGCTCCAGGAATATCCAGTTTTTAATGTTATTAAATTACTTGAATCATAGTAAACTTAGTAAATCTGAGTAAACTCCTAAACTTCTACAGGTGCACGGTAGAGAGCATTCTGACTGGTTGCATTGTGGCCTGGTTCGGCAACTTGAACGTCCAGGAGTGAAAAAGACTACAAAAAGTTGTGAACACTGCCCAGTCCATCACAGGCTTTGACCTCCCCACCATCGAAGGGATCTATCGTAGTCACTGCCTCAAAATCATCAAGGAACCTCTCCATCCTGGCCACACACTCATCTCACCGTTGCCTTCAGGAAGAAGGTACAGGAGCCTGAAAACGGTAACTTCCAGGTTCAGGAACAGCTTCTTCCCTACAGCCATCAGTCTATTAAACACAACAACGAATAAGCTCTGAGCTATGAACTGCAAAAGACTATTATTATTGCACTATATTTGTTTTTTGTTGAACTTTTTCTTTTTTTTCCTCTTCCCCCGTTATGTACAATGTTTACATATTCACATAATCTGTTGTACTGTAGCAAGTAAGAATTTCATTCGGGACATATGACAATAAAACACTTTTGACTCTTGACTCTTGAAATTATTAATTTATAGTGCCCATATAAATATAATAGAGACTACATCGGAATTGAAAAGCATTGTTCACAAACTTGGATGTCTGCCCTACTACAGATACCAGATTGTGTCTTATTGCTACTATATTACAAGTCTAATACCTAAAGACTTCACCAACACACAAGTCAAAATCACCATTATTTAAAATGCAACTTACTTCGTGATTTTAATATATAATCGTTATGCTTTATTTCCAACAATCTGCAGAGAAGATAAAATCTACCATAATTATCAATTTTTTCCTCCTAAATTGTCAACCTAAAGAATGTTAACACAATGCATGATGCATGATGTATCAGTTGAGACAGTCATTTTAGGAAATGCTTTGTCAGCATGGTAGCAGCCCCTCACCTTTCATTGACATGCAATGCTGGGTAAGAAGGGCTGTTATTTCCTTTCCGGTCCAGATGTGATTGGAGTTTTGACTGGCCACCTCTGCGCACAGCAGCTTCCAGCTTTTATTTCAATATTTCCTAAAATTGTAGATGGACACAAAACAGGATATATGGACAGTGATGTAGAGAGATATAGAACAAATGAATGAATAATATACAAAATAGTAACGATGTTAAAGGAAACAGTCACCATCTATGTCTCTTGTTTCCCTTTCCCTTGACTCTCAGTCTGAAGAAGGGTCTCAACCCAAAACATCACCTATTCCTTTTCTCCAGAGATACTGTCTGACCCGTTGAATAATTCCAGCTTTTTACGTCTATCTTCGATTTAAACCAGCATCTGCAGTGCCTTCCTACACATTTCCTGAAATGTTGTTCCTCAGGTCCACATCCTAATCAGGACATAGGAAGCTGCATTAAAATATTGGGTTTAATTGTAATTTCACTCGATCTTATATTCACACTTTTTATCTATCTCGTTGTCCTCTGTAGTTCTGTGTATGTGTTTTACAGGTCTGCATTCTTTTTTCTGCTCTTCAGTAGGTATTAAATAAAACAACTGCCTAAGTTTCTTTTCCTAGGTCTCCCCTCTTGTGCTTAATACTATCTTTACGATTTGTGGCTAAATAGGTCTTTATTTTTGTCATTCTATTTCAATCTATTTCAAGTGTTTTCAATACGATTGTGGTCATCTATTTGAACTAGATAGCCCTATTGGTTTTGAAAGATATCATAAGGAATAGTAGTAGAATTAGGCCATTCAGCCCATCAAGTCTGCTCCACCATTCAATCATGGCTGATCTATCTCTCTCTCCTAACACCATTCTCCTGCCTTTTCCCCATAACCTCTGAAACCTGTACTAATCAAGAATCTATCTATCTCTGCTGTAAAAACATCCACTGAATTGGCTCCCACTGTGGTGAAGAATTCCTCAGATTCACCACCCTCTGACCAAATAACATTTTCCTCATTTCCTTCCTAAAAGGGTGGAACAAGCTGCCAGAAGAGGTAGTTGAGGCTGGGACTATCCCAACATTTAGGAAACAGTTAGACAGGTACATGGATAGGACAGGTTTGAAGGGAGATGGACCAAAGGTGGGCAGGTGGGACTAGTGCAGCTGGGACATGATGGCCGGTGTGGGCAAGTTGGGCTGAAGGGCTTGTTTCCACTCTGTATCACTATGACTCTACTCCATAACTTATGTATATGTTCGATGTATCTTTCCCTCTATTAGCAAATGATCCTTAAACCTACCTGAGGAAGGCCGTGGTAATCGACTGGAGGAGGTTAAGGGCATGACTCTTATGGGGCCGGGTAGCCAGGAACCTTCTGGGTTTGCTACAGACAGTAGTTGGATGTCTCATGAACATTTCATGGGTTCAGAGTCGAAGGAAAAGAAAGCTGGAAAAGTTCTGACACAAAGTGCTGAGTAAATCAAACCATTATAATTCAAAAAGATAGGAAGAATCGTTGAATCTCAGTATTCCTGAAATCTCTCTGCACTGTTCATCTTGCTCCGTGAATAATATTGCAGGCAGTGAGCTGCACCCGCTGCTGGTCACGTTTTCCAGATTGGAACGGATTTTTTTGTTTTTAATTGATGGTTTCTTTGAACAAGTTTTTTTCTGTCAAACTTTACATAGAACACTAAAATCCATTTGTTGTTGAACATGTCGAAATTGGATTTTTTTCCCAGTTAACTGATATGTTTATTACCAATGCAGGAAACCTTTCTGCCTTATTTAATGAGCTGACCTATATGTAGTTTGCATGGATTCCTTAATTCATCATTATTTTCTTGAGTCCGTATATTATTTATCCTTGCTGTTTTTATTAGCGTAGATGACAACATTCATCATCTTGGATGTATTGTATCAAATTATATCGAATCTCACTGTGTTATACACAACATAAAAAGGCTGACTACAGCAGCAAGTCTGGATAAGAAATTTAGAAATAATATACTACTGGACAAAGATTTACTAAGCCTCATAAATAATATGGTAATTTTTTTCACAAATTAACCATAATAAATTGTATGAAACAGATAAGGTCACTTTAGCATTGGTAGAAGACCCTAATGAAATATGTTTATTCATAGGCAACCTTTTTGAAATAATTCTTACACACTCCTACAGTAACAGTATTGGCATGATGAATACATCTCTGCTCCTTCATTATCCAGTCCTGGCATTTGCTTTAGATGGGGAACGTGAATTGAATAGCTTTTTCTTGCACCATGCCTCCTTGTCCTCTGTTACCTCATCTCTAAGGATGGTTCTGCTTTGTTCAAAATAACAACGGCATGAATTCCTGTTTGCAGTGAGAATACTCTACCCCTTACTTAGTCAAGTCAAGCTACTGAGTGCTGGTATCAATATTAAAACACCCATTAAGTGATCAAATGGCAGGAGATTAAATTTGCACCAAAATCAGTCATTTCAATTATTTTCACGTGCAAAATGTAACTGTTCAGATTTGCCACGGTTAATGTGTTGCTGAGCTGTGGTTGGAATCATAAAAATATCATTATGCTAGGAAAAGCCCATAGAGGCTAGAATATGTGCAATCAGTATTCAAAATGGAACCCAAAGCAAGCCAGAGATCATGGAATGTTTCAGCGATGGCAAAGTGTTCATTTTTAGGTTGTCAATTCTGTACGTTCGACATATTCAAATCTAATGAGCAGCTTATCTGGGCCCAGAGCAGGAGAGAAATGAAGATGAAATATTTATTTGTGAAAAATATTACCAAAAAACCCATTACCTTCAATTTATCCACAAGAAGGTTTGATACATTCATATGTCTCCCTTGATTAGGAATTAGGTATTGATTCAGATGTATTTCTGTACAACCCCGACCATTGCTCCACTTTTACTAATGAACTGTTAAATTGGGAAAACTCCTCCCATATCTCTTTCTAATTACTTTGAAAAATAATTACTTTCAGAATTAAAGGAAGTTATTTTTGGAAGGGGATGAGAAGAAATTTATTTCGGCAGAGGGTAGTGAATCTGTGGAATTCTTTGCCACAGAACGCAGTGGTGTCCAAGGCAGTGGATATTTTTAAGGCAGAGTGAGATAGATTCGTAATTTTACTTCGGAGTCACGTGAGTGACTACGTGAAGAGCCCGCTCAGCACGCATGCGCGGCATTACATTTAAAGACAACAGCGGGCGGGAGTTAGGCACCCGCTACAACCCTGAAAGAAAGCTTTAGGTAAGTACTTACCTTCAGGTTAACAGCGACTCGCGTCTGTTTGTTGCTCCAGATGGAGCAAACCAGCAGATGAAAGCGGCCCCCATTGGACTCCGGGGAAGGAGTGTTCCGTTTCACGGAGCGGGGAAAGACGCCACCAGGACCGCACATGCTGCGGTCAACGGATGGGGAGATGCGCCGGTGCCAGTCCCGACGCAAGCGGCCCCCGTTGGACTACGGGGAAGGAGCGTTCTGTTCGCGGAGGGGGGAGAGAGGCCACCAGGACCGCACACGCTGCGGTCCACAGACAGGGAGCTGTGCCGAGTTCCAGTCCAGAAAACAACGGGAGTCAGGCGCACCCACTACAGTTAAAAAACGGACCATCAGGTAAGTTTACTCTGAGGTCAGTTTAACTGGCAAAGGAGAGTTTTTTGCTTTTTCCAACAGCCAAGAAAAAAGAACAGAACAAGACTCTCCAAGAAACCTGTCCCCAGCTCGGCTCCAGCAGACAGGCGTCTCATCAGTGGGGGACAGAGGGCGGTAGGACCGCCAACCCGGCGCTCCGCTATCCCCGACACCGAGCCGAGCCCAGTTCCGCTAGCGCCTGAGCAGCGGACTGGATGTCAAGACATCCGGCCGGTGGTATCCGATTCGCCGGACGGGGACGTCTCACCGCCCGCTTAGGGCAGAGACAGCCGCCTGAGCTGCATGGAGCAGCTCGTGGAGCATAAGCTCCAGCAAGACTTGCTTTATGGGGAGCAGTTTCGCAAAGGGAGTTCAGGCACTCCCTCCACAGTGCCTCATGCACTGGCCATTGCTCCTTCCTCATATAAGGACAGCTTTGGCGACCAGGGCTGGGCTGGTCAAGAAGAGGGGCACTGGCTGAACTACATCGGGAGTACGCTTGAGGTACAGGAACAGGAAGAGCTGCTGGGTGTGGCCGCTACGTGGTTTCACCACGAGCGAGATGGCTTCAGTCTTAACTGATGGCCAGCCTACTACCTGTCTTTTCCAAAAAACCTCTCCAAGACAGGTAGCCATGAGGCGTTGGATTTATCACGCCTCCCCTAAATTGCATTTACTCAAAGTGCCCGCCATTATTGGGGGATACATTGAGCAGCGCATTTCACCTAAATATTTTTTTAAAATGCATTTAATATCCTGACGTCGGCTATCATGTTCACCTGCTCATTCCAGAAGGGCAGGGTAGTATGGCAAAACACCTGACCCTACTGTTCAACGGTATACCCCATAACTTCTCAAGTGAAGTCACAAACCTGCCCTCATCTATGAAATTAACAGGACTATGAGAACGCCGACCTCACAAGCAGATCCTGCTACCTGGCACTTACCAAACCAGTCCTAAAAAACTGGACAAAGTGTTCAAACTATTCGGCACAAGAGGGCAGAGTCTGGAATGAGCACCACACTGAAGACCAGACAGCAGTACCTCTCTGCATCCACCAGGTGTGTCTACCTCATGGTACTGGTGAAACCACCAATCAACTACGTGGCAAGGGTATTGGGATAGTAGCAGCATTACCAGCTACTGAACATTGTACCTTTCCTATGAGCTGAGATACTAGTGTTCAAAACTATCTCCATACCTGTAATATGGGGGCAAATGGATTAATCTGGAGTGTTATCATGGAATTTATCGGCAGGAAGGATTATGGTTGGACACTTCCACCTGTTTTGAGTAACATCTTATGTGTCCTGATGTGTTACTGAGCTTGTAATACTTAGTGCCTATGTGAATTGACTTAAACGTGTTATATATTAACTTACTTAATTCTAGTAAAGCATGTGCTCAGTAATCCACCAAATTTGTATGATCGTTTATAAGTTAACAACATCACATGGTGGCATATACCAAACCACTTGGGCGGAGAACATCGATATTAGGTGACAATTTATTAATAATTGGTAACCGTATGTCGTCAAACATGTTTGACCATCAGTAACTCACCTATCAGGTGAGCTAAAAACTGTAAACATACATTTTAAACAAAAAATATTTGCTGAAATTACTAAGCAATATGGACACCAGATATCGATTCCTTATATCCATTTAAATCACCACGTACTAACTTACGTCACATGAAACCAATTTCAAGGCAGCGGCAATGGAGACATTCCCGCGTTTTGAGGGGTGGGGGGAATCTAAACTCTATGTTTCTCCTTTAGAAACATAGAAACATAGAAATTAGGTGCAGGAGTAGGCCATTCGGCCCTTCGAGCCTGCACCGCCATTCAATATGATCATGGCTGATCATCCAACTCAGTATCCCGTACCTGCCTTCTCTCCATACCCCCTGATCCCCTTAGCCACAAGGGCCACATCTAACTCCCTCTTAAATATAGCCAATGAACTGGCCTCAACTACCCTCTGTGGCAGAGAGTTCCAGAGATTCACCACTCTCTGTGTGAAAAAAGTTCTTCTCATCTCGGTTTTAAAAGGATTTCCCCTTTATCCTTAAGCTGTGACCCCTTGTCCTGGACTTCCCTAACATCGGGAAACTTTGAAGTAATGCCGCGCATGCGTGCTGAGCGGGCTCTTCACGTAATCCCTCATCGTAACTCCTCATAAAATACAGATCAAACTTCAAACTTGTAAGTTCTTGTTTAATCTTACTATTAATATGGGTGTCTGAGGTTATGGGGAGAAGGCAGATGAATGTTCTTAAGATGGAAAGATAGATCAGCCATGATTGAATGGCAGAATAGGCTTGATGGGACCAATGGCCTAATTCTCATCCCATCACTTATGACCTTATGACGTTATGACTTTGTGCCAGTGCTGTAGATTCCTGGCATGTCAAGGACAGTGTGAAATGTAGAATATGATAAATATCTTATTCCTCGCGCATTTTGTTTTTCTTACAAATTATTTGTCCACATGTGTGATATGAATACTTTTCTCACCCCATATTTATATGTTTCCACCAGAAACGAGAGGCTCACATCGATAATGGTAATACAAAAGACAGAAGGTGTGAATTTAAAATAAGAATTTACATCTGTAAGGTCTAATCCAGCTGCACGCCCTCAAATCCCGCTTCAAAGGAAAACCTCACCTGGTCTAGACTCCATGTACATATCCCCCTCATCTATATAATTAAAAGTCTCATCTTGACCATTTCCTGTCTGCGTTGTATATTGATTTTAGAAAAAACGCTACCATATATTGCTATGATTTTTGGCCATCTTACTCACAATCCTCCTCCGCTGATCGGGTCCTGAGGATTTTTCCATTGATAAAAAATAAAAGAGTTATGAATGTTTAAATAACCTTGAGATCTTCTCGCCTGTCAATCACTGTGATGAAGGTAATACCCCTTCTGGGGAGGGGGGGGGGGGCAGGACTATAAAACCCTGGATACCTGGACATGACTCAGTCACTCTGCAAGATGGCGATGGAGAGGCCACGACTCTCATTCGAAGCTGGGAATCAACTGAACTGTGAGTCTGCAATGTACTTGAATAAATGATTTGTTAGCTTTAATGAAAATGAAATGAGTTGTTTGACCTGTCACCCTGCCTGTACTTGAAACTACATTACTTTATTAGATCCGATTGTGTTTTGTTCAAAAATCCCGTTCATTTCATGACTTCCGCTTAGTGGACAGGTCGCGCTGATTGCGTAATTTCCGGTGAGTGCAAAGGTCGCACAGATTGCGGAACTGCCGCTGATTGCGGAGACCCCAAAGTGCCCGCTCTGAGCTGTGTGAGTAGAGTAAAATTCAAGAGCGTTTACAGCCATATATATGGTGTGTGAGTCAGTGTGTGTGAGTGTATGTGTTTGTGAGTGTGTGTGAGTGTATGTGTGTGTGTGAGTGTGTGTGTGTGTGAGTGTGTGTGTGTTGTGTGTGTGTTAATGTGTGTGTGAGTGAGTGTGTGTGTGTGTGTGTGTGTGTGTGTGTGTGTGTGTGTGTGTGTGTCTGTGTGTGAGTGTGCGTGTGTGAGTATCTGTGTGTGTGGGTGTGAGTGTCTATGTGTGTGAGTGTGTGTGAGTGTGTGTGTGTGTGAGTGTGTGTGTGTGTGTGTGAGTGTGTGTGTGTGTGAGTGTGTGTGTGTGTGTGTGTGTGTGTGTGTGTGTGTGTGTGAGTGTGTGTCTGTGTCTGTGTGTGTGTGAGTGTATGTGAGTGTGAGTGTCTGTGTGTGTGTGTGTGTGTGTGTGTGTGTGTGTGTGTGTGTGTGTGTGTGTGTGTGTGTGTGTGTGTGTGAATGTGTGTGTTTGAGTGTGTGTGCATTTGAATGTGTGTCTGAATGTGTGTGTTTGAGTGTGTGTGTGGATGTGTGAGTGTGTGAGTGTGTGTGTATGTGAGTGTGTGTGTGTGTGTGTGTGTGAGTGTGTGTGTGTGTGAGTGTGTGTATGTGTGTGCAAGTGTGAGTGTATGTGTGTGTGTGTGAGTGAATGTGTGTGAGTGTGTGAGTGAGTACGTGTGTGTGTGTGTGAGTGTATGTGTGAGTCTGTGTATGTTTGTGAGTGTATACGTGTGTGTGTGTGTGTGTGTGTGTGTGTGTGTGTGTGTGTGTGTGTGTGTGTGTGTGTGTGTGTGTGTGTGTGTGTGTGTGTGTGTGTGTGTGTGTGCTGGCGGCCTGCACTCTGCTTGAAATGCTGTGAAGAAGGCAGGCACGGGTGATTGATAGGGGACGATCAGCCATGATCACTATGAATGGTGGTGCTGGCTCGAAGGGCCGAATGGCCTCCTCCTATTTTCTATGTTTCTATGTTTCTATGTAAGTGGATTTGCTGGCCTGCATACCGCTTGAAGGGCTGTGAGATTGGAGTCGCTGCCTGCCCTCTGCTTGAAGTGCTGAGAGATGGATTTGCTGCCTGCACTCTGCTTGAAGTGCTGTGAGATTGGATTCACTGCTTACAGTGCTTGAGGTGCTGTAAGATTGGATTCGCTGCCTGCACTCTGTTTGAAGTGCTGTGAGATTGGATTCGCTGGCCTGCACTCTGCTTGAAGTGCTGTGACATTGGATTTGCTGCCTGCACTCTGCTTGAAGTGCCGTGATATTGGATTTGCTGGCCTGCACTCTGCTTGAAGTGCTGTGACATTGGAGTCGCTGCCTGCCCTCTGCTTGAAGTGATGAGAGATTGGATTTGCTGCCTGCACTCTGCTTGAAGTGATGAGAGATTGGATTTGCTGCCTGCAGTCTGCTTGAAGTGCTGTGAGATTGGATTTGCTAACTGCACTCTGCTTGATGTGCTATGAGATTGGATTTGCTGCCTGCACTGAATGATAACTTTTGAGATAAATTCTCAGATATTCTTTGTTAAAAATTGACTGCTCAATCTCTTTGTATTAAAATTGTCTATGTTTTAATGAACAGCAAAGAGACATCAAGAGGCAGTGAGCAGCAGAACACAACAAGAGACACAACAAGAAATCTGAACTTAATAAATCAGCTTTAACATTTAAATTGTTGTTATATGTTAAGAGTCATTCATATGTTAACCTTTAATAAATTATTTTTCCACTTGCCATGCCTGCGTTTTCTTCATCACAATGGGTACCTAATAGGCAGGAATGGCTGCACTGTTGGAGAGCCACTAAGAGTTCATGGGGGGGGGGAGGTTGAGGGGAGATGGACTGAATGTGTGGAGGGGAGGGGAATGGCATGGAGCAGAGTGGGGGAGGGAAGGGAGGAGGGGTGACTGAGTAAACTGCCACCACACCAGTCATGAGTGACTGGTCTGCCAGCCCACCAGCCCTGAGTAAGTGAACTGCCAGTCCACCAGCTGTAAGTGACTGAAGTGCCAGCCCACCAGCCATGACTCAGTGAACTGCCAGCCCATCAGCCATGACTCACTGAACTGTATGTCGAAGAATCCATTCAGTCCACAATGTCCATACTAACCCTCTGGAAACCAGTTCCTTCAGCCCACAACACCCATACTAGCGCTCCAGAGATCCACGCAAGGATAGACTTTCCTCCATTGTTGAGATCCACAAAAACGATGACAATGTCTAAAATTGATTGTTCACCTACTCCCCCTTCTTTCTCGCAGTTGGTCACCTGTTTTCGGCAGAATTTCTGGCAGTTTCGGAGCTGCCAGCCCGCCAGGCCTCAGTGACTGAGCTGCCAGCCGAAGATTCCATTTGGCCCACAATGTCCATACTAACCCTTTGGAAACCAATCCCTTCGGCCCACAACCGCGCTCCAGAAAGCCCCCCGCCCTCCCCCCTATTGGCCAGCATTATTGGAATTGGTGGAGAGGCGGAATATTGCGTTGGTGGACCTACGCTCCCATGTGAAGCTGGGACCCAACGGGTCCCACAGTCTAGTAATTAAGTAAAATGAACCAGCTTTCCAACTGTGCATTGATCTCCTTCATTTCACCTTACAGAGACCTCGATTGACATCTTTGTGCAATAATACCAAGTATTAATTGCATAGTTCTGTTCTTCATAGATTCATAACTGATAGGAGCAGAATTAGGCCATTCAGCCCATATAGTCTACTTCACCATTCAATCTCTCCCTTCTAACCGCATTCTCCGGCCTTCTCCCCATAACCTCTGATACCCCTTGTCCTCTCCTGTTATAAATTGTTGATTCAGAAAATTAAGTAATTATTCTCAACAGATGAGCTTGAACACTAAGGGAGCAACATAGAGGAGGTCAATTGAACTATGCATTAATTCATCCTTCTGTCTCAAATTCCATTTCTCCTGAACTATCAGCCATTTTTGTTTTCTATCACAGAAAGTCAAGGTCATCCCCTCTGTTTAGCAATTATGCAGCAAAGGTCTGCCAATACTCACAAAAACAAATATTAGGATGATATATGTAATGTTAATAATCATTGCCTAATACCTTATCAATCTGACCTTCAACCATCCACAGTCAAACTGATCATCACACATTAGAAACATTATTGGAAGATCTCCCCAATCAAACATTCATAAGGTCATAAAGTACTAATCAGGTCTTTGCACCCAAATATGGGAGAGTCACTCCCATTGCTTCAAGTTCTTGCTTTTACTCCCGGGGATCTCAGAGATTAGACTTCAACATATCAGCCCGAACTGGTAATTACCTTTGGCAGGTATTAACACTAAAATTGGGCAATGGCTTTTGCTGAACACTACAACTTCTTTACAGTTGCGAGAGAGAGAGCTGGCTTGATCCATCTTCGTGAGACCGTAATATTCAAGTGTGATGTGGCAAGCTTACTTGGATTTCAGTCACTCTCGGACTATAACGTAATGCCCATCAGAGCAAGAAGAATCAATGTTTGTTACATTGCACAACAATGGTGACCAAAACAGCTTACTTGCATTACTGGATGCTTGGGTTCTTTTCAATACTGAAGAATCAGAGAGAAGAAAGTGCACAAACTAATAAAATGTTACAGGTAAATATAATGAGCATGTTCTGAGAGCAATGGTGTATGTATTTTTACAATAAACTGAAACAGTTTCTTCAACTGAATAGGCACGATGCAAAGAGCAAATAAACATTTCCATGCAACATCAGACAAGATGTCATTTTTCTACTGAAATATTCATCGCACAGATCTTTGCCACTCACACAATAAAAAAATGTATATTATTAAATATATTTCATGCAGTAGAGGAGATGTAAACAAATGTGTTCGATTTTATGTTCAGATTTAAGTAATAGTGCTTGCAAAAAATACCTTCATTGAATAATGCTGGTGATTGTAAGGGATATCATCAAAAGCATTGAAAAATGATAGAGTATCCCGACATTACCTACTCATATAAATGATGAATAACTATATCACATAGTGAAGGGTGGATTATATGAAAAAGTTGTGTTGCTCAGATGTAATTTAATAATATGGAATTAAACTCACATTGCTTTACGTATGGACAGTGGTTTGCCTCATGGTGTTGACCTTTTTCTGATAAAGCCATGGCTTGGTGTCCATACGGATCGATGTATGTCTTCCTAAAAACAATGGAATTCTTCTGCTTGGACCTTCTGCAATTTAGTGGGAATGTGCATTCATCTGAGTGGGAAGATAATGCTCTGACAATTCCTTCTCAAATACTGAAAAATATCTGTGCAGCGCAGTTGAAAATAGGCTTAAACCAAGCAATATTGTGTCCATTTCCAAGCTTCTTCACGCAAAGGGAGATTTGACCCCTAATTTAACAATGGGATTTTTCTTTTGTGTGTGTGAAGGAAAATTTTCAGAGTATAAAACTGATTTCCACCAGGATTTTAAATTTCAGATCTTAGATGTGACAGATTGAATTTAATAATATGTAATTACCTATTATTAAATCTTTTACTTCTAAAATCATGCTACTTAAAATGCCAACACTCAATAGCATTATTTGAGCGGCTGCTCCATACCACCCTGTACCTTCTCTGTTTACTTTAAAATCTGCTCACATTTAAGCTTTTCTTGCATCCTCGATGACTCTTTTTGCATCCTTGTGGTTGTTGAATTGAATCTTGTCTACATGCAGCTATCTTCGTATGGTTCATATGGTTCATAAGTGGTAGAAGTTGAATTAGGCCATTCGGCCCATCGTCTATTCTGCTATTCAATCATGGCGGATCTATCTCTCCCTCCTAACCCCATTCTCGTGCCTTATCCCCATAACCTCTGACATAACCTCTGACACCCATATTGATCAAGAATCTATCAATCGCTGCCTTAAAAATATCTGTTGACTTGGCATCCACCACTTTCTGTGGCAAAGAATTCCACAGATGCACCACCCTCTGACTAAATACATTTCTCCTCATCTCCTTCCTAAAAGTACGTCCTTTAATTCTGTGGCTATGACCTCTAGTCCTAGACTTTCTCACTAGCGAAAACATCCTCTCCACATCCACTCCATCCAAGCCTTTCACTATTTGGTATGTTTCAATGAGGTTTCCCCTCAATGTTCAGAAATTCAGTGAATACAGGCCCAGTGCTGTCAAACGCTCATCATCGGTTAACCTACTAATTCCTAGGATCATTCTTGTAAATTTCCTGTTGATTAGCATGGTGTTAGGGCATAGGTCATAGATGTCAGATGTTTATCACATGGCTCACATCTGAGTATAGTAAAGTTAATTACATTATTTAACCAGACTTTGGAGGGTATGCATTTGAAGGGAATGAAATGCACGTTCTAGACTTCCTGTTCAGACTGCACAGATACCCTTTGTCAGTTCTCAATGAGAACCGTGATATCAAATATGGATTCACAAGTGGGCATGGATTGGGTAGGAAGGAACTGCAGATGCTTGTTTACACCAAAGACAGACACTGAAGATTGATAGTGTCTGTAGAAGGGTCTCGACCCGAAACATCACCCATTCTTTCTCTCCATAGATGCTGCCTGTCCCGCTGAGTTACTCCAGCGTGTTGTGTCTATCTTCGGTTTAAACCAGCATCTACAGTCCCTTCCTACACATGATCTTTATACAAGGTGGCCACAGAGACGGACAGCAGCACAGCCAGGTGTTTAGTTCAGTTTTGTTTAGAGATACAGCACAGAAACAGGCCCATCCGGTCCACACCGACCAGCGATCCGCACACACTAACATTATCCTACACAAACTGGAGACAATTTACATTTACACCAAGCCATTTAACCTACAAATCTGTACATCTTTGGAGTGTGGGAGGATGCCGAAGATCTCGGAGAAAACCTATGCGGTCACGGGGTGAACGTACAAACAGACAGCACGCATAGTCAGCGTGGGATTTCTCCCAGATCTTCGGTTTCCTCCCACACTCCAAAGACGTCCAGGTTAGTAGGTTAATCGGCTTGGTTTTAAATGTAAAAAAGTCCATTGTGTGCGTTGGATAATATTAGTGTGTGGGGATCGTTGGTCGGTGGGGTTTCGGTGTGCCGAGGGGCCTGTTTCCGTGCTGTATCTCTAAACTAAACTAATATGAGTGTGTCAAGGTAATTTTTCGAATGAGATATTCTATCAGATAGGTATTAAAGATCCTATGCTATATTCAGAGGAAAGATCGAAGTTTGCTCATCATTCTGGTTGATGTTTATCTTATAACCAACATTATTTCAAAGTTTATTTATCTTTTCTTATTGTTGTTTGTACGATTTTACTGTATGCAATGTGTCCTGCATGTTTTCTGCATTGCTCTAGTGAAAACATATCAGAACATCTTATCAGTTGTAAATAATTTAGCTCATCATAATAGGTGTTCTACAATTCAAAATCCTCCATTCAAAATTTATCTCATTCCACAGATGATTCTTTAGTACTTTCTCATAGTAGCTCAGGAACAGGAGTAGATCACTCAGCTCCTCGTGCCTGTTTTGCTAATCAATTAGATCAGGTCATGGCTGATCAGTAACCAACCCTGTCTTTACCACAGATCTCTTCATGATTCCAAATGGAACATTGAAGATAGAACATAGGGCAGCACAGCATAGGAATGGCCCTCCCACATATAATGTCCATGCCAAACCTGGTGCCAAAATAAATAATATCATGCATGTGATTCATGTCTCTCCATGTGTCTATCTAAAAACCTGCTATGCCCTCTAGACTTTGACATTTTGACCCTTGGAGAAAGGTTCTGACTGTCTACTTATCCATGCCTCTCATAACTTTATATACTTCTATCGGGACACTCTTCAACCTCCAGCGTTCCAGAGAAAACCATACACATTTGTACAACAACTCATTGTAGATGATATCCACTCATCGAGGCAGCATTCGGGTAAACCGTTTCTACACTCTATCATGCCTCAACATCCTTTGCATAAAGTGGTGACCAGAACTACAAACAATATTCCAAATGCGGCCTAAACAAAGTCTTAAGGGCCTGTCCCATTTGCCGAATTTTTTCGACGACTGCCGGCATCATTGACTGACGTATCATTGACTGAAAAATTTGCGACGTGACGCGGCGTGACGTGGCGTGATGATGTATGACACGCGGTGTTTTTTCAAATGTCACATCATATTTTTTGTCACATTTGGAAAGGTTCAAAATCTTATGGTGACACTGATATGACGCTGGCAGTCGCCAAAAAAATTTGCTTTATAGAGCTGAATCTTGACTTCATGACTTGGTACTGCAGCAAATGAAGGTGATCATACTTCTTTACCATTTTATCTACTTGTGTTGCCACTTTCATGAATCTATGGACATGGGCCCCAAGATCCCTCTGCACATCAATGGTCCCCTCGCCAAGCTTTCTTGCCCCACTCCCTTACAATCAGTCTGAAGGAGGCTCCCGACCCAAAACGTCACCTATGCATGTTCTCCAGAGATGCTGCCTGACCTGTTGAGTTGTGTCCTTTTTGATAAACCAGCATCTGCAGCTCCTTGTTTCTGCAATGCTGTTAAGTGCCTTGCCATCAACGCTCTACTGTCCCCTTACATTCAACCTCCCAAAGTACAACACCTCAGTTCAGGCACCGCTGGGCTCCGCAGGGTGTTGAATGTATCCTCAATAAGGATTGTATCATAATTGTATAATAGTTTATTATGGATATATGTTTGTATTGTATTATGGTGGTGGGTCCTGGCTTGTTTTACTGTAGTGTAAATATTATTTTTTAATAATTGAATAAATGTTTTGATTAAAATTTTTAAAAAATCAAAAAAATTCAAAAAAAGTGCAACACCTCAAATTGCTCAGATTAAACTCCAAAAATCTAACAAACAGAGGCATAGAATAAGAATTGGATCAGTACTAAATGTAATTTGCAGAAGGAAGTTCCAAAATCCTCTGCATCCCATGCCAATAAGTTTCTTATTAACTATTTGTAGATCTTGGTTGAATTTTTAAACTAAGTCCTGTAATCCTACACTCCTAACCAGCCTATCCCCAGACATGTCCTGTGGCTCTATGCAATTATTTCCCACCAGTGGTTTGGATATCCTCCAAAGTAGTCATTAGCTTTTGGAATAGTTTGAGTTGTGTTTGAAGACAATGATCCATCTAAGGTGGTAAAATGAGACAGTACATAAACTGCCGGCCTTCTGCAAAATGCTCAGCAACCAAAAACTGACTACTGCTGACATTGATTTGGAAAGACATGTAAAGGGGAACCACACCACATTGCTGAATATATTTTAACAATCATTATTGTACGTCACCAAACTTTGAATTTACTCAAGCAGAACTATTCATTGGGGTAGAGTCTAAAGAAGAAGCGGCTTGAACAAACATTTGCAGTACTTCTTCTTTTCCTTTTAAATGTGTAGTTACTCTGTGATACACATTTTAGTTTGTGTATGGATGTCTACACTTACGTAGTTGTGCAATGTTGTTTGTTAGAGTTATATGGTTTCAATTGAATGAAAAGACACTGGTATAATTTAGGAAGATCTGACAATGACCTTCAAATTAGTTGAGTTCAGTATGTTTATTGATTCGAGGTAATGTATTACATAGTACATGGCAAGTACATGAGTGGAATTTGAACTTTATATCAATATCATCTGACAGCTACCATTATAACCTCTGCCAAGTTATTTAATGTGAAAAGATCAGTGACCTTCAGTGCTGTCAGTGTCTTTCCTTTAGGGTCTCAGAATTCACTAGCAGACATCTGTCCAGCTTAATATTTGGATATAATTGCCCCCTTTGTGGTTTTCCTCATCTGATTGCATCTCTTCCTAACCTTTCACAAGAAATGATTGCACTGTTGGAAGTTATGTTTGACTTCCAAACAACTCCCCCCCCCCCCCCCCCCCCCCCCCCAGTGTTAGTCCTGTTGGTTGAGCTGGTGAATTTCATGCTGTGTCACAAGCCAGTCTAATTTGCACTTGCACCTCACTGCGACTGGCAAATCATGATTACAGGGATTGAATGTGTGGTGCCATTTTTGTGCAGCTGCTCCATTAGTAACAGAGGCCTATTTTCTGTTTGTTGAATTCCTTCCAGGTGATCATTGCTGATATTCATTCTTCGGATAACTTAAGCCCCTGTCCCAGGATGGGATTTTATCCAAGAGCTCTCCCGAGTTTAACAAAAAAAATCCAACTCGTGGTACTTCATCACGAGTATTTTTATTACTCTTGGAAATTTTCTTGGAAATTTTCTACCTCTCAATTCTGAGGTCTGAGGTCCCCACCTGCTTTAAAAGGGCATCAATTATACCCGTGCCCAAGAAGAGTAAGGTGACGTGCCTCAATGACTATCGACCTGTGGCGCTAATGCCGGTGGTGATGAAGTGCTTTGAGAGGCTGATCATGGAGCAAATCAATTCCTACCTTGACAAAAACCTGGACCCACTGCAGTTCGCTTACCGCCACAACAGATCAACGGTGGATGCGATCTCGCTGGCCCTCCACTCCGCACTGGACCACTTGGACAACAAAACTCATATGTCAGGCTGTTATTCATCGATTACAGCTCGGCATTCAACACAATCATCCCCTCCAAACTGGTTACCAAACTCGCAGAACTGGGTCTCTGTGCATCCCTCTGCAACTGGATCCTCGACTTCCTCATCCATAGACCACAGTCTGTTCATATTGGTGGAAATGTGTCAGCCTCGATAACAATCAGCACGGGAGCACATCAAGGCTGCGTGCTCAGCCCCCTGCTGTACTCACTCTATACCCATGACTGCGTAGCCAACCACATTACTGAAGGGGATGAGTCAGAATATAGAAGGGAGATCAAGCAACTGTCTATATGGTGCCAGCTTAATAACCTGGCCCTCAACACCAGCAAAACCAAGGAACTGACTTTGGAAGGAGTAGGAGGGGGACCCACAGCCCCATTTATATCAACAGGTCGATGGTTGAAAGGGTCAAGAGCTTCAAATTCCTGGGCATGCACATCTCTGAAGATCTTTCCTGGTCCGAGAACACTAACGCAATTAACAAAAAAGCTCATCAGCGCCTCTACTTCCTGAAAAGATTACGGAGAGTCGGTTTGTCAAGGAAGACTCTCTCTAACTTCTACAGGTGCACAGTAGAGAGCATGCTGACCGGATGCATCGTGGCTTGGTTCGGCAATTTGAGCGCCCTGGAGAGGAAAAGACTCCAAAAAGTAGTAAACACTGTCCATCATCGGCTCTGACCTTCCTTCCATTGAGGGGATTTATCGCAGTCGCTGCCTCAAAAAGGCTGGCAGTATCATCAAAGACCCACACCATCCTGGCCACACACTCATCTCCATGCTACCTTCAGGTAGAAGGTACAGGAGCCTGAAGACTGCAACAACCAGGTTCAGGAATAGCTACTTCCCCACAGCCATCAGGCTATTAAACCTGGCTCGGACAAAACTCTGATTATTAATAACCACTTTCTGCTATTTGCACTTTATCAGTTTATTTATTCATGTGTGTATATATTTATATCATGGTATATGGACACATTTATCTGTTTTGTAGTAAATGCCTACTATTTTCTGTGTGCTTAAGCAAAGCAAGAATTTCATTGTCCTCTACACGGACACATGACAATAAACTCACTTTGAACTTGAACTTGAACTTTTTCACACTGTTGAAAAAACTTCACGAGTTACCGCATTTCCTGAGTACCTGCCGTTAGCATTACGAAGGTAGACAAAAGTGCAGGAAAAACTCAGCAGGTGCGGCAGCATCTATGGAGCAATGGAAATTGGCATCGTTTCGGGCCGAACCCCTTCATCAGCATTACAAGCCACTACAAGACATCCACGAGCTCCGACGTACTCGCTCCGTACATTCTACGTACTTACCACGAGTTTGATTTTTTTTTAACTCGGGAGAGCTCTTGGGTAAACTGGCATCATAGGACAGGGGCTTTAGCCTCTAACCACTGTAAATTAAAATCCCCTTAAGCCAAAATGTACACACACACTTCATCTCTATTTCTGTATAATGTAACTTCCATACAGTTAAATGTCATTGACACCCAACAGACCATAAAAGGGTTATTCCAAAATTGATCGTCTATTACTGAATGAAATTATAGTTTTCAGATCAATATTGATATAAAATAAATAAAATGAGCGAGTACAACATTTACATTCTGTATAAATGCCACTTCTTCATTTGTAAGATTTTTACAGAAATCTCCTCTAAAATAGGAAATAGATCCTACATAATATTCTACAGAATATGTTTTCCTTTACTTTGACAATTCTTAAGAAAACCAATAAGATCTGCCTCAAACACTCCCTGTGGCAAAGCGTTCCATGGTTTTACGTTCCCTGTTTAAATAAATGTTGCCGAAACTTTCCACACTCTTCTAGTGGTGAACTTGAATCCTCAAACCAAAAGAAGAAGAATTAAAAAAAAAATCGTATTAATTCTCATTAAATCCTTTTGCTATTGAGTGGAACCTGTCCCAGCATCCGAAGGCTAAGTTGGAAGTTTGTATTATTCTGGTGAATGCAGTGTGGCCTCTATGATTTTACTGACTTTACTGTGCCGAGTTGCCAAAATCAAAATTCTATTTATTGAATACAAGTTTCAATCAAATATATTGCTCTTTCTTTACCATTGTATCCCATTTATAAAACCTCAAATGCTATTAGATTTTCTTGCAGTTTAATGTCCCTGAGCGAGCACTCTCAGTAAAGGAAGTATGAACTCATATTGTTCTGCGTGTTCGCTTCACCCTTAAGGACCATGCATGTGAGTTTATTTTCCTGCTACCTACCATTCATATCAGATTATATTGTTCAGTGTTATCCACATCTTTCTTCCATCATAGAAACACAGAAAAATAGGTGCACAAGTAGGCCATTCGGCCCTTTAAGCCACCACTGCCATTCAATATGAAGGGACTGGTTTCCAGAGGGCTAGTATGGACATTGTGGGCCGAATGGATTCTTAGACTGGCAGTTCAGTCACTCAGGCCTGGTGGGCTGGCAGCTCAGTACCTCAGGCCTGGTGGGCTGGCAGCTCAGTCACTCAGGCCTGGTGGGCTGGCAGCTCAATCATTCGGGGCTGGTGGGCTGGCAGCTCAGTCATTCAGAGATGGTGGGCTGGCAGCTCAGTCACTCAGGGCTCATGGGCCAGCAATTCGCTCATGGCTATTTCGTGAAATATCATTTTCAAGCCGAGTGCAGGCCAGCAAATTCAATTTCATAGCATTTTCAAGCCGAGTGCAGGCCAGCAAATTCAATTTCATAGCCTTTTCAAGCAGCAAATTCAATTTCATAGCACTTTCAAGCAGAGTGCAGGCTAGCAAATTCAATTTCATAGCATTTTCAAGCAGAGTGCAGGCCAGCAAATTCAATTTCATAGCATTTCAACCTCCTAACAAATAATTTATTGTAAGTACATTGCAGACTCACAGTTCAGTTGATTCACAGCTTAGAATCACAGTCATGGACTCTCCCTCGCGATCTTCCAGAGTGACTGACTCACTCTCAGGCATCCGGGGTTTCATAATCCTGCCCCTCCGGAAGTGGCGTTACCTTTGTCGTGGTGATTGACAGGCAAGAGGACCAATTAGCTGATCTCAAGATGTTTTAAACACTCATAACTTTTTTATTTTTTATCGATCGGAAAAATCCTCAGGGCTGCCTCAGCGGGGGAGGACTGCGAGTAAGATGGCCAAAAGATCATAGCGATATAGGGTAGCATTTTTACTAAAATCAATATACAGTGCAGACAGGAAGTGGTCAAGTTGAGACTTTTAATTATATGGATGCTTGTCCTCATCAGCAATATATGTGAAGAAAATAAATAAAGGACCTATGTAGCTGCCAACTGTAGTGAACACAATTTCCATTTATTTCCTCTGGACATAGATCTTTATTCTATCCCTTTAATTAACCTTCTATCCATTTTATTACTGTATATAATGTGCACATATTTCTATCGATGGTTTATTTTATGTCTATCACTCTATGTGAATTGCCATACTGAACGCCATCAGAAAGTCTTTTTGTTGTGCTTCTACCAGGTAATGCCTGATGGACTTAACTTATCAAAGAGCTGACTGAAACAGATTGTTTGTTAAAATTGCAGGGAATTGAAAATAATATATTGTCCTGGCAAGTGAATTGACTGAAGCAGGGAGAAGAGAGCGAATGAGCTGGACTCCTGACTGATGTTTACCCAATATGCTGGGACAAATATTTATCATTCCTTATATGGCTTAAATAATAGGCTAGAGTGTCACATAGGCAAGTTTGTAAATGCCACAGAGATAATTCAAGTGTGATAATAATAGATTGAGCAAATAGGAAACACAGGAAAGTGGATTTCAAGGCATTCAAGTGGACATGAAGAGGATAGGGGGAAGTATTTTCTAAATGGTGATGCATATGAAGTGATGGAGGTCCAAAGATGCTGGGAGGAGGTCCACACAATTACATTATTAACATGAAAATGGATAGGTTGTACAAATGATTATAAAAGCTAGCCTTTAGAGCACAAGGAGAGACCAAATATAGAACAGATTAGATTGGAGGTGGAAAGCGTACACCTGGTTGTGGGCAGTACAGCTTTGTCCTTGGGGGGGAACACATCATAGATCTAAGAGAATGATTTTTGCAGTTCATGTTAAACCAAGGCCTTATAGTGAATGGGAAAAATTGTCTAGAATTTGCAAGTTAAGTTTTGATTTGATTAAAGTTCCAAGATATTGAAGAGAACTGATGGTGTAGATAAGGAGAACGTTTGGTTGGGAATATTCTAAAAGTCAAGTCTTTAAGGGAATTTATCTACACACACTGCAACAAACTTGGAACTCTCTTCCATAAATGCCAATTACCACCATTTCAGTTGTTAATTTGAAATCTAAGATAAACATGTTTTGATAAACCAAGGAGGTAAAAGGTTGTTGCTTGGAATAAGATCATAGTTGAGTCTTGATGCTGTTGAATGCAAAATAAAAAAGACTAAATGATCTATTCCAGTTCCTATCCCCAGTACTGTGTTCTATTTACTTATTCATTCAATCAGTCTCTACTTCACATAAAATCTATTAAGCTGTCAAGCTCAACTTATCTTTTGACAACTGTGCGCTGGAATCCTTCAATTAATCAAAGTACTTTAAAATCTTGAATGTTGTATAAGAAGACTGTTTTCAAAACTTAATTTAGATGCACTGATGTGCACTGACTGATTTATTCATTTGAAGCTTGGATACATATTATGGAACTAAAGGGGAGATCACATGTAACATGATGTAAGGAACTGCAGATGCTGGTTTACACTGAAGATAGACACAAAATGCTGGAGTAACTCAGAGCGATAGGCAGCATCTCTGGATATAAGGAATGAGTGATCTTTCAGGTCGAGACCCTTCTTCAGACTCAGTCTGAAGAAAGGTCTCGACTCGAAACGTCACCCATTCCTTCTATCCAGAGATGCTGCCTCTACCACTGAGTTACTCCAGCATTTTGTGTCAATCACATGCTAAAGTAAACCTCCATAATTTGCATGTCTCGTGATTGCCGCTAACATCCATGGATATCTTTAGGGTGTTTTTCCATAATTTTTCATTTCTTCTGTAAATTAACTTTTGCCTTAAATTAAAAAATATTTTTAATCAAATGTTTAGATTTGTGCTCTCATTTAATATCTATGCATCAGTGAGTTGCAGCATTATGACCAATTCTTTCCAAACCTTCAGACTGTCAAAACATAAGCTGACGGATTCTGTAAATGAGAAAGACTGAAATAGTAAGGGATTACCTGTTTATTTAAGACTGTGTGTCTGTATCACAGACTCGCATTGTAGGAGTTGATGTGGTTAATTCTTGCACATGAACTTGCTACCAGAAAGTGCTTTTAAGTTGAGTCCATATCTTAATATTGATGTAGTTAGAATGCATTATTGCAGCAGGTTAACATAAGTACATATTCTTACTTGCTATTTTTTTCATGTGATTCTTCAGATAAAATTCCATCGGTATAAATTAGCAACAGCAATTTCCCCACTGACCATCAGCTCAGGGTCACTTTTTTGGTGTGTGTTCTGTCCCCTAACGGGCCTGTCGCACTTGGGCGTCATTTGCGCATCACGCAGGTGGCGCGCGAAGATTTAGTGAATCCCAAAATCCTGGGGAGCCGCGCGCAACCGCGCACCACTGCCTACGTTACCATGCACCATGCGCGTGTAATGCATGCCATGCGGTCGTAATGCACGCCATGCATGCATCACGTGCGTGTCGTGATGCGTAATGATGTCGCGTAATGACGTGCAAACGACGCCCACATGGGACAGGCCCTTAACTTAATCTCTTTATATCCATGATTGTAAAGCCAGGCACAAGTCCAAAGTCATCTTTAAAATCAATGATGATCCCATCGTTGTTGGATGGCTAACAGGTAATGATGGGTCTGAGTGCAGGAGGGTGATTGATAATCTGATTGAATGGTTCCTGATGAACAATCTTGCTTTTAACACTAGCAAGACTAAGGAGCTGATTGGGGGGTAGAAAGGTCCCAACCTGAAACGTCACCTATCCATGTTCTCTACAGATGCTGCCCGACCCGCTGGGTTACTCCAGCATTACTCCAGCATAAAACTTTCTTTGAGCTGATTGTTAACTTCATCAACGAGAGTCTGGTGGAGAGAGTAAAAATCTGCAAATCCCTGGATACACACCTCCCTGAAGATCTGTCCCTGGGTGCAGCCAATTGATGCAATCACAGTGAAAGCTCATTAACACCTCTACTTCCTCGGAGGTTTGAGGAGGTCCAGCATGTCGGTAAATCCTCTATCTTCCTTCTACAGATGCACAGTTCAGAGTGTACAGACCCGTTACATTGCAGCCTGGTTCAGTAACTCAAACAAGCAAGAATGAAGGAGGCTGCAAAAAGTGGTGAATGTCGCCCAGTTCAACACAGATATTGACTTTCCCTCCTCAAAGAGATCTACAAGAAGCATTGCCTCAAGAAGGCAGCAAATATCATCAAAGACTCACAGCACATGGGCCACACTATCATCTCGCTGCTATTATCGGGAGGAAGGCACAGGAGCCTGAGATCCGTTACTTCCAGTTTTAAGAACAGCTTCTTCCCTTCAACCATTAGGCTCTTGAAACACACTGCTCAACCTTAACCACAATTCTATCTCAGAGAGAACTATTATAGACTTTTTATATGTTGCACTATATACTTCTACTTGCACTATTGTAGCCTAGTTACCTAGTATATCTGATCATTTATATTGTTCTTGTTTAGTGTATAGGTATGTGTTGCGTTATTGAGTTATTTTGCCTGTAAAGCTGGTCAGAATTTCAATTTTCTGTTTGCAGTACTTGTAACAATTAAACACATGTAGGAAGGAACTGCAGATGCTGGTTTACACTGAATATAGACACAAAATGCTGGAGCAACTCAGCGGGACAGGCAGCATCTCTGGATAGAAAGAATGGGTGATGTTTCAAGTCGAGACCCTTCTTCAAACTTAATGGGTGACAATTCAGGTCGAGACCTTTCTTCAGACTGGAGAAGGGTCTCGACCCGAAACGTCACCCATTCCTTCTCTCCAGAGATGTTGCCTGTCTGTAGAGTTTTATGTCTCCAGCACTCTTCTTGATGTCTTGAGTATTATCTTTTAACAGTAACCCTAGAGTTAAACACCTCTTACTTTGAGTTTACAATCATAAATTCAAAAATGTCCCATAGATTTCTAGACAGTGGAAAAAATGTTTTTTTAAACAAAATTTGTGCTTTTGAAGTTGCATCTTTACCTATGTATAAATCATTATTTTTGTGTCATTCTTCTAATAGGTTAGGAGATTACACAAAAAAGCTGGAGAAACTCAGCGGGTGATGACAGTAATAGATTTCGGGCCAAAACCTTCTTCAGAGGGGGCGGGGGTTAAGATGAAAAAGGAGGAGGAGCCCAAAGGCTACAAAGCAGCAAGGACTAACAAAATTGGGAGAATTCGTGTTCATGCCCCCCCGGGATGCAGACTTATGAGGTGCTGAGTTGCTCGCTGTGGCCACAGGAGACCCATACAGAGAGGTCAAAAGTGGGAGGGGGAGTGTGCTGAGCCACCGGGAGGTCAGCTTGGTTATAGACAGTGGCGAAACGAAACCACCACTTGTTTTTTGACATCTAAGCAGCAAAAATTCTGTTGCACCTGGAACGATTGCTTGTGCGGAGTCGAGGGGGAGAAGTTGTATCTTTACCTATTTATAAATCATTATTTTGGTGTCATTCTTCTAATAGGTTACTTGGCCCAACATGGTGCCTGCCACCAAAAAGACTACAGTAAACCAGGGACATAACCCATCATCACTTTCTCAACATAGTTCTGGATGAGCAAGAAAAGTGGCATTTCTGGCGTCATCCATATTACTTAATTGAATAAATGCGTACTAAATACGGAGCGTACCTGATGAGCAGATATGCAACATCTATAATTTCATATTCAACATACCAACTGCATTCAAACACACAACAAAAGAGATGAAACATGAAGCTCCCAATGGATCTAATTCGCAGTGTGCCTGAGATGTATAAACAGGAAAGCCTCAGGTTGCCAGATCTGAATGAATTCATAATACCTTACAATGAGTTAGTGTACACTGAGAGGGAAACAAATGGCCTCATGCCCTAGAGATGAGGGGAGCTAAGAGCAATTCAGCATGAAAGCAGATTACTATTTTATGTAAGGTTTGAAAAGCAGACATACTTCACATATAAATTTGATTCACATTCTCACTCACATTGGCCATATGCACCATAATGTATACTTTTGCAAATAAAATCATGTGACAAGCATCACTTCTTACAGGGTGAAATAAAGGAAAATACACCCTTATCTTCTTCACTTGCGATCATTTTGCAACGGTAATGCTTTTGGATTCAATTTTTCAGCTTCTCTACTTACAATACAATACAATACAAACCAATAATACTTTATTAGCCAAGTATGTTTTGCAACATACGAGGAATTTCACTTGCCAAGTCAGTCATACAAATAAAACGCAACGGAACACACAAAATACATTTTAACATAAACGTTCACCACAGTGACTCCTCCACATTCCTCACTGTGAAGGAAGGCGAAAAAAAGATCAATCTCTTCCTTTCATTTTTCTCCCATGGTCAGGGTACTCGAGCCTTCCGTTGACAAGCCAATCTTGACTCCCGGAGCCTGCGGCGTTTGGGCCCTCCGCATAGGGGTGACCAGCTCCTGCATCGGGGGGGGAATCTCAGCTTCCCATGCTGGACGATCTGACCCCGGGTCGGGGCGTCAAACCTCTGCGTTGTTTGAACAAGTTAGGGCTTTAGGAGCGACTCTCGATAGGTTTTTAAAAGTCCGAGGGATCGAGTTGACGTGGAGCGTCTTTCCCAGAGCAGGGAAGATTCAAACAAGGGGACATGACTCCGATGTGAAGGGGTCCATGAGGGGGAACTTCTTTACTCAGAGAGTGGTAGCTGGGGAATGAGCTTCAACGTGGAGGCAGTTTTTATCATTTAAAAATAAATTGATAGTTATATGGATGGGAAGCCCCAGGTATATGGGACTAGGGGAGATTAGGTGTTCGGCACGGACTAGAAGGGTCGAGATGGCCTGTTTCCGTGCTGTAATTGTTATATGGTTATATGTTGGAGCAACTCTCGATGGTAAAGTCCGCAGGTCGCAGTTGGAGCGTCGATCCCAGGCAAGGAATTGGCTCCAATGTACGTCCACGCCACGCGGTGGGGCTCAAAGTCAGTCGGAGGAGGCCCCCAGCTCCATCGATGTTAGTCCGCAGAGTGACCGGTGATACAACCCGGAAAACAAATGTATCTCCGGCAAGGTAAGAGATTGCAAATTAAGTTTCCCCATCCGCCCCACATAAAACAAACCAGAGAACATTTACACAATCTTTTAAAACACGAAAAAATAACAAAAATAAGACAAAAAAACAGACTGTTGGCAGGGCTGCCAATCATGCGGCGCCCTTGGTGTCTAGATTTTATGAGCGAATACTCCTGCCAAATGTCAGTAAAATGGATGCAATAAAATGACAAAGCGAAAGAGCTCATTCTTTGCTTATTTGGCACCATGTCTGATTTTAGAGCCAGAATCATATCAATGCTGCTAGCACTCACTAGCTGAAACATTAAAATGATTTAATTGAATCTAATCATGATTCACCCTTCCTCCCATATTTAATGGGGCAGCTGAACAATGTTCTTAAACGTAAATTTAAAGAGTTCAACTTGAAGGCTGATGGAGGATTGGAGGTGCCTTTGTATTGATTGGCACATTTGTTGGGACACTGCCAAAGAATAGAAGCCTTATCCAACTTGTGTTTTTTCAGAAGACAAGGTGGTAGACGATTGAACACTTTTGGGTGGTTTATCACAGTGTAGAACCACCTACCTCTAGTATCCAGGATAGAATGATCAGGGGGAGTTAGTGTTTAGCAACTGGGAGATCAGGTAGGTTTTGGTGGACTGAGCAGAGATGTTCAGCGAAACGATCACCTAGCCTGCACTTGGTCTCGCCGATATATAGGAGTCCACACCTGGTCCACACAGTAAATGAGGTTGGAGGAGGTGCAAGTGAACCTCTGCCTCGCCTGATAAGACTGTCGGGGTCTTTGGATGGAGTCGAGGGGAGAGGTAAAGGGACAGGTGTTGCATCTCCTGCGGTTGCAGGAGAAGGTACCTGGGGAGTGGGTGGTTTGGGCGGGAAGGGACAAGTGGTCCAGGTTGTTGCGGAGAGAACAAACTCTGCAGAAAATGGAAAGGGGTGGAGATGGGAAGATGGGGCCAGTAGTTGGATCCCGTTGGAGGTGGCGAAAATGTTGGAGAATTATATGCTGTATGTGACTGCTGGTGGGGTGCAAGGTGATGACTAGGGGACTCTTTTCTGTTGCAACTGGGCGGAGGGGGAGCAAGAATGGAGCTGCGAGCTACCAAGGAGATCCGTGTGAGGGCCTCATCTATGATGGAAGAGTGGAACCCCTATTCCTTAAAGAATGAGTATGGAACACCTCCTCTTGGGCGTAGATGCAGTATAGATGGAGGAATTGGGAGTAGGGTGTAGAGTCTTTACAGGAAGGGTGAGAAGAATTGTAGTCTAGATAGCTGTGGGAGTCAGTGGGTTTATAATAGATGTCAGTTGATAGTCTATCTCTTGTGATGGAGACGGTGAGGTCAAGAAAAGGTAAGTAGATGTCGGAGATGGTCAAACTAAATTTGAGTGCTGGATTTAAATTAGTAGTAAACTTAATAAAGTCAGTTCTGCACCCATGAGTTCTGCATGGGTGCAGGAGGCAGCACTGATGCAGTCGTCAATGTAGCGGAGGTAGAAATTGGGGATTGGGCCAGTGTACACCTGGAACAGGGATTGTTTGACATACCCTACAAAGAGGCAGGCATACCTGGGGCCATGCAAGTGCCCATAGCTGCACCTTGGATTTGGAAGAATTGGGAGGAGTTGAAGGAAAAGTTGTTAAGAGTAAGGACACGCTCTGCTGGGCGGAGGAGAGTGTTGGTAGAGGAAAATTGGCTGGTTCTACGACTGAGGGAGAAATGGAGGGCTTTAAGACCTTCCTGTTGGGTGGTGGAGGTGTAGAGTGACTGGACATCCATAGTAAAGATGAGGGAGTGGGGGCCTGGAAAACGGAAGTCATTGAAGAGACGAAGGGCATATGAGGTGTCTTGGACACGTCTACTCTTATTTTAGTTTCTGCAAGCACATAGACCTGTATCTTCATTTGTCAAAATAAAAATAGATGCTGAAAGCAGAGTTACAAGGGAGGACATAACTGAGGCGCGTTACATGATACAAGGTAATGTGCAACAAAACTTGGCACTGCTGATGGGTTGTTGAGATCACACTGCTATTTGTCTTACTTCAATATTGTTTGAATTTGTCACCGATGTGGCTGAGACTAGTGGCCCAGTGTCAGATGTTCTTAATTTGAGGCTGGAGGGGTGGGCAAGAAAATGTCAGCCTCCCTTAAGCTTCTGTATTCAATTGCAGTATTGTACTGTGAAAGAATAATTATCTTATCCCGTGATACTTCTGTAGTAGGTATTGCTTATTTGGGACCTCATGTCACCAAGCAGTGACTTATGATCCATTGATTCCTAGCATTATGCTAAGGAGCAAGATATAAAGTGTTGAATGAACTCAGCATCTGTAGAGGGAATGGACGACGACATTTCGGAACCCAATCCCAAACATTGCCTGTCCATTCCCTTCACAGTTGCTGGCCTACCCACTCACTCCCTACAGCATTTTGAGTTTTGCTCGAAGTTCCAGCCTCTGCATTTCCCCTATGTCTTTATAATTCCAAGGACTTATCTTGCACAAAGCTCCGCTCATTCCTTATGAATGAGGTGAAGTAGTTGGTTACACTTCTATCCATCATGTGGCTTATTTTTGCATCATTGCCTGATGCATCATATGTTAACTTCAATTCATGAAGTGTCATGGTGAACATTATTTTGCAGTCATTTTTTGTTATTCCTTGATCCACATCTATTTCATATCTAATGCCTTAGCCTACGCATTGTTAGACATTCTGGATATAATCACTATTTCACAAGGCTTTGGGGAATGACTCATCAGAATGATCTTAACTCTGTTATTTTTTCAGGTCATACTTTAGTGATAGCCACATACATTTAGGTCTTGCTGATTGCAGGCTCTTAGCATTAGTCTTTAAATCAAAGTATTTATTGATGCAAAATCAATCAATCAATCAATCAATCAATCAGTTTTATTCGTCACTTGCACATAAAGTGCAAGTGAAATGAATTTGCCAGCAGCAGTACAATGAAAAAGAACACACAAAAACGCAACAAAAAATTTAACACAAACATCCACCACAGCATTCATCACTGTGGTGGAAGGCACAAAATTTGGCCGGCCCTCCTCTATTTTCTCCCGTGGTCGGGACCGCAAGCCTCCGCAGCAGCCGCTGCGGGCGTCCAGATGAATAGACAAGGCAAAAGTCCAGGTATGTCTGGAATCGGTGCCTCCCCACCAGAGACCGCGGCTTCAGGTTGGTGTAGACTGCAGGCTGGCGGTCGAAGATTTAAAGTTCCCGCCGTGCCGCAGGCAGGAGCACCGTAGGGCTGGCGGTCGAGCTCCCCTCCAGGGGTCCCCGGCGAGGAATGGATAGATAGCTAAAGCACATTTGGCAGGAAAATGATAGGAAAATGATATCCTATCATGATAGGAAAAGCACATTTCCTATTCTTTATCATTCACATTGTGCTTATATAATCTTCTGAACACTTCCTCCAAACTCAGAAAGTGTTCTTCTGCTGTGCTCAAACCAAGCACCAGATCTGTCTAGGTTAAATAAGGCAGAGTTGGCGACCTCGAGGCTCCGGAGGCAGCCTGTCAGGACTCACCCTGGGCTCGTTCCCGTGAGGGCGGTCCGGCTCGAGGCTGGAACGGTGCTCCCGTGAGGGGCTGTGACGCTCCAAAGAGTGCGGCCTGGCGCGGAGCTGAGACGCTCCCGTCGGGGCGGCCCAGCCCGAGGGAAACGGCGCTCCCGTCCCGTGAGGGCGGCCCAGCCCGAGGGTGGAACGGCGCTCCCGTGAGGGCGGCCCAGCTCGAGGGTAACGGCGCTCCCGTGAGGGCGGCCTGGAGCGGGGCTGAGACGCTCACGTAAGGGCGACCCAGCTCGAGGGTTGAACGGTGCTCCGGTGGCTGAGACGGCATTCTGGTGGCGGTGACCTGAGTCCAGCGTTCGGCCGTGGGCCAGTGGACGACATAGTCAACAGCTGCGTCCGCTGGACTGGAGGGTGGCAGCTCGACGACCCCGGGCCGCGGTGTTTGAACAGGCCCGTTCGCGGAGCTCGGTGAGCCATGGGACTGATTTTACCATCGCCCGGTGGGGTATCGCCTCAGAGCAGAGGGAGAAGAGGAGGGAAGAGACTGCAGCCCTAAGATTTTTGCCTCCATCACAGTGAGGAGGTGCTTGGTGGACTCACTGTGGTGGATGTTAATTTGTGTTTACTGTCTGTTCTGTTGTCTTATTGTATTATTGTGTGTATGACTGCAGGCACGAAATTTCGTTCAGACTGAAAGGTCTGAATGACAATAAAGGAAATTTAATTCAATTCAATGGTACAAACCTTGCAAAACCTTAGTTATTATGACAGTGATAATCTTAGACGAAGATTGCATATCAGTAGAGCCTTCATGTATGTTGTTGGTCAAGTACTACTCATTATTTTTGTCACCTTCCAAATGTGTATTGGCTTGTGGGAGGGCACCTTGATGATTTTCTTTGACCATTCTAACTTCCTGTAAAAGCAAAGGAAAGTTGGAAGTGAATATCATTCATTATCTCCAGATTGATTTAATGGACATTATTTTCTTTGCATTCACAATTGCCATGCCTCACTAACTGGTTGTTTTCACAAGTGTCAGTTTAGTTAGGGTTAGTTTAGTTTAGAGATATAGTGCTGAAGCTGGCCCTTCGGCCCACTGAATCTGCGCCGACCAGCAATCCCCACACATTAACACTATCCTACATACCCTAGGGACAATTTTACATTTCCACCAAGCCAATTAACCTACAAACATGTGCGTTTTTGGAGTATGGGAGGAAACTGAAGATTTCGGAGAAAACCCATGCGGTCACGGGGAGAACGTACAAACTCCGTACAGACAGCACCCGTAGTCGGGATCGAACCCAGGTCTCTGGCACTGAAGGCAGCAACTCTACCGCTGTGCCACCGTGCCACCCAGGTCTGATCTAGGATACTCATAGACTGCCTTTCTCTCCTGATACAAATATATTCACAGAACCTTGTAATGCCAGAGGGACTATCTTCAAATATATCTTCATTCTTTTCCAACAATGTGCCAAGGGCAAATTTGAAGTGTTGCTGTGGCAAACATTGCTCCCATCTTGCTTAAGTCATCTTCACCATAAAAATGTTATTAATGGTTTCCTTCAGTAATCAGAAGCTGCACAACCTGCTTGTTGTATTGCACTGTGTGTTTGTCCTGGTGTCTATAAGACCTCACCAGACAGTGCTTGCAGCCTGCCAGTGTTTTCTGGCAATGGTATCTGGCTGAATTAGTTAGAATAAATATCTTGGCTCATTATTGAACAGTCTGTAGCAGTGTCAATTACACATCAATGTATTAGTTGTTCATCAACGTTTTTATTCAAACATTGGCCTGTTTGCCACCATTGCCACTTTCCATTGATAATGTATAAACCCAGTTCCCCTTTGTCAAACTGCAGAGCCCGCTTTTCCATTGTGATATTGAATTTCCGTATTTGGTCTGCCTTTTAGCTGGGATTGTGATCTTTCTTCGGGCAATTGAACCATTTGGTTGTTATTGCAATGTCATTGCAATGTTAATCATTTGCGAGCAGATTGCACTTCTATAAGTGGAGAACAGGAACTGGTCACTCTCACAAAATCGCACATCTCATCTTCATGATCAGAGTACCACTAAGACAACACAGATAGTGGGCTCAGAAAACTAGGGTGAAAATGGCAGGGAATGTGCTCCTGTGATTCAGTTCCAGTTCTGGACCCTGCAACATTGGTGGAGTGGTCTCGGATGCAGAGTTAGATCAGACACTAATATTCCCCACACTGTGAGAACTCCAAGTCGTCTCCCACCGTGTCCTTTCTGGAGACTGACTTCCCTCTGTCTCACTAGCAACCACTGAGCAGAATACCTTTTTATTTGTACAGCAATTGAGAGCAGTTGGAAGCTGCCCCATAGGGAGAGCCATCCTCAGGGATCATGAAGGTCATTACAGCAAAGGGAATAAGAGCAGCCTTCTAGCTGCCACAAGGCAGCCACTGGGGACATTGTGATCAAGTACTGGAAGATCATAAACAAGGTTGTGAAACAGGAAAGCACTGCAGTGTTAAAGCTCAGACTCAAAGCAGTTTTAGATTTTTGTATCATTTGTTTGTTTTTTTTGTTGTAAGTTAACTTGAACACATTAGCACCTTTAACATTGTCCTCATTTGGAACAAATAACATTGTGCAGATATAGGTGAGATTGGCATAGCAGCTTCAGGCACTGCTATACTTCAGCTGGAAAGGTTGCTAGTGTAATGCTACCAGTGCGGTCACAGCTGTGGCACCTGTTGCATGAGTATGTCCACAGTCAAATAATAGAGGGAGAACTCCCTGTTCATCTAGTGTGTAGGAAGGAACTATAGATGTTGGTTTAAACCGAATATATACACAAAAAGCTGGAGTAACTCAACGGGTCAGGCAGCATCTCTGAAGAAAAAGAATGGGTGATGTTTTGGGCTGAAGAAGGATTTCGACCCAAAACGTCAGCTATTCCGTTTCTCCAGAGATGCTGACTGACCCGCTGAGTTATTCCAGCTTTTTGTGTCTATCACTGTTCGTCTATGTACACACTTTGTCTTTGGAATGAATTTGAGTAGTTCACTCTCAATACTGAATAATATCTATCTGTAGGGTATCCTTTTAACAATGAAAAAAGCAACAAAGTAGCAAGTTCTTATGAATGGCCTCAGACCTGAAATGTTTCTCTCTCCGCAGGTGCTGCCTGACCTGCTGAATTGTTGATGCATTTTGTGTTTTAGTTTTAGATTATCAGCATCTGGCTTTATTTTTTAGATTTTGACAATTAACTAGATCCCAGCTGTACTGTCACCTTTAAAGTCCAGTTTACAATAGCAATGGCAGAGATATCGAAATAATGTACCAGTATAAAGAGCTCCCAGAAATGCTGAATCCAATGTTCAATGGTCAACATGGATTGCTGGGGCATTCTATTCTGGGGTGACTTTTGTGCGATTTGTGCATAAAAAATAAATGTAACATTAATTTTTAATTTATACACCACCAAATTCTACAGCACAGAAGGCTCACCATACCTATGCCATATTTTTGAAAATTCTACACAGTGAATGATTGTGTGGGGAGAGGGGGTAGAGGAAGGCACTTTCAGATTGTAAAACTGTTTAAAATTAATTTCCCCCTATAATCTTTGGCCAGTTATCAATTCCACATCATGTATATATTTACTAGCATTCCAACCAGTAGAACCATTTTGTATTTATTTAATCTACTGAAGGTCCTCAGGGTTTTCAACTCTCCCATTACATTACCCCTTAACGTTTACAGCTCCAAGCAATATCTGTTGCCATAAAAATCTCTGCTGCTATGCCAATGTCACCTATCTGAGGATAGTTTCAGATTCTCTGCACTGTTAAATCTTGTCTGGCTTCTATGCAATGCCTTGACATTCTCTCAGAAATGTGTTGTTTAAGTCAGTGGAAATTAAAACTGGGAAGTGCGCATTGATTTATACTGTTTTTTTGGTACGATGAACAAAGTCAAAATTATCTGCAGAAGCTTCTTTCTTTGGAACATCAGCAGATAATTAATTTCCATGGGTCAAATCAAGCTGCTTGTCAACATTTTTTACGAGTGGAATTAATTTATATATTGGAAATGCAATCCTATTTCTGGAAAGATTTTTCAAGCTTCTATATTTTTTAATCCTTGTTGACCCAAGGTCTGCCTAGGTCACTGAACCCAGATTATTAGGCAATCGTCAAACAGGGCTCAGTGGAGTATACAAGGTGTTTAAGAAGGAACTGCAGATGCTTGAAAATCGAAGGTACGAGGTTTGCAAGGATACATACATAATCAACAAGGTTGCAATGTGTATATTTACAAAGTTCAGGACATTGCTGAATCATGGGTTTCATAACTGACACTCCCCTGACACATCATTTCGGGGCAATGGTAAGTTTCTTAAAGATGCATTTCACAAGCCGATTCCCTTCTGCATTGTGCACTCTTTTAAAGGCTTTTGTGGAGCCAGTGTGTTATAGCTTTTGTGCAATTACACAAATTAAAGAACACATATGTCTATTTTCCACAACATCTCAATAATCCAAGATATTTCACAATTGTTAGACTGCTTTTGAATTGTAGACAGTGCTGATCTGTAGAAATCTGGCAAGCAGGTTGTATAAACCCTTACAAACGCCAGTAACATAATAATTAGGTCTTCTGTTTCATGAATGTTGCATGAATAGCGGCCAAGACATTGGGATGATCTTCAAAGCGTTTTCCTTCAACCCAAGTGTTGCCAATGTACTGTTTTGAATGCAGAGTCTGAACTTTCTCACCCTAAAATGTTAACTTTATTTTTCTTCCACTGATGTTGCCTGACCTGCAGAGAGGTCCCTCATTCTCTCTTGTTATTTCAGATTCCCAGCATCTTCAGTTCTTGAATTTCCAGGAATGATTCTGTTGTGAAGTAATATCAATGCATCAGTAATTCTCCCTAGTGGGGCCATTCACAATCCAGTGGATTGTAATCTTTGCCAGCCCAGCAGCGGTCATGGTGGTGCAGAGGTAGAGTTGCTGCCTTACAGCGAATCCAGCGCCGGAGACACGGGTTTGGTCCTGACTACGTTTGGTGCTATCTGTATGGAGATTGTACGTTCTCCCCGTGACCTGCGTGGGTTTACTTCGAGATCTTCGGTTTCCTCCCACACTCCAAAGACGTATAGGTTTGTAGGTTAATTGGCTTGGTAAATGTAAAATTGTCCCTAGTGGGTGTACGGTAGTGTTAATGTGCGGGGATCGCTGGTCGGCGCGGACCCGGTGGGCCGAAGAGCCTGGTTCCGTGCTGTATCTCTAAACTAAACTAAACAACATAGGAGCTAATAGTGGATCAATGCAATTTGTAGATTTTCAAGTGCCTAGGAAGTTGTGTAGGAAGGAACTGCAGATGCTGGTTTAAATCGAAGATAGACACAAAAAGCTGGAGTTATTCAGAGGGTTAGACAGCATCTCTGGAGAAAAGGAATAGGTGACGTTTCGGGTCGAGAACCTTCTTCAGACTGAGAGTCGCTGAGTTACTCCAGCATTTTGTGTCTATTTTCAGTTTAAACCAGCATCTGCAGTTCCTTCCTACACAACTTCCTAGGCACTTGAAAATCTACAAATTGCATTGATCCACTATTAGCTCCTATGCAATCAAGTGTATAGATCCTAAGCTCTGAAATTTGCTCTTTGAAATTATCTGCACATCTCTCTCCTCTTTTCAAATGCTCCTTTAACCATCTCTCTGACCAAGCTTGGGTTCACTTGATCTCTGTGTCCTTGCGTGTCAAGGTCTCAAATTTTGTTTGAAAATGCTATTGTGAAAAATGTGAAATGTATCGAGACTATTAAAGCTTTGTGTCAACATTCAGTTTACAAGGCAAGGATACTCCAGGACTATTGTCTACCCTGGTTTCTCGCCCGATTCATAACAAAACAAGTACTCAAAACTTTTGAAAACTTGCAAATGTAGACACAGCAAACTTTTTTCTCAAAAGGCTAGTAAGCAATGTGAGGATTGAAGAGCATGATTTAAGCATCACCCTTTATGAGGAGAGCATACAACAACAGCCTAGGTTTGTACTTGTTTCTCCATCCTCTCATCTACACTTTTTACTCTGAGGTACAGCAAACCATATCATATCAAGGATGGCATCATCATATCCCGCTAATAAAATCTGACCCACCCGAGTAGTTGCTGTTTCTCAGTTGGAGAGATAATTAGGTGGAAAATAACAAATTATCGTATATTTTCAATACAATTTGAAAAACATGGAAAACCCATTTTAAAAATAATTATTATGCAGTGCAGATTATAGTAATCAATCCCTCTTACATGGCAGTGTATCCACTGTATCAGCAATTGTGTCAGATGGATGACCTTAGTCACCGACATTAATCAAGTTCATTTGTGTTAGATTGATAGAAACAAAAAAAAAAAGGAATTTGAATAATGGACAACTGTGATCTGAACCTTTCAAATATAGCTTTCAATTAATTACAATAAACTCATAATACTATTTTCTCTCACAGGATAGTGGTGAATTACCATTTAAATAAGGTAACATTCAAATGTGAATCTTAGTTGTGCTTGGCTAGTGCTACAGCAGAACACACATGAAGGGAATAGCTGATTGAACACTGCTCCGTTGCAGGGATAGAAAGGGTGGCATTGCCAAAGAGCTGTGTGAGACTGGTGGATCTTCAGTTACGTGCTTAGTGTAATGCCCAACAATTTTATTGTCGCTTTTCTTCCAAGGATTAATTCAAAGATTCCAAAAAGCATTAATAATCTTTCAGACATTATTGAACAAGTCTGAGTGTCTGGTGAAATTGCTGATGGATTTTACTGTTGACAAGGTCAGATAGGCAGGCTTTGTGGCTGGACTTAAACAGCTAACTGGAGCTCTTTGAGCTCAATTGTAAAATGGACAACATAGATCAACTACCTGCTTGACACTCTCCTGACTGAATAAAGAGACAGAACTTGTCAGAAAGCATTCATTTTGCAATATTATCCACAGACAGATTAACCCCAAATTTTGGCCTGGAGGGATTTTTATTTTGTCCCGAGAATCTAGCATTTTGATATGTATAACTATGCAACGGGAAATAATTGTCCTTGGGTTGATCATGGTGAAAGTTCAGTATAGTGGTGTCCATGCATGTAACTGTCTGAAGAAGGTTCTCGAGAAGAAACGTCAGTCTGAAGAAGGGTCTCGACCTGAAACATCACCTATTCCTTTTCTCCGGAGATGCTGTCTGACCCGCTGAGTTACTCCAGCTTTTTGTGTCTATCTAACTGCTTGGAACAATTGATTTAATTGAAATGGTATCTCTTCAGCCATATAAATCATCTGATCGTTTCATCAGGCATCTCTTCCATCACAAATGATACATACTACAAATAAGATAATGACAGCCTGCAGCGGTCCCTCTAAGTCCCTCTTGGGACTTACCACTTATAGGCCCTCTTTTAAAGGAACCCAATAAGTCGAGCCCAAGTCCTGTTCAGCACCATTAAGTTTAGACTGTACATAGAATGAATGTGTAAGAAACAACTGCAGATGTTAAATCGAAGATAGACAAAAATGCTGGAGTAACTCAGCGGGATAGGCAGCAACTCTGGAGAGAATGAATGGGCGATGTTTCAGGTCGAAACCCTTCTTCAGACTAATGTCAGGAGAGTGGGCGTAACAGAGATAAAATGTGATGGAGTGAGAGGGACAGCAACTACTTGGAGTTAGAGGTCGATGTTCATACTGCTGGAGTGTAAGAAACCCAAGAAAAATATGAGGTGCTGTCCCTCCAATTTGTGCTGGGCCTCACTCTGACAATGGGAATGGAAGGAGGAGTTAAAATGCTGAGCAACCGGGAGGTCAGGTAGGTTTAGGTGGACTGAGCAGAGGTGTTCAGCGAAACGATCGCCGAGCCTGTGCTTGCTCTCGCCGATATACAGGAGTCCACACTTGGAACAGCGGATGAGGTTGGAGGAGGTGCAAGGGAATCTCTGCCTCACCTGAAAGACTGACTGGTTAGGACACAACATAATCTTTTCACTGGACCTCAGTGACATGTGACAAACAAACTAAACTAAGCTAAACTAAACTAAATGTAGGCACAGAAGTGGCGCCTGAGAGAGCTTGTAAATGTAGGGAGGTTAGTCATCCCAATCTCCACTACAAAGACTGCACCAAGTGAAAGACTTTGCCTACTTTATGTAGTTTGAATGGAAATAAGCAAAGCCCTTCTGCACAGGTTGATGATGAGTAATTCCTCAATGAGATCTTCATCTGATGACCTTGGTTCAGGTGCTGCAGCCCCTCTAGTTTTTCACACCACTGATTTCTGACATCTTTTTAGAGCAAATGGAAGTTAGCTTGCATGGTTCCAGGAAAAACTGTATAAATTCAGTCGATTCAGTGAATCACTTTTGTGCTATGCTTTGCAGGTAGACAAGGTTTATTAAATACAGAACTGCTGGTGGACTATGGAGGATGGAGTATGGATGTTACCTTGCTACTGTGATGAACAGTTCTTTTCACCACCCAGTCAAATGTTTAAGTAGGTTGCTGATTATTCTCAATTCTGAACAGATTTGTTTGTGGAAGAGTACCGTACACTGTATGAACAGTATTCTCCTGTTGATAGGAGCAGTTCTTGAAAGGGGAAGATAATGCTCGCCTGCCCTTGTTACCTTTGTTATTACGTGCCAAGATGGCAACTGGTAACCAAGCAATATTATTCATTTTGCTAGTCGGTAGAGAAATGACAATATTGTCTGTGAATAAAAGAAGCCCAAGATAAATTACTGAAGGAAAATGTTGCCCAATCATAGAAACATAGAAACATAGAAAATAGGTGCAGGAGTAGGCCATTCGGCCCTTCGAGCCTGCACCACCATTCAATATGATCATGGCTAATCATCCAACTCAGTATCCTGTACCTGCCTACTCTCCATACCCCCTGATCCCTTTAGCCACAAGGGCCACATCTAACTCCCTCTTAAATATAGACAATGAACTGGCCTCAACTACCTTCTGCGGGAGAGAATTCCAGAGATTCACCACTCTCTGTGTGATCACTAAAGAAGATAAAATACCTGTTGAAATTCTAAGTATTTTATTATGGATTTCCTTGGTTCTAATAGAATTTTTAAAAATTGTACTTCTACCATGTATTTTGATGAGCAAACAGATAGATCTCAACAAACATAGGGCCAATTCTCATTCAATATATACTTTAATTCAGTAAGTAAATACCACGGTCTATTCACCCTTTCTAACGTGAATATTATTTATCATCAAATCATTTTATAATAATTTTCTTTGTCCAAGTATTCTATTTGGGTCTACAGTAATATTATAGTGGTTGGGCCATCTCTTCGGGAATTCCCTTTCAGTCAAATACGTTTTTCAACTAGGACCCTCTGTGTCAATGTAAATACAATTTCAGATGTTAATTGCAGGCATCAACCACTGCTTACAGCTACCTCATGATATATTTCTTAGAGTTTTGATTGTGGATAAATTCATTCCAAGCACTACAAGAAAAAAGATGTAGTGGTAAACTAAACACCTTTGCATCTGCCTGTACATCCTTGCCTGTCATGGAGTCAACGAGTCATAGAGTGAGTGATACTGTATGGAAACAGGCCTTTCGGCCCAACTTGCTCACACTGGCCAACATGGCCCAGCTACACTAGTCCCATCTGCCTGTGTTTGGTCCATATCCCTCCTAACCATGTACCTGGCTAACTGTTTCTTAAGAGTTGAGATAGTCCCAGCCTCAACTACCTCCTCTGGCAGCTTGTTCCATCCACCCACCACCCTTTATGTGAAAAAGTTACCCCTCAGATACCTATTAAATCTTTTCCCCTTCACCTTAAACCTATGTCCTCTGGTCCTCGATTCACCTACTCTGGACAAGAGACTCTGTGCATCTACTTGATCTAATCCTCTCATGTTTTTATACACCTCAATAAGATCACCCCTCATCCACCTGCGCTCCAAGGAATAGAGACCCAGCCTACTAAACCTCTCCCTATAGCTCAGACCCTCTGGCCCTGTAAACATCCTTGTAAAATGTATCTGCTTGACAACAGCTCGACAACATCTTTCCAATAACATGGTGCCCAGAATTGCCCAACTGTTCTTACACGGTACAGCTCCAATGGTTACAACAATGTAAAAAGATGCAGTGGAGAAGCAATCAGATATCTTGAAAACCACGTTACGCAGTCCTGAGCTAGAAGGCATGGCTCCAGTTTGCTGCTTTCTGAACACTGGCGGCAGCACTTTGGGCTGGTTCTGTGGTGCAATTAATGTTTGCTATTTGCCGAACAGAGGAAGTTAGCTTTAAAACTAAATTGGTGCAGCAAACCAAAAGGATGTGCATTGATCACTTATGGTGAACCCATCACTATGCAATTTACCTCACTTGAAGTCTTCAAACCAAAGTTGAGCACATTTCAGGTTATTTCTTACGTTTGGAAGCAGTGTAGAATATACGTAGAAAATACTATTGTTATTTAGGGGCGACACAGAGTTGCTGCCTTACAGCGCTTGCAGTGTTGGAGATCCAAGTTCGATCCTGACTAGGCTGCTGTCTGTATGGAGTTCTCTCCGAGATCATCGGTTTCCTCCCACACTCCAAAGATATACATGTTTGTTGGTTAATTGGCTTGGTGTGTGTGTAAATTGTCCGTGGTGTGTGTAGAATAGTGTTAATGTTGGACGGTGGGCCAAAGGGCCTGTTTCCGCGCTATAGTTCCAAACTAAACTAAACTAATTTCACTTGTCCTTGCTTCAATAGCCTAGATACTATGAAGCATCAATTTTACTGATATGTTCTTCATGGAAAAGTGAACAGAAGCGCCAATCCTTAAAAATATATAATTCTGGGAACTTTAAGATTAATCTGCTAAATTGGTAGTGTTTGATTAGAAAATCATTGGATTTTCAATATCTAAAATAAGATAATAATTCAAAATGCTCTCTGATATTTTCAAGAAAAGTTTACTTTTATTCAGTTGAGAGATCAATGAATTCTAATTAGATTACATTTATTTTCAATATATTCTATTTTTTGCAGATGGAACTTTTTCCTGCAGACCGTCCCTTCAATCGTCACACCTTATTCCATCTTTACTTATTGGTTATCAATAAGAATTAGTTCTCTGAAAAGGCAGTGGAAATCTGATCAAACTTTTTGAAATATAGAGTAGACGCTTTCTTCAAACTTAACTTCTTGGTTTTGTTTACTTGTCATCTACTCTGAACAACATACGCCGGGAGCTGGCCAGCAAACAGAACATGTCATATCTCTCTGACATTCTGTTCACATTATATGTTGCTCCACACTCCATCCGGCTAGTCCCAGCTGTACTAACGTGAGATTTGTACTTTAGTATTACAAGCTGACTGGCACCAGCAATGAGCGGGTTGTCAAGGGTGGAGATAAGAGAAAATGAGCAGAAGCGAGAACATTCAGAGTCAAAATTAATCTCGGGAAATCAGAGTTAATCAGAAAAATGTTAACTAATGATGCCTGGACCCCAAACTAAATCGTTGTGCTTAATAATTTAGCATGGCAGTCATTGCTTATCAGAGGAAGTTGACCTTGGGAACAAATCAGGCGATCTTTTGTTTTTATTGTTATTTGGCAGATAATACCATGGGTTGTCTTTCCCATACATCTTTTATTGTGTTTGTATCTTATTTGTTCCTGATCCTATGCTAACATGTTTTTGATTAGCCATAGCTGGTCTTTCTCCTTCTCAAAGCTGCTTAATACCCATGACTGTTAAATTAGTGCAGTGACTGTGCGGAACTACGAGAATGGAATCATCCTTACAAAGATTAAACCACTGTCTGGGGCTTTTGTGAATAATGAAATATGATTTCCAATTCTTCCATCTATTGAATTCAGAATTATGAATAGCTTGTATGAATATTATTACTATGTAATGTGAGGTTCAAATATGCATATGTTCTGGGTTAAAAGGAGCAGCAGAACTGAAAGTTCGAAGTATTGTTCCGTGGCATATCTGTATTAAAATTCAATTGCTTTGTCCAAAAGTTGCAGTATCCAAATAATTACCTGAACTTTTGGATTACATGACTCATCTGAAATTTCTTATCTGACATATGTTCTAGCTCAATGCTTTAATATCAGTTTCATCATGATACTATGAGAATTTTCTGTTGTATCCCAACAAAAAGGACTGTAAAAAAAGTTTCAAAGGTCTTTGTAGCCCTCCATTCCATGGTGTACTAAATTGTGTGTCTGTATGTTATTTCAGCTGTGACATGTCATCACTGGGATTTTAAAACAGCACTACAAAGGGGTTTTGTGCCATGTTTTCTACAATGGGTTTTATTTTTGTCATTATATTACATTGCAAGATCTAAGCGTATGATATCATTAGGGGCCTGTCCCACTTGGGTGACCTAATCCGTGAGTTCTGGCGAGTTTGCCCTCGAATCATACTTGCAGCATGGTCGACACGAGGTTGTAGGAGATCTTCATAACTCTCCTTCATGCTCGAGAGTGGTCGCCGCGTAATCGAGGCCTCAGCTAGGTTGCGGCATATTTTTCAATATATTAAAAAATGCCTGCAAGTAAAAAAAGGTTGCCATGGAAAAAATCGATATTTTTTTACTCGTAGGTTTAGTTGTAGTAGGTCGTGGTAGGTCGGCATGTTAGTCGTAGGTAATCGAGGGTAGTGGAAGGTAGTCGAAGATAGTCATAGAGAGTCTTCATCATAGTCGAAGGGAGGTCGAAGGAAATCGAAGGAGGTCGTCTTTACTCTCCACTATTCGGTGCCCAATTTTCCCGAAGTTAGTCATAGCTAGTCGTAGCTAGTCGAAGCTAGTCTTCAACATAGTCGAAGGAGGTGGAAGGAGGTATTCTACATAGTCGAAGGAGGTGTTCAACATGTCATTTTTTCAAACTCTTATAAACTCACCAATTAGGTCGCCCAAGTGGGACAGCCCCTTTATGCTGTTCCATGTTAGGGGCAGCCGAATTATCACAATAGGATTTGTTCCACCGCTTTTTCTTAATGTTTATATTTAATAATAAACATAGAAAATCCTCCTTAGCTCCACCAAACCACTTTTCTCTTTGGTAAGTTGCTTTATTTTAAATCTATTTTATTGATATGTTAAATTGAGCTGCCAACTTTGTAATTTCCTAATGTCATAGCATTGTCTCGGCAGTCAGGGTGGCGCAGTGGTAGAGTTGCTGCCTTACAGCGAATGCAGCGCCGGAGACCCGGGTTCGATCCTAACCATGGGTGCTGCCTGCACGGAGTTTGTATGTTCTCCCCATGACCTGCATGGGTTTTCTCCGAGATCTTCAGTTTCCTCCCACATTCCAAAGACGTACAGGTTTGTAGGTCAATTGGTTTGGTAAATGTAAAAAAAAATGTCCCTAGTGGGTGTAGCATAGTGTTAATGTGTGGGGGTCGCTGGTTGGCGCGGAACTGGTGGGCCGAAGGGCCTGTTTCCGTACTGCATCTCTAACTTAAATCTCAAAAGCATCCCTTTGCCAAAATAGCATTTTGCAATATTGTCAGATTATGGAAGGTCGTATATATATATATAAATGCATGTTCATCCTTCCTTCAAGCAATAGCAAATAAGGGAGTTATTTCTGAAGCAAATAAAGGAAGCAAGAAACTGAAAACATGAGGGAGACTAAGCTCATGGCTGGATTTTACTGGGTTTAAGTAAGTATGGTGTGTCTCTATGGAAAGATAATGTAAATACCTTCAGGGAAAATATTCTCTGATGCTGTGAGCCTTAAGAAAATCAGAAAGATCTCCTGGTTCTGCTATTCTGGTAAAGGATGTAAAAAGGTGATTAAAAAAAAGGTTATCCTTACCATTCATTAGGATTTGTGACAGGCAATCTTCCCCCCTGAAAATGATAAACACAATTAAATTGTTGGTATGGATTTCTTAGAAATGTGGCCTGAGTTACTTGAACATGGTGATCGACTTTCTGGATATGTCAAGCACGCAACTTATCATAAACAATTTTTATACATAATGGTCAAAGCTAAAGTTGAGCCATCAAGCAAATTGTGTCAGATCTTAACTGTGCCTGATCTCATAAAATAGCTGAATAGTGTCACTGTCGATTTGTTATTTGAAGCAATAATGTTACAGATTCTACTTATATTTAGAAAGCACCCATAACTTGGATCATATCTCACCTTTAATATCCTGAGGCATTTCATATTAATACACAAGTTGAACATTGAGAGAGAGGAGGAATCATTTGGAGAGGCAACCAAATAAAGTTGTAGGTTGCAAAGTGCATTTTATGGGAGGAAAGAGAGATGGGAAATTTAACCCTCAGATTCACATTAGAAAAAACAATTGAATGCAGCACTGGTTACAATTAGGAAGCATAAGAGCCCAGAATTGAAAGAGCACATGATTCTGAGAGGATTGCAATGTTAAGGAAAGTAACCAAGGTTAAGAGAAGTGAGGGAATAGGAGAGCTTTATAACCAAGAAGAGAATTTAAAATTGTAGGCAACGCCATACTGGGAGCCAGCACTGCACATGTTGGGTTAATGAGTGAACTGAATTCAGTGTGTTGGAAAAATCTTACTGAACCAAAAAAGAATTTAACGTAAGACACAAGGTAACTCGAAGTGTCAGGCATCATCTCTGGAGAACATGGATCGATGAGATAAGAAGATGAAGATAGAAGAGGTAATTATGAAGCCAGAAGAACCACCCCGCCCCCATCCCCTTGCAACTATATTCCTTGCTCTGGCCTCACAATTAGCTCCTCTTCTATCCTTATCTCCTTATCTATTTTATTTATTTTCATCTTTGGTCTGAGTCCAACTATCTGCTAATCAACACTGACATCCACCTATCACAATCCAGACTTTGTTCTACCCGCACCTCTCATCTAGCTTTCTCCTACCCAACCCCCCTCCCACCCCACCCACCCTACCCACCACAATCACTGTGGTGAGGGGTCCCAACCCGAAACATCACCCATCCATGTTCTCCAGAGATGCTGCCTGACCTGCTGAGTTATTCCAGCACTTCATGTTTTTTTTAATAAACGCATCTGCAGTTCCTTTTGTCTCCAAGGAATTTAAAGTGATTGTCAGGGATAGATTCTCAAATGATCCTATATGGAGATACTTGAAACCAAGGATCGCAGTGTCAGAACATGGAGTTACCTATTTAAAGTAGAATTGAGGGAATGTACATGTCTTCACTCAATGGATTGTAAAACTTTAAAATTCTTTATTCATGTGTGCTCATCTTTTGAGCACGTTGAAGTTAGAAATTAATCACATTTTCAATGTCAAGTGAAACAAAGTCTGAATGGATAATGTCACAAGCTTAGAGTGTAGGAAGGAACTGCAGATGTTGGTTTAAACCGAAGATAGACACAAAAGATTGGTGTAAAGGGCCTGGCCCACTTGGCTGTCATTTGCGCGTAATTTACATGTCATTATTTACGCGTCACAACGCGCGCGTCGTAACACGCAAGTGATGCGCACATGGTGCGTGGTGATATAGGCAGTGACGCACGATCGTGCGCGGCGTCCCAGGATTTTCTGATGTACAACATCTTTGCACGCCATCTGCATGACACGCAAATGACTGCCAAGTGGGACAGGCCCTTAACTCAGCGGGACAGGCAACATCTCTAGAGAGAAGGAATGGGTGACGTTTTGGGTCGAGATTCAGAAGGGTCACTCACTCCTTCTCTACAGATGGAATATCACCCATTCTTTCTCTCCAGAGATGCTGCCTGTCCTGCTGAGTTACTCCAGCTTTTTGTGTCTATCTTCATGTTAAAAGCTTAGGTCTACACAGAATTGGAGTCAAATTTTATTAGATTAAAGACTGGAAACAGAATTAGATTCATAAAGTCATACAGCATGTAAACAGGTCCTTTGGTCCAACTTACCCATGCCAACCAAGATGCCCTATCTAAGCTAGTCCCATTTGCCCACATTTGGCCCATATCCCAGTAAGCATCTATATCTACATATCAGTTCAAAATACTTTTACATGCAGTTACATGGCTATCTGCCATGACTACCTCTCTGGCAACTTGTTCCATATACCCACACCTTCTGAGTGAAAAAGATGCCCCTCAGTTTCCCATTAATTTTGTCACCTTAAACCAATGACTTCTGGTTCTTGGTTCCCCTATTCTCGGTAAAAGACTCAGTGTATTCACCCTATGCCACTCACAATTTTATACACCTGTATTAGATTATTCTTTAGCTTCCTGCTCTCCAAAGAACAAAGGTAGTCCGAGCCTGCCCAACTCAAACCCTATAGCTCAGACCCTTGAGTCCTGGCAACATCTTCACAAAACTTCTCTGCACACTTTACAGTTTAATAACATTCATTGGTGAGGTCAGGTGGTGAGATAAGATTGGGTGTCATTAACACGCATTTGAATTTGATGCTCTTATAAATTATATAATCAGGGGTAAGGAAGGTAGCAGATGAGAAAGAAATGAATAGGAAGAGGACTATTGCCAGCAATTATAGAAACAAGGAACTGTGGATGCTTGTTTAACAAAGAAAGACATAAAATGCTGGAATAACTCAGCGAGTCAGGCAGCTTATCTGGAGGACACGGATAAGTGATGTGCCTGAGTCTGAAGAAGTGTCCCAACCTAAAACATCACCTATCCATGTTCTCCATAGATGCTGCCTGACCCGCTGATTTACTCTAGAAAATTTGTGTCTTTATTGACATCAATTAGCTGACTATGAATGGCTACGAAAGAAATAAATCAGGGGAGATGGTTCCACTCATCTCCTTTCAACTTTTACTTTAGACCATGTCTACGCCGACCAACGATCACCCCATACACCAGCAGTTTAATATACACAAGGAACCCGAAGCACGCAGAGAAAACCCACGCGGTCACAGGGAGAATGTGCAAACTCCGTACAGACAGCACCACAGGTCAGGATCAACCCCTGGTCTCTGGCTTTGTAAGCCAGCAGCTCTACCACTGTGCCACTGTGCCATCTGCTTGCTATGGAAATGAATTAAAAGAGACTTTGAAAGAGGATATATTACTCAGCTGTTGGAGGCAGAATAATGAAAATACATAGACTAAGTTGTACTCATTGCAAGAAGTAATAATTGCTCATCTGCCCAAAATATCAGTGCAACCTGTCAACTAACCTGTTTCCTGAAGTAAACTGAACTGATAGAAAATGTGGAGATATTACAGAAGCCTTAAACTTTTCTTTCCGCAGCCTGGTTTTGCTGAACCTTTTCATTTAAGCTTGTTTTGTTTGCTTGTCATATCCCGAAACAACACATGCTGAGGTTGGCTGACAAGCAGGACTCACTACATCCTTCACTGACACTCTGTTAATATTAAATAGTGCACCGTGCTCTACCTCCTGCCAGTCCCGATTGCACGAGATTGGGATTTGTGAGTTGCTATTACTTGTTGAGCAGCACAGACAATGAACAGGTTGCCAAGGGTGAATATAAGAGAATATGGGAAAGAAAGGGAGCACGAGGAATCAAAATTAATTTTTAGTACCAAGGTTACTGGGGTCAATGGTGACTCATCGTTACTAGCCTTGAACTGAAATTTGTTGATTTAGAAACCACAGCCAGGCCATCAGAGCTTGACAGAGTGAAGGTCGCCTTGGCAACAGATCAAATTGTCCTGTTTATATATTGTACTGCAGCAATTTATACCATGTTCTCTATGCCTTTGTTTTATCCCTTAAATTCTATTATTTTCCGTGCTTCATTTTTCAACTATTTTTGACCATCGTTTTAGCTCACTGTCCCTGCACATGGATATTTTATCCATAATCCTTAATGTAGGTGAAATCAATTTTTCAAAATGTCCTGAGGGTCTGGGCATCAAATATCTTGACTAGGACTCACTGGAACTGAAATACAATTGGATTAATGAGAATGGTAAATTTATATTAGCTATACTTTTAAAAATAAACCGAGCATCAAGTCCCTCTTTGTCTGAACGTTAATTCATTTATTACTTCCATCCATTACATCTCATCATGTCATTGGTTTCTGCATTGCTTATTCCATTTATATTAAAAACTACTTTTTGTTTAATGATCTTATTTGTTTCATCCCTTTAGGATTTTAGTTAAGAACTAGACCAAGTGGGACCTGTTGGGACCCAGTCACACGGGAGGGCTGGGCCCCCAAAGCAACCCATTCCCTAATGCAATATTCCACCACTCACCCGTTCCCCCAACGCAATGGCGGGAATGTTCTGTAGCCTGGGGATGGGGATGGCTTCAGATGGGGAGCATCCTGCAGCCAGGAGAGGGGGACGGCATCAGGCAGGGCTTGTCGGGGGCTGATGGGAGTGTGTGTGTCAGGAGGTGTGGGTATATAGGGGAGGGTGGGGTATAGGGGAGGGGGGATGTAGGGGACAGGGGGTGTGGGGGGTGTGGGTGGGGGGGGGGGGGGGTCTATGGGCTCACCAGTTCACAGCCCCGGTTCCGTCCACACTCACAGGGTCAAGCACCTGGCCCTAGACTCACTTAGCGGCTCCTGTCCCCAGCGCCTATTGCGCTCACAGCCCCCACCCATAAACACAGCTAGCCCCCCCGCCTGTAAACACAGCCAGCCCCCCCACCAACACAGAGCCAGCCCCCGCCACCAACACAGCCAGTCCCCACCCACCAACACAGCCAGCCCCCACCCACCAACACAGCCAGCCCCCGCCCCCCAACACAGCCAGTCCCCACCCACCAACACAGCCAGTCCCCACCCACCAACACACAGCCAGCCCCCACCCACCAACACAGCCAGCCCCCACCTGCAAACACAGCCAGTCCCCCACCCACCAACACAGCCAGTCCCCCCCCCACCAACACAGCCAGCCCCCGCCCACCAACACAGCCAGCCCCCCCGTTAACACAGCCAGCCCCCCCCCACCAACACAGCCAGTCCCCACCCGTTAACACAGCCAGCCCCCACCCACCAACACAGCCAGGACCCACCCACCAACACAGCCAGGCCCCACCCACCAACACAGCTAGTCCCCTGCCCGTTAACACAGCCAGCCTCCGCACGCGAACACAGCCCACACTTCGTTCCTTCAGCTTTATTCTGGGCGCCGGTGATTGACAGCGGGTGCCGGAAGGGGCATCGCCATCCCAGCGAATAACAGACCAATAACATTTGTAATCTTTCACCGATCGGAACAAAACTTGGTGCATTTGGAGCAGAAGAGAACGATGAGTAAGGTGGCAAAAAAAACCCTAGCAATATAGGGTTCTGTTTTTGCGAAAATGTAAACAAACACAAACCGGAAGAGGAAAGGATGGGAATAAAAGGATAGATAGATAGATAGATAGATAGATAGATAGATAGATAGATAGATAGATAGATAGATAGATAGATAGATAGATAGATAGATAGATAGATAGATAGATAGATAGATATAAGAAGATATAGATAATTCATGCTGCCTATTATAAATTGATGATGGATTTTGTGTCTCATGCGCAACAAACAGCATGGTGGCACAACGGTGGAGTTGCTCCTTACAGCGCTTGCAGCTCCAGAGACCCGGGTTTGATCCCGACTACGGGTGCTGTTGGTACATTCTCCCCGTGAATGCCTGGGTTTTCTCTGAGATCTTTGGTTTCCTCCCACACTCCTAAGATGTATAGGTTTGTTGTTTAATTGGCTTGGGTTTGTATACTTGGTATAAGTATAAACTGTCCCTAGTGTGTGTCGGCTTGTGTTAATGTGCAGGGATTGCTGGTCAGTGCAGACTCGGTGGGCCGAAGGGCCTGTTTCTGCACTGTATCTCTAAACTAAACTAAACTAAACTAAACTAAACCTGATTTTAGATCCCGATAGAAAATACAACATGGCACTGCTGGAATCAAGAGACATCTTAAATGTACCAAGAGATTTGAATGTTGACCTTTCATGTCTAGCATCTGGATAGGAAACCCTGTCTATTTTTACTAGGAATGGGGTTCATCAGTTAAAATGACCTTACACACTCTCAATCCAGCTCTTGCTCTTCTGCATAAAGCTTCAATAATTCCATATGACCTTGTGGTGGATTGACAATATCAATCAGCATGAGCTAAATATTGTTGCTGAAGGAGTTGCTGGATTAATTTGCCCTTGAAGAGAAATTGTTGGTGCAGGAGAAGACTGGCCATACATTATATCAGGGTGACCCGGGATAAGTGGATATACTGTAAGAGGCAAGGTTCCAGTGCAATTTATTCTTCAGCAACGATATTTCGAATTTCATAAGGAAAGTTACTCACAGGGCGGCAATACTGGCGCCATGGTGGTATAGTGGTGAAGTTGCTGCCTTACAGCGCTTGCATCCCGGTTCGAACCCTACTAAGGGTGCTGTCTGTATGTAGTTTGTACGTTCTCCCCGTGACCACGTGGGTTTTCACCAAGATCTTCGATTTCTTCCCACACTCCAAAGATGTACAGGTATGTAGATTAATTTGCTTGGTGTGTGTGTGTAAATTGTCCCTAGTGTGTGTGTAGGATAGTGTTAATGTGCGGGGATCACTGGTCGGCGTGGACTTGGTGGGCCAAAGGGCCTTTCAGCACTGTATCTCTAAACTAAAATAAATATACACACAGTAAAAACTCAGGTATAACAAAGCACAAAAATTTCAGCCACATAAAGTCATACCTTTGTGGTTCAGTAATATTCTTACAGTAACCGACGTAAAACAAGACTGAACAAAAATGTAGAATCAGTAGCAAAATTTGATATTCATTATATTTTAACTCATGCTATTATACAGATCAAAGGAACTATTAATTTTAACTTTTTCATGTATTTTAATTTAGTTTTAAAATCATATTACAGATTTCATTTATTCTTCATTGCACTCCCAGTCCTAAATCCAAGTTACTAAATAAACTGTAACAGCACCTTAGCATTTAGTTTAAAGAATAATGTTATATTGTGCTCATGATATTTCAATCATAAGGAGTTAGTTTCCATTTTGTAGTTTGTTGGATTAAAATCAGTTCATAGATTGCTGTTCCAGGCCAACTTATAAAATAATAAATATGCAAACACAGGTGTTTAATGTTAAATAGATTTTTAATAATGTCACATGTTAACAAGTGTGAATTTATCAATTGCATTCTTAAATTCCACAGAAAGGCCAGAGCAAACATGGAATATTGGAAAATAACTTACTCTGCCTCAAGCCACTCTGTAATCTCCTCGTTTTACAGCCCTCCATGAATTCCAGGCTCCTCTGCCAGGTCCCTTGTGGATCACCACTTGAGTTTTATAGCAAACCTGTCCAAGTCTTGTTTGCTGAATTTTTGGCAGCCTTTTCCAAGAGTTTAAAAATTTGACCTACACCAGGATTTCATTGAAGTTGTTGTAAGTGTTCACTATTAGAGGACATTCTTTTCAGACGGAGATGAGGTGAAATTTCTTCAGTCAGAGAGTGGTGAATCTGTGGAATTCTTTGCCACAGAAGGCCGTGGAGGCCAAGTCGGTGGATATTTATAAGGCAGAGATCCAGGGGTTAGATTTTTGATTAGTATGGGCATCAGAGGTTATGGGGAGAAGGCAGAAGAATGGGGTTAGGTGGGAGAGATAGGATCGGCCTTGATTAAATGGCAGACTTGAGGGGCTGAATGGCCTAATTCTACTCCTATTCCTTATGACTTTTATTATCTACCCTATTTACATTGCTTCAGCTTAGGAAAACTTGTAGTTCTTTGAAGTTCATTAAAATTAGTTTGAGCAGCCTAATTGTTGCCCTGATGGTATGATGTTATAATTCTGAATAATATAATATTAAATGAGAAATAACATCAGCATTAAACATAGCAAATTTATTTCCATCAGGAATGCCAAGAGACAATGCCAGAACAAACTTGAGTGCCAGTATAACCACTTGGACATCTGTTGACTGTGGCAAGGCCTGACTACCATAAGGGGCAACAAAGGATCACTGGTGATAGTACGGCCCTTCCTGATGAACTTACTGTGCACACTTTGAGCAGAAGGCCAACATCCGTTTTGACAGACTCGAGGTTTGTCTTTACCCACAGCCACTGTTACAGAAGTAAGATCGGCATTTGAGAGGGTGAACCCATGGAAAGCAATTAGCCCATTTGGAGTCCCTGGCCGCTTCATTAAAAATTGCGTGGACCACCTAACTGGACTATTCACGGACATCTTTACTTTCTCCCTCCTGTACAAATTGCATAAGACTTTGGTGAGGCCGCATTTAGAGTATCGTGTTCAGTTCTGGGCACCATGTTATAGGAAAGATATCGTCAAGCTTGAAAGATTTATGAGGATGTTGCCAGGTCGAGAGGGTTTGAGCGATAGGGATAGGTTGAATAGACTGGGTCTCTATTCATGGGCGTGCAGGAGGATGAGGGATGATCTTATAGAGGTGTACAAAATCATGAGAGGAATATATTGGGTAGATGCACAGAGTCTCTTGCCCAGAGTAGAGGAATTGAGGACTAGAGGACATAGGTTCAAGGTGAAGGGGAATAAATTTAATAGGAACCTGAGGGATACTTTTTTTCACACAATGGGTGGTGGGTGTATGGAACAAGCTGCCAGAGTAGGTATTTGAGGCTGGGACTATCCCAACATTTAAGAAATAGTTAGACAGGTACATGGATAGGACAAGTTTGGAGGGATATGTACCAAATACAGGCAGGTGGAACTGGTGCAGTGGGGAATTTGTTGACCAGTTTCCACACTGTATCAATCAATGACTCTATGACTCCACTTAATTCTGAGGTACCCACCTGTCTCAAGAGACCACTCTCATCCTGGTGCCAAAGAAAAGCACGATCTCATGCCTAATGACTGCCACCCAATGGCCTTGACATCCATCGTCATGAAGTGCTTTGAGAGGCCGGTTACGTATCATTGTATTATTTGCCTAATAATCCAGAGAACATGAAGTTAACTCACCCAACAACAAACCCGTAACTGGAATATAAACAGAAACATGGAATTGAAAAGCTTCCAAGCCAGCTCATTAACAACCTTTAAGAAAAGAACCCCACTCATCTCAGCCAGACTGGTCTATATATAACTCCAGTTCAATATCCACAACGCAGCTTGGCAGGCTGCTAGTTGTATAAAATCATAGCTCGGGAGAATTTAACATGGGTAATAAATGTTTTCCAGTAATAGCCAGAGATTTATTTGGAGACTGTGGAGCTGTTGCTCAGTGGGGTTCATATTGCTGTTTATAAAGCAGAAGAAAATAGTAAATTAATACATATCAGACTTGCTTGTATATTTTTGTAATATTATTTGGCAGCTAGCTCCAGCATGAAAACGGTAATTCACAAATCCTGAGGGAACAGAGATAATTCGCAAATGTAATTAAAATTAGTGGTACACTTCTGTCATTAGTCCACCATCTCTGATGGTAATTCCAGGATTAATTCCAAAATCTGAGTGATGATTAGAAGCAAAGCTCACAATTTGCAGTCAAATTGACACACAAGAGACTGCAAATGCTGTAATCTGGAACAAAAAGACAAAGTGCTGGAGGCACTGAGCTGGTCAGGAAGCAATTGCAGAGGGAATGTAATGTTGAGGCTCTAGGGATGTAATGCTGAGGGTCTACAAGGCGCTGTTAATGCCCGTGTCCCACTTAGGAAACCTGAACGGAAACCTCTGGAGACTTTGCACCCCACCCAAGGTTTCCGTGCGGTTCCCGGGGGTTGCAGGTGGTTGCCGGAGGTTGCAGGTAGTGGAAGCAGGTAGGGAGACTGACAAAAATGTCCGGGAACCGCACGGAAACCTTGGGCAGGACGCAAAGTCTCCAGAGGTTTCCGTTCAGGTTTCCTAAGTGGGACAGGGGTATTAGGCCACATTTGGAATATTGTGTGCAATTTTGGGCACCATATCTGAGGAACGGTGTGCTGGCTCTGGAGAGGGTCCAGAGGAGGTTTACAAGAATGATCCCAGGAATGAGTAGATTAACCTCATAAGCATTTGTCGGCACTGGGCCTGTACTCGCTGGAATTTAGAAGAATGAGGGGGGACATAATTGATTCATACAGAATAGTGAAAGGCTTGGATAGAGTGGATGTGGGGAAGATGTTTCCACCAGTGGGAGGGTCTAGGACTAGAGGTCATAGCCTCAGAATTAAAGGATGTTCTTTTAGGAAGGAGATGTGGTGAAATATCGTTAGTCAGAGGGTGGTGAATCCGTGGAATTCTTTGCCACATAAGGCTGTGGAGGCCAAATCAGTGGATATTTTTAAGGCAGAGATAGATAGATTCTTGAATAATATGGGTGTCAGAGGTTATAGGGAGAAGGCAGGAGAATGGGGTTAGGACGGAGAGATGGATCAGCCATGATTGAATGGTGGAGTAGACACGATGGGCCGAGTGGCCTAATTCTACTCCTATTCCATATGACCTTATGACCTTAAGATAATTCAGCAGGACAGGCAGCAACTCTGGAGTGAAGGAACGGGTGACGTTTCGGCTCAAGCACCTTCTTAAATCTGGAATCCTTGATGTTTTGGGTTAGGGTCTTGACAACAATTGCTTTCCCCTCCACAGATGCTGCTCGACCTGCTGCGTTCCTCAGAAGTTTGTATTTCATTCACAGCTTGCAATAATTGTCTGACATGTGCAATCAATCCTGCCTTCAAAAACAAACAACCAAAAAAATTGATGTTGTACTTTTAGATATCTATACATATCTTTTAATAGAAAGATTCATCAATGTCTCTCTCCTAATAATCAAGAATTTAACAAAGTCAACTCCCAACCATATTTCTGAAATGGCATACCTGCAAACGATGACAGATCAGGTTTCAATTCTCCATCATTAATTTCAACTAGACTAAATGGGGCCGACTGGGTCCCCACGGAGGCCTGGTCCCCCAACGCAACCCATTCCCCAATACAATATTCCACCACTCACCCGTTCCCCCAACGCAACCCATTCCCCAATGCAATATTCCACCACTCACCCGTTCCCCCAACGCAACCCGTTCCCCCAACGCAATATTCCACCACTCACCCGTTCCCCCAACGCAACCCATTCCCCAATGCAATATTCCACCACTCACCCATTCCCCCAACGCAACCCATTCCCCAATGCAATATTCCACCACTCACCCATTCCCCCAACGCAACCCATTCCCCAATGCAATATTCCACCACTCACCCATTCCCCCAATGCAACCCGTTCCCCCAACGCAATATTCCACCACTCACCTATAGCCCCTAACCGTGCAGGCACAGCTCATTTCCACTCATCCCCCGCAACTCCCTCCCCCTCTTCATGTGTGGAAGTGGAGGAGGGGAGGGGGGAGGGAAATGGGGTGTGTGGCGGGGTGGGAGGGGAAGTGTGTATGTGGGCTGGAGGGATGTGGGAGAGGGGAGGAGCTATGTGGGAGCGGGGGTGTGTGGGGGGGAGAGGTGCATTTTGGTAGGGAAGGGTGTGTGTGTGGGGGAGGGTTGTGTCGGTGGGGGGGCGGTGGGCGGAGGGGGTGTGTAGGCAGGGGGGGTTGTGGTGGGGAGGGGGGTGTGTCTGGGCAGGGAGTGTGTGGGAGAGGTGTATGTGTGGACGGGGGTTGTGGAGGGAAGGGGGTTGCGGGCGGGAAGGGGGTTGTGCGGAGGATGGGTATGTGGGCAGGGTTTGTGGGGGTAGGGGTGTGGTCAGGCAGGGGGGGTAGGGGTTGTGGGGGAGGGGGTTTGTGGGGGTGGGGAAAGGGGAGAGGGGGAGAGGCCGCTGAGAAAAGACGGGGCAAGACCCATGGAGGCGAGGGTGTATCAAGGGGAGTAGGGTTGGAGCCAGCGAGGGCACCAGAGGGGAAGGAGCTGAAACTGGCGATGCGAACGGACTCACAGTGGGCGCTGGTTGCTGGTTGTTCTCCTCCGCTGAGATCATAGTCTCCGCTTTCCATTTGACGACATCGGCGACATCTCCAACTCCGCACTGGGCTGGGCTTGGCCCCTTCCGGTCCATCCGAAAATTGTATCCGGTTGGAGACCCCCGCCGGCCTCCCTCAGCTCCAGTAAAGATGCGATGGCGCAGGAAGGGGCAGACCATCCCATGGAGTGACAGGAGAAGTGACTAATCCACGCAGCGCTGACTGGCAGGAGAGGAGATTGATCTGCGCATGCGCAGTTTTTAAGATTTTTAAACCTCGCTAACTTTTAAACGACCGATCGGGACAAAACTTGGTGCACTCATTGCGCAGAATAAATCATAACGCTATCACGTACCGTTGTTGCGCAAATAGAAAAACTGCGTAAACCGGAAGATAACAAGATCAGAGTTTTAGTTATGTATAGATAGAAGATCGAAAATAGATAGATGAAAAGAGTCAGGGAGTCACGGAGATGCACAGCATGGAAACAAACCCTTTGGCTTAACTCATTCATGCCAACTAAGGTGGATTCCAGAGACAGTCTAATTTGCTTACATTTAGCCCATATCTTTCAAAACCTTTCTTGCACACAAACTTGTCAAAATGGGGGGACTGTGGTGTGCTGTGCAGATGGGAAAAAGCTTCAAGCAATACTTGCTGTCTCTGAATCCAAGATCATATTAGTGATTTAATGGTAGTGATGGTATCATTTCTCAGGTGTGACTGAATGGTATTTACAATAATTTCACATTGCCTGGAAGATGTAGAAAATGATGGGGAATTTGTGGTTGAAAGTGAATATACTTTATCATTATTTATCATTATAACATTTTGCATGCCTCCAGGGGTGCAGCGGTTGAGTTACTGGCTTACAGCAATTGCGCTGCCGAAGACCTGGATTTGATCCTGACTATGAGTGCTAGTTTGTATGAAGTTGTACGTTCTCCCCGTGAGTGCACGGATTTTCTCCGAGATCTTCGGTTTCCTCCCAAACTCCAGATGTACAGGTTTGTAGGTTCATTGGCTTGGGATAAGTGTAAATTGTCTCTAGTGTGTGAAGGATAGCATTAGTGTGGGGGGATTGCTGGTCAGTGCGGACTTGGACGGCAAAAGGGCCCGTTTCCAGGCTGTATCGCTGAACTAAACTAAAAAAATGATACTATAAAATTACAAATAAGTCCAAGCCTATGAATTGAATTGTTCCTATGTATACTATTGAAGGCTGGGTAAGGTATTGGATTTCAATCAGCGATGCATGTGTTGAGTGTACACCATGTATCTATATCAGTAGTGCATGCTTTGCAGTCATTAAGTCATTACTGTCTCAACACTGCACATGATCAGGACCATTGCAAACGTGTTTGATGTTCCAGTTCCCCACAAATACACCTATCGGTGCATCATGGTCTGCTAAATCAATTGACGAGATGCCGTGCTGCAAAGGGGTCACCCGCTCAACTGAACATTCTCTGTGGAAGAGATAAAATAAAGGCGACATGTCACCTGCACCAAGGGTGCCTTGGGCTGGCCTAGAGCAGAAATGAAGTGGAAGTGGCAGGAAATGATTGTAGAGATTTCTGCCTGGAGTGATCAGGCCTGCATCTGCAAACAGCACAGGAAGAGATTCTGTGCTCTCACTGAATCTGCCAGAATCTGTGCTCAGATATATGCAACGCAGGGTGGAAAAATGCAACCTTCACATGGTCCGCCCTGTTTCGACGAATGCAATCAACCTGGTGTGCACAATCAAGTAAGATCAAATAGAACAAGTTGTTCTACAACTTTAGGCTGTGCACTCCATACGCAAGAAGAAGAAGCTACATGCAATGCCAGCTCACATATGCAGCCCTGAAAGTTAACACAGTTGTGCCACTCATGCACAATTACATCTCAGCATGTACGCATATGCACAAACACACATATATATGGGAATATGGGGTGAAAGCAGGAACAAAGTACTGATTCTGGATCAGAGGTTATCCACTTTGGTGGCAAAAATAGGAAAGTAGACTGTTATCTGAATGGTGGCCGATTAGGAAAAGGGGAGATGCAACGTGACCTGGGTGTCATGGTACACCAGTCATTGAAAGTAGGCATGCAGGTGCAGCAGGCAGTGAAGAAAGCGAACAGTATGTTAGCATTCATAGCAAAAGGATTTGAGTATAGGAGCTGGGAGGTTTCACTGCAGTTGTACAGGGTCTTGGTGAGACCACACCTGGAGTATTGCGTACAGTTTTGGTCTCCTAATCTGAGGAAGGACATTCTTGCCATAGAGGGAGTACAGAGAAGGTTCACCAGACTGATTCCTGGGATGTCAGGACTTTCATATTGAAGAAAGACTGGATAGACTCGGTTTGTACTCGCTAGAATTTAGAAGATTGAGGGGGGATCTTATAGAAACTTACAAAATTCTTAAGGGGTTGGACAGGCTAGATGCAGGAAGATTGTTCCCGATGTTGGGGAAGTCCAGAAAAAGGGGTCACAGTTTAATTGATAAGGGGGAAATCTTTTAGGACCGAGATGAGAAAGACCTTTTTCACACAGAGAGTGGAGAATCTCTGGAACTCTCTGCCACAGAGGATAGTTGAGGCCAGTTCATTGGCTATAATTAAGAGGGAGTTAGATGTGGCCCTTGTGGCTAAAAGGGATCAGGGGGTATGGAGAGAAGGCAGGTACGGGATACTGAGTTAGATGATCAGCCATGATCATATTGAATGGCGGTGCAGGCTCGAAGGGCCGAATGGCTTACTCCTGTACCTATTTTCTATGTTTCTATGTTTCTATGGATGATCAGCCATGATCATATTCAATAACAGTGCTGGCTAAAAGGGCCCAATGGCCTATTCCTGCAGCTATTCTCTATGTTTCTATATACAAAAACTTGCTGCTACTCCTCACATGCAAACACACAAACATGCACACGCACACACACATACACATACACATGCAAGCACACTCACATACATACGCACACACATGCACACAACCACACATACACCCACACTTTGATGATGGTACAATTGTACTGTCATATTAACTTCCTTCCCCTTGTTGGATCTTTTTGCCTGCAGTAGATGCCCATCTCATTTGGCTAGAGGTGCGTTTCCATTCCCAAGAACACACCAGGGTGGCACGGTCACACAGTGGTGGAGCTGCTGCACACACAGAGACCATGGGTTCAATCCTCACCACACGTGCTGGCCAAGTCGACAAAAACATTCAAACACACACACACACACACACACACACCACACACACACACATTCAAAGACATGCAGCATTGTGGATCACACACACACACAGGAACACACACACACAAACCGTACATAGACACAAACACACACAGTAGCTCACAGACACACAGTCTGAAGAAGGGTTTCAACCCGAAATGTCACTCATTCCTTCTCTCCAGAGATGCTGCCTGTTCCGCTGAGTTACCCCAGGTTTTTGTGTCTATCTTCAGCCAAGTAGATTAATTGGTTCCTGTAAATTACCTCTAGTGTGGATGATTCAAAAGTGGGATAACATAGAACTAGCGTACAGGCAATTGACAGTCGGTGTGGAATCGATCAGCCAAAGGGCCTGTTTCCATGCTGTATCTCTAAACTAAAGTAAACAACAGACTGGAGGAGAGGGTCCTCCGCCTTCTGTGAAGACACACATAGACCCACACCCTGATGAGCTGTACAATTCATGTTTGAATGGCAAGCAATGTTGTCTTGTTGGATCTTTTACCTGAATCAGTGGCTGAGCATCTCATTTGGCTAGAGGTGCGTGATTTTGGCCCAAGAACACAGGGGGTGGCACGGTCAAAACAGTGGTGGAGCTGTTGCAATCATGGCACCAGCCCTAGGTTTCAATCCTCACCATGGGTGCTGAAAAGCCCGAGCAAAAGCATTATCCCTTTGCTATGGGTTGTCAAAATAGTTAGAGTAGTTTAAAAATCATTCCAAAGACTGCCGCATTCTGGCATCAAAGGGTGTTATAAAGCAAACAGATTAATTTATGTACCTTATTTTTACACAAAATGGGGAGTAGCTCAGCGACCCTGTAAATAAGAAGGGTTTTCAATAGCGAGTGATCATTTTGGGCTCCTTCTTTCCAGAGTTTGAAATTAGCCTGTTCCGCTGAGTTAATTCCAGGTTTTTTTGGTCATCCAAGTTAGATCATTTAGATTAATTGTTTCCTGTAAATTAATCTATGATGTGGAAATTTCATTCAAAGTGGGAATTTTTAAGAAGGTTACTAGCTTTTGACAGTCCACGATGACAGTTTTTGTGTTATGTCCATCGAAAATCAATAGGGAACAAGTTTCCAATTTCCGAGTATCTCTAAACTAAAGTAAACACTTTTATTACTGGAGAAGAGGGTCCTCCACCTTCTGTGAAGACAAAGAGACTTTATGCCCTGCCACAGCTGAGCAATTCATAGTTTGAATGGCAAGCAATGATACCATTTACTTTTGTCACAGCTTCTGCCATGGCCAGAAATGTCCGATCTGCTGTGCACATTACCTAACAACATGTAGTCAGCATCACACTGCTGAAGATAGCATGAGGAATATAGGCAAGAATATACCACTCAGCCCAGTGTGCTTCCTCCACCATTCAATAAGATTATGGTTGGTTGCCTCAGAGCCACTTTCCTCCACTCACCTTCTATCCATGATTCCTTTAATATTTATAAACCTATCGACCTCAGTCTTGAGTAAAATCAATGTCTGAACTTCCACAGGGCTCCTTGGTAGAAAATTCAAATGAATCACTACCTTCCATGTGAAGAATTTTCTTCACTTGACTGTCGTGAATAACCTGTAGGAAGGAATTGCAGATGCTGGTTTACATTGAAGATAGACAAAAAATGCTGGAGTAACTCAGCGGGATGGGCAGCATCTTTGGACAGAAAGAATAGGTGATGTTTTGGGTCGCAAAATTCCTTCAGTCTGACAAAGGGTCTCAAACCGAAATGTCACCCATTTCTTCTCTTCAGAGATGCTGCCTGTCCTGCTGAGTTACTCCAGCATTTTGTGTCATGAATAACATTTGACACAGTGATCCCTGGATGAAGACATCTCATCGAGAGAAATCATCATCTCCACTTATACCCTGTCGAGCCTCATTAGTAATTTATATTTTAATGAGTTCATATGTGATCAGTGTTCATATTTTTAATGCTTCAATTTATTAATATTTCACATTTCTTCTGAATTCAAGAGAGTATAAACCCAGTCTGTTGATTCCACCACACACAACAAACCAAACTATCCCAATCTGGTGAACTTTCACTGTACTCACTCTAACAAGGCTTTATTTTTTACTTTAAGGGCCTGTCCCACTTGGGCGACCTAATTGGCGAGTTTAGAAGAGTTAGAAAAAATGACATGTTGTAGACCTTCGACTATGTAGAAGACCTCCTTCAACCTCCCTTCGACTATGATGAAGACTATCTACGACTACTTTTGACTATCTTCGACTGCCTTTGATTACCCATGACCATTACTCGCAGGCATTTTTTAACATATTGAAAAAAATGGCACGACTTAGCTGAGGCCTCGAGTATGCGGAGACCACTCTCGAGCATGAAGGAGATTTACGAAGACCTCCTACGACCTTGTGTCGACCATACTGCGAGTATGAGTTGAGGGCAGACTCGCCAGAACTCGTGGATTAGGTCGCCCAAATGGAACAGGCCCTTAGGTAAGGACATCTGAAAGCATGCAATATTCTAAATGCTGTCTTATCAATTTTCTCTATAATTGAAATAAGTTGACTGCACACTTCTGCTGCCTAACAAGTGAAAGAGCACTTTCACTTGTGGTGTGATAATGTCAGGCTCCAAAGGTCGGAGCAACGAGTAAAGATAATACTAATGTAAGAAATTCAACCTTAGTGTATGAACTGGTGCGTCATTACACAAGAGGACCTGCTAAAACTGCTCTGGAGCTGGCACTATCGGATTTCAAGATTGTGAGCTTTTTGAATCAATATTAGAGACATTGCTAATGCTTCTTTAACTTTGGAGAAATAACACAGATTAAGTTCTAGGCAAAAGGGTTGAGAGTTCCCTAAGGCCGCACAGTACAGTACAACAGGATACATGACACAGATGCAATCTGGAGTGATCTAAAGATCAGAGAGTTGACTGTGACCATGACCTTGACCTACATGGGTAGAGCAACGAAGGCACGAACACTGTCTGCAGAAAGTCACAGATATTTGTAACCACTGACTTAGAAAAAAATTGTTATTTAATATGTTCCCTTTTGGAGAGTTGGAGTTAAAAGCATGGCTTCCTGAACAATATTCACTGAACAGGGCGGCATGGTGGCACAGGAGTAGAGTTGCTGCTTTACAGTGCATGAGCCCTGGGTCTCGGGTACCATCCTGACTACAGGTGCTGTCTGTATGGAGTTTGTACATTTTCCCATGACCTGCGTAAGTTTTCAACAGGAACTTCAGTTTTCTCCCACAATCCAAAGACGTACAGGTTTGTAGGTTAATTAGCTTGGTAGTGTAAATTGTCCTTAGTGTGTGCGGGATAGTATTAATGTGTGGTGATCGCTGGTCGGTGCGGACACGATGGGCCAAAGGGCCTGTTTCCGCGTTGTATCTCTAAACTAAAGTAAAAATATTGGGGGTTCAATTCTGTGGGCATGAGTCACACAGCACATTACATTGGCAAAGCGAAAATCCATAACATCTGTGATATCTTTGTATTATTGATGGTAGCTGCAAAAGCACCACTTCAATACGGACTTAACAATCTCAGCCTTCATTTCTCTGTTTTGAACAACTTAGGGCTTCAGCAGCTTAGTGCTGTCTTACAAATTGTATTGTGTAGATTCTCAGGCTTCTGCACTCTTGATTTAATTGGTTTCTTAAGTGAAACACTGACTCTTTAGTGGAACATCTTTAATTGCTTAAAATAAAGCTTACAAATCATTGCAATGTACCGAGTCTATTGGTAGAAAATATCTTCGCTACAAGAATTGAATCAATAGTATTTTCCAATAGTCTAGATTGAGTTGTGTCCCTAGCTGATAAAATCATCAAGCAGAACTCCATTGTCACTAATGATCTCAGAGCAATCAAATACATCAGGAGGGAAATTCCCAGAATATTCATGTCTTCAAGCGATAGTTATCCGAGAACATAAATATAATACAATGTCTGAGGCACTTTTGGTGGATGCCCAAGATCAAGATGTGGGTCATATTTCTGTAGCAACGTAATCAATATACATACATTAATACTAGACTTTGAACTGAAATTGACACAAAATGCTGGAGTAACACAGCGGGACAGGCAGCATCTCTGGATAGAAGGAATGGGTGACGTTTTGGGTCGAGACCCTTCTTCAGACTGAGTCAGGAGAGAGAGAGATCCAGAGATAAAGAAATGGAAGGGTGAAAATGAGACAAATGGGATGAGGATCAAGGAACATGAGATTACAGCATCATGAGACTGCCAATTTGTTTCTGGGATCGGATGCAATTATATCAATTCACTGCAATACTTGATCAATATCTTCATGTTTTCCCATTGATATTTCTTTTTACGGCATTATTTAACCCAGCAATGGAGATATTCATCTTCAAGATAAATTGCTTTATCCCTATCATTCTCTTGTTGTAATCAACACTATTGTTGTTATCCTGTTCTAGATCATATGGTGATCAGAATCAACTGGCCTGCTTTCAGTTGTGATGAACTTGTCAGTATGGGGTCAGTTTTAATAATAGATCCTCCACCCAGTAAAAAATGTGCAATTGGTGGCTTCTGGAACCACAATCATTCCAGCTTTGGTCTCTGAAACTTATTGAGACTTTAGTCTTTACAGGTACAGCACGGAAACAAGCCTTTCGGTCCACAGAGTCCGTGCCAACCAGCAACCACCCCTGCACTATCCTACATACTAGGGACAATTTTACAACTTACCGAAGTCCATTAACCTACAAACCTGTATGCCTTTGGTGTGTGGGAGGAAACCGGAGCACCCGGAGAAAACCCATCTGGTCACAGAGAAAACGCACAAAACTCTGTGTCAGGATTGAACCAGGGTCTCCTGAGAGTAGTAAAGGAATAAACACAAAATAGTTGATGAGATACTAATGCTAATGGGCCTGTCCCACTTACGCGACTCTTTCGGCGACTGCCAAGGACTAATTTTAAAGGAATTCACCTATGACACCTGGTGTCAACCTATGACAGCACCTACGTCAACCTACGACAACCTACAACAACCTACGATAGCAAAAATTTGTCGCCACTGTTGCCGAAAATTATTCCATGTGCTGGAAATGTTGCTGCAGTCGCCTGTAGTCGCCGAAAAAAATCACCGAAGTGGGACAGGCCCCTAACTAAGCTCCATTATTATTGCGGAGTTGATGACTGGGAATGTAGTTGTGATTACTATTTGATTTCAAAGAAAGGGTATGCATTTTGTTCTACTTTATAGACATCCTTTTATTGTGCTATTGGTGGGTGCCTGGAACGTGCTGCTAGGGAGGTTATGGGGGAAGATATGGTTTAAGAAGCATGTAGACAGTCATATGAACAGTCAAAGAATAAGTATCTCTGTAGATATAACATAAGGTCATGAGATCATAAGTGATCAGAGTAGAATTAGGCCATTCATCCCATCATGTCTACTCAATCATGGCGGATCTTTCTCTCCCTCCTAACCACATTCTCCAGCCTTCTCCCCATAATTCGGTGGTGGGAAAGATGCTGGGGTCAATTATTAAAGGGGTAATAATGGGGCATTTGGATAGCAGTGAAAGGGTTAGTCCAAGTCAACATGGATTTAAGAAAGGGAAATCATGCTTGACTAATCTTCTGGAATTTTTTGAGGATGTGACAAGTAAAATAGATGAAGGGGTGCCAGTGGATATAGTGTATCTAGACTTTCAGAAAACCTTTGATAAGGTCCCGCATGGGAGACTGATGACTAAAATTAGAGCACATGGTATTGGGGGTAGGGTGTTGACATGGATAGAAAATTGGTTGGCAGACAGGAAGCAAAGAGCAGGAGTGAACGGATCCTTTTCAGAATGGTAAGTAGTGGCGAGTGAAGTGCCGCAAGGCTCGGTGTTGGGGCTGCAACTGTTTACCATATATATTAATGATTTGGAAGAAGGAATTAGGAGCAACACTAGCAAGTTTGCGGATGACACAAAGGTGGGTGGCAGTGTGAACTGTGAAGAGGATGTTAGGAGGTTGCAGGGTGACCTGGACAGGTTGAGTGAGTGGGCAGATGCATGGCAGATGCTGTATGATATAGATACATGTGAGGTTATCCACTTTGGCGGCAAAAACAAGGGGGCAGATTATTATCTCAATGGGGTTAGGTTAGGTAAGGGGGAGGTGCAGCGAGACCTGGGCGTCCTTGTACACCGGTCACTGAAAGTTGGCTTACAGGTACAGCAGGCAGTGAAGAAAGCTAATGGAATGTTGGCCTTCATAACAAGAGGATTTCAGTATTGGAGTAAAGAGGTTCTTCTGCAGTTGTATAGGGCTCTGGTGAGACCACATCTGCAGTATTGTGTACAATTTTGGTCTCCTAATTTGAGGAAGGACATCCTTGTGATTGAGGCAGTGTAGCGTAGGTTCACGAGATTGATCACTGGGATGGCGGGACTGTCATATGAGGAAAGATTGAAAAGACTAGGCTTGTAGTCACTGGAGTTTAGAAGGATGAGAGGGTATCTTATAAAAACATATACAATTATAAAAGGACTGGGCAAGCTACCTGCAGGAAAAATGTTCCCAATGTTGGGTGAGTCCAGAACCAGGGGCCACAGTCTTACAATAAAGGGGAGGTAATTTAAGACTGAGGTGAAAAAAAAAAACGTTTTCACCCAGAGAGTTGTGAGTTTATGGAATTCCCCGCCTCAGAGGGCAGTGGAGACCAAGTCACTGGATGGATTTAAGAGAGAATTAGATAGAGCTCTAGGGGCTAGTGGAGTCAAGGGATATGGGGAGAAGGCAGGCACGGGTTATTGATAGGGGACGATCAGCCATGATCACAATGGATGGTGGTGCCGGCTCGAAGGGCCGAATGGAAACATCCTGCACCTATTTTCTATGTTTCTATGTTTAACCTCTGACACCCATACTAATCAAGAATCTATCTATCTCTACCTTAAAAGTAATCCACAGACTTGGCCTCCACAGCCTTCCGTGGCAATGAATTCCACAGATTCACCATCCTCTGACTAAAGACATTTCTCCTCATCTCCTTCCTAAAATAACGTCCTTTAATTCTGAAGTTATGACCTCTAGCCCTAGACTCTCCCACTAGTGGAAACATCCCATCCACTCTATCCAAGCCTTTCACTATCCTGTATGTTTCAATGAGGTCCCCCCTCATTCTTCTAAACGCAGTTGTTGTAGCAAATCAACCAAGTTGCGAAATTGAAGCAGAAGGCTCATTTTGGAGTAGTATTTAACCCTCCTAGCTGCACCTGCACTAACTAGGCAGTTTTGATTAGAGTCAAAGTACTGGACAAGATGACTTTCCCCTCATTAAATATAAAAAAGTGCACGTCGACATATTGTTGACATATTTACCCAGACCATTGGTTATATTTGCTCAGCCATTGGTTAAGGTGCATGTATGCAGGATCTTGTTGCTAAGTTCCAAATAAATTGAGTTCATTGAGATTATGTGGGAAGAATGGTGCAGTGTAACTAAATGGACAGCTCTTTCAGACAGCTGAAGCAGGCACAGTGGGTGGCCTTTGTTTTTTTGCTGGATGAGTACTTTATATGTGAATATTAAAAGTACTTGTGCTCTGGTTTTATTGTATCACGAACAATAGTATCCATATCTCAAAATTTCACTAGTTGGATCTCCGTCACACTGACTCCGGTGAATCACGGAAAAGGATCAGCAGTGCCTTCTCGAGGGCAACAAATCCCACCCTTTTCAGCAAGCAAGCGTTTAAAATGTCCCTGGCCTGGAGAATTGGTCATATAACACCATACTTTTATGTGCCACATGGTTGAAATGTATCTCGTAATCGTAATCATAATCATACTTTATTAGCCAAGTATGTTTTGCAACATACGTTTCAGGTTGGGGCCCTCTTCAGACTGATTGTAGTGAGAAGCGAAAGCTGGAAAAGAGGTGGAGGACCTTCAAAGCCTGCCGAGTGATAGGTGTGCAGTAAGATACTGTGCGGGAATTGCTGGTTGGCACAGACTCAGAGGACTGAGGGGCCTGTTTTTGTGCTGTATCTCTAAACTAAACTAAACTAAACTAAACTAAACTAAACTAAACTAAACTGATGTTTACGATAATGTAAACTAAGGGCCTGACTAAAGATAAACTACAAAGATGACAAGGAACTAAAGGATTTCTGAAGGAATAAACTAAAACCAGAAGGAGAGATTAAGATGGAAGGGGAAACTAAAAGATACAACTAAAAATGGGTGCACACTCGGATTGTTTACAGGAATAATGGGGGAGCAAGTGGGAAGGTGAAAGGGCCTGAGCTATAGCAACTGAGAGATCCAGTGTGGGCAGACCGACAAGTGTTCACAAGAAATGTTCATGACATATTTGGTTTTACGAAAAGGATGTCTGAAGGAATGAAATATAACCAACCAGAATGAGAGATTAGATGGAAGGGGTTCTCCCCTAGGTGAGGGAAAAGACCCTGACATTCCTTTCCCCTCCATATAACTGTGAGATTCTTAAATGGGTGCACGAACTTGGATTCACTGGGGCACCACACAGAATCTCTGAGGGGGTTACCCCTAAAGCCCTTAATGGGAGGTATGAAAGGGAATCTTCCCCTACTCTCATGGGAAAAGCAACTGAGTCAACTCTGATCCCTCTCATCATTTTAAAGACCTCTATCAAGTCCCTCCTTAACTCAAGCGTTCCAAAGAAAAAGCCCTAACTTGTTCACCTTTCTCTGTAACTTAGTTTTGAAACGGCAACATTCTAAAGGAGGTCCTCTCTATTTTGTTGACCCTTCCTATAATTAGGCGACCAAATAACACCATACTCCAGAATTGGCCTCACCATTGTACAGAATCCGAATTTAATATAGGCCAAAAGCTCGACCCCCTTCTACTAGTCCGTTCAAGGAACTGTGCACAGTTATTCCCCCCCTAGTCCCATATATTCCTATCTGGACTACGCTGCAATACCATAATAATAATATTTTATTTCCACTTCCATAAACCAATATCCAATTTATTGCTTAAATGATTAAAAAATTGAACCTGCCAATCCATCCACCAAAACAAAAAAGAGAAAAAGAAAAAAAAGACTCATTCCACACTATAGCTCACATGAAACTCCCCCCACAGCAGAATCACTGAGTAAAGAAGTTCCCCCTCATGTCTTTCCGCGACCCTGGTGAACATCCTACCCTAAACTTCAGCCCCTTAATTCTCAAGTCATCATCCCCTTGGTTCCTGAATCTGAAGCCCCGCTCTCCCCGAAGGGCAAAAAAAGTTCATCCACGTCCGGAACTCCGTCTATGGCGATCTCGGATCATTTGTTGAAAGAGTGCCTCTGGACACTCTGAAGTCCAGCTCCTTAAGTCCGGTCTGCCCCGCTCCGCAAGAACCCGTAAGGCATCGCCCTAACTGTTGTTCCCACCATTGCTCCACCGTAAGCTTAGTTGTTGGAAACCCAGGCAACATTAGGCTAAATCTCCTTCGGTACTCTCTCCGACCAGGTAGGACTTTTAGTTTCCCCCTCCTTCCTAAAAGAAGACCTCCAATTAGGCGGACCAAAATTAAAAAAGGGTGACACGGACTGCATACTCCCATAATTGGCGCATCACCAATCCGCCATCAAAGGCAAACAATTTTAAATCTCAAGTGTTTTCGTTTTGAGATCCAGTGTGGCAACTTCTATACTCAATAGCTCTAGATTTAGGTAAGGAGGGCCCAGCCACACCAAAACGGCCATTCAATATGATTGGCTGACCACCCTCATCTAACATGAGCCTTCTCCCCCCATCTCAGGGAACTGTTTTACAGTTCTAGCTCCCTTTAAAGCATCCAGAGATCTGTTCACCTCTTTGAGGCAGATTTCCTATCTGGACTGGCTTACCGAATGCAATAGGTGAGTTTAGAGGAGGTGATGTACTCAAGAGAGAGTTAGGTTGAGCTCTTAGGGCTAATGGAATCAGGGGTATGGGGAGAAAGCAGGAACGGAGTACTGATTTTAGATGATCAGTCATGATCATATTGAATGGCGGTGCTGATTCAAAGGGCCGAATGGCCTACTCCTGCACATATTTTCTAAGTTTCTCTGTGAACCTCTGTCTCATCATGAAGGGCTGCTGGGGTCCATGGGTGGAGGTGAGGCAGGAGTTGCAGAGAGATGTGTAAAGGTCCTGTCCCACGAACATGTGACCTGCATGCGGTAAGTGCGACCAAACCGGAAGCGGGAGCCGCGCGGATGTCGAATGATCCACGTACAGGGTTGGTTCCACCAGCATGCGGTGAGTGCGAGAAAACCAGAAGCGGAGGCCGCGTGGAGGTCGAGTGAGTGACGTGAAGTTCGAGCGAAGTCCGCGGGAAGTTCTCGCGTGACGTACGCCTTCCAGACGCTGTGTACGCCGTCGAGACGCTGCGCACGCCCGTCAGGCGGTGCGCACAGCGTTGAGGCAACTGCGGGCTGCCAGGCCATTGCCGCGCGGAATTTTTGAACACGGTCAGTTTTTCGGAGCCCAGCGCAATGTCGGGACCAGCCACGCACAACTCCATACGGCTCCAGCGATCGAAGTGGGACCGGCCCCGCGAGGCCGTACGGCTCAAGCGGCCACGTTAGGCCGCATGGAGTCGCATGCTCGTGGGAAGGCCCTTTACATCTCCTCTACCTGGGAAGGGGTTAATTTGGCTGGGGGATGAGTCAACCAACAAGTTTAGAGGGTGTGGAAAGAGGAACGGTGTGTGGATGATAAGATGTGACTGTTGATGGGGTCAGATTGAAGGTGGCAAAAATGTCAAAGAATAACTTAATGGATACAAAGGCTGATGGGATGAAAGGTTAGGACCAGAGAAACTGTATCCTTCCTCAGTCTGGGGAGAAGGAGAGACCGAGCAGGACTGTAAGAGCAGAGCAGACATGGGTGAGAGGTCCATTCACAACAGCAAGGTGCAAACAATGTTTACTATAGCAAGAGGATATCTCAGATGTCTCAGAGTGGCAAGTCTCATCTTGGAGGGTCCAGGAGCGGAAAATGATGCAGGAATTTGTAACCACTGTCCAGTTCATCATCGGCCCTGACCTCCCCACCATTGAAGGGATCTATCGCAGTCGCTTCTTCAAAAAGGCAACCAACATCACCAAGGACCCACCCCATCCTGGCCATGCCCTCATCTCTCCACTACCATTGGGCAGAAGGTACAGGAGCCTGAAATCTGTTACGTCCAGGTTCAGGAACAGCTTCTTCCCCACAGCCATCAGGCTATTAAACTCGCCAACAAACAGACTCTGAACTGTAACAGCCTATTGCACTTTATCTGCTTATATTGAACTGAACTGTTCTGTATTTTTGCTTACAATATTCTGTTGTGCTACAGCAAGCATGAATTTCATTGGCCTATCTGGTACACTTGACAATAAACTCTCTTGACTTGACTTGACTTGAGTTGACGACTTGACTTGGGAGCTGACATTGAGAGTAGAGGATGGTGACCTTGCAAGAGGTAGGGTAGGAGAAGGTATAATTCAATTCAATTCAATTCATATAACTTTATTTTTCCGTTAGGAACTTTGGTTTCTGCAGCCATACAACAAAAAGAAACAATTTTACAAGACACACAACCAACTCAATTCACACAGACATCCATCACAGTGAATCTCCTCCTCACTGTGATGGAAGGCAAAGTCTTGTCTCTCTCCTGCTCTCCATCCTCTCCCGATGTTAAAGCCCCCCGGCGGGCGATGGTAAGTCCCGCGGCCATTAAGGCCGTGCCGGCGATGTAAGGCCCTGCTCCGGGTCTTAATGTTGGACCCCCCGGCGGGCGATGGCAAGTACCGCGGCCATTAAAGCCACGCCGGGTGATGTCAGGCCCCGCTCCGGGTTGTTTTCATCCCCGCAATTCAGGCGGGAGAAGTTGCCGCCGCGGGAGCTCCGAAAAGCGGTCTCCCACCAGGGACCCGCGAGCTCCCGATGTCACCGTCCACAGGCCTGCAGCTGGAGCCTCCAAAGCCCCGAAGTCTGGTCGCAGCCGAGCATCACCACGGCTCCCCACACTCCGAAGCCGGCCAGCCCCACGACGGTAAGTCCGCAGGCTCCGCGACTGGAGCCTCCATGTCATTCCGGCTGGAGACCGCTCCACGGTGCTAGGCCCCAACGACAACGGAGACCTGACAGGGAAAAGGTCGGGTCTCCCATGCAGGGTAGAGATTTTAAAGTTCCCCCCCCACATGTACACAGTTAAAAACAATATATAAACCACAGCAAACTACACATTGAATGGGACAAAATGGATTGCAGGGGCCGCTGCCGCGAGGCGCCGCCATTTTGACCAAGATGACTATAGTCTAGATAACTGTGCAAATCAGTGGGCCTAAGGTAGACATCAGTCAATACTGTGTCACCTGTGATGGAGACAGAGAGATTAAGAATGTCCAAGTGAATTTGAGTTGGTGAAAATGAACAAATCCTTCACGAGTGCAGGAGGCAGCCCTAATGGAGTCACCAATGTACCAGAGAAAGACTGAAGGGGTGATGCCAGCATATGTTTAAAATGAGGATTGATCGACGTAACCAATTAAAGGCAGGCATAGCTGTCCATGTGCCCATGGCTCCATCTTTGACTTGAAGAAAGTGAGTGTAGTCAAAAGAGAAATTGTTGAGGGTGAGGACAAGTTCCACCAGGTGGAGGAGAGTGTTGTTAGTGGAGAAAAACTGATCTGTTCAAGGAGGAATTAAAATGGAATGAAAGGGGCTCTGAGCCCTCTCTGCCCCCTTCATCCACTTCCACACATATCCTTGTGGCTTTCTATTACCGCATCGACTCTCTTTATATGACATTCCTTTATCTCCTTTTCTTCTCTAGCCTTTGTCCATCCCTCTGCCTATCCCCTCCCCTCATCCATAACCACTTGCCTGCCCCCCCCCCACTAATTTCCAGCTTTCTTCCCCCTACAATTCGATTGTAGAAGAATCACGACCCGAAACAACACCTGTCCATGTTCTCCTGAAATGCTGCCCGACCCATTGAGTTCCTCCAGTTCTTGCTGATTTTTTTTTGTTTTAAATCAGCATCTGCAATTCCTTGCTTCTCCTAAATACCAACATTTCCTGCTATGCTCACCCTGCATCCACTACTCGTCTCTTGAATCTTTGCAATTCGGCTTCACGGCTGAAGATTTTCTGGTCAGTTCTGTCGATGTTCTGATTATGCAGTGATTTCTATGGGTCAACTGTGTTGTTAAACTTCTTGCTTAAGTGCTAAGCTGTAATTACTGCAACAGTGTACCATCCGAGTATCACTGGCAGAAATGTCAGCATCTGACATTTCACAACCTGCAGCTCTCTGCCTTGGTTGAAAGTAAAGGCATTTACCTCCATGTAATTGTGTGGATCGACCTGACAGCTCAAATCAGCCTATCACTCCCTTAATTTCTTTCTCTTCTCCCAAATGTCCACCTTCATCTCATGAAGGCATGGCTACATTCATTCCTGAAAAACGCGAATTGGAGTAAGCCAATCCCCCTCTCAAGACTTGTGTAAGAAAGAACTGCAGATGCTGGTTAAAATCGAAGGTAGACACAAAATGCTCAGCGGGTGTTTTTAAAATCTGGGTTAAGACATGGTCGTAGAGTAGGAGTTTTTTTAATCTGTGTTAAGACATCCTCAAGACTTCTTCACTTTCAGGTGAGTCAAGGCTGATTCCTTGGCAACAGAGTCAAAAAGTCATGCTGACCTAATGATGCATGCCAAGAAAAGGCAAATCACATGTCACAAATCCCACTGAGAATGCCACTTTTAATTATTAATTTCAAATATGTGGAAATGGCTGTCATTTTTAATACTCACCCTAACTGTCCTTAATAGAGTTACCAATAACATTTTAATATTATGCGCCCTTTAACTCATCATTAGAGGAAATTTGAGAGCCCTGGGACCTGTTGTAGTGCAGAGGGATCTAGGAGTAAAAGTACATAATTCCCTGGAAGTGGCATTGTAGGTAAATAGTGTGGTGAAAAAGAGTTTTGGCATTCTAGCCTTCATCAGCTGGTCAGGGAATTGAGAACAGAAGTTGACACGTTATGTTACAGTTGTACAAGATGTTGGCGGGTCTGCACTTGGAATATCAAGTTCAGTTTTGGTCACTCTGCTAGAGGAAAGATGTAATTAAGCAGGAAAGAGTCCAAGGACAGCACATTGTTGCAATGGTAGAGTTGCTGTCTTACAATGCCAGAGTCCCGGGTTGGATCCTTACTACGGGTGCTGTCTGTATAGAATTTGCAAGTTTACACCCATGACCTGCGTTGGTTTTCTTCGGGAGCTCCGATTTCCTCCCACACTCCAAGACATACAGGTTTGTAGGTTAATTGGCTTAGTAAAATTGTAAATTGTCCCTAGTGTGTGTAAGATAGTGTGTGAGAATTGTTGGTTGGCACAGACTCAGTGGACTGTGGACCCTGTTTTCATACTGTACCTCTAAACTAAACTAAACTAAACTAAACTAAACTAAACTAAACTAAACTAAACTAAACTAAACTAAACTAAACTGATGTTTACGAGAATGTTTTCATGAACTGAGGGCCTGAGCTATAGGGAGAGATTGCGCAGGTTATGACTTTATTCCTTTGAGCATGGGAGAATTAGTTATGATCTTATAGAGGTATATAAAATCATGAAGGGCATAGACAGAGCAAATGTACGTAGCCTTTTTCTCAGGACAGGGGTATCAAAAACGACGATACTATTCTACATGTGAACCTTGTTCTTCAATGTCTATTTATATTGCAGTTCCTTTTTAGCATGCATTTTTATACAGGACTCCTTTAGTTTTGTAATTTCTGTTCTAACATTCAATAAACTGAATTGACATTTTTATAACTTCTTCTTCCTCGTATCCGGCCTCTTCTATATCACGTCTATCTGGTCGGTCAGTCAGTCACGGTTGATGGTCGGTGGTTGCAGAATTGGCTACTTCAGTCAGTCACTGTGGTACAGTTTCTGTCGTCATCATTGCCTGGGATGTGTCACGTGGAGGCTTCTGCTTGCATCCCATTTTTATAACTGACACTGACACATGATAAGCATAATATTTTTATATGATCAAATAAAGATGATCAGTAAAGGGCCTGTCCCACTTTCACAACTTAATTCAAAACCTCTGCCGAGTTTAAAGGACCTAAAAAAAAAATCAAAATCATGGTAATCTATGAACTCCAACGACCTTCCACGACTATGCTCACAAACTCCGACAAACTCCTATAAACTCCTATGTCTACGAATTCCCACGACTATTTCAACACCCTCCCTACGAGTAAAAAGTGGCAATTTCTTTCATCCCGACCATTTTTTTACTTGTAGACATTTTTTATCGGGCTGGAAAAAATGTCCCGACTTACCTGATGCCACGAGTACCTATGGCTGGCATAACTAGCCGCGACGATATATCTACAAACTCCTATGACCTCCTACGGACTCATTACGAACATTCTGCGAGTTTGAATCAAGGGGAAAACTCGTGAGAATTCGTGATTAACTCGGGAAAGTGGGACAGGCCCTTAAGTTAAAATAAGAGCCAGTAATAAATATCCAGTTTTTAATTATTTTGCTATTCAAACCTAGTTTCTCAGCAATATCTTAAGTGGGGCATTAATTCTCAGAATAAACCCAATTCTAATAGAGTTTGTGGAGCTTAATCAAACATTTTATGTTAAATAATAAATAAATAAATTGTAGATCTGGATTTAGTCTAGAAATTAGTTAGTTAGTTAATACATTTTAGTTAGTTAGTTGGTTAGTAAGTTTTAGTTACAGTCAGTCAGTCAGTCAGTCAGTCATTTGAACAATTGTAATTATAATTGTAATTGTAATTGTAATTAATTTATTAACCAAGTATGTAAATATACAAGGAATTTGATTTGCTATACAGTCATGTAAAAAAAAACCCAACAAGACACACAACTACATAAAAATTAACATAAACATCCACCACAACGCACTGGGATGGAAGGCAAGAAAGTTTTATCTTCTTCCTTCCTTTTCTCCCGCAGTTGAACCATCCGCAGTCGGGACGATCGGAGCTCCCAGTCGCCAGCGATCGAAGCTCCCGTGTCAGAGCAGACGAAGCACTTGCGATCGTTGTGGTGGAAGCTACTTTACTTACAATAAAGGATACTTTACTTTTTACTTTACTTACTGCGGTTGGAGTTTCCAAACTCGATCCCTGACAAGAGATCGCAAGCTCCACGATGTTACATCTGCAGGCTCCCACAGTTGGAGCTCCCAAAAGTCGATCCTCAGCAAAGGGACCGCCAGCTCCATGATGTTGGGTCGCAGTGCAGACAGAGATACGACACGGCAAAGTCGCATCTCCATTGAGGAAAAAGTTTTTTTTTAAATTATGATCTTCGCCCACAATTGGTATTTCAGCACATTTTAATTCAAAACATGAATATAAAGTATGCCATACACCTATCCATTCATCAATCTAAAAAGGTCAGAAAATCTGAACTATTGTCAAAAATGACTAACTGACTAATTTTTGACTAACATCATTGCATTAAAATCAATAGCTTTGCCTTGTTCTCACAGATCAATGGCATTTACAACAGCATTCCTTCTGAGTTCCTGAAGACAGTTTTCAATGTTACTCAAATCAGCAGCCAATTGACAGTAGGTTGAATGGACTGAATATAAAAGCAGGCCCCTTGAGAAATCTTGAAAGAAACCAGGTGTCTTGTCTATATTTGAGCATAAGTGACATTGACTGCAGTCAGAGTAGATAACAGTCTTGGCCTGTCCTCCAGTTTTCTGTAAAAGTGTTTTCACTATTCAATTGCCCGTATTTACTTCACATGTTGGCAATGAATTGTTGTGAAGTATGATGAAGTTATGGTGCATGGTTACTACTTACTAATTCTGAGAAAGTTTACAGACAATTGTGAAGAGTAAACAATCAGAAAAACAAAATCACTTGTAAACCATAAGAGTCAAATGTTTACATTAAAACCATTGGGTGGCGCCGTGCGATGGCAGCCTCGCCAACGGTCTGTCTTGTCCTTTTCTTCTTTTGTTGTTTTTGTTTGTTGTTAAATGGATGTTTTAGTGTACCTTTAGTTTTGTATTATGTGAGGGGGGGGGGGGGGGGTTAGGCTTAGGGTTGCTCTGTTGAACTCTACAGGGTGAGCTGTGTCATAGGCTTCAAGTAATTATTATCATTCCTTTAAAGGATCCCTGCATTGCTAGCAGGGATTAACTGCCCACCTCTTACTGCACTTGAATAAATAGCTTGCTAGGCTTTTTCACAGTCAATAATCAACCACAGTGAAGCAAGCTAATGGCATGGTGGTCTTCAAAATGAGATGATTTGAGGATATGAGTAAAGAGGTCCTTCTGCTGTTGTACAGGGCCCTGGTGAGACCACATCTCTTATAGAAACTTACAAAATTCTTAAGGGGTTGGACAGGCTAGATGCAGGAAGATTGTTCCCGATGTTGGGGAAGTCCAGGACAAGGGGTCACAGCTTAAGGATAAGGGGGAAATCCTTTAAAACCGAGATGAGAAGAACTTTTTTCACACAGAGAGTGGTGAATCTCTGGAACTCTCTGCCACAGAGGGTATTTGAGGCCAGTTCATTGGCTATATTTAAGAGGGCGTTAGATGTGGCCCTTGTGGCTAAGGGGATCAGGGGGTATGGAGAGAAGGCAGGTACGGGATACTGAGTTGGATGATCAGCCATGATCATATTGAATGGCGGTGCAGGCTTGAAGGGCCGAATGGCCTACTCCTGCACCTAATTTCTATGTTTCTATGTTTCTATCTGGAGTATTGTGTGCAGTTTTGGTCTCCTAATTGCAAGGACATCCTTGCTATTGAGGCAATGCAGCGTAGGTTCACGAGGTTAATCCACAGGATGGCGGGACTGTCATATGAGGAAAGATTGGAAAGACTGGGCTTGTATTTACTGGAATTTAGAAGGACGAGAATTTTATAGAAACGTGTAAAATTATAAAAGGACTGGACAAGCTAGATGCAGGAAAAATGTTCACAATATTGGGGGAATCCAGAACCAGGGGCCACAGTCTAAGAATAAAGGGGAGGTCATTTAAAACTGAGATGAGAAAAAAAAATTCCCCCAGAGAGCTGTGAATTTGTGGAATTCTCTGCCACAGAAGGCAGTAGAGGCCAATTCACTGGATGAATTTAAAAGAGAGTTAGATAGAGCTCTAGGGGCTAGTTTAATCACGGGATATGGGGAGAAGACAGGCACGGGTTACTGATTGTGATTGATCAGCCATGATCACAATGAATGGTGGGTGCTGGCTCGAAGGGGCAAATGACCTCCTCATGCACCTATTTTCTTTGTTTTTATCTATGGGTTTTTTTTTCCATAATTGCAATTATTGGGACACAGAGAGCATGGATGTATCCTCCCAACTCTGAAATAGTTAAAAATGAAAAAGATAACACTCACAGCTGTGAAAAAGTATTCCTCTGCAACCTTGGACTGTATGGCCTGTGTTATTGCAACTGAAGAACATTAGAATTCACCAGGGAACAGTAGACTGAGGAAACCAACAATGGCATGCAAGTGTGAGGTGTTAGTTGCTGAAGCAGGGACGAATTCCTTGATGGATTTTCCAGAACTGAGTTTTTTCTCACTCCCATGGCATTCTCTTCTGCAGCAGACCCTGGGGAAACACGGCAAATGCAATGGGACTTAGTAGCTTCCATTGGGAAATAGCCGCCTCTGGATTTGCCATGCTTTTCACAGATTGAACAATGGCAGCACAATATTTTATAGCTCTTGTCATTAAGTTTGAGATTTTTCAGTGTTAGGAATCCCAGTCTTACACCAAGTCTTGATTCAACTACACGTTTGTGCACCTGAAAGGGTCCAACCCAACTTCTAGCCAATAACTCTACAGACTAATGAAGTTGGACAAATTTTCAACGCACTGTTATTGACATCATTTTTACATCAAATGCATTTCACTAGGGCAAACAAAAATCTCGCAGAAAATGACAATTTGTCCATGGCTGTTACAAATATGTACAAAATTGCTCTCCTCTGAGTTAAAGCCAATGTTACACTGTTATATTTGGAGTTGTGTTTAGGAATTCTGAGCCTCCCTAGTTTGATAACTGCTTGAGAGCTTACAAGCACCTGTACTCATTAAAATTATTGCCAACTGACTCAATCATCCATGGATATTTAGTAAATGAGTGTTGTTCAAATTTTGTGACGGGAAATGCAACTTGTGCATTTGGTTCTTAAAAACTAATGCAGGCCAAATGCATAGTGGAAATAACCATAAGTTGAACTGTTAGTTTTTTTCTACTGAAATGAAAATAGTTTTTGTGGATTGTTACCTGTGTCATGTTTAGTACTGTGAATTTGTCATGTTAAGCATTGCAACTCAAGCAGAAAATCAGCAATTAAACTAATTACTAAGGGCCAGAGTAGAGCAAGCACGTTAATGGTTTTGCATCATTTTGAGCTGTTTGCATATATAATTAAGGACTATTTGAAATACCGTAAGGCTTTGCTTCACTCTTTGCAGGAGAAATGTAATTATATATATGCCATTACGTGCTGCAAATGCTGTAATTCAAGGATGACTAATTAAAGCCATGGAGACCAACAAGAAATGGAGGTGACAGAGGCAAACATTCTGCCAGGTGAAAGTTGAAATTCTCTCTTAACTCCAAGCTTGGGTTACAGGCCTTGGAAATGATTGTCTCTACTGCTCTAACATTTTCCAAGCGGATCTTTTACTTCTGGCGAATTTCCCAGGTGAGTTGTCAGAATTGACGGGGATCAGCTCATGGGAGGGGATCTCCAAACTTGCAGAAAATTAAAGTCAGAGATTTCTGATCATCGGGGGCTGCGGTTCTCTTTCAGCATTTGACAGCGTGCTTGAATCATCTGTAATTTCCTACCGTAGAATTCCTTTCTAATTTCTAAATTATCACGACTCACAAGAAAAGCAGGACCCTTCTCCAAGGGTCTTGACCTGAAACATCACCTTTTCCTTTCCTCCAGAGATGCTGTCTGTTATGCTGAGTTGCTTCCGCTTTTTGTGTCTATCTTCGGTTTAAATCAGCATCAGCAGTTCCTTCCAACATGCTTGCATTTATATGGTGCCTTTCCCAACACTCGCTCATTTCAAAGGGCTTTTCAACAAAATGATTTATCTTGAAATTTTGTTTCACCCTTCATGTTAATTTGGGTCAAATAAGGAATGTTCATTACTTATGCCTGAACCAGACAAAGGGCCCTTGGCATATCCAAAGGCAGAAGGGTCTAATGGAGACACAAGAGATTGCAGATGCTGGAATCTTGAGCAAAAAGCAAAGTGCTGGAGGAACACAGTGGGTCAGTTGGCATCTGTGGAGGGAAATGGACCGATGATGTTCTTGGTCAGAATCCTTCTTCAGAAAGAGTCCAATACCTCATTTAGCTTGTGATTGTTTGCTCAGGTAACCAACCTTGCAGTTTGCCCAGAGTTGGTCACAAATGGATCACTATTACTTTCCATGCTTTAACGACTTCCTCTCAAGATGCCCAGTTTCTCATATGAAACTTATGATCATTAATCCGATACTCACCCTTCTTCCTGAGATTTTCTTTTATTCTGCGCAAAGCTGGCAGCTACCAATTGGAAGGTGGGATAGAGGGGTCAGAGAAGATTGTTACATAGAGGTAGAAATATAATAGGAGAGAGAGGGATGATCAGGATTAAGGGAAAACATTAGAAAGAAAACAGATGGAAGAGAGAAGGTTGATCAAGACAGAGAAACTGATATGAGAGTAAACATAGAAACATAGACAATAGGTGTAGGAGAAGGCCATTCAGCACTTCGAGCCAGTACCGCCATTCAATATGATCATGGCTGATCATCCTCAATCAGTACCCCGTTCCTGCTTACTCCCCATATCCCTTGATTTCATTTGCCCTAAGATCTATAACTAACCCTCTTTTGAAAAACTCTTTTGAGTATGGAAGTAAACTGGAAAATGAGGAGGCACCAACAATGTTAAGGTGATTGGGAGAAAGAGCAAAGCTTTTTGGGATTGTCAACCAGCCAGAAGAGCATGAAGCCACAAAATGAGTTAGATAGAGCTCTATAGGCTAGTGGAGTCAGGGGATATGGGGAGAAGGCAGCCACAGGTTATTGATAGGGGACGATCAGCCATGATCACAATAAATGGTGGTGCTGGCTCAAAGGGCCGAATGGCATTCTCCTGCACCTATTTTCTATGTTTCTAAAGAGGCTGCAGATGCTGGAATCTGAGACAAAAAAAAATAAATTGCAAGGCTGGCACAGTAGTTCAGAGTATGAGTGAGACCTGGGTTCGATCCTGACTATGTGTGCTGTCAGTACGGAGTGTGGACATTTTCCCTGTGACTACGTGGGTTTTCTCCGGGTGCTCTGGTTTCCTCTCACACTCCAAAGACGTATAGGTTTGTAGGTTATTTGGCTTCTGTAAATTCTAAATTGTCCCTAGTGTGTAGGATAGTGGAAGTATACGAGGTGACGCTGGTCGGCGCAGACTTGGTGGATCAAAGGGCCTGTTTCCCTGCTTATTCTCTAAAGTCTAAATGAATGAATGAATGATTTTATTGGCCAAGTATCCACATACAAGGAATTTGCCTTGGTGCTCCGCTCACAAGTGACAACATGACATAAAGTCTAAACTCAATGGATCAGGGAGAATGTGTGGAGAGAAAGACCCCACAGATGTTTGCTTAACCAACTGGGTTCATCCATCAGTTTGTTTGTTTTTCATTCTAGGGAAGCATGAATGTTTCTCCTAGGTCTGCATTTCTTTTTAAAGTTATCTTTAAATGATTATTGGTTAACCCCAGTTCAAAGAACATTGCCAGGTGCATATGGGCAACTCAAATTTCCTAAGGTATCCTCAATCAGTCTGAAGAAGGATCCTGATCCAAAACATTGCCTATCCATGTCCTCCAGATATGCTGCATGATCTGCTGAGTTACTCTTGTTTAAGAAAGAACTGCAGATGCTGGAAAAATCGAAGATAGACCAAAATGCTGGAGAAACTCTGCGGGTGAGGCAGCATCTATGGAGCAAAGGAATAGGTGACGTTTCAGGTCGAGACTGAAGAAGGGTCTCGACCCGAAACATCACCTATTCCTTCGCACCATAGATGCTGCCTCACCCGCTGAGTTTCTCCAGCATTTTTGTCTACCTGCTGAGTAACTCTAGCACTTTTTGTTCAACACAAGATTCCAGCATATGCAGTCCCTTAAACAGTTTCCCTTTGTACTTTTTTCAGTTTCATGATCCAAACCCTTTCTACTTGCCCAATAACAACTTCAACTGCTAAGTTAGTTAAGGTGAGCAATGCAATGAAGATGCTGTTAAAGTGGCATTTCTGATGTTTCCCCACTATTTGAAAACATCCAACAATTTGTCTTTCTTGTCTTTCTTAATCATCTATAAATAGCTCACCTTCATTGTATTGGTGTGCCTTTTCTTTTGGGTGTGAATAGAGATATGGCTGCCACCTAGCCTGGCTGAGAAGTATTTGAAACAATTAAGCTTTGAGATGGAAAGATGGTGTTTAAGAAGGAACTGCAGATGCTGGAATATCGAAGGTAGACAAAGGTGCTGGAGAAACTCAGCGGGTGCAACAGCATTTATGGAGCAAAGGAAATAGGTAACGTTTTGGGCCAAAACCCTGCTTCAGATGGAAAGATGAACTGTCCTCTTATCTCAAAATTAAGGGCCTGTCCCACTTACGCAAATTTTTCGGCAACTTGCCAACACCCGTCATAGTCGCAGCAGGTCTCCAAAAATTTTGAAAATTTTGAAAATCCAGCGGCGACCAGAAAAAGGTATGACTCTTTGGGCGACTACTCACGACCAAACAGGCGTCACCCCGCGACATCTCAATGTCTGGCCCCCACTCGTAAAGATATGAGAGAAAAAGGGAAATGGAGAAACAGGATTTAAATCACGGTGGGGGAAGGACGGGAAATAAAGTGGGGATTTTATGGGAGAAGAAGGGTCAACTATTTTGGTTCTGGGAAATGTTCTTGTTATAGAGTGGCCCAACTGTGTTTATTCTTCAAATGGGCTTATTGCGGCCATGTTGCCTTCGGGATTAATTACCATCAGAGCTTTGTTAGCACCTAAAAAAGAATGTTGGGGAGTTAATGAAAATAAAACCAATGCCCTAGCAGAATGCCTTGAATTCACATATGGACATTATGTTTCAGTAACAGTCAGTCATCTTTTCACTGTGAGTGAACAATGAAGAATGTAGTTACAGGTGCACACCCTTTTATCCAAAGATCCAAATAACGAAAACCTCCGAATAGCGGACATTTTTTCGGTCCTTGAAGAAAGGTCCTTGAAAACGTTCACCGAGGGCGGCCCGCAGAGGTGACAGCGGAACCTCCGGTCGGTCCTCGAAGAAAGGGGAACTAAATCCCCATTCATAAAAGAGAAGGTGAGGGTATATTGCGCGGGAGGGTTAATAATTGACAATATGTTGCTACCTGCCCGCTGAGTTAAAAAATTCCCACGGTAGTATCACGATACACAGAATACACCCCTCTGCTTCCCGGCCATGTGTGTGACCCCTTCCCTCCCCTCTCCAGCTCCCCGCTTATTGCACCGGCGTGGGGGCTTTGCACTGTCTTCACATCGGCGATGCCAGCATACACTGCCAGTCACCGGAGACGTCAGGACCAATTGGATGTCGACCACCAGGCCCACCGCAAGCACAGAGAACCCTGAGACCCACAGCCAACAGCAGCCCAGCCCAGCCCCACTCCAACTACAGAGGAACCTGGGTTGCGGATGACGGGGCGCAGCTCGGGGCGTCGTAGGGGCCCATCGGGGAGCGGGTTCCTGTTGGTCCTGACGCCTCCGGCCACCTGCCATCCACCGGGAACTGTACTGCCCTTGCAGGAGAGTGGAGTTGTTTGCAGTTGCAGAGTGAGGGGGCAAGGGCGGTACAGTTCCCAGTCTCAGCTCCAGTCCAGGGGGGTGGCCGGAGACGTCAGGACCAACGGGACACCGACCCCCAGGCCCACTGCAAGCACGGAGATCCCAGAGACCCACAGCCAACAGCAACTCCAGCCCAGCCCCGCTCCAACTCCAGAGGAACACGTACAGGCAGAAGCTGATGGTGTGCAAGGTACGTCTTGTTCTTGGGGTGGCGGATGAGGGGGCGCAGCTCGGGCTCTGGGCAAACTGCCACTTGTCACCGTAGCGGCCCATCGGGGAGTGGATTCATCTGGAGTTGGAGGGGGAAGGGGGTATTGTGCTGTTTGATCGCCCCCTGCTATCCCAGGGACAGGGAGACACAGCGGCTTTTTAGACTGGTGGGTAATCACTTCCAAAGTTCTGCCCACACAGTCAGTACACCTCTCCTACACTGCATTTCATACAAACATTTATTCTGCAAGAAAAAACTACATTGAAGACTCAAACTCGCGACCGAGTAACTGCCAAGATCGAGGTGCAAACTAGCGGCCTAGCTCGGGGATTCAAGAATCCCCGAGCTAGGCCGCCTAAGGGCATGTAGCCCCGCTAGGGTGACATGAGTGCGAGAGGTGATTCAATGCTGCGGGCACATTTACAAATTCAGGAATTCATTCAACACACTGCATTTCATACAGACATTTATTCTGCAAGAAAAAAACGACATTGAAGACTCAAACTCGCGACCGAGTAACTGCCGGGATCAAGGCGCAAACTCGTGACCTTGCGGATATGAGCCGAGCACTCTACCACTGAGCCAGCCAATAAAATCTACGCTAAAAAATTTCCATTCTGAAGGCCGACAAATTCTGAATTACGAAAAGTGTCTGGTCCCAAGGCTTTCGGATAAAAGGTTGTGCACCTGTATTAGTATTTCATAATAGTATAGTATTTTAATTGCAATTTGCAGGTTAGAAACATACATTGTTCACAACATTGATGGCATTGTTACAGAGCTGAAATACAATGAGAAATGGTGCCAACATTAAAGTGAACCTTGACAGGAATCACCCAATAATATTTCATGGTTGGCAGGAGTTGAGTGGAGAAGGAAGTGCAAACGCTTCTGAAAATGTAAAATCTTCTTAATCTAAAATTTACACCTCAAAGATGCTGTACATTATTTTTCATTCAATCCAGTTTAGTTGTAACTTTGTTTAATTCATTCAAAAACATACTCTGCAGTTCTCTAAGAATAAACAGGGAGCCTTGAGGAAACCTAGACTTTCATTTTCTTAAGTTACAGAGATTTCAAGATTTGATGGAGCTATTAAATCTATTGTGACACTGATCATTTACAATCCAATGCCAGTGGCAATACTGAACCCAAATATCATAATGCTACTGCTTTTCAGAATACCAGCACATATCAAGTTGATCCATCAAAGGCCTTTTCAAAGAGCAAGACAAGTCGGGGCTGGGTGACACAGATAAATGTACACAAAAACAATGTACATTTTATTGCTTTCCCTCTCTCTCCATCCCTCCCCCATCCTAGTTCTCAGACCAGTCTGACTGGCCACCTGATTTAATTTTATCTTGTATGCCTCATCCCTTTCCCCAGCTAACAATGATCTATTCTACATTTTCCTTGACCTTCGTCCCCTTTGATCTCTCATTTTCACACCTTACCCTTTCATATCTCTCATTCCCCTCTCCCCTGACGCTCAGTCTGAAGAAGGGTCTTGACCCGAAACGTCACCCATTCCTTCTCCCCAGCTGACTTTCTCCAGCATTTTGTGTCTATCCTCGGTGTAAACCAGCATTCCTTCCTCCACATTTTATTGTTCCCAGTTCATTCTTGGTGCATGGGACATCGCAATCCCTGGGATTCTTTGTGTTTGATCATTTGCCTTCTTATAACTCTGGCTCAGGGGCTTCGAATTAATTGAAGCACTGGGAAAAAAGTGCTGGAAAATGGCTAATGGAAATGTAAGAATAATACCATGTCATTGTAGCGATGCCCACATCGCAATCATGAATTGTAAAAGTGTTAGTTTATTTGCAATTTCAATAGATATCACAGCTTAAGGATAAGGGGGAAATCCTTTAAAACCGAGATGAGAAGAACTTTTTTCACACAGAGAGTGGTGAATCTCTGGAACTCTCTGCCACAGAGGGTAGCTGAGGCCAGTTCATTGGCTATATTTAAGAGGGAGTTAGATGTGGCCCTTGTGGCTAAGGGGATCAGGGGGTATGGAGAGAAGGCAGGTACGGGATACTGAGTTGGATGATCAGCCATGATCATATTGAATGGCGTGCAGGCTCGAAGGGCCGAAGGGCCGAATGGCCTACTCCTGCACCTAATTTCTATGTTTCTATGTTTCTATATGATGGAGGGGTATCTATGTAGCTGCGCATATGTTTTGTGGAGACCATGTGGGAGCTGCTGAATGCTCACAAGATGACAATGTACAATTGTGCCATTTCCATCACATCAAGCCTTCATAATAGCATTCCTGGGATCAATGGTAGACTACACTATCTCCACCACACAATGTCCCAATGGATGATGCTACTGTCATAGAAACATAGAAACATAGAAAAATAGGTGCAGGAGTGGGCCATTCCGCACTTCATGCCAGCACCGCCATTCAATATGATCATGGCAGATCATCTAAAATCAGTACCCCATTCCTGCTTTCTCCCCATATCCCTTAGTTCCTTTAGCCCAAAGAGCTAAATCTAGCTCTCTCTTGAAAACATCCAGTGAATTGACCTCCACTGCCTTCTGTGGCAGAAAATTACACAGATTCACAATTCTCTGCGTGAAAACGTTTTTCCTCATTTCAGTCCTAAATGGCCTATTCCTTATTCTCACACTGTCACCCCTGGTTCTGGACTCCCGCAAAATTGTGATCATCGGAACTCGGCAATCAAAGTATTTGTTGTTGGAGAATCAGGAACGTTTTGACATCTAAAAAGTACATGACCAGCAAGATTTACTCCACCAGTGTTATTTCACCAGTTCTATTCGTGGACCTTGGCACGACTTTTACAATGATTACCTTGGGTACATGCTGTGTTCATGGTATTATGCTGTGTGCTCAATTATAGGACAAATAGGGAACTCCTGCACACAATGGGCTAATCATTCCATCCAGGAGGGCGCTGAAAACGTAGTAGCCAGGATGATTTGAAGGATTGTCCAAACTTTGTTGAACCATTGATCGTAGATATCATAGCCGAGAATCCACTGCAACATTAAAGACCTTTGGGATCCCCATGAGATTGATGTGTTTAGATTGCTAACCAAAGTGGTACAGGATATTGAATTATATCATAAATTACATGCCATGCCCATTTCTTCAGCGTGATCACAAGCTCCTCCAAAGCTTCTCTTCCATTAAGTAGTCCGATAGCCGTCATCTTACTTAGTGTCGGTCCTATTTTACAAATCACATCCAAAAAAACGAATATCCATTGGCTTCCCATTCTGTTGCATCACTCTAATTTCCAGAGTCATAAGAAGCTAATTTTTAAAAGTTGCGTTTCTAATCAGGTCATCAGAAATATTATTGCAAACACATTAAATTCCATTTGTAACAGTATCCCCATCTCACTACCGGTTCTTTTGATTCTTCTCTTTTTGTTATTATTAGTGTCAGTTTAACATCAAAATAATAATTTCCTCCAATTACTATATATTAGAAACATGGAAAATAGATGCAGGAGTAGGCCAATCGGCCCTTTGAGCCAGCACCGCCATTCAATATGATCATGGCTGATATATCCCTTTATTCCGTTAACCCTAAAAACTGTATCTACAGTAACTCTCTCTTGAAAACATCCAGTGAATTGTCCACCACTGCATTCTGTGGCAAGAGAATTCTACAGATTCACAACTCTCTGGGTGAAAAAGTTTTTTTTTATCTCAGTCCTAAATGGCATATCCCTTATTCTTAAACTGTGACCCCTGGTTCTGGACTCCCCCAACATCGGGAACATTTTTTAGCTGCATCTAGCCTATCCAATTCCTTAAGAAATTTATGTTTCTATAAGATCCTCTCTCATCCTAAATTCCAGTGAATATAAGCCTAGTCGATCCATTCTTTCATCATATGTCAGTTCTGCCAACCCAGGAATTAGCCTGGTGAACCTAAGCTGCACTCCCTCAACAGCAATAATGTCCTCCTTCAAATTAGGAGACCAAAACTGGTACATTTGAAGTTGTGTCTTTGATCCCTGCCAAACTCCTCTTCAGCGACCAACATTTCTATCTCTCTTCTGCCCTTCGTAAACCTAGACTCATCAAAAATATTGATGTCACAGGTAACTTTGTGCCGTCTCATTTTCCCTTTTCCTCTACCCATGTTGACCTACATTAGCTGCAATTGTAACAGTGGTTCCATTTTTATAATCAGTTTCCTCTCCTAACCTTCCATGGCTTGCCATCCTTTCCCCTGTCAACTCTTGCAGCCTTATCAGAATTGCTGCACTCTTCCAATTCTGTGCATCTTTGATGTCATTTACTCAACAAATGGCCGCAATGGTGCCAGTTGTCTCAGCAAAGTGGAATTCTCCCCTTATACATTTATTTTGATGTTAAACTGACACTAATAACTCTCTCCCTTTTCTCCTTTAAGATGCCCTTTTAAATCACTCTCTTCGATAAATTTCAGGTATCTATTGCAATATCTCTTTTTGTGACTCGCAGTCAAAAATGTTTTTCACTGGTAATGCTCTAATGCACTTTGTTGTGTTTTATTGTTGTTTGTAAGATTGTCAGCTCCAAATTACTTTCCTTACTGAGTATTCTCACTTGTCATGGCCTCAGAAGCACAAGATATAGGCAGTTGTTACATTTTGAAACAAAGAATATCATTACTTGAAGAACATGCTTTACAGACTTGCACACTAATTTTCCACTTCACCGTCAGTCGCCAATGCTATCTTCCAGCTCTTCACCTCAAAAGATATTGTCAAAATAGGTTGGATTTGCAGGTGAAGGAATATAATGAACAGAAAAGTCAATTTCTGACATCAATCAACATCATTTAACATTTTACGTTTTGAAAAGCCTAGCCACAGTGAATTTAACCAGTCATTTGAAATGAAGTCCAACCATAAACATTCTCCATTTTTGCACTCAAGTTATAAATCATTCGGAAAATAAACCCCCGAATGCCTGGGGTTAGCTTTTATATTTCTGTAAAATTCATCTCGAGCATGCTGATATTATTGAGTAATGAAATTTGGATATTAAAACCAGGTTGGAGAAATCATTTTAATTTAATTCCGGTGATGAAACAATATAAACATGTCTGGTAATTTTCATTTTTGTCATCCATGAGCATTGAGCGTTATCATTTTGAAGACATCAGATGACAGAGAATGCTAAATGAAACAAACAGACTTATTCATCCCTGAATCAAATATAGTTGTTTCCGTCAAAACTATTTTTGGTCATTACCATAGATTTTGTTTTCAATCTCTCTGGGCTCAATGTTTTACACTTACAGAAGAGTTAATAGCATCACTTAAACGAGTGATAGAGTTGAAACACAACTATTCCACAACTGCAGGGAGGTTGCGTTATTATACAAAGAGGAATGGTCACCCAACCCCTTGAGTTTATTTTGCCACTTAAATGATATTAAAATAATTTGTTCGACAAGGATATCAGGGGCAAGGATCAAGAGCAAATAAATGAAATAAGGTACCAATCTAATTGACTAGACAGAGTGAAAGAGGTGCAACATTAAATGTACCAGCTTTCAAGAGTACTGTTATCTTCATATGGTGCAACCTGTTCAGGCAAACGGTCATAATAATTCCCCTACCAGTCCCCTGACCTTGCCAATAGCTCTGTACATTCACCAACTGGCAGAGGATATTAGTCAGAGAGGAAGACATCAGTTCGACTACTGGGATGCACTACAGATGTACTGAGAGTACTGCTTAGTCTACTGTTCTTACAACTGCTTATGTTTTGCTCCAGTTCCCAGCAGCTGCAGTTGCTCGTGTCTCCGTTACCATTTGACGTTTAGTTCTTACATGGAAAATATTGTTCAGGGATAGGCAGCTAGCACCAAGAAACAAGAAAATGAAGCAAAGAGTAGACCACTTTACCCACTGGGAGCTGGTGCCTGTTCTATGATTTAAAAAGGTTATGGCTGATCTTTAACTTCAACACCTGCACTCCTCACTTCCCTTAAGTTTAGTTTTGTTTATTATTGTCATGTTCACCAAGATACAATGAAGAAGTTTTGTTTGTCTGCTGTCCAGTCAAATCATGCCATGTGTACAACCATGCACACATATAAGAGTGGAGTGATTGTAATGGATGAGAGTAGCTAATCTGGCTGACGTTTTGTGTCAAGACCCTTCTTCAGACGGACGTCAGGGGAGTGGGCGGGACAGGGATAGAATGAAGTCAGAGAAAGTAATGCCCCTGTCCCACTTAGGAAACCTGAACGGAAACCTCTGGAGACTTTGCGCCCCACCCAATGTTTCCGTGCGGTTCCCGGAGGTTGCAGGTGGTTGCCGAAGGTTGCAGGTAGTGGAAGCAGGTAGGGAGACTGACAAAAACCTCCGGGAACCACCGGGAACTGTACGGAAACTTTGGGTGGGGCGCAAAGTCTCCAGAGGTTTCCGTTCAGGTTTCCTAAGTGGGACAGGGGCTTTAGACTTGTGGGAGAACTGGGAAGGGGGAGGGGATGGAGAGAGAGGGAAAGCAAGGGCTATTTGAAGTTAGAGAAGTTAATGTTCATACCGCTGTGGTGTAAAATATCCAAGGGAAATATGAGGTGCTGTTCCTCCAATTTGCGCTGGGCCTCACGCTGACAGTGGAGGAGGCCCAGGACAGAAAGGTCCAATTAGGAATGAGAGGGGGGGTTAAAGTGCTGAGCAACCGGGAGATCTGGTGGGTTAAGGCGGACTGAGCGGAGGTGTTCAGCGAAACGATTGTCTACTCTATCCTGAACACTGGATCACTGAACACCTCTGCTCAGTTTTCCTTAACCTACCTGATTTCCCCGTTGCTCAGCACTTTAACTCCCCCTCCCATTCTCAATTAGACATTTCTGTCCAGGGCTCTTCCATTGTCTGAGGCCCAGTGAAAATTGGAGGAACAGCACCTCATATTTCACTTGGGTAGCTCACACCCCAGCGGTATGAACATTGACTTCTCTAACTTCAAATATCCCTTGCTTTCCCTCTCTCAACATCCCATCCCCCTTCCCAGTTCTCCCACCAGTCTTACTGTCTCCGACTACAATCTATCTCTGTCCCACCCACTCCCCTGGCACCAGTCTGAAGAAGGGTCTTCACCCTAAAAGTGAACCATTCCTTCCCTCCAGAGATGCTGCCTGTTCCGCTGAGTTACTCCAGCATTTTGTATCTACCTTTGATTTAAACCAGCATCTGCAGTTCTTCCCTACACATAGTAGATAATCTTTTGGGACAGCACGCAACGAGTTGCCATATTCCAACACCATCTTGCAAATTTCAAGCCTTAAGTCTCAGAAAACAAATATGATCTTGATCTCAGGAGATACACATTTCTTATATTTTTCACTTTAAGGCCCTGTGTCCTGGCAGCACTCGATCCTGGCAGCACTGGATCGAAGTTGTAGCCAACCTATTCCATCAATGCTTTGTTAATCTTTTTCCATCTCTCTCTCTATATTATCTATCTATATCTATTATCTCTATATTTCTCTCTTTCTCTTTTTTTTTTTCTTTCTTTTTTCTTTTCTTTTTCTTTTCTCTTCTTTTTCTTTTTCTTTTTTTTCTCCTTCTTTCTCTTTTCTTCTTTCTTTCTTTCTTTTCTTTCTTTCTTCTCTTTCTTTCTTTTCTTTCTTTCTTTTCTCTTTCTTTCTTTCTTTCTTTCTTTCTTTCTTTCTTTCTTTCTTTCTTTCTTTCTTTCACTCGATTATTATCATTCTCTGGTACTGTATGCAACACTGCCAGTAAAATGTTATATCAAAATCATAAATTGTACAGAATGCCCACAAAGGACTGTGAACCTTGCATTTGTTTGAATGTAACCATTCATTCCCAGTTTAACTAAAATATGAAACATATATAGTTTAGGACCAAGTTCTGTCTTAAGTATTTTATTTCCCAACATAACATAAGAAATGCCTTCTTAAATATTCAATACCCACCTGTTTAAGTCCAAAATCAATGTTTTATATATTTGTTACAACTCATTCTATTTTACAACCAATTCTTTCCTTGCTACAGTAGCAGTAATGATCATTTAACACCAGTGTGGGATGCTGTACTTCTAATGTCCCAGGTGATAATTCAACCTTGAAGAAAGCTGTCTTTTATTAGCCTCATTCTTGTGCTCCCTCCTGATGTTTGCTGGGATCCAAAGTGACTTGGCCAAGCAAGAAGTACTTGCTTCCCAGCATGAACAGTGCCACTGGGCAGCATTCACTGAAAGCAATTGCAACCTGCCAAAAATAGCAAAGACCTTTCGAAGGAAGTTGTCCAATATCTCCAGGACTGTATTTTATTCTCATCGCTTGAACTGTTAGAATCACACTACACTAACGATTCCAGCTTCCCATCCATCAGTATATTACCCAGTTCAGTTCATCCACGGAAATAGATATTGAAATAATCCAACCAGGGCAAGCCCTACTACTGTGCATATACAGTTGAAAAATTCCTTCTATTCCATTAGAAATAATTCTTCAACATGTACATTTTTTTCAATGGAGCCACAGTTGGCATTAAAGAAAAATGGGTGTATGATTACAGCAAAGTGACTTCCACAATGGTTGGCTGTTGTAAAAAAAAGAAATCTGCTAATCATGACTTCTGGAGTGACCTCCTCGATTGCACACAGACTTCTTAGGTCTGCTCATTTGCATTCTCACTGGTGTAGACACTAAATGAAACTATTGTAAAATGAGTGTAACCAGCTGAATGACCTAAAATCACCAGAGCAATCTTCAGAATGATGATTCCGAGAGGTCCTCAGTGGCAGACTGAGAATCAAGCTACTAAGTGAGGATTTTTCATTTCATTCTCTAATAATTACTCTGCATGTCTTAGCATTTTTATTGCCTTTGTACAGAATTATGGCTACACAGGCGCCCTCTGGATGCAGGGAAGTGCAGGTTCTGGCACCTAGCCAAACAGAGAAAATGCAGATAGACAAAATGCTGGAGTAACTCAGCGGGATAGGCAGCAGAGAAGAAGTGGGTGGAGTGCAGAGAAGGAATGGGTGACATTTCGGGTTGAGACCTTTCTTCAGAAGAAATCTCAACCTGAAAGGTCACCCATTCCTTCTCTCCAGAGATGCTGCCTGTCCCGTTGAGTTACTCCAGTATTTTGTGTCTATCTTCGGTTTAAACCAGCATCTGCAGTTCCTTCCCACACAAAGAAAATGCAGAACTTCATTCATTATGCCTTCAAGTCTTCTTGAAGAAACGGAGAGGAGAAAATGCGGACTTCTTCATGTGCTACCACCGAGTCGCTTGTAGTGTAGTGTAGTGTAATTGTAGTGCCGACTTCAGTAATTCAGAGGTGTTGTTGCATTAGTTCTCACTTTAATGTAAGCAAATTATGTCAGTGCCAATTGGGGTTGTAGGAAAGTTTTTAAATCTGGAATGAAACTCAGGTGCAATTCAAAATGGCATCCAAATAGGTTTGCTGATATAAAAATAAATAATTTTCACCCAGAGAGTTGTTTTCACACAGAGAGTTGTTTTTCACCCAAAGAGTAATGAATCTGTGGAATTTTCTGCCATAGAAGACAGCAGAGGCCAATTCACTGGATGCTTTCAAGAGAGAGTTAGATTTGGCACTTAGGGCAAACGTAATCATGGGATATTGGGAGAATGCAGGAATGGGGTACTGATTTAGGATGATCAGCCATGATCATATTGAATAGTGGTGTTGGCTCGAAGGGCAAGGGTAAGAATGGCTTACTCCTGCACATATTTCTGTTTCCAATTCTCCATTCTTACACAGAAGGTATGACGCAGATTCAGAGATTTTACTATTTTGTGCTGCATGCTAAATAACCCAATAAACCAATAATAGCATCTGGTGCCGGAGAATGAACAGCAAGGAAATGTGGAGCCCAAGGTCCGAGAGACACAACCTGAGGTGCCGCAGAAAATAAAAAGTAGCAGGAAGAAAGAGAATGCCATGTGGGGTTGCCCCTGCTCACCCTCATCTCCATGGAGGCATGGAGAAAGGATCATTTGTTGGCCTGGGCTGTAATATAACTCTTGATAGCAAGATGTTTCTCCTCAAGCACTGACAAATCCAGTGACCCACCACATTCCAACCATTGCCACCAACCTACTTTACCAATGATAAAATGGAGAAAGCCAAGATGAAACACAGAGTTGCTCACATCCTGGTTAAACAGAATCAGTGAGGAAAGATGGAGTCTACATTTCAAGTCAGATGCTTCACTCGAACTGGATAAGCCAACTTCCAAACAGAATGTTAATAATTGTAACAGATTTTTTTTATTTGATTATTTTTGGAATGGAATTCAAATACAGTATTCTGCGATGGATGGTTGTTTAATGATCTGCTCGCTGTGTTATTAGACCCCTGAATTATTAGATAGACACAAAAATCTGGAGTAACTCAGCGGGATAGGCAGCATCCGTGCAGAGAAGGAATGAGTGACGTTTCGGGTCGAGGCCCTTCTTCAGACTCACGTAGCGGGTCGAGACCCTTCTTCTGACTTATCTGAATTAGTAGTCTAGTGACAAATTGAGAAACGCATGAAAAACCTATCCCTCCACCGGGAAACTTCCAGGAGGATATGTTTACAAATATCTATCTTTTCTAGTGCCTCTTCATCATATGTAAGCTTGGCAGGCAGAGCCCGTTTACAAGTTTCTGACAATGGAGACAGTTGGACCTGGTCCTCAAGAAACTAATGCATTGAGAATGGGCTTTATCCTCCAGCATACAATCGTTCCAAAATAATTTCCTGGCCATGCTCCAATCTATAAAAAACACTCACTCCCAGGAGGTAAAGAAAAAAATCTATCCTATCAAATTGCTGTCTGAAATCAGAGAAATAACACTTCCAGACAAAAGCAACCAGCAGATGCAAATCTAACTGATAGCACACGAGCAGATAGAGGGTTCTGTAGTTATTGCAATGCATGCACCCCCCTACTACTCCTGTGTGGTCTCTTCCAATTTGATTTATTTGTGATATGTCCCTTTGGGTTCCACAGGCAGAAGCAGACCCCACTGTTATTAGGATTTGAACAGGTCTCGATAATGTAGAATCAGAGATCACTCCTTGCTCTTGAAACGGGATGCATTCAAACTAATCTGTGGAAACATTATGTCAGCGTGGAAATGGTCAATCAATAGATCATGTACCTTTAGGAGATGGAGCAAGTAGCTGGTATTGATTCATTCAAAGGCAAGTAGATAGATTACATTCACAAAATAATATTTTGAAATCTAATTTCTTTCTTTCACATCCATCTGCAAAAGTTATACTTTCCTCCAGCAGCAAGCATAAGCTCATGCCAGCAAGTCAGTCCTGACAATATCCTACGTCATGTTTAGTTTAGTTCTGTTTATTTATTGTCACATGTATTGAGGGACAGTGAAAAGCTTTTGTTGCTTGCTATCCAGTCAACAGAAAGACAATACATGATTACAATTGAACCATTTCCTCTGTATAGATGCATGATAAGGGAATAGCATTTAGTGCAAGGTAAAGCCAGCAAATTCCGATGCAGGAGAGTGCAAGGATCACCAATGAGGTAGACAGTAGTTCAGCACTGCCCTCTGGTTGTATTAGGATGATTCAGTTGCCTGATAACAGCTGGGAAGAAACTATCCCTGACCTGGAGATGTCCGTTTCCACACTTCCGTACCTTTTTGCCTGATGGGAGAGGGGAGAGGGGGGAGGGGCCAGGGTGTGACTCGTCCTTGATTATGCTGCTGGCCTTGCCGAGGCAGCGTGAGGTTTCTTGTACAGTGTCGTTTTGCAGTAAGGAAACAAACATAGAACAGTACAGCACTGGTAGAGGCCCATTCAACCCACGATATGTTGCCAACTATAATGATAAATTAAACTAATCCATTGTGGCCATTCATGGTCTATATGCTTCCTTTCCCTTTGTCTTCTTGTGCCTGTTAAATGCCACATTAATGTTGCTAATATAACTGCTTCCAGCAGATATGTCTCTTGCTGCTCCCATGATGTTTGAGACTGGAGGAGTGCCCCACATGTCACTGTAAGTTCTTCTGTTGGATTTTGGTGGGGGTGGCATTGTGCTGACTATCTGTCATTGAAAACGAGCTGCTGCTGACCTTAGGCATTTGCCTGCTCTGTGTAACTGAGGAGAGGATGTCTAGTGCGGGTGTGTTCGCTGTACTGCACTGTTTGGTTGGCCACACTCTCTGGCGGAACTCTTCCTGTGAGTCTCAATCATAGTCAAAAGGAGATACAGCACAGAAACAGACCCTTTGGCTTCCCCAGCCCACACCACACATTGACACTAACCCCAGTCTTTATTTTCCACACTCAGATTCTACCACAAACCTATAGACTTGTGGTAATGTACAATGACCAATGAACCTACTGATCTACATGTCTTTGAGTTATGGGAGGAAACTGGAACACCAAAAGGAAACATAGGTGGTCACAGAGAGAATATGCAGAGTCCTCATGGACAACATCCAAGGTCAGGATTGTACCAGGGTATCTGGTTCTGTGAGGCAGTGGCTCCACTAGCTAGTCACTATCCCACAGAAGCTGTTTGTGATGGCTGGATTAGACAGCCTCTGATATTTTGGCAGCTGAAAATATTCTTTGTGCTGATGGATCATCCCATGCACAAAGGTCATGATAGTGGCTGGGTCACTTACCATTTTGAGATTGCAAACTTGTGAATGATATTTCAGCAAATATCATCTCTATGTAAATCTAGAGAGTGTATGTTTAGGTAAATCAGAATCATGGAGTCTCAGATGGAACCTGTTCCCATTGATATTCAGCTTTTCATATCATAGTGCACAAATGGAAAAGACAGATTTGGTACCAAAGGTTGAAGTTTGTGGAACAATTTTTCAGTCGATCATTTAAAGCAATTAGCAATTAGCAAATTAAAACTGGAGATGCGTAGGAAGGAACTGCAGATGCTGGTTTACACTGAAGCTAGACACAAAATGCTGGAGTAACTCAGCAGGATAGGCAGCATCACTAAAACAGGAGTGATAGGAAGAGGGGTATTGACCCGAAACATCACTCATTCCTTCTCTCCTAGAGATGCTGCCATTCCTGCTGTTATAAAACTGCAAATGTTGGAAATCTGCAATAATAACAAAAAATGCTAGTAGTACTCAGTAGGTCAAGCAGCATCTTTGGAGAGAGATTAACTCTGATATTTTAGGTAGATGATCTTTCATCAAAGAGGTGAATATTTCAAAATCAGCTTGTTTTAAGCTGCAAAGATGTACTCAAGATGTCAGGCAGCATCTTTGGAGAGAGATTAACTGGTATTTTAGATGGGTGACCTTTCATCAAATAGGTGCATATTTAAAAACAGCATGTTTAAAGTTGCAAAGAAGTGGGAGATGTGCAGAGAACAAAGATCATATCAGTGACAGGGTGGCAACTGAGAGAGACGTTGATGCTAGTAATAGTGAACTCTAGCTGAGAGACGGCGGTGGAGGCTTGTACATTACAAATGATCTGCCTGGAAGAAATATAACTAGAGAGTGATGAATAAGATCATAAGATCCTGTGATAGGAGCGGAATTAGGCCATTCGGCCCATCAAGTCTACTCCAACATTCAATCATGGCTGATCTATCTTTCCCTCCTAACCCCATTCTCCTGCATTCTCCCGAACCTCTGACACCCATACTAATCAAAAATCTATCTATCTCTGCCTTAATATATATATATATATTGATTTGGCCTCCACAGCCTTCTGTGGCAAAGAATTCCACAGATTCACCACCCTCTGACTAAAGAAATTCCTACTCATCTCCTTCCTAAAAGAACATCCTTTAATTCTGTGGCTATGACATCTAGTCCTGGACTCTCCCACTAGTGGAAACATCTTCTCCACATCCATTCTATCGAAGCCTTTCACTATTCAGTATGTTTCAAAGAGGTCCCCCTCATTCTTCGAAGGCCAAAGGAGTAAAAGAAAAATAATGCTAAAACTGTCAGATGCTGAACACTACAGTTTTTTTTGGAATTGTTCCTGCAAACAGCTGTTGTTTTTTTCAATCTGGCCCAATTACTTTACTGCACCATAGTCAGTAGTTCCCCTCTGTGTGTATCTAGGCTACATTGTCGGCTGGCTTCCCATTGCTGTACTTCTCCCAATCCTGATCTGTATATAGTCTCCTCATCTCCTTATGTGCTTTCTTTTTGAGTGCTGCTGTGACCTTCAGGTTCAGCTACATTGCTCTAAGCATTTAATTGTGCCACTGCACCCAGTTCGGTCTCCTAATGAGGATCTGGCTATGATTTGGTCACAATGAAATTGCTTCCATAATACTACAGTAGAGTTAGTTCACACCAGTGTTCCCTTAGAAGCAGTATTCTTGTGGTTAACGCACACTTCTGTGGTGTGTGCCAGCTTACAGTCAGCTACTTCAGGGCGTCACGGTAGCGCAGTAGTGGAGTTGCTGCCTCACAGCGCTTTGAGCGCCTGAGACCCGGGTTCGATCCCGACTACGGGTGCTGTTTAGATGGAGTTTGTATGGTCTCCCTGTGGCCGCGTGGGTTTTCTCTGAGATCTTCGGTTTCCTCCCACACTCCAATGTCGTACAGGTTTGTAGGTTAATTGGCTTGGGTTTGTATACTTGGTAGAAGTGTAAACTGTCCCTAGTGTGTGTAGAATAGTGTTAATGTGTGGGGATCGCTGGTCGTTGCGGACTCGTTGGGCCAAAGGGCCTGTTTCCGCTCTGTATCTCTAAACTAAACTTCATTTGTTCCGTCATCACCAATTGTCACTGTATTAATTCCATTGAGTCTGTTAGGACTTAAGTGTTCTCCAAAATTGTTCAATTTCTGTCATCTCACCACACTTGACAAGCATTCTGCAGGTTCCCCATGAAGATAATTTCTCTCAAGGTGCCAGGAAAGAATTCCAATTCTTTGGATGTTGCCCATTTAAAAGGAATCTCATGTGGAATTATCTCCCTTTTCCCAGTCTTGCTGACCTCCAGCTCCCAGGATTCAAGGTTATCTATTGGTTATTTTAACATTGTTGTTTATGTTCCTGATTTTCCAACCCAAGCCTGCCTTAATTGATTCTTTATTTATCATATCAACTGTCCTACAATCATACTCCCACTGTATTTATAGCAGTTGTATTAAACAACTCTTGGATTCCACAGTAAATATAGGCACAGCTTCTGTTGATCACAATTCTGACAGCTACAACCCTAAGTCCCCTGCTTTTAAAAGAACATCTTAATACATTCTTCAGATCTCTAAATCTGTTCGTAATATTCAGGTTATCATCTGCAAGGTCATATCCAAATCCTTCATAGCAAGGTCTTGCACCAAGTCGTCTGATATACAATGTGTTTATACCTTTCCTAAATTGACAACTCATCAATCATTAAGCTTAGAAGCATTGAAACATAGAAAAATAGGTGCAGGAATAGTCCATTCGGCCCTACGAGGCAGCACTGCCATTCAATATGATCATGGCTGATCATCTAAAATCAGTGCCCCGTTCCTACTTTTTCACCATATCCCTTGAATCCGTTAGCCCTAAGAGATAAATCTAACCCTGTCTTGAAAACAGCTTATTGCCAATTGTTTTGTACACAGCCTGTTCATAACTTCACTGATTTCCCCTAACTGCCATGATTGGCATTATTTTCTTCATATATATGAGGATATTGACATCTGTTCCATGTACACAATTTTTTCCCATTAAAGTCACAGAGCTGTAGAGCACAGACACAGGCCCTGCTACGCACCATGTCTATGCCAACCATTTTGTCCAGCTGCCTAATCCCATTTGCCTGCATTTGGTCTATATCTTTCAATGCTTTGCCTTTTCATGTGCTCATATACAGTACATGCCTCTCAAGCAAGGAGATTACTTTCTCTAACAGCATATTCCAGATACCAACTACTCTCTGTACAAGGTAGACAAAAATGCTGGAGAAACTCAGCGGGTGAGGCAGCATCAATGGAGTGAAGGAAATAGGCAACGTTTCGGGCCGAAACCCTTCTTCAGTCTGATTGCCTATTTCCTTCGTTCCATAGATGCTGCTTCACCCGCTGAGTTTCTCCCGCATTTTTGTCTACCTTCGATTTTCTAACATCTGCAGTCCCTTCATAAACATACTCTCTGTACAACACAACATTCTTACCAGAGGAAAAAGGTTCTGACCATCCACACTATCTGTGCCTCTCTCCATTATATAAATCTTTATCACATCACTCCTCAGCCTTTTCTTTCTTTCTAAGAAGACAAGCCTAGTCTGTTCAATCTCTGCCTATTAAAATCATCCAGTCCCGTCATCATCCCAGTAACTCTCCTTTCCACCCATTCCAATGCATTCACTTTCTTCTGATAGTGTGATGACCAAAATATGCACACAATACTCCAAGTGTGGTCGAATCAGTGTTTCGTAAAATTGTATTGTGCATTCCAACTGTTACATCCAATGTTTAAGAAGGAACTGCAGATGCTGGAGAATCGAAGGTTACACAAAAAAGCTGGAGAAACTCAGCGGGTTACATGTGTTACATCCAATGCCCTGACACATATGTTTGTGCCATGTGCCTTCTTTACTTGAACCTAAGATGCCTCTGTTCAACGCTCATCAGGGCCTGACCATTTACTGTTTTTATCCTGGCCTTATTTGATGTTACATTTATTAGGATTACATTCTCTCTGCCAATGCTCCACCCAACTTTCTATCTGATTTGTATCCTGTTGTGGACCTAGAGAAGCTCCCTGTCCCACTTAGGAAACCTGAACGGAAACCTCTGGTGACCTTGCGTCCCACCCAAGGTTTCCATGAGTCGCCAGAGGTTTTGGTCAGTTGCCTGGAAATCCTCGACCGAAGCGTGAACTGCATCTACTGACCAAAGATCCAACAGGATCTTTGCTACCGACCGCACCTACACACACACACACACACACACGCGCACACACACGCACACACACACACACACACACACCCACACACACACACACACACACACACACACACACACACACACACACACATCCCGACATCCCGAAGGTGGGGGCCAGGGACAGCGGAGGAGCGCTGTCTGCATGATGAAGAGGAAGGTAAACAGCTGCCATAGAGCATGGTAAGTCAGTGAGAGATCACGGGAGGGGGGGAGATAAAGGGCAAGAAGGGGAGAGAGAAGGGGAAGAGAAGGGGAGAGAAGGGGGGAGAAGGGGAGATAAGGGGAGAGAGAAAGGGGGAGAAGGGGAGGGGGAGAAGGGGAGGGGGAGAAGGAGTGGAGACAGTTTTAAGAAGTTTAATAAAGTTAGCGGGCATTTTACCGTCTGACGGATCTTCTTGGTCCTGAAAACCAAAGATCATACAGGATCTTTGCTGAAAACTACAAAGAGCCAATCAAAATGGCCAGTCAGCGAAGGAGATGACCTTCGACTGCCTGTAAGTAAATACCACTCCACTGGCTTTGACCAAATGGCAACCTATTTTTAGTCGAGGCCGGCTTTGTTTTTTTTTAAAATAATCGCAGGAACACAGAGGAAGCCTCGACTACACATAAACCACTTTCCACCAATAGGGGGAGTGACCAAAACCTCCGGGAACCTCACGGAAACCTTGGGTGGGGCGCAAGGTCTCCAGAGGTTTCCGTTCAGGTTTCCTAAGTGGGACAGGGGCTTTACAATGCACAACACCATCAATGTTTGTGTCATCCACAACCCTATGAATCATATCTCTTATATTCACATAGAGTCATTAATATATGACCAAATCACAATGATCCTTGCATTGATCCCTGCAATACACCACAGGTCTCAGGTTTCCCATTGGAAAAGCAAACATCCACTACTGCCCTCCGCATCCAAGCAATCAGCTAGCCAGCTGGCTTGATGGATCACATACACCTCAACTTCTAGACTGGCCATCATGGTTTACTAATGTCCATGTTGACAATGTCTACTATCATGCCTTCATTATTCTTCTTAGTTAACACCTCAAAAAGCTCAATGGAATTAGTGAGTCAGGATGTCCCCTACACACATTCATGTTGATTATCTCTGATCATCCCCAATCTTTCCAAGTGTACATAAATTGTTTCTCTTTGAGATTTGTCCAATAATGTTATTGTCACTGACAGAAGGCTCACTGGCCTGCAGCTGCATAACTTATCCCTGCAGTCCTTCTGAAACAAAAGATTAACGTTGGTTAGCGTGCAATCTTCTGCTCTCTCATCTATGGCTAACGGAGATGCAAAAACCACTGCCAGGTGTCCACCTATCTCTCCATGATTTCCATAGCAACTCTGGTTGGATCTGATCAGGACCTGGGTCATGCATTCCAAGACATCTAATGCCTCCACAATCTTGACATTATTTAGAATATCAATGTACCTCTCACTATCTTGCAGAGCCTTCCATGGGCAAATACACATGAGAAGTATTCATTTAGACCTCACCCACATCCCCTGACACCACACATAGAAGAACATTATGGCCCCTACTTTTTCCCCTCATGGACTTCTAGCTCCTAATGTACTTGATATTATTTCCCATTCTTTCTCTCTTGCGTATCATGGAATAATGGGCTTCATTATTTCCCATTGTTTTCAGTCCCATGCAGCTTCCCCACAGCCTCACCTTCTATTTATGTGCCCCGATAATTCTGATGCTTGGTAATACAGCTGACTTCCCTTGCATCCATTCACCATTGCCAGAATGGTCTCCTCCTGGCTTCACTTAGCCCGCCTTGATCAGATTTTATAATGCCTGCAGAAATGCCACTATTTGGCGTTGAATTATGTTTTGGGGGAGCATGGCTCTGTCCCTGCTCTGACTTCTACAAGTTTTGTTACAGCATCTGCCAACATAATGCTTCCACTTCTTTCTCTCCCCTGAGACCAGGAAGACAGACCAGTAATTGTCCTTCTCTGTCCGTTTCCATTCTACTCTGCAGTGTGGATAGATAGAAAACTATCTCTCTCAAGTTCCTTCCCTTAATGCAGTCTAATGTATTAAAGTAGACCTGAATTTAGTCTGCTACAGATGTCTTATAGTTCCAGTAATCCATGTTTGATTCTGCCCTCCGAAGCAGTCCATGTGGAATTGGCATGTTCTCCTGGTGACCAAATGGGTTTCTTCCCAGCATTCGGGTTTCATTACACATCCCAAAGATCAGTTCAGTTCAGTTTAGTCTATTGTCATGTGTACCATCGTACAATCAAAAGCTTTTGGTGTGTGCTAACGGTGAAAGAATGGATCGACTGGGCTTAAATTCGCTGGAATGTAGAAGGATGAGAGGGGTTCTTATAGAAACGTATAAAGTTCTTAAGGGATTGGGCAGGCTAAATGCAGGAAAAATGTTCCCGATGTTGGGGGAGTCCAGAACCGGGGTTCACAGTTTAAGAATAAGGGATAGCCAATTTAGGATTGAGATAAGGAAAAACGTTTTCACCCAGAGTGTTGTGAATCTGTGGAATTCTCTGCCACAGAAGGCAGTGGAGGCCACTTCACTGAACGTTTTTGAGAGGTAGTTAGATATAACTTTTAGTGCTAACGGAAACAAGGGATATGGGGAGAAAGCAGGAACGGGATACTGATATAGATTGATCAGCCATGATGATATTGATGGTAGTGCTGGATCGAAGAGCCAAATGGCCTCCTCCTGTACCTATTTTCTAAGTTTCTATGTTTCCATCCAGTCAGCAGAAAGACAAAACATGATTACAATCGAGTCATCCACAGTGTACAGATAAAGTAAGAAACATTGTTGTCGGAGCAGAGGTTTAAAAGTGTGGAGCGATTGTAATGTATGTTTGCAGCTTTGCATCTTTGACTAGCACACAAATAGTCGCCTGGGTTGGGCGCCATCTTGGAAGATATGCAAGTAGGTTAATCAGCTGCTGTAAATTGGCTACTGGTACAGTTCTACAATACCGCTAGAATTGGTGGGTGGTTGGGCAATCATGGTGGAGTTGATGGAATGTGTGAGAGAAGAGGGGACTGGGAATTAAGTGGGAGAATACATTTGATAGGAATGTTCTCAGAGCCAACTCAATGTGCTGAATGGTTTCTGTCTGGGTCATAAGAACATTCCAATGATGGCATCTCTGATACACAGTTACTGATAAGCACCATGCACCTCATTTCACTCATTGTTTATAACACTCATTCTAACTTGGTGCTCAACAGTTTCTCACATTTTATTAGCAAGACTTGTTTGAAATGACACCTGTGGGTATATTGCCTATTGACTGAGTGATCCGCGGGAACATCCACACTTACTACAATGCTCAGACCATTGATTTCAATGGTAGTTGTGAACTAGCTGTATTCATTTGTCACAATGTCACAGCTTCTTTCATGGCTCATCGTTGGATTCAATAGTATTCAGAAAACCTTTCTGTTTCTTTTCTCTTTTATTTCTCTTTTTTTTTCCTTCTTCCTTCCTTCCTTTTTAAAAATAATTCTATGGGTTTTCCTCTTTATCTTTCTACAGGCTATCACTTGTTAACCCCGGGAGTGGTACTCCAGGGGTTTACACATCACCATTTCCTTCACTCTTTCCTTTTCTCACTTTCTCTTTCTTGTGTTACTTTTTTCTTGCTAAATTTAAAATAGAAGTTGTACACGAAATGTATTGCGTCTTATGTCACGGTTATACTACTATACACTGCTTCAAATAAAAACACAAATCAAAAAATAAAATAAATAAACAAACAAACAAATAAATAAATAAATAGATAAAGCCTTTCCTTCTCCATTCAGCAAGTGTATTGTATTGTATTGTATATCTTTATTGTCATTTCCTGAGTATTCACATACCCAGAGGAAACAAAAAAACGTTGCTCAACCAGTGTCCATTCAGTGTGCATTAAAAATAAATAGAAATAAAAAATACATGTATCATGAACAGATTTAACACTCTACTAAACATTCAACAGGCGTTCCGATCGGCAGCGGCACAACAGTGGCTCTGCTGCAGTGTGTCCAGGTTGGTGGTTGGTGCGCGATACTTTGGCAGGGGGCAAAGTCCATTTAGCAGTCTTATAGCCTGTGGGAAGAAGCTGAGGAGCATCCTGCTGGTTTTGCAGCTAATGCTCCTGTACCTCTTCCTTGTCTCCAAGCAAAGGGTTGTGAATCTGTGGAATTCTTTGTCACAGAAGGCTGTGGAGGCAAAGTCAGTGGATATATTTAAGGCAGAGGTTATGGGGAGAAGGCAGCAGACTGGGGTTGGGAGGGAGAGATAGATCAGCTGTGATTGAATGGTGGAGGAGACTTGATGGACTGAATGCCCTAATTCTGCTCCTATCTCTTATGACCTTATAATATTATGAACTGTGGTCTGTGCTTGTCTGTGTCAGCTGAATTGTGTTGGACTTTACAAAATGGTTCAAAATCTACAATAGCAGTAAAATTATATCAGCAGATTATTTTCAGAAGACTGACAGCAACCGTGTGGATTCCTGACATAAGAATTTGGTCTCCTGCATTTTTCTCACCATAAATGTTTCCTGGAGTTAGCAGGTTTTCCACCAAAACTGCCCATGTACCATGTCCGAATGCGAAAAGCATGGTAGACGCTGCTATGTGTAGGAAGGAAACGTGGATGCAACACCTTTCCTCGCAGCAAACGGACATACTCTACAAGCATGGGTTTTACTCGGCAACTGTGATATTGCACAGATAACATGACTGCTGTCCATACACTTGAAGGAGAAGGGATGGGGGATGAAGACCGATGGCAAGACACATTGGTTGCAATGTGGTACATGCAAGCAGAAATAATCTGGTCTTTACTTACCTCCTTTTACAGACTGGCAACCTAATGGCGTTGCCAACAGCATGGAAACTGTCCCTTTGGCCCACCGAGTCCGCACCCACCAGCGATCCGCATACACTAACGCTATCCGACACACACGAGGGACAATTTACATTTATGCCAAGCCAATTAACCCACAAAACTGTACGTCTTTGGATTGTGGGAGGAAAGTGTAGATCTTGGAGAAATCCCATGCAGATCACGGGAAGAACGTAGAAACTCCGTACACACAGCATCCATGGTCAGGATTGAACCCGGGTCTCTGGCGCTGTGAGGCAGTAGCTGTAGATGAGATATGCATGTGCCTTTAATATAGTTACCTCATCACTACTAACCACTCCCCATATCACAAGTATAATTACAACCTCCCCACCCACATATCGCTCTCTAGTTTCCGTGACGGACCACGTACAGCTAGTGCTCTCTGTAAAAGTACAGTATGAATAAAATGAAGTAAAGTTACTGTGTGTCGCTAACGCTTCTTTACAGTAGCTCTACCACTATGTCCATGCCGCTTTCACTATTTTGCCCACTTATCGTGAATCATTTCAAATGTTATTCCATATTTTCTGGAGAGGACAGTGAGATTCAATGGGTTCATTGTTTCACAGTACTCCAGTCCAGCGTGCCTCTGTATTTTTCAGTACCTTCCCATTTTAGTTTCTGTGGAGGTAAAGAGAGGTTATGATTGCAAGCCCATGGGCCACATGCTCATGATGGGAATAGTTGCTGCACTAACCAGTGTATTGTCCCTGCATTGTACCTTGCTTCAAATATGCTGGAAGTGACAGAACTGCTAAAATCAATACAAAACATCATTTTGCATTCTGGGGTGTGTTTCTCAGGCAATTCTTTACGTGAATTAATTTGAATCAACTTCAGTCACAAGAAACGGCTAACAGAATGTCCTTTAAGAATGTTTACATACATACATAATGACAAGATGAGTAAAGATAAAATAATTCTAAACCACATAAAAGTGTTAATATATCTTTAAACTAGTTATTAATATGAAGTCCCCTGCCCATTCAATCAATTCAGTTTCAACTCCCTCGTGTTTATATGACAGCTCTTGCAGTTCCTTTATTCAGAGTGAGCACTAAAGCCCTTGGCCTTATTTTCCAATTCCACAATGGAACACTTCTCTGTGCAATCACAAGGGAGAAGGTAAGCACTGAATTTAAAAATATATTATATTGCTGCAGATCTCATTTTGTCATATGCTTTAAAGCTTGTTCCATCCTCACCGCCGTCCTCCCAAATTGTATTTGCAAAAGGCAAATCCTCATTTACACGGAATGCAAAGATTTAGTGAAAATGACAGTCCCCTATCGGTACACGATGGTAACATTTTAAAGTCAAGCTTGATCACTGGGGAAAAAAACACAAGGTCATTTCAATCACAAAAATATTTGTAGTGCGAAAGCAACGTCCACTTGCAAATCTGAGTTGCAATAGATTAGTGAAATCTGATTAGGAAAGTTAATTTCCAGCCAATGACTACAAGCATCACAATGAAATAACAGATGCGTTATTTTGTTTCCACTTACCACAGTCACCGGGATCTTTAGCTGTCTGAAAAAATAGAAAATGACGAGCATTAATTTCTAAAACAGTCAAACCAAGGTTGGGAGCTCTTACATCACCAACAGCAAGCCCATTCCAAATGACAGAAATAGTGTTGTCGATAAATCAGGCAGATTTGCCCTCTAAACACAGAGGCAAGGGCAATGATTTCAGAAGCGCAACATAAGGAAGCTTATTCACTGCCAATGTGCATTGGTAATTGATGTTCTTGCCTTCACTATCTGCATGCACCTCCCCTAAACATTCACCACATCCCTCATATTCTGAGGGGCATAGCCTTGATGTTAGAGTACAGATGCTACCTAGACATTCTCTGGGTTTAGTACAGATATGGTATGCGAGGGGTTAGAATATTAAATTAGATTCCCTGGCAGGAAAATTGTTAAGATTAAATATTTTAGTAATCACAACAACAACACACACTATGGGCCAGGTATTGTTGGAGCTACACTGTGTCTGAAATCTTTCACCGCTCTGCCGATCAAATGGAGTTGGGGGCTTTTCCGCAGTCACCATCCCAGAAATGAGAGCGATCCAAGGACAGCCCCGAGATCGCACGTGCTGGGTCTCCAGGAAGTGATGCTGCCTTGTCACGGTCAAACAATGTTTCCGATAATCAAAAACACTGGAAAAGTGCTGAGATAGATTTAAATTAAAAACTAAAAATTAAAAAAGGACTAAAAACATGTGTAACTGATGTGGATGAATTAAAACATTAATATTAATTAAAATAAAGGCCCTAACTACAACCATTTTCCTTCACCTACCTTCTCCAACCTGGCCATTTGTGCTACCAAACCACTTGTAGCTGACTTACTAAGTGTAACCAGGCACTCAACTCAGGATCAATGCACAAAGTGCTGAAGTAACACAGCGGGTCCGACAGCATCAATGGAGGGAATGAATCAATGACGTTTCGGGTCGGAATCTTCAAGAAGTGTCCGACCAGAATCATCATCTATCTATTCCCTCCTCCGATGCTGCCTGACTCATAGTGTTCGACCTGCGCTTTGTGTTTTGCTGAAGATTCCAGCATCTGTATAAAAACATGAGAGGAATAGATCGGGTAGATGCACAGTCTCTTGCCGAGAGTAGTTGAATCGATAACCAGAGGACAAAAGTTTACGGTGAATCGGAGAAGATTCAATAGGATTATGAGTGGTAACTTTTTCACACAAAGTGTGGTGGGTGTATGGACGAGCTGCCAGAGAAAGCAGTTGAGATATGGACTATCCCAGCATTTAAGAAAGAATTAGATAGGTACATGTATAGGGCAGGTTTAGAGGGATATGGGCCAAACACAGGCCGGTGGGACTAGTGTAGATGGTTGGTGTGGGCAAGTTGGACTGAAGGGCCTATTCCCATGCTGTATGACTCCACCTGCAGTACTTGTGTCTCCTACCTCAGGATGAATGAGATCTGCCCATGGTACTGAGTCCGACAGTGGAGCTCCTGGACAGACATGCTGGCACCTGACCTTCAGCACCTTGCAATGCACCATCAAAGAGGTCAGAAATGCGCTGACCTATGCAACAAAATTCTCTGGTGGCCCTCTCTGGAGCCATCAGCTGCACGGTCCGATCTGGGCTACAAGCACCTGCTAACATTTTTGAAGGATTTTGATGTAGAAAGCAAGGAAACATATTTTTCACTGTCAGATGGATCAATAACAAATGACATTGATATTTGTCCCCTGCTGTATGTGCTAATCGCATTGAGTAATAATGCATGATTTTTTTGTTGTTTTAGTTTTAGAGATAGAGCATGGAAACAGGCCCTTCGGCCCACTGAGTCTGCACCAACCAGCGATCCCCACATATTAACACTATCCTGCACACACCGGGGACAATTTACATTTATACAAAGCCAATTAACCTACAAACCTTTACGTCTTTGGAGTGTGTGAGGAAACCAAAGATCTCGGAGAAAACCCACGCGGTCACGGGGAAAACGTACAAACTCTGTACAGACAGGACCGGTAGTTGGGATCAACCTGGGTCTCTGGTGCTGAAAGCGCTGTAATGCCCCTGTCCCACTTAGGAAACCTGAATGGAAACCTCTGGAGACTTTGCGTTCCACCCAAGGTTTCCGTGCGGTTCCTGGAGGTTTTTGTCAGTCTCCCTACCTGCTTCCACTACCTGCAACCTCGGGCAACCACCTGCAACCTCCGGGAACCACACGGAAACCTTGGGTGGGGAGCAAAGTCTCCAGAGGTTTCCGTTCAGGTTTCCTAAGTGGGACAGGGGCTTATGGCAGCAATTCTACTGCTGTGCCACTGTGCCACCCAATGTTGTAAACCAATGGAACTGAATTCCAAAAGTGGGGATCTCCACAAGTACACAACTACTGTACTTTATATGTTGAGTATATAGAATATCAATCAACTTTCCGACAGAATTAAGATGAGGAAATATATCAGATGGAGATGATGGAAAATTATTTTTGAAGCGTTTTAACGATCTAGAAAGGGGCTACGTAAAGCATGGTGAAAGCTGCATAACGGAAGCAAAGAAATTAGGTATATACTGAAAAGCAAATCTTGATTGAAGAGCCTTGAGGCAAGAGAAAAGATAGGATCGACTGGACACCTTATTGAAAAGAACAAATAACAGTGCAATGGGCTAAATGATCTGCGCTTTGCGATTCCTTTATAACTTCCTCAAGGTAAATTTACATTAGCACAGCAGTGTGCAGCCTTCAGCCCACAAGTCCCCTTGTTATCACAGACATTTTATGATAAACTCCAGCAGACATTTTAAGAGAAAAAATACATGAATTTGAGAAATAACCTTTTAAGAATAGTTTTGCAAGGCAGCTTTTTATTTTCTTCTGTTTCGGGGCATTTGCTTGCTGTGGATAAATATTTTCTTGTAATTAGACTCGAAGTGATCCTTCTATTTTGGATGATGGCAAAGTAACCGTGGAGAGAAAAGGAGCGATTTCCAGCCAGTGCCCAATGGCTTAACACTGATCGTATTAAAAGTGCTTGATAGTAGTTCACTTCGGTTCAGAGATACAGCATGAAACAGGCCCTTCGGCCCATTGCGTGCATGCCGACCATGATTACACGTTCACAAAGTTCTTTATTATCCCAATTTCGCATGCACTGCCTACACTCCAGGGTCAAATTACACAGGACAATTAACCTACTAACCCACATGTTTCAAGATGTGGGAGGAAGCCGGAGCACCCGGAGGAAACCTACATGGCCACAAGGAGAACGTGCATACTCCACCCAGTTTGCGGTTGGGATCAAACGCAATCCTCTGGTGCTGTGTGGCAGCAGCTCTACCACCTGCGCCACTGTGCCACTGTGCCACTGTGCCACTGTGCCACCCTGAATAAGCCATGAGTTCGGATGTTTGTTCCTCATTGAAAGTCCATCCGATCCCATCTTGGTTTTAATTTTTCATTTTAACATTAGCACTCAAAACTGTGATTCGTGGGCACCTGTCTAAAATGTATGTATGGAAACAGGCAAGCTGTTGTCAAGCAACGGAACCATCCTACCACAACAAGAGAGCAGTCCTGAACAACTATCTACCTCATCGGGGACTGTTGGGCTATCTTTGATTGGACTTTACTGGCTTTATCGTGCACTAAACGTTATTCCCTTATCATGTATCTGTACACCGTGAATGGCTCGATTGTAATCATGTATTGTCTTTCCACTGGCTGGATAGCACGCAACAAAAGTTCAGTACACATGGCAATAAACTAAACTGAATTTAACTGAACTCCTGACTGCTCACAAACTCATTTAAACCATTTAATCTCAGCCAACAAATGGTGAATTGTGACCATTAGGTCAAGCACCATTTCCAAAGTAAACTCGCCTGCTCTGCTCACCTTTCTTCCTTAGTCTGAAAGTACCACTAAAATAGCTTACTGAGTTGCCAATAAAACCTAGTGGCAGCATTGAGATCGAGAGCTTCATTCTACTGATGTAGTGGGGTTGATGACTGGCTACCTCTGTGGCTACCACTGTGGCTTCCACTGTAGCTACCTCTGTGATGACTGACTACCACTGTGGCTACCTCTGTGATGTGACTGGCTACCACTGTGGCTACCACTGTGTTGTGACTGGCTACCACTGTGTTGTGACTGGCTACCACTGTGATGACTAGCTACCACTGTGGGTACCACTTGTCCTCCAGGAATAGCCACTTGTCCTCCAGGAGGAGGACAAGAATGCAGATTGCAGCTGAAATTGCAAGAGTCTGTAGAAGGGAATACACATGGTGCCTGACTGAATTCCATTGTGCAGGGTGAGGCTTTCACATCACCAGCCCAGTTAGAATTAGCGTGTGTGGTGAGTCTGTGAAACCACAGGGGTAATTTCAAAGCTAAGTAAGCTACTGCAGCGGCATGCAAGCGATCTCATGCAAGGGAACGTAGTCAATGAAAGTCAGCCTCTGGCTCTGAAAGCGACAAGTTTATATCTCAGGATTAAGCCTGGTTGCGTCATTAGTCAACGAGGGGCACATGTATTTTGCCAGCAGAAGATGGGAGGATGTGTGTGATCAAAGGTGAATAATGAAGGCAAGAGCGTGTGGGAGGGTAGGGGGGGAGGGGGGCAGGAGGCTGTGTGAAGTCAGAGCTCAAGAAGAGCGCAGAAGATGCGTGAGGGCAGGGGTCCTGTAATCGGAGCAGGGGAGTGTGTGTGGGAGCAAGGGATAGCAAAAGTGTGTGTATGGGTCAGCAGTTAATAGTGGCATCAGGGGAATGTGGGAGCAGGGAGCAGTGATAGGTGGGCAGGAGAGTGTATGAGGGCATGGGGTTATAATGGGAGCAGCAAGGCTTCTGGTGGAACAGGAAGACAGTTGTCGGAGGCCAGGATGGTGTCTGGGATAATAATGGAAAGGCAGACGAGTTCATGCGGATTAGAGTGTTGGGGTAGGAGCCAATGACTGGAATAGGAGAGTATTTGGGGGCACAGATGAATAAGTGAGATATCTGTTTGTGTGGAGGCAGAATTACAGAATGTGCGCAGCAAGCAAGTAGGTAATTTGGTCTGTGTATGAAGGAACTGCAGGTGCTTGTTTAAACCGAAGATAGATACAATATGCTGGAGTAACTCAGCGGGACAGGCGGCATCTCAGGAGAGAAAGAATAGGTGACCAGGGACAGAGAAAGACTAAGTGATGGAGAGAGAAACAAAGAGCAGGGGAAGCACAAATTGTAAAAAGAGAGTTAAAACACCCATTTCAAGAGGGAGTGAAACATACCCATTATCCTTTATTTGTACACAGTGGACCGCTTGATTGTAATCATGCTTGGTCTTTGAGTTAACTTGGTAGTACGCAAACAACAGCTTTTCACAGTACCTCGGAACAGGTGACAACAATAAACTAAACTATACTAAACTATCATTTTTAAGAGAGAGAAAGGCGAGAGAGAGAGAGAGAGAGAGAGAGAGAGGAAGAGAGAGTGGGAGAGAAAGTAACACATGGAGCAGCGGTGAGAGAAAAGCACAACTTGTGGAACAGCGGGAGAGAAAAACACAAACTTTGGTGAGATAGTTCTGGCTATGGGTAGCTGTGAGTTTCAGTAACTTTGGTGTTTCCATCTGAGAATTGGGTCTCACTTCTATGAAGCTGTCATTACTGTGTGGATTTATTTTGATTTAATTTCTTTGTTATTTTTTTTTATCATTTTCGCGGTAAAGACCCTTCTTCAGATGTATAGGCCCTAAAATGCACTTCAGCAAGTCCATGAGCTCAGCACTCTCCTCATTTTTATGTTTCCTTTCAGACAGTTATTCAGCACCATTACTGACTGAGAAATTATGAAACACTAGAGCCATAATTACGCCACTTGGTCTATTTAATCAACTGCTAACTAATGGGAAGGACATTAAGGAGCAGATTTTCAGGGGAAATTATAGGGATGTGCAAAAGCTACTTAACAGTTAAAATGATGGAACAAATATAAGGTGGAGTAAGCAAACATATTCTGATTTTAGAATAGATATGAAGAAGGATGTAGATCACTTCAAGGGGAAAATAGTTAATTGAACGAGGGCCATGTTCAACCAGGTGAGAACAGGTGTAATAAGCAAAAACTGAAAACGAGCTTTGGTTTGGTAGATAAACACATTGCAGGTAAATAGGAGGCCGTTAGGTGATGAGGTTTCAGCTCTAGTTCAGGTACATTCAAAGCCCATGATGTAGAAGGAAGGGCAAGCCAGACCTCCATGGGTGACTGAAAGATAGAGAATAAAATAGAGCAGAAAATAAATACATTTGGCAGAAAGATCAGGGATGATGTAACAAAAAGATATATGAGAGTTCATGTTTAAGAAGGAACTGCAGATGCTGGAAAAATCAAAGGTAGATGAAAATGCTGGAGAAACTCAGCAGATGAGGCAGCATCTATGGAGCGAAGGAATAGGTGACGTTTCGGGTCGACTGCATCTGAAAAATGGTCTTGACCCAAAACGTCACCTATTCCTTCGCTCCATAGATGCTGCCTCACTCGCTGAGTTTCTCCAGCATTTTTATCGACCTGAGAGTTCATGTTCATACGTTCTAGGGTCAGAATTAGCGTATTCAGCCCATCAAGTCTACTCCGCCATTCAATCACGGCTGATCTATCTTTCCCTCTCAACCCCATTCTCCTGCCCTCTCCCCTTAAACCCTGTACTAATCAAGAATCTGTCAATCTGCATATGAAAAATATCCAATGACTGGGCCTCAACAGCCATCTGCAGCGATGAGCTCCACAGGTTCATCACCCTCTGACCAAAGAAATATGAGAGGTAAAGAAAGGGCATGAAATATAATGTCAGGAAACATACAAGGGGAACACTAAAACATTTGATTGGCATGTAATTCAATTAATTAAGGGACAGAAGTTTAGGGGTAATATGAGGGGGAACTTCTTTACTCAGAGAGTGGTAGCGGTGTGGAATGAGCTTCCAGTGGAAGTGGTGGAGGCAGGTTCATTGGTATTTAAAAATAAATTGGATAGGCATATGGATGAGAAGGGAATGGAGGGTTATGGTATGAGTGCAGGCAGGCGGGACTAAGGGGAAAAAAAAATGTTCGGCACGGACTTGTAGGGCCGAGATGGCCTGTTTCCGTGCTGTAATTGTTATATGGTTATATGGTTATATGGTTATAATTCAGAAAAAAAAGATTGTAAGAGGAGAAAGGGAGGAGAGGGGTATCAATCATAGTTCAGGAGACACAAAATGCTGGACTCCTTGAGTCTGAAGAAGGGTCTCGACCCGAAACGTCACCCATTCCTTCTCTCTAGAGATGCTGCCTGTCCCGTTGACTTACTTCAGCATTTTGTGTCTATCTTCGGTGTGAACCTACATCTGCAGTTCCTTCCTACACATAGTTCGGGAGATAATTAGACATGGAGGCAGAGGGCATGGCTGAGGTACTAAATATTTTCTGTCCTTCCCCAAAGCAGAAGATGCTTCTGGTGCCCCAACATGAGAGAATATAACTAAGGTTTTACTCGTCTAAAAACTAATATAAACGGAGGTACCAAAAATGCTAATGGTACCTGAAGTTGTTAAACCACCTGATGCAGTTGTGTTTACAAAGAGAAGAAATTGCAGGTCCTCTTCATAGTTTTCCAATCATCTATAGATTCTGCGTTAGAACTGGATAAATATCTGGAATGAAAGAATTTGAAGGTTTTGATGTAAAAGCTGTAGAATTGGACTAGTTAGATGATGTTTGCATGGTGCCCAAATAGACTCATTGGGCCATGGCCTCCTTCATTGCTGTACACATTCTACCATTCCAGCCCAATAGATCCTCTCCTTATTCATTCCAAGACAGCCTTATGCGACTGTCCCACTTAGGCGATTTTATCGGCGATTGCCGGCGACTGTCATAGTCATAGCAGGTTGCCGACAAACTGGCGACTGGACCCCTCCACGACAATATCTACCACATGTCGACAACAACCTAGCACCTAGTTGATGTCAAGCTACGGCAAGCTACCGACAACCTGCGACCCATTAGGACGTCCACCTACGACCACACCTCTGACAACCTATGTCCACCGGCAACAAGCTACGATAAGGTAAGACAATTCAATCACCGGTACCTGTTGCCGGTTGACGTCATTTGACGTTGGTAGTCGCCAATGGAATTCACCAAAGTCAGCACCGGTGACAACCTACGTCATCCTGGCAACAAGCCGACTGTCGCCAAAAAGTTTTGAACATTTCAAAATCGAGCGGCAACCAGACAAACGCTACGATTCTTTGTCGACTGAGAAGACTACTCACGATCATAAAGGCGACACCCTGTGGCAACCATGTGGCAACAGCCTAATCGCCTGTAGATGCCTAAAAAATCACCTAAGTGGGACAGGGGCATCTCCTAGTGCTCTGTGGTGCTGCTGTAAGTAAGAATTTCATTGTTCTATCTTGGACATGACAATAAAACACTCTTGACTCCTTAACCAGTGAAACCAGGACATGTAACAGGGATAGAGGGATGTTTCGTGCAGAGGTTAGAGCAGGGGACAGTCGAGTGTGTGGGAATAAGATTAGTACTGGGGACAGGAATTTGTGAATGGAGACAAGTCAATAATTGGCGACAAGAGAATGGACAGGGAAATAGGGCAGCAATGGCCCATAACAGTTATGCACAAGCTAAAGATGAGTTTGTCTCATAAGGTCATGTGATAGGAGCAGAATTAGGCCATTTGGCCCATCAAGTCTGAAATATTTAAATCTCATTTAACATCACTGAATTATCGGACTCTCTGAGTCAGATACATTGCACTTCGTAAAACCTTGTGTAGGCCGTTGCGTTCCTTCCTAAACAAAATGGTTACACCTTAAATATTAGGTCATATGGTCATAAGGCCATTCGGCCCATCAAGTCTACTCCGCCATTCAATTGTGGCTGATCTATATCTCTCCTTCCTAACCCCATTCTCCTGCCTTCTCCCCATTACCCCTGACACCCGTACTAATCAAGAATCTACCTATTTCAATTAAAAATATCCATTGACTTAGCCTCCACAGCCTTCTGAGACAAATAATTCCATAGATTCACCACCCTCATTTCTCTCTTGGTGTGTTTGGAGAGGGCAAGGTCTGGGAGGGGCTTTTGACCGCAGCCACTGTGAATTGGCAGTGCAGCTTTGCAAATGCAGTGAGCTTTATGAGTGGTGATTTTATCGCAAATCGGGTCAAATTGCTGGACTGAACGTAGCTAATGGACTACAGTCTTTCCTCCTTAACTCCCCAATAGAATTTGTTTTCATTTGTGAGAAATGTGATTCACTCATGGTCTTGGATCTCGGCTGCACTTGATTTGCAGTGTGAGGTCTGGACTGGCTCACCATCCTAGCATAGGGAACCAACTCACATCTACCTTCACATCTACCCAGTTCCAGTATTTTTGGACCAACGTGAAGGCTAAGTAGATATGCAAGAGGATAGAGGGTTGCACTCAAGTTTAGTTTAGTTTAGAGATACAGCGAGGAAACAGGCCCTTCAGACCACCGAGTCTGCACTGATCAGCAATCCCTGCACATTAACACTATCCTACACACACCAGGGACAATTTACATAAATACCAAGCCAATTAACCTACAAACCTGTACGTGTTTGGAGTGTTGGAGGAAACTGAATATCTTGGAGAAAATGCACGCGGTCATGGGGAGAACGTACAAACTCTGTACAGACAGCACCCAGAGTTGGGATCGAATCCAGGTCTCTGGTGCTGCAAGCGCTGTAAGGCAGCAACTCTACAGCCGCGCCACCGTGTCACCCTGTTGCCTTGGCAGAACGTAGTATATAGCAGCATTGAAGCATTGTGCAGTATTCTGCCACTAAATTTCAGTTTGATGGAGCTCACTGGAGTTGAACTTTGTATGGAATGTAACATCGATACACCATTATGCGGAACATTTAACACATACGATCAAATTTCTACCCTGATGGACTGGAACTTCACAAAGAAGGGAAAGGAGAAGAAGAAGAGAGAAGGATGAAGGGAGGAGAAAGATGAGAAGTGCGGAAGAAGAAGCAGCGAGGTAGAAAATCGTTACAGTGAGCCGAGGGGAAATGCTTTGCCATGGAATGCGTGATGCAGTGGTTGGGAATACGGTCGTGCCCCTGATTATCTACATGCCAGCTGTTCAAATTAATAGAAAAACACAGCAATCTGAAATCAATACCTAAAATGCTGAAAATACACAACAGATCCATCAGCCTTGGTGAGGAGCAAAGACAGGTTAATGTTCCAGGTCAGAGTTTCCAGAGGAAGCAATAAAAAGATGGAAATATTGCCTTGAAAATCATTGCAGGTCTCTTTCATTTCCTCACCTGAATACAGTCGGCTCTGACACGTTAGAAAGTGGCTAATTGCTGCTCCTACAATTGCACGCCGGTGGGTTAATGTTCTGTAGTCTTGGTGATAGTGGGGACAGCTAGTCAGCATAACTGGAGAGTGTCTGAAATTCCTGATGAATCAGTTGCTGGGTTCAGTTTCCTTGCTTTTCAGTTCAGTCTGTGTCTGAATTCCCAAGTGTTCTGCTCAAGTGAGGAATACAAAGAATTTATATGCAGGCTCTGCTCTCCCAAGTAATTGAAAAGACATTCTCATCCCCATCATCTATCATCGGGGAATTGCAACCAACACAAAAGAGCTTAGTTGATCTTTAACATAATAAAACACGAGAGACTTACTGTATTACACTGGGTATGTTGCATCCAGAAATATGAGCAAAAATGCCCGATAGTGTGCATTTACACTCGCTAAATAGAAGAGTTAAAAACTATTTTTTTTTAATCTGGTTAAGAAAATATCTGCTGCAGACCCCACCAATTATATTGCTTTCACTTATTTCAGATCGCCTCCTGTATCAGACAAAGAGCACAAGCCATTTATTTTCACCATTGCCATCAACTACAATGCTGCTGCTTAAAATTTATTAAGCACGCCAGCCATTTTGTGTAGTTCAGTGCTTAATGATATTTTAAAAGCATAATTTTTTACATTAAGCTGCATTCAATCAGCATCTGATTGATCAAAATAAATGGAGATGCAAGCAGACTCAAGAAATAGCAGCTGAGGTTGGCCCCGACCTCACAGTAAACTGATCAGCTGATTGATCCAACCCAAACTCTCCGCTGATCCTTATCAGCACGCGGAGTCCCCAGGACCAAGTCCCAAGGTCGGAGGTCAGAGTCCCGAGGTCGGAGGTCACAAAGAGGAGCCGCTGAGGACAAAGGGGGACCGGAGTGGAGGGTCGTCGAGAACAAAGGGGGGGGGGGGGGGGGGGGGGGGCAACCTGGCACGGTGGGGCTGTCGGGTACTACGGGGAGTGGTCTGGGGGTCAAGAATCAAGGGTGGGGAGTATGGGGTGGCGTCAGAAACTAAGGGTGGGGAAGGGTGGGGGAGGGGGGTATCGAGAACTAAGGGGAAGAGGGGAAGGGAAAGGGGGGAAGGGGGGAATGGGTTTCCTCCATATGTTTCCTCCCAGATTCCAAAGACGTGCGGGTTCATAGTTTAGTTTAGTTTAGTTTAGTTTAGTTTAGTTTAGTTTAGTTTAGTTTAGTTTAGTTTAGTTTAGTTTAGTTTAGTTTAGTTTAGTTTAGTTTAGTTCAGTTTAGTTCAGTTTAGTTTAGTTTAGTTTAGTTTAGTTTAGAGAAGTTTAGTTTAGTTTAGTTTAGTTTAGTTTAGTTTAGTTTAGTTTAGTTTAGTTTAGTTTAGTTTAGTTTAGAGAAACAGCGTGGAAACAGCTCCCCCTGACCATCGAATCTGCGTCAACCAGCGATTCCCTTACACAAACACTATCTTACACAAACTAGGGACAATTTACAATTTTAACAAAGCCAATTAACTGACAAACCTGTAAGTCTTTGGAGTGTGGGAGGAAACCGGACATCCCGGGGAAAACCCATGCAGGTCACGGGGAGAATGTACATACTCCGTACACACAGGACCCGTAGTCAGGATCGAACCTGGGCCTCTGGTGCTGTAAGGCAGTAATGCTACTGCTGCACCACTATAGGTTGATTTGCCTCACTTAATGTCCCCCTTGTGTGGAGGGATTGGATGAGTTGTGAAAGATAGATTGTGAAACATGAATGGAAGATCAATGGTTGTTGTGGACTTGGTGGGCTGCAGGTCCTGTTTCCGGGCAATATCTCTCAACTATGCTAAATGCTGGCCTTGCTATCTATGTCAGCATCCTGAGAGTAAATAATAAAATGAAGTGCTAGCCCAAAATCTTATCATGAACAAGATTGTCACTTGTCACTGATGGTACCCTCCTCACTTTTGCTGAATTGGCTTCATTGCAATGATGACCACATTGAGATTATGATGGGTGCCATCTTAAAAAGCAATGGCTCAACATTGAAAGTTGAGTTGGCACATGAAAAATCAATCTGCAGTGGGCCATCAAACCCTTTGTTTGATTGTGTGCCACAGGTACATTCAGTGGTAAGGGTTATGCTGCTATTAACTGCTGGTCAATCCTTGCCCAAACAAAATGTGTAGGAAGGAACTGCAGATGCTGGTTTCAACCAAAGATAGTCACAAAAAGCTGGAGTAATTCAGCGGGTCAGACAACATCCCTGGAGAGAAGGAATGGGTTGTAAGAAGGAACTACAGATGCTAGTTTAAACCTGAAGAAGGGTCTCAACCAGAAACGTCACCTTCTCTCCAGAGATGCTGTCTGACCCGCTGAGTCACTCCAGTTTTCTGTGTCTATCCTGCCCAAACAAAGACCATGTTTCACATCACATGTTTGTCATTTTGTACACAGTCAAAAAACAGTTGTCCAGACTTCCCATTGGATCTCCAAAAGCAGAATAACAGAACTGATGGAAGAATTGCATAAATTACTCAAAACACTAACTTTCACCATCCCGTGGTGTCTCATTACAACCAACGAAGTAAGTTTGCAAGGACTGCATGGTAATACATTGTGAAGCTCTTCAAGTTCCTGCTATTTTTAATCTGTTTGCTTTGATTTCCCTACACCTACTGATCCGTTCCTGACATGGCAGAATAACATGGAAAGCTGCAGTGTGTGCCTCTGCTACCTTGAAGTTTGGATGTTATGCTTCAGTGTTCTAATCACATTTGCTTTATCACTGTCATGAGGTAGTAAAGCACAAGCCAGAATTACAGACAAAGCATGGAGACATTTTCACTTCTTGACGCCAATTATAATTGACAAATGGTCGGTGCTAGTTTTAATTTGACCCATAAAGATAACATTTCTAAAGCTGTGCGATGCATTCTTTCAAATGCAAACTTCACAATACATCCTTCTTACTTAAGAATGTTGTATATTTAGCCAACAGATAAATTATCTTGGTGAGAAGCTCTATATCAGATTTCAATATTGACTTTTTTATAATTAATCATTTTTAATGAAATAAAGCAATATAGATTACAGGCTAATAATGAACAAACAACACGAGAGCCTCAAAGCATTTTAATCAAAGGGAGACTCCAGGATTAGAGGTCATAGCCTCAGAATTAAAGGACGCTCCTTTAGGAAGGAGATGAGGGTGAATTTCTTTAGTCAGAGGGTGGTGAATCTGTGCACCTCTTTGCCACAGAAGGCCTGATCGCCCAGTGCGGGGAACTGAGATCTCCTCGTGGCGGGAGCTCAACCGCCCCGACGCGGAGGGCTCGACCGCCGGTTGCTGGAGCCAAGATCGCCCCGACAATGGAAGATTCGAGTGCCCCGACTGCGGGAGAACAAAGAAGGGACGAAGATTAAACTTTTTCACCTTCAATCACAGCAAGGAATGTGGGGGAGTCGTTGTGGTGGATGTTCATGTTAAAAATGTTTCTGGGTGTCATGTTGTTCTTTATTGGTATGACTGTATGGCAATCTGTATTTCACTGTACCTTAATTGGTATACGTGACAAAAACTCACCTTGAACCTTGTAACCTTGAATTGTCTTGCATTCACAACTTTAGTCTCAGAAACGAGGATACAAATAGTGACCAGGAATTACAAAATGCCGCATGCGTTCGACCTTCAAGTTCATCCTTCACACAACGCTGCAATATACGACCTGTGCAGATTAAATTCTGCTATCCATAATTGTCCTTCAAAATTTGCAATGCTGAAGAGATTCTGGAAACATTACCAGGCAGAACACAGGCAACAAATGTGATGAGGTTGGCAAATCCTATGAGAACCAATCAAATTTGTCATTGATATTCCCCACCACAATGCTCTAAGCCGTGCCTTGTATTTGTAAAATGCAATTAAATCCATCAGTTTCTTCCACAATGTCCCACTGAATGTGATGGGCAGAATTCAATGTGTAACCATAAAATGCAAGAGTAAGACTGAAGGGGAAAGCTGGGCAGAGAAATTAGGTGAGAACGTTGTAGCCTCATACTCAACCTGCAATCTCATGCAGAACAATAGTGGAAGGCCTGAGTTTACCTGTCAAGGTTAGATATCATTTGATAATTACGTAAAAGTCAGCATTAGTTTGTGCAATTTTTTTTTCTCTGCTTTGAAGTCATCTTTGCAAATTAATCACACACGTGCACTGTAAACATTCAGTGCACCCCTTATGGAGCAGTAAATGGTACAGCGTCAGGATGCCCGTGACCTCAATATATGTCATCAGTCCAGTGGAAAAATTCCATTGCACCTTCAGTTATACTAAGTCATCACATGAAAGACTGGACTCAGGGCATCAACAGCTACAAGTTTCAATTCAACGGGGTCACAGATGAGCAGTAGCCATCAGACCACAACTTCAGGATCTTGGTAAACTGGGATCAAGCGGGGCTTATGTCTATTCATACTTGGGGATTTGTGCAGAGGAGAATTAAGAGCCTTCAAAAAGGGTCCAAAACACTTTTGGCACAATGGCCTTCATCAGTCAGAGTATTGAGTATAGATGTTCAGAGGTCATGTTGCAGATATATAAGATGTTGGTGAGGCCGCATTTAGAGTATTGTGTTCAGTTCTGGGCACCATGTTCTGGGAAGATGATGTCAAGTCATTGTCAAGTTGAAAGGGGTACAGAGAGGATTTATGAGGATGGTGCCAGGACTCGAAGGTCTGAGCTTAGAGGTTAAGCAGGCTTGGACTACATTGCTTGGAGCGCAGGTGGATGAGGGGTGATATTATAGTACAAAACCATGAGAGGAATGAATCGGGTAGACACACAGAGTCTCTTGCCCACAGTAGGGGAAATGAGAGGACAGAGGACATAGGTTTACGCTGAAGGGGAAAATATTTAATAGGTATCTGAGGGGTAGTTTTTCATTCAAAGGGTGGTGGGTGTATGGAACATCCTGCCAGAGGAGGTAGTTGAGGCAGGAACTATTGCAACATTTATGAAACAGTTAGACAGGTCCATGGATCGGACAGGTTTAGAGGGATATGGGCCAAACACGGGCAGATGTATATGGGACATGTTGGTCGGTGTGGGCAAGTTGGGCTGAAGGGTTTGTTTCCACGTTGTGTGACTCTCTGACTCCATCAGTTATCAAGATCATGTAGTGGGAGTGTGTGGGCGAATTGGCAAAGCTGTTTAATGTGGGGGATGAGGAGTACGGGAGCAACAGTTTGCAAAAGCATGAGGAGTGGGATTCCTGTCACCTTTGGTTGAGGGGAATCAGATTTACTATTGGGTCATTACAATAGGGTCATTAGCAGCACATAGGGATAAGGGAATAATGGATCAGGTATGTCGTTCTGTTTGGACTGATGACCAAGTTAATGTAAAGGGCCTGTCCCACTTGGGCAACCTAATCCGCGATTTCTTGTGAGTTTGTCCACGGCTCATACTTGCAGCATGGTCGACATGAGGTCGTAGGAGGTCTTCGTAACTCTCCTTTTGGCTTGAGAGTGGTCTCCGCGTACTCGAGGCCTCAGCGTTTTTTTCAATATGTTAAAAAATGCCCACGAGTAATAAAATGCCCATGGAAAAAATCGATAATTTTTTTACTCGTAGGTTTAGGAGTAGGAGGTCGTAGTAGGTCGGCATGTCAGTGGTAGGTAATCGAGGGTAGTTGAAGGTAGTCGATGTTAGTCGTAGATAGTCTTCATCATAGTCGAAGGGAGGTCGATCAAAAGATGTCGTCTTCACTCTCCACTATTCGGTGTCCAATCTTCCAGAACTTAGTCATAGCTAGTTGTGGCTAGTCGAAGCTGGTCTTCAACATAGTCGAAAGGTTGAAGGAGGTTTTCAACGTGTCATTTTTTCAAACTCTCGTAAACTCTTTTAAACTCGCCAATTAGGTCGCCCAAGTGGGACAGCCCCTTAATTGTTCCAATGTTGTGGGGAGGGCCCAAATGTGCAGCTAAGTAACTTCCACTCCAGTCTTGGCTAGTCAGGCAATCGTTTCATAATTGTATCATTCAATAACAGGCACCGAGGGGTAGCCTGGTCCAGCTTTTCCTCCAAAAGGAGCATTGCAAGAGTATTAATGCCATCCATGAGACATTCTGTTGTCAAAATTCTCCCCATGACCTGTGTGGATTTTCTCCAAGATCTACAGTTTCCTCCCACATTACAAAGACGTACAGGTTTGTAGGTTAATTGGCTTGGTATAAATGTAAATTGTCGCTAGTGTGTGTAGGATAGTGTTGATAGAATAGAATAGAATAGAATGCCTTTTATTGTCATTCAAACAGACAAGGTTTGAACGAAATTTCATTCCTACAGTCATGACATTACAAAAAAAACCAAGACACACACTTAACACAATTTACACAGACATCCATCACAGTGAATGTCCAACACCTCCTCACTGTGATGGAAGGCAAAAGTCTTATCTCTTCCCTTTGTTATTCTCCCCCGGTCCAGCAGTCCAACTGCAGCGTCAAAGCGACTGGGGCTCACGATGTTAAAGCCCCCGGCGGACGATGGTAAGTCCCGCGGCTGTTTAAGCCATGCCGGGCAATGTTAGGCCCCGCTCCGAGTCATTTAAACCCCCGATTCCGGCAGGAGTAGTTGCCGTTGCGGGAGCTCCGAAAACCGGCCTCCCACCAGGGACCTGTGAGCTCCCGATGTTCCTGTCCACCGGGCCTGCGGCCGGAGCCTCCGAAGCTCCGAAGTCGGGTTGCAGCCGCGCTCCACCACAGCCCTCCTCACTCCGAAGTTGGCGAGTCCGCAGGCTCCATGACTGGAGCCCTCAGGTTGGTTCCAGTTGGTGGCAGCCACTGGCTCCAAGATGTTAGGCCCAACGACACCGGAGACCTGACAGGGAAAAAATCGAGTCCCCGTACAAGGAAGAGATAAAACCCCCCCACACATACACAGCTAAAAAATAATATCAATTAGAACCAAAAACATACATCTAGCAGGCAAAATTTTTTTTAAAAGACAGACGGACTGCAGTCGAGCCGCTGCCATTAGGTGCCACCACTCCGCGGGGATTGCTGGTTGGTGCAGACCCAGTGGGCCGAAGGGCCTGTTTCTGCACTCATTCTCTAAACAAAACTAGACTCAACACTGCACCTAGCTACATGTGACAATAAAGTGGCATGTTTTCCTTCACTTCATAGATGCTGCCTCACCCGCTGAGTTTCTCCAGCATTTTTGTCTACCTTCGATTTTTCCAGCATCTGCAGTTTTTTCTTAAACATTGAACCATTGAAGGTAATTTGGGGATTTTGGAAACAACATTATGAAAATGAATAATTGATATGTGTTACGGACGTCCAGATGGACTATTGAAAGCAAAAGATTTAAACCATTCATCTAATTATTAAATGGTGCAGTTTTAGATAGGCTTTTGGATTGTACTGGATGGATCATTTAAAATGGGATGGGTTACAAATTAAATCTTGTGTTTATGCTTCTTCTCAATTTGGCTTCATTGTGGGAGAGCAGGATCGTTGAGTCAGAATGATATTATCCTTGTATGTTGGAAGCTAAGCATATTTATGCAGACAGCAGCATAGTAAATTCTCGTTGGGATAGGATTTACTCACATTTGGAAGAAAATAGGCTAATTGGGGACAGTCAGCATGGCATTGTCCAGCAGGTCATGTTTTATAAACTTAATTGTGTTTGTGAAGGAGGTGACAAAGGTAATCGATGAGGGTAGGGGAGTGGATGTAATCTGATTTCAGATTTTATTAGGGCATTTGATAGAGTCCCTCATGATAGGCTGATCCAGAATATTAAGATGCCTGGGATCTATGGTGACTTGGCTGTTTGGATTCAGAACTGACTTACTCATGGAAGATGGAAGGTTGTGGTGGAAGGGTATTATTCAGGCTGTAGGTATATTACTCATGGAGTTCTGCAGGGAGCTGTGCTGCCAAATTGATGGAGTTGTGGACAGTGAGGGACACTGTTAAAGTATACAGTGGGATTTGGGTCACCTACAGAAATGGGTGGTGAAATGACAGATGGAGTTTAATCTGAGCAAATAGAAAATAGACAATAGACAATAGGTTCAGGAGTAGGCCATTCAGCCCTTCGAGCCAGCACTGCTATTCAATGTGATCATGGCTGATCATCTAAAAATCAGTACCCCGTTCCTGCCTTCTCCCCATATCCCCTGACTCTGCTATCTTTAAGACCTCTATCCTACTCTCTCTTGAAAGAATCCAGAGAACTGGCCTCCACCACCCTCTGAGGCAGAGAATTTCCAAGACTCATAACTCTGGCTTACCCCTTATTCTTAAACTGTGGCCCCTAGTTCTGGAATCCCCCAAAATTGGGAACATTTTTCTTGCCTCTAGCGAGTCCAAACCCTTAATAATCTTATATGTTTCAATAAGAACCTCTCTCATCCTTCTAAATTCCAAAGTACACAAGCCCATCCGCTCCATTCTATCAACATATGACAGTCCCGCCATCCCAGAAATTAACCCGGTGAACCTACGTTGCACTCCCTCAATAGCAAGAATGTCCTTCCTCAAAATTGGAGACCAAAATTGAACACAATACTCCAGGTGTGGTCTCACATGGGCCCTGTACAACTGCAGAAGGACCTCTTAGCTCCTATACTCAACTCCTCTTGTTATGAAGGCCAACATGCCATATGCATTCTTCACTGCCTGCTGTACCTGCATGCTTACTTTCATTGACTGATGAACAAGGACCCCCAGATCCCATTGTACTTTCCCTTTTCCCAACTTTTACATAATAATCTGCCTTCCAGTTTTTGCCTCCAGAGTAGATAATCTCACATTTATCCACATAAACTCTGCATGCATCTGGCCACTCACCCAACCTGTCTAAGTCATCCTGCATCCTCATAGCATCCTCCTCACAGTTCACACGACCACCAGCTTTGTGTCATCTGCAAATTTGCTAATGTTACTTCTAATCCCTTCATCTAGATCATTGATGTATATGTGAGGTGTTGCACTTTGGCAGTTGAAGGTAAGCGGAATGTTTACAGTTAATGGCACGGCCCTTTACAGCAGTGATGTACTGAGGGATCTTGGGGTCCGAATCCTAGCTCACTGAAAGTGGCAACACGTTGGCATGGTGGGGCAGCAGTAGAGTTGCTGCCTTACAGTGCTAGAGACCCAGGTTCAATCCAGACTATGGGTGCTGTCTGTACGGCGTTTGTAAGTTTTCCCTGTGATCTGCGTGGGTTTTCTCCGGGATCTCAGGTTTCCTCCTGCACTCCAAAGATGTACAGGCTTGTAGGTGAACTGGCTTGGTATAATTGTAAATTGTCCCCAGTACGTGTAGGATCGTGTTAGTGTGCAGGGATCATTGTTGGCCAGCATGGACTTGATGGGCCGAAGGGCCTGTTCCTGCACTGTATTTATAAACTAAACTAAAAAAACTGAATGAGTAGACAGAATGGAAAATGGGGCATATGATATGCTTCCCTTCGTTGGCTGGGGCATTAAGCCATGCTGCAACTTTCTAGGACTTAGGTTTGGCTACACTTGGACTATTGTGTGCAGTTGTGGTTTCCTCTTTACAGAAAGGATATGGAGGCTTCAAAGAAGATGCAGAAGATGTTTACTAGAATGCTGCATGGATTAGAAGGTATTAGCTGTGAAGTGAGGTTAGACAAATTAAGATTGTTTTTTTCTGGAACATCAGAGGCTGAGGAGAAACCTCATAGAAGTATATAACTGTGGCATAGATAGGGTAGACAGTCAGAATGTTTTCCCAGAGAGGAAATGTCAAAGACGAGAGGGCATAGTATTAAGGTGAGAGGGGCAACATTTAAAGTAGATGTACTGAGCAAGTTTTTATACTGAAAGTGTTAGATGCCTGGAACACACTGCCAGGGGTGGTGATGGAGGCATTTACAACAGTGTCATTTTAGAGACTTTTAGTTAGGCATGTGAGTTACAGGGAATGAAGGGATGTACATCATGTACCAGCAGAGGAGATTAGTTTAACTTGACTGTGCTCAGCATGGACATTGAGGGTCAGTGCTGTACTTTTCCATGTTCTATAATGTAACCAAATCTATAGATGGGCACAACAATAATGTACCATGCAGGTAATTTCTGAACTATAGAATAATCAACATTTTAGAAACAAAAAACTGCAGATGCTGGTTTAAAAAAAAAAATACAGTGCTGGAATAACAGCAGGCCAGGCACCATCACTGGAGAATACAGATAGTTTGTCCCAGTTGAAAAAGGAACGAACCAGCCTAATCTAATTTTCCAGCACTTGGTGCAACACTGCTGGTCACAGGTTTTTACTGCAGTCTGAAGTACTGATTAAGAGCTTCTGTCTCTAATATTCTTGCAGGAAGTGGCTTCCATGCTGATATAACCATCTGAATGTAGAAACATCCTCCTATTCACTTATTAAACTTTTCCTTGTTGATAAAATTTTCCAATCTTGAAAAATCCTGCTAAATCTCTACATTCTCACCAGTGGAATTGCATCTTTCTCGCAATGAGGTAACCAGAACTGCATATCGTACTCAAGCTGTGGTCTTTCAAGTATTATATATATTTCCAGTGTAACCTCTCTGCTCCTGTACTTTGTTGCTCAGCTAAAAAGGGAAAGCATCCAAATCTGTGTTTCATCATGGTACCGAACTATATTTCTACCTTCAAGGATCTATGAATCCAAGGTTCATTTCTTCCTCCACACTTCTCAATATTCTTCCACTTTGTCTTGTTGCACTTCCCCAAATGCATTACTTTGCTTTTCTCTAGATTAAATTCCATTTGTCATTTTTCCACCCGAATGACAAGGCTATCTACATCATCATGGCTTTGAAAGCTTTCTCCCTCACAGTCAGTCACAGGACGATTATCTGCAGCATTTGCAAACTTTTTTATAATGTTCCCAGACATTTAATTTGAAATCATTAATATATAATGATACATTGCAATGAGCAGAGCACTAACCCAATGGAACCTAATGGCCTTTCATTTTCTATAATATTAAGTTTTCAGGATATGCCATCGCTTACAAGCATAGTATTTATTGCCCATTTCTAATTGCCCTTGAGAAAGGTGCTTCGAGTGAAGTTACTCCCAGGATATCATAGAGACAGTGAAGTAGAGGCAACACATGTCAAACTATTACCATTACATAGAAACATAGAAAACCGGTGCGGGAGTAGGCCATTCGGCCCTTTGAGCCAGCACCACCTTTCAATATGATCATGGCTGATCATCCCGTTCCTACTTTCTCCCCATATCGCTTGATTCCTAAGAGCCACATCCAACTCACTCTTGAATAGGTCCAGTGAATTGGCCTCCACTGCCTTCTGGGGCAGAGAATGCCACAGATTGTCAACTCAGTCCTAAATGGCCTACCCCTTATTCTTAAACTGTGACCCTTGGTTCTGGACTCCCCCACCATCGGGAACATTTTTCCTGCATCAAGCCTGTCTAATCCCTTAAGAATTTTATATGTTTCTATCAGATCCCCTCTCATTCTTCTAAAATCCAGTGAATATAAGCCCAGTCGATCCATTATTTTATTAAATGTCAGTCCCGCCATCCTGGGAATTAACCTGGTGAACCTACGCTGAACCCCCTCAACAGCAGGAATTTCCTTCCTCACACTAGGAGACCAAAACTGCACGCAATACTCCAGGTGCAGCCTCACCAGGGCCCTGTACAACTGCAATAGTGCCTCCTTGCTCCTAAACCCAAACCCTCCCGCAATGAAGGCCAACATGACATTAGCTTTCTTCACTGCCTGCTGTTCCTGCATGCTTACTGTATACAAGGACACCCAGGTCTTGTTGCACCACCTTTTTTCTAATCTGACACCATTCAGATAATAATCTGCCTTCATGTTCTTGCCACGAAAGTGGATTACCTCACATGTGGATAACCTCACATATTACTTTCTGCTCCCTCCCATTAATTTAATTTCAGGTCTGATTATGCACTCTAGCATGGATCCCAGAATATTTTGCTTTTATGTTTATCAGGCTGTTATATAGGCCTTTGGCAAAAAGCCTTGCTAAATCCATGTCGAGCACATTATATGGATTGCCCTACCCTAAATGTAGAAGAACAATTTGATGTAGTTCCACAAAGTGCAGTACTAAAATGTATGTTGAGCTAAAGAATGGGTTATTGGAGCATGGCTGAATCCATATTCTAGAACGGAAGTGTGGAGGGATTTGAACTTGACGTTGACAACATTTAAATCAAGGTACTACTGAACATTGTGCAATATGCTGAATAATATGGGAACTTGGGGAGATTTTGAATATCTATCTATCTATCTATCTATCTATCTATCTATCTATCTATCTATCTATCTATCTATCTATCTATCTATCTATCTATCTATCTATCTATCTATCTATCTATCTATCTATCTATCTATCCTATTACTAAAACTCTCATCTTGACCACCTCCAGTCTGCGTTGTATGTAAATTTGCACAAAAACGGTACTCTATATTGCTAGGATTTTTTCGCCACCTTACTCACTGTTCTCCTCTGCTCCAAGTGCACCAAGTTTTGTTCCGATCGGTGGAATATTACAAATGTTCTGAAGGTTTAAAAAATTGTGAATTGAGCAGATTGGTCTTCTCGCCTGTCGGTCACCATGAAGGTAACGCTCCTTCCAGCACCCGCTGTCCGGTGGGGAGAATAAAGCTGAATTGGACTGCAAGCGGGAGCTGTGGTTTGTGAAGCGGGAGCTGTGCTCTGCGAGTGGGTGCTGTGCTCTGCGAGCAAGTGTCGTGACCAACATGACGACCTAGGTGCCGATGTGTGCAGCCGGAGGTGAGAGCCGGTGAGCGAGCCAGGAGCCACTGAGGCTACACACCCCCTTCCCCCCCCATACACCACCTCCCCCCATACACCTCCTCCCCCCCCCCCACCACCCCCTCCCCCCACCTACACCACCCCCCTAAAACCCCCCCCCTCCCCTACACCCCCCATACACCACCCCTCCCCTCCCCTACATCCTCCCTCCCCTACACCCTCCCCTCCTTCACCCTCCCCTCTCCCACACTCTCCCCTACCACACACATCCCTCCCCCCTCCCACACACATACCTCCCCCCTCCCACACACACCCCTCCCCCACAATCCCCCCTACCCCCACCACCCCCTATCCCCATCATCCCCTACCCCACCACCCCCTGAGTCCAGAAGTCCTGAATTGCAAGTCCACAAGCCCTGAGTGACTGAACTGTGAGTCCACAAGCCATGATTGACTGAACTGTGAGTCCACTGCCCATGAGTGACTGAACTGTGAGTCCACAAGCCATGCTGAGTCCGGAAGTTGTGCTGAGTCCGGAAGTTGTGCTGAGTCGTGCTTGTGTCCAGAAGTCGAGCCTGAGTCCTGAAGTCGAACCTGAGTCCATAAGTTGAGCTGAATCCGGAAGCTGAGCCTGAGTCCAGAAGTCGAGCCTGAGGCTTGAACTGTGAGTCCACCAGCCATGAGTGAGTGAATTGAGTCCATCAGGCACAAGCGAGTGAAATGTGAGTCCACCAACCATGATGGAATGAACTGTGAGTCCACCAGCCGTTGAGTGAACTGTGAGTCCACTGTGAGTCCCACAAGCTGTGAGTCAGTGAACTGTGACTCCAAGAATCCATTCGGTCCACAATGTCCTTACTAGCCCTCTGGAAACCAGTCCCTTTTCACCCACAACACCCATACTAGCCCTCCAGAAAATGCCCACCCCCCACTAGCCAGTGCCTGAAGCCGTCCCCCTCCCCAGGCTGCAAGACGCTACCCCCACCGGCCCCCAGCAGCCCCCGCCTGAATCCAACCCCCTCCCCAGGCTGCAGAAAGCAACAAAAGATACAACAAGAAAGAATGGACTGAACAAATCTCTTCTTTAAAGTTTAAATTGTTGTTATATTTTAAGAGTTATTCACAGTTTAAGCTTTAATAAATCCCTTTTCCACTTGCCGCGCCCATTAGCTGCAGCTGCACAGTCATACCTATATGTTCTACATCACAGTGGGAACCCAATGGGAGGGAATGGCTGCGCCTCCAGAGAACCGCTAAGAGTGGATGGGGGGGGGGGTTGATGGGAGGATGGAGTGAGTGCGTGGGAGGGTGAAGAACAAGGGGCGGAGTACGGGGGGGTAAGGGGAGGAGGGGGGATCAGGGGTGTCACAATGGGAACCCGTCAGCCATGTTGGGGGCTATGGGTGAGTGGTGGAATATTGGAATTGGTGGAGAGGTGGACTATTGCATTGGGGGACCAGGCCTCCTGTGTAAAAATGGGACCCAACAGGTTCCACTTAATCTGGTAGTTATTAATGTAAGATGAGCCTTAGTCATGGAGGATTGAAGATGGACATAATCCAGAAGAGATTTAAAATAGCTGAGATTAAAGATAGCATAAATATATAAGGAAGTTTCAGCAGCTGGTCAAAAATTACGTTGAGCCAGATGTGGTTGATGTTACAGAGCTGAAAATAGTCATTGTTATTTTGCAAATTGTTTTAGAAGAAAATGGTGGTTAATTGTTTTTGGATATTGCACATTGGTTCTTATGTTGTAGTTTTCTGGGCAACTATACTGCAGAGGCTGGGTACAAACTGTTCTTAGTACTACAGGTGCTAACCTTATTTGAAATTGTTGGGTATAATTTTCAGTGCATTTCACTAATGGCAAATTGTGAAATATGCATGGTTCTGGGAGTATACAATGAGATGTGTGAATCATTCACATCCATTATAAAGGGCTAATTATTTCATGGGTAATAAAATCCTGAGTTTGAAATTGTGTAGGCACAGAATATTGCAATTAGGGAATGCAAAAAAAACAAACATGGTCATAAGGTCATAAGGAATAGGAGTAGAATTTGGCCATTTGGCCCATCAAGTCCATGCCATTCAATCATGGTTGATCTATCTCTCTCTCCTAACCCCAATGTCCTGTCTTCTCTCCATAACGTCTGACACCTGTACTCATCAAGAATCTATCTTTTCGGGAGCGGTGGAGGAGTGTTCCGGTAGGCGGCGCGACTCTGGTCAGCAGCGGCCTCTGCAGCCTGTCCGCGTTTTATTATTTTTTTGTCTGTGTTTTTATGTAGTTTTTGTTATTTTATGTTGGGGTGTGTGGGGGGGGGGGATGGGGGTGGGGTGGGAGGAACTTTTGAATCTCTCCCTGCACTGGAGACCCGACCTTTTCCTCGTCGGGTTTCCGTTGTCGTTGGGGCCGCAACGAGGAGCGGCCTCCAACGGGAAGAAGCCGGGGACTCTGGTGCCGACTCACCATTGCCGTCGCGGAGCTGGCCGAGACCGGAGCGGGTGGAGCGGTGGAGGAGCGCTGCTGCTGCTGCTGCCGCTGCCGCTGCTGCTGCTGCTGCTGCCGATGCCGCTGCTGCTGCTGAGTCGGAGGCTGCTACTGCGGGTCTGCGGACGGCGGCACCGGGAGCCCGCGGATCCCTGAAGGGAGACCGCTTTTCGGGGCTCCTGCAACGGCGAATTCTCCCGCCCGTGTTGCGGGGTTGAAGAGCTCCTGGAGCGGGGCCTGACACCACTGCCCCGCGCGGCTGGAATGGCCGCGGGACTTTGCGAGCGCACGCCGGGGGCTCCAACACCAAGACCCGGTGTGCGACCTCGCACCACCCGGCGTGGCTTCAATGGCCGCGGGACAATCGCCATCGCCAGCCGGGGGCTTTGACTTTGACTCTGACATGGGGGGGGAGAGTGCAGTGGAGAGATAAGTTTTTTTTGGCCTTCCATCACAGCTATGTGATGGATGTTTATGTAAAATGTAATTATGTTGTGTCTGGGGTCTATTTGTGTGTAATGTATGGCTGCAGAAACGGCATTTCGTTTGGACCTCCAGGGGTCCAAATGACAATTAAATTGACTCTTGACTCTTGATCTATCTCTGCCAAAATATTCACTGACTTGGCATCTACAGACTTCTATGGCAAAGAATTCCACAGATTCAGACTATGGGTGCTGTCTGTACGGAGTTTGTACGTTCTCCCCATGGCCGAGTGGGTTTTCTCGGAGATCTTTGGTTTCCTCCCACACTAAAGACATTTCTCCTTATCTCCTTCCTGAAAGACCATTATTTCATTCTGAGGCTATGATCTCTAGATCTAGACTCTCCCACTAATGGAAACATCCCCTCCACATTCACTCTATCCAAACCTTTCACTATTCTGTGTGTTTCAATGAGATCCCCCCTCATTCTTCTAAACACCAGTGAGTACAGGCCCAGTGCCGACAAACACTCATCATAGGTTAACATCAGAAAATACTAGAAATATTTAACAGGTCAAGAAGAACCCATAGAGACCTAACCTGACCTGCTGAGTTTTTCTTGATTTTCTGTTTTTAATCAGGTTTTCAGCATCTCCTTTTCAATCTCAGAATGCAATATTATTTAAGGGATTTCACACACTCACTGTCAAAGTAAATTAGAATAACAACAAACTGCAAAAGCTGAAGATCTGAAATAGAAACAGAAAATTGTGTCAACTCTCAAGAAGTTCAGGCAGCATGTGTGGAAAGAAAACAGTTAACATCTCAGGTTGCAGGTCCTTCATAAGAGCTAAAGGTGAGAGTGGGCAGACGGTGAGCTGGGTATTGATTGTCAAATAATTCCATCAAGTGCCAGCACCTACATATAGCAGTGCCCTATAGTCAATCAACAGAATACGGAATAAAGGGATATGGGGAGAAAACAGGACCGGGGTACTGATTTTGGATGATCAGCCATGATCAGATTGAATGGCGGTGCTGACTTGAATGGTCAAACGGCTGACTCCTGCACCTATCTTCTGTGTTTTTATGCTTCTAGTCAAGGGACACTGGAACAGGTGCACTCCAATGCTGAGAACATGTCTCTGGAACTGGTGCGGGCAGCACGGTGGAGAGTTGCTGCCTTACAGCGAACGCAGCGGCGGAAACCCACGTTCGATCCCAACTACGGGTGCTCTCTGTTCGGAGTTTGTACATTCTCCCCGTGACCACGTGGGTTTTCTTGCAGATCTTCGGTTTCCTCCCACACTCCAAAGACGTACAGGTATGTAGGTTAAGTGGCTTGGTAAATGTAAAAATTGTCCCTAGTGTGTGTAGGATAGTGTCAATATGCAGGGATTGCTGGTCGACGTGGATCCAGTGGGCCGAAGGGTGTATCTCTAATCTAAATACTGAGAACTACATTCTAAACTCTCTATCGTATCCTTTGCTCTTTCTCTTGTACCTTGGGTTTGGCTTGCTTGTATTTATGTATTGTACTATCTTATTTGAATGGATAGCATACAAAAAAAAAAGCTTTTCACTGTACTCGATGCGAATGCACATGGTGGTAGGGTACTAACATGGATAGAGAACTTGTTGGCAGACAGGAAGCAAAGAGTAGGAATTTATGGGTTCTTTTCAGAATGGCAGGCAGTGACTAGTGAGGTGCCGCAAGGCTTCGTGCTGGGACCCCAGTTATTTACAATATATATTAACGATTTAGGCAAGGGAATTAAATGTAACATCTCCAATGTTTGCGGATGACACAAAACTTGGTGGCAGTGTGCACTCCGAGGAGGATGCTATGAGGCTGCAGGGTGACTTGGATAGGATGGGTGAGTGGGCAGATACAGTTTAATGTGGTTAATGTGAGGTTATCAATTTTGGGGGCAAGAACCGGAAGGCAGATTATTATCTGAATGGTGTCAAGTTGGGAAAAGGGGAAGTACAACGAGATCTGGGGGTCCTCGTTGGATGTGCAACGCGACATGGGTGTGCTTGTACATCAGTCTCTGAAAGTAAGCGTGCAGGTACAGCAGGCAGTAAAGTAAGCTAATGGCATGTTGGCCTTCAATGCGAGAGGATTGGAGTTTAGAAGTAAGGAGGTCCAACTGCAGTTGTACACGGCCCTGGTTAGACCGCATCTGGAGTATTCTGTATAATTTTAGTGTCCTTATTTGACGAAGGACATTATTGCTACTGAGGTAGTGCAGCGTAGGTTCACCAGGTTAATTCCCGGGATGGCGGGATTGACATAGGATGAAAGAATGAGTCGAACGGGCTTGTATTCACTGGAATTTAGAAGGATGAGAGGGTATCTTATAGAAACATATAAAATTCTTAAAGGATGGGACAGGCTAGATGCAGGAGAAATGTTCCCGATGTTGGGGGGAGTCCAGAATCAGAGGTCATAGTTTAAGAATAAGAGGTAGGACATTTAGGACTGAGATGAGGAAAAGTGTTTTCACTCAGAGAGTTGTGAACCTGTGGAATTCTCTGCCACAGAAATCAGTGGAGCCCAATTTACTGGATGTTTTCAAGAGAGAGTTAGATTTAGCTCTTGGGGCTAAAGGAATCAATGGATATGGGGAAAAAGCAGGAACGGGGAATTGATTTTAGATGATCAGCCATGATCATATTGAATGGTGGTGGTGGCTCAAAGGGCCAAATGGCTGACTCCTGCACCTATTTTTCAATGTTTTCCAAACCTGAACTTAAATCTGCACCCAAAGCTAAATCCCAATGCTTTTCCCCAGAATCAAGGACATCAACACATGACTGCGGGTGGCATGAGTCAGTGTTACAGATATTGTTCTTCTTCTTAGGTGGACCCTTGGGGCCAGTAGATTATTTAGTTACAGATGTACTGGCAGTCTTTTCCTGAGCAACTGTTCTCTTAAAGAGTTTATGTGCAGCTTGTGTCAGAAGATAGGAAACATGGCTTGTACGATGAAACACAGGGCATCAGGCAGGAGTGTAGTCTTGAATTCAACATCAGCATGAAGGTAGTGAGTTTCCCTTAACAAATCACATAACTTTACAATCTCCGCAAATGACAGAATTAATTTTGAATAGCATTAGCGGTACACACAACCACAGTGAGAGACAATGGGACATTAAGGTCATGGCCCTGATTGAAAGAAAATTATTAGAGATGCAGATTGATGCAGCTACAAACTCTTCCATTGTAGTGAAGGACATTTATGACAAGCAGTTTAGTCATCCACCCTTAATAAGGAACACAATTATCTCCACACTTTCTCAGCGAAAGGTTTATAAATTCTAAGGCAGAAGTAATGCATGCATTATTATGATCGTCGGGTTATCTAGTCTTGTACTGGACTACAGTGGGCAATTAATAATAATAGGCAAAGGTGTATTAACCAGATTGGAAATTGAGTGAGCAGAGGTATCACAAATTAAGCTGATATCTCGTCAACTTCATTGCAGGGACCCATTGAGTTACTCCAGTACTTTGTCTTTTCTTGTAAGCCAGCACCTGCAGTTGTTTGTATCCATTTATTGCATTGATTGTCCAGTATTGGTACAAATTAGATTTTCTCACTGCAATTATTAAATGAAGTTTGTCCCAAAATGTATTTTGACACAGACATACTAATGCAGACTTCAAGCTAACTTAAAGAGGATAGACTCATGTAGACAAATGTGTTAATGAAGCTTTACAACCCTTCTATAATGGTAGTACTCCAGCAAACATCACCCATTCCTTCTTTCCACAGATCCTGCCTGTCCCGCTGAGTTACTCCAGCATTTTTGTGTCTATCTTTGGTTTAATCCAGCATCTGCAGTTCCTTTCTACACAATACATGATTACAATCGAGCCATTTACTGTGTATTGATAGGTGATAAGAGAATAAAGTAAAACCAGCAATGTCCGATCAGGAATTGTCCGAGAGACCCCAAAGAGGTAGATAGTAGTAGTTCAGCACTGCTCTCTGGTTGTGGTGTGATGATTCAGTTTTAATTAATCTTCTGGTTATGATTATATACAGGGATGAACACACAAGGACTGAAACATCAACATGACAACAATTTTCAGGAAATGTATGTATTGAAACAACATTGATAAAATAATTGGAAAATGTTGTGTGCCTGTGTACGATTTGCCAGTAATGCAGACCAATGCAACCTAAAATGCCACTACAGCCAAAGGAATGACCAATGTCACTGCTCAAACAAGTTGAAACATAGAAACATAGAAACATAGAAAATAGCTGTAGGAGGAGGCCATTCGGCCCTTCGAGCCGTTGATGCCAATAAAATCTGTCTATATTCTTATCGACTGACAGTCAAAATGAAGTAATGTGCCTTAAATATTAGTAGAATTAATGCTGAAAAAAGAACCACTTTTCTATTTATTTGGGAATATTTTATTCCCAATTGATGACATCAAACATTTATTGACCCCTGTGCATCATTCTACTTCCAATAACGCAGGAATGAGAAACTATTTGAAAAGACGCCTTGAAGAAGAAAGTGTTCTAAGTGTACTGTAGCTTCACTGGGAAAAATCAATCAGCTAAACCTCTCTGTTACTGTTTTTTTGCTCCCACACTGTAGACAAGTGTTATTTTCACACAAGATCAGCTTGGTAGAGCCTGATCTTAAAGCAGAGCGCAGAGTGGCAGCAATTGGACTAATGCTGAGGGAAAGTTAAAAAAAAAGGCTACAGTTAATGTAGAGCCAGGATTTTGCCATAAATGCCATGTGCCTTTTCATGCCTTTTTTGATGATTTTACCAAGATAATGCCTTTTTCACAATCATGCCATAAATGCCATGTGCCTAAATCAGCCTTTTTTTGCCATTTTGCTAAAATGTCGTGCTATTTTCTCTAATTGCACTTTAATAGTAATGTTATTATTAATGTGTTAACATAGTATAACTTACAAGAAAATTTCGAGCACTGGAGGAAAACTGGGGGCGCCACCATCGTTCATACATTCTTTCGTGCCGCTGCCGCTGATTCAGCTTTCTCCAAGATCTATTTAAGAAAGAGCTGCAGCTGCTGGAAAAATCGAAGGTAGACAAAAAATGCTGGAGAAACTCAGCAGGTGGGGCAGCATCTATGGAGAGAAGGAATAGACAACGTTTCGTGTCGAGATCCTTCTTCAGACTGATGTGTGGGGGTTGCGGGAAAAAGAAAGGAAGAGGTGGAGACAGTAGGACTAGAAGGAGAGCTGGGAAGGGTGAGGGGGAGGAGGGAGAACATCTAAAATTAGAGAGGTCAATGTTGATACCGCTGGGACTACACAAGCGAAATACCCAAGCTTGTCTCCTCCCCACATTTACTGCTGGCTCCAGTCGCAAATCTGAGTTTGTGTGATTTGTGCAAGGCATTCATTGATGCTAGAATTCCACTATGGAAATTGAAAAACAAATATCTCAGAGGCTTTTTTTAGCGAAATACACTGAGGAACATATACCAAGCAAGTCAATATTACAAAAAAAATTATGTTAATAGCAAATTCAACATTGTTGTGCAGAAAATTAGAGATGAAGTTGCATGCAACTATAATCTTTGTGCATCAGCTGAGATAGACATTTTTTCACAACTGGTTTTTCACAACTGAAGCATATTCTGCATGACAGGTGGCATAGATTAACATCAGATAATTTGAAACAAATGCTAGTAATTATGTGCAACCAGGGAACTTTGGTCATTGAATGTAGAATACCTTTATTATCATTATCATTTTTAACCATATTTTGGTGATGGAAATACATGCCTTTTTATGCCTTTTTTGTCAATAAATGCCTTTTTTGCCTTTTTTGTAATTTTATAATGCCTTTTTGCCTGCCTATTTCAGAGTTTTTAGTGCCTAAACATCCTGGCTCTAATTATGAGAGATAAGGGCAGGAGACTGCGCTCGCCTCATGATCACCACATGGTCGCCACATTTTTGCTGATGGTCTCTGGTGAGTCTCCTTCATGGTTGCGAGGAGTTCCCACATTCTGGGAACTAGTCACGGCCTCAGTATGGTCGCCGCAAATTTTTCAACATGTTTTTCTGCGACCAAGAATTGGGTCGCTATGAAGAAAATCGATAATCCTGTCGTTGTAGGTGCAGTTGTAGTGGGGTCGCTATGTAGTTATGGGTAGTCGAGGTAATCGTAGGTAGTTTTAGTTCATCGCCTTTGCTGCCCGGGCATTTTCATTGGCTCATTGGAGGAAAAAAAACGTAAGCACGAGTTTTCAGAACCAAGGAAAACCGACTGGTGATATTAAATGCCCACCGAACTTCACAGCTGCGTATCTCTGGCTTATTAAAAGTTGTCTGGCTTCTTAAAAGTGTCTCCACTCCTTCTCCCCCCTCTTTTAAAGGACGTACCATACACCGTGCTGGACATCTTAACCTTCCTGTTCATCGCAGTGTGTGTCTGATCTCCTTGGCTTTGCACCATGTGAATTTCAGACAGCGCTCCCCCGCTTTCCCTGGCCCCTGCCTTTGCGATGTGTTTGTGTGTGTGTGTGTTCCACTCTGACCCTCCTGTTCCAGTTCCCGGTTTTCAGGCGAGTGCCGCAAACTTGACAGTCACCTGCAGTCCGCTGAAAAATCGCCAAAGTGGGACAGACCCTATAGAGTCACCAGACCAGGGTACCATACCGCCCTTCAGGTCAATCATAAAACACTTATTTCCACTAACCTAATTGTGCCCCTCCATGTTCCCATCAATCCTCTCTTGCCTTGGAGGGGGTAAATCAGGCTTTTCAGTTGAGATAGAGTTGGAAGCACCACATGCCAAGCAAGCAAGCTGGACTAGAAAAATGATTAAATGCTTGGGGAACTGTTTGGGCTCAATTAGAAGAACAAGTAAATCATAGGACCACTAGGAAGTAGTTGAACTTTTTTTCTAGTTGCATTTGAGACTTGCTTGGTGCATGATTTAATTAATAACCCATGGTTTGTGTACTAAGAGGGACAGGTAGTTTTGAAAATATGGTTAACTTTTGGTTTACATTAGTGCAGAAACAAGGGCTTGCTTATTATATTGGAGCATGCTAACAAGAGAGCTCACTTAACTTTATGGAGAGGGAGAGAGGGAGAGAGAGAGAGAGAGAGAGAGAGTGAGGGGAAGGAGAGGAAGAAGTGAGTGAGAGAGAGGGAGAGGAGAGAGAGGGAGGGAGAGAGGAGAGAGAAAGAGAGGAGGGGGAGAGAGAGAGAGAGAGAGGATAGGCGAGAGAGAGAGAGAGAGAGAGAGAGAGAGAGAGAGAGAGAAAGAGAGAGAGAGAGAGAGAGAGAGAGAGAGAGAGAGAGAGAGAGAGACAGGGAGAAAGAGCGAGGGGGAGAGGGAGAGAGAGAGGGAGAGAGGGGGAGATGGAGAGGGACAGGAAGAGAACCCAAAGTGTTCATCCTCCATTGATGTGGATAGAGAACTGGCTGGCAGACAGGAAGCAAAGAGTAGGAGTAAACGGGTCCTTTTCACAATGGCAGGCAGTGACTAGTGGGGTGCCGCAAGGCTCAGTGCTGGGACCCCAGTTATTTACAATATGTATTAATGATTTGGACGAGGGAATTGAATGCAACACCTCCAAGTTTGCAGATGACACGAAGCTGGGGGGCAGTGTTTGCTGTTTGGAGGATGCTAGGAGGCTGCAAGGTGACTTGGGTAGGCTGGGTGAGTGGGCAAATGCATGGCAGATGCAGTATAATGTGGATAAATGTGAGGTTATCCACTTTGGTGGCAAAAACAGGAAAGTAGACTATTATCTGAATGGTGGCCAATTAGGAAAAGGGGAGATGCAACAAGACCTAGGTGTCATGGAACACCAGTCATTAAAAGTAGGCATGCAGGTGCAGCAGGCAGTGAAGAAAGCAAATGGTATGTTAGCATTTATAGAAAAAAGATTTGAGTATAGGAGTAGGGAGGTTCTACTGCAGTTGTACAGGGTCTTGGTGAGACCACACCTAGAGTATTGCATACAGTTTTGGTCTCCTAATCTGAGGAAAGACATTCTTGCCATAGAGGGAGTACAGAGAAGGTTCACTAGACTGATTCCTGGGATGTCAGGACTTTCATATCAAGATCAAGGTCAAGATCAAGATTCAATTTAATTGTCATTTGGACCCCTTGAGGTCCAAATGAAATGCCGTTTCTGCAGCCATAAATTACAAACAAATAGACTCAAGACACAACATAATTTACATAAACATCCATCACATCGCTGTGATGGAAGGCCAAAAAAACGTATCTCTCCACTGCACTCTCCCCCCCCCCCATGTCACAGTCAAAGTCAAAGCCCCCGGCTGGCGATGGCGATTGTCCCGCAGCCATTAAAGCCACGCCGGGTGGTGCGAGGTCGCACACCGGGTCTTGGTGTTAAAGCCCCCGGCGTGCGCTCGCAGAGTCCCGCGGCCATTCCAAGCCGCGCGGGGCGGTGATGTCAGGCCCCGCTCCAGGAGCTCTTCGACCCCGCAACTCGGGCGGGAGAAGTCGCCGTTGCGAGAGCCCTGAAAAGCGGTCTCCCTCCAGGGACCCGCGGGCTCCCGGTGCCGCCATCCGCCAGACCCGCAGTTGCAGCCTCCGAATCTCCGGAGGTCGGGCCGCAGCAGCAGCAGCGCTCCACCACCACTCCACCCGCTCTGGACTCGGCCAGCTCCGCGACGGTCATGGTGAGTCGTCGGCACCAGAGTCCCCGGTCTTCTCCTGTTGGATGCCGCTCCTCGTGGCAGCCCCAACGACAACGGAGATCCGACAAAAAAAGGTCGGGTCTCCCGTGCAGGGAGAGATTTAAAAGTTACCCCCTCCCTCACACCCCACCCCCACCCCCCCACACACACACACCCCAAAAAAAAATAACAAAAAACTACATAGAAACATAGACAAAAAATAATAAAAACGCGGACGGGCTGCAGAGGCCGCTGCTGACGAGAGTCGCGCCGCCTACCGGAATTTTTTCCCAGACTATGAAGAAAGACTGGATAGACTTGGTTTGTACTCTCTAGAATTTATAAGATTAAGAGGGGATCTTATAGAAACTTACATAATTCTTAAGGGGTTTGGCAGGCTAGATGCTGGAAGATTGTTCCCGATGTTGGGGAAGTCCAGACAAGGGGTCACAGTTTAAGGATAAGGGGGAAATCATTTAGGACCGAGATGAGGAAAACATTTTTCACACAGAGAGTGGTGAATCTCTGGAATTCTCTGCCACAGAAAGTAGTTGAGGCCAGTTCATTGGCTATATTTACGAGGGAGTTAGATGTGGCCCTTGTGGCTAAAGGAATCAGGGGGTATGGAGATAAGGCAGGTACAGGATACAGAGTTGGATGATCAGCCATGATCAAATTGAATGGCGGTGCAGGCACAAGGGCCGAATGGCCTACTCCTACTCATGTTACATAGAAACATTTTCTATGTTTCTATGTAACATGCCATTACCTTTCCTCACTGCCTGCTGTACCTGCATGCCTACTTTCAGTGAGTGATATACAAGGACACCCAAATCTCGTTGAACTTCCCCTTTTCCTAACTTGACACCATTCAGATAATAATCTGCTTTCCTGTTTATTGCCACCAAAGTGGATAACCTCACATTTATCCACATTAAACTGCATCTGCCATGCATCTGCCCACTCACCCAACCTGTACCGTCAAAGCATCCACCGCACAGTTCACACTGCCAGCCAGTCTTGTGTCATTTGCAAATTTGCTAATGGTTCTTTTTATCCCTTCATCTAAATCATTAATGCATATTGTAAATAGCTGTGGTCCCAACACCGAGCCTTATGATACCCCACTTGTCACTGACTGCCATTCAGAAAGGGACCCTTTAATCACTACTCTTTGTTTCCTGTCTACCAACCAATTTTCGATCCATGTCAGTACCCGACTCCCAATACAATGTGCTCGGATTTTGCCCACTAATCTATGTGGGACCCTATCAAAGGCTTCCTATAAGTCCAGGTACACTGCATCCACTGGCTCTCCCATGTCCATTTTCCAAGTTACATCCTCAAAAAATTCCAGAAGATTAGTCAAGCATGAAATCCCCTTTGTAAATCCATGCTGATGCAGACCGATCCTGTTACTGCAATCCAAATGTGCCGTTATTTCATCTTTTATAATTGACTCCAGCATCTTCCCCACCATGTCAGACTAACTGGTCTATAATTCCATGTTTTCGCTCTCCCTCCTTTCTTAAAAAGTGGGATAATGTTAGCTACCCTCCAATCCATTGGAACTGATCCAGAACTTAAAGAACATTAGAACTTACCAATCTGTTCAGCCGTATCCAAGACACATTTTAGGATTCATTACACTCTTTTCTATTCTTCAACAATAGTGCCCATTTCCTGGCATGCACAGTCCAGATTACTATTGTTGACAGTGGTGATTTCTGCTGCTACTTACATTCAAAAGGTTTAAGTAGTTTGACAATGCAGTAAGTAGCGATTGAGACTCATTCCACTTTCCAGGACATGCTCCACAGCCTTGTAGATTATGGCACATCAAGTGATCATCTGCCACTTCTTAAATATGAAGAGCTATTGCCTCCAGCATCCTTCCAGGCAGTGATTTGCAGACACCTGCCACTCTCTCTCATGGCATAGCATGCACTCGTGGAGAATCTGTATTTATATATAAAGTATATCAATCTGTTGATTCCAAAGCATAGGTTTCACTGGATAAATCTGGAAAGTGCATGAAACCGTGGGGTGGCCCAGTGGTCATAGCGCCGGAAGCCCAGGTTCGATCCTGACTATGGGTGCTGTCTGTACAGAGTTTGTACATTCTCCCCATGGCCGTGTGGGCTTTCTGCATATACTTCAGTTTCCTCCCTCACTACAAAGATGTACAAGTTTGTAGGTTAATTGGCTTGGTAAAAATGTAAATTGTCCCTAGTGTGTGTAGGATAGTGTTAATGTGTGCGGATCGCTGGTTGGTGCATACTCAATTGGCCGAAGGGCCTGTTTCCATGCTGTATCTCTATACTAAACTAAACTAAATTTGCAGGAAATCTGACAATACCTATCAAGAGAGAAACTCACTTTACAAATCATGTAGCAGTATTTTAGTTTTGTTTTATTGCAGATACAATCCTTCCTTTAAATTAATCAATTCCTCTTTACACTTTTATAGTTTATTTTTGCACTATAGTTAGTTAATACATTCTACTTCAAAATGATTCACTTAATTGATTTGTTTCTCCACAAATGATCAAAAGGTGGATAGTTGAAATCAATAATAGATGAATCAAAACCCAGCTTTACACCACAAAACTATTCCCTCTCCACTTAGACAGTGACAAGCAGGAAGACTTTGGGAAGATCCTATTTTATGTTTTTTTTTACATCTTGAAACAGAAAGAGCAGCATTTTCATTCATAATGATGGCACTCTCAAAGCAGGAGGACCAAAATCACTGGAGTGATTCAGCCTTCAGCACAATGTAATTATGCACAAGGTTTGAAAGGCATGTTCCATTCTGAGATCTGGATTCAGCGTGAAGCTGGAAATTGTCACAGGGTGGAGAGGAGGGACGAATAATGGCACTACTGGTCAGAATAACAGATCTGTGGCCAATATGCAAGCCCTAGCCTACACTAACCACCACACCTCCCCCTCCCCCTGCCCCCACCAATCTCCAAATCCACCTTCACAGCAACAGTCTATCTGCCTGAGGTCATCAGCAATGGTTTCAAGACCTTCAAGCCAGGAACCAAGTATGTCAGAGCACTCTGTATCTGCACTTCTGTGCACCCGAGGCAAGTTTATTTCCGATATCAAAGTGGAGGAGAGATATTTGCTGCAGGGATTCCAGGGGGCAGAATCCAAAGCTTCCAACCTGTTCATGTGCATAGAGGGAAACATGTGAGACCCTGACAATCTCTCGCCTCACATAAATTCAAAAGGCCAGGGTTTACCAGCAATAACAGGTTTGTTATCCTTGCTAATTTTTCAACACCCATAGATTTTCAGAGATCTGGTTTTTATACAGGCTAATGGCATAAACATGTAAACTCCTTCCTGTTCTGGGTATTTCATTATTTATGATCAATCCATTGCTGGTGTATTTTTCCAAAAAATAACTACATTGATGGGCGAGGTGGTGGGCAGGGCACAAAGTTAATCTTCAACGGGCTACAAGCACTTACCCCTTGGATGAAGTAAATGATCCACGTGCTATTGTGTGGTTGCGGATTTGCATGGCCAGGCCCCTTTGTGGTATATATGGAGCAAGGGTCGGGAGGATGGCATGAAACTGGTGGTGATGCTTTTTCATTTCTACCAGCTGTAACAGGATCTACCAATTACATCTTCTCCTGCCCACGCTTTCCACTTTCTGTAGGGACCGCACCCACTGTAACCTCCTGGTAGCTCATGCCTCCCCACCCACCCCTCCCCGATCCTTGGCACCTTTCTCAGCAAAGATAGGAGCTATCACCTTGTACACATCAGATTCCAGAGGTGGTTTCACATTTGTACAGTAAAGCTCAATGAATTTCTCACACCTTTCGCCTGTGTGTTTTTTTAATGAAATATGAAAATATAATATAACATATGGTTTTTTTTTTAATTCAGCTGCTTTATGTTAGAAGTGATTACTGCTGGGGGGACCTGACTGCAAAATCCTGACGTTCTTTCATATCCCCAAGTTCATTGTTCCAAATGATCCATTTTAAGAACGCGTGGCATTTAATGTAAAGCTTATAAACTGAACCTAGTGGTGGTGAGCTGGGGGGACAAGAGATGAGGGCACCCACTTGGAAGAATATAATGCACCCATGCACCTGATCTGAGCGTGAAATGTTAACAGGTATGGAATGCAAGGCTTTTCTTGTAATCAGGAAGATAGTTTAGTATAGTTTAGTAGTTTAGTTTAGTTTAGTTTAGTTTATGGTCACATGTTGAGTTTAGTGAAGTTTAGTTTAGTTCTAACCAGTTTAGTTTACATGTTTTCACAGTTAGTTTATGAACGTCACCAACGTGTAACATGAGGCACAGTGAAAATTGCCCAACGCTTTTGTTGTGTCTCTAACCAAGCGCTGTCAGCGGAAAGCATCGCCAAGGACTGCTCTCACCCCAACCATGGACTGTTTACCCTCCTACCATGGGAGGCGCTACAGGTCTCTCCACAATCAGGTCGAGGAACAGCTTCTTTCCGGCGGCTGTCACTTCACAGTGTACAGATACACGATAAAGGGATGAACATGACCAACGTGAATAACTGAATCTGAATCTAACATCTAGTGCAAGATAAGGCCAGTAAAGTCCGATCAAAGATAGTCCGAGGGTGTTCAATAAGGTAGATAATAGTTCAGGACTGCTCTTTAGTTGTGATAGGATGGTTCAGTTGCCTGATACAGCTGGGAAGTACCTTTTCCTGAACCTGGAGGTGTCCATTTTCACACCTCTAACACCTGCAGCTTTGCTCTATAATATTGCAGATACCTTGAGCTTGCTATGCTTGCTTCAGAATTAATACAAAATACTAGCCATTTGAAAGATTGGGGCTTTTATTTGCCACTAGAAGACCCAAGATGGGTCCCCATCACATGGAAGTATTACATCAAAATATGATCTACAAATGGCAATCTCATCCCATCAGCCGTGTCTTCGCAGTTGGGGGATGCTGACCGGGCCCAGTATCCGCGCGTGTGCAATTGGGAGAGGGTTGACGGACCCGACAACTTTTTCAATTGTGGCGTGGCCGACGGGCCCGGCAAGTGTTAAATTAAAGTTTATCATGTTCAATATAAGACTTTTTGTTAAATATATATTTAAAACTCTGATCTTGACCACTTCCTGTTGCACTGCATATTGATTTTAGAAAAAACGTTGCCATTTTTTGGCTGTGATTTTTGGCCATTTTACTCAGTCCCCCTCTGCTGCGCAGGACAAGAGGATTTTTTCCAATCGTTGAAAAATAAAAGACTTATTAATGTTTGAAAAATGTTGAGATTCTCTCTCCTGTCAATCACGCCATGAAGGCCGCACCCCTTCCGGAGGGACTATAAAACCCGGAAGTAAGGAGGTGCATCAGTTCTCTGCAAGATGGGGGAAGCGAGAGGTCGTGGCTCTCAGTCTGAGCTGCGAATAACTCTGAACACATGACTACTAAACTGTGAGTGGTTTTAGTGACCTGTGAGGGCCCTTAATGTGGTTTGAAAATGTAGTTTGAATATGCAAAAGTGTGTTTTGGATTGAAAATGCTAAAGTCGCCTTTGGTTTTTGGTTGGTTTGAAAATGCTAAAGTTGCCTTTGGTTGGTTTGAAACTGCTAAAGTTGTGTTGCCCTATTGAAAAGTGGCATTGCCATCTATATAATTAAAAGTCCATTCCTGACCAAATCCTGTTTGGGCTGTATATTGATTTTAGAAAAAACGCTACTATATACAGCTGTGATTTTTGGCCATCTCAGTCCCCCTCATGAGGTGCCGAGGATTTTTCCCATCAATGAAAAATAAAAGAGTTATCAGTGTTTAAAAAAACGATGAGATTCTCTCCCCTGTTAATCAGGCCATGAAGGCCATGCCCCTTCCAGTGGGAGGGCGAGGGACTATAAAACCCGGAAGTGTGGTCTTGGCTAAGTCTCTGCAAGATGGGGGAGGGAGAGGTCACTACTCTCTGTCTTTGGTGGCCTTGCACCCTGCTTGAAGTGGTAGGAAACAGCACTTGAGTTTAGTGGCCTTGCACTCTGCTTAAAGCAGTAGGAAATTGCACTTGAATTTGGTGGCCTTGTACTCTGCTTGAAGTGGTAGGACACTGCACTTGAATTTGGTGGCCTTGTACCCTGCTTGAAGTAGAATTTCAAGGAGTAGCCGTAGGTCAACTGCCATCCCACTTTGTAGTGAGCTGCCCGCCCAACAGGCTTGAGTGACTGACACGCCAGCCCAAGAATCCATTTGGCCCACAATGTGCATACTAGTCTTCTGGAAACCATTCTCTTCAGCCCACAACACCCATACTAGCGCTCCAGAAAGCCCCCCCCCCCCTCCTCCACTGGCCACCAATATTGGATTTGGTGGAGAGATGGAATATTGCGTTGGGGGACCAGCCCTTCTGTGTGATGCTGGGATCCAACGGTATATAAATTGTATATCAATTGATGTTGGTAAGAGGCACGGATCACTTTGCATCATGCAATCCAGTGGGCTTTGTAGTATAATGAGCCTGAAAATACTTTAATTGTGGACGGGGGTGGCACGGTGGACCAGAGACCCAGGGTCAGTCCTGACTACGGGTGTTGTCTTTACGCATTTCGTTCTCCCCGTGACCTACGTGTGTTTTCTCGAGAAGTTCTGGTTCCCTTCTACACTCCAAAGTTTATAGGCTAATTGGCTTTGTAAAATTGAAAATTGTCTCAGTATGTGTAGGATAGTGTTAATGTACGGAGATCGCTGGTCGGCACCGACTGTGGGCCAAAGGACCTATTTCCGTACTGTGTCTCTAAATTAAACTAAATTAATTTAGCTAAATCTGCACAACTCACCAGAGAGCTGCCCATAGTTCTGTTCTTGCTGATATTTGAAGTTGTGTTCTCAAATCATTCTTGCAACAATGATCAGCAATTTACGTTTCAAGAATTTTAAATCTAATCTGATAATTATGTATTTTTGAAATATAAATCATATATATTTTAACTCTGAATCTCTTTCCAGAGATGCTGTGTGATTTGGTGAGTATTTCCAGGCATTTGTGCTTTTATTTCACATTTACAGAACCCATGACATTTATTTTGTAGGAAAGAAGTGAAATACGTTAGTGATTCTATTTGTACATTGTACTGTAATAAAATTGAAACCCACCTATTGAAAACACCCCATTGAAAACTATTGACAGAGGGAGCATGTATTTAGTGAGTAAGTTCAATTGGTTTTAAATTTACAGAGGACTTCAAGGACAAATAACTTAATAAATAACACTGCATACATCTCAGTCAATTTATCTTTGATATTAACAGTTTATACTATTATGCTAGAATTTTGAGTTGTCCTTAGAAAGATGTCCTTCACTCATACAATCATAGAGAGATTTTTAAAAAAAGGGATCAGGTCACTTCCTTCCTCACAGACCACCCATTAATACTCATCCTCATGACGCAGAAGTAGAGTTGCTGCCTTACAGCATCAGCATTCCGGGTTTGATCCTGACTATGGGTGTTTGTCTGTACGGAGTTTGTACGTTCTCCCCGTGATTACATGGGTTTTCTCCGGATGCTCCGGTTTCCTCCCTTACTCCAAAGACGTACACGTTTGCAGGTTAATTGGCTTGGTAAAATTGTAAATTATCCCCAGTGTGTGTAGGATCGTGTTATTGTGCGGGGATCGCTGGTTGGCGCGGACTCGGTTGGCCGAAAGGCCTGTTTCCGCATTGTATCTCTAAACTAAACTAATCTCATTTTTTATTCTCTCAGTCTCATCCATTCTCGGGAGACTCTAACACTCACCTGCACACCACGGGCAATTTACATTGACCAATTAAGTAACCTGTAGCATTTCCCTATTCTCCCTGTGTACCCAGCGGAAATCATGCACAGGCTAGAATTTTGGAGGGAGAGTATGTGAACAATGGAGGACTCGGCGTGGGGGGACCATTGTGAAGGGGGGGAGGGGGCGGGGGGAGGAGAACAAAAGGAGGACCCGGCATACTTACAAACATTCAGGGGATATGGTGAGAAAGCAGGAAATGAGTACTGATTTGGGATGATCAGCCATGATCACATTGAATGGTGGTGCTGGCTCGAAGGGCCAAATGGCCTACTCCTGCACCCATGGTCTATTGTCTATGGTCAGTGCCGAAGGTGACTGCTATTTGTATATGCAAGCAATGAATTTCACTGTGCCTTGCGACATGTGGCAATAAAGTATTCCATTCCAACATGAGTTTCTAGCAAGTCAGACATGATGCCTATAAAGATCCAGTTGTACATTTGTTGAGGATAGAAGGTTACACAAACTGTCATGTTCTCATGTGCATTATGATTTGTATCGGACAATTGAGCCTAAAATTTACAATCACACTTTAATTTACAATTTAATCTGCCTGTGTAGCACAACACTTTTTTGATTACTTTTTGAACTGTCATTTTGTTTGTCCTCCACTATTTTCAGCAGCAAGGCCAACTGTTCTAAATCAAGGACAGATGGTGACGAAATGAAGGCCATATTGGCATAACACATATGCTATCAACTCTTCCCACTTCATTGACTACTGCAATTCTATGAGCAGCAGAGTCTGAAGAGACTGGCCAAGACAAGAAACGACCATTAAAATTGTTTCAGTTTGTCTGGAAAGATCAGCAGCACCACTTACTGAGGGCAATGGCATCAGCAATTGAAGTCAAATCAAAATTATTTATTATCGCTAACTTTCAGATGACCCATCAGGGATATCATTATTCTGATTTTTAAAATACATCCTCACCCTTTCAAATCTGTTTTAAAATCCTGTAGCAGCTGACTGAATATCAGCATTGAGAAACCGTCACAAAATGATCTTCTCCCCATTCTTTCTATATAGAGATGCTGCTTGTTCCACTGAGTTACTCCAGCATTTTATGTCTAACTACAAGATCTACATTATTCAAGAATGCATTTCACCACGATGTTCTTGATAATGTTTAAGATTACCTTAAGAGGCAAAGATCAACCTCGACAATAAAATAAACTGAACTGGACTGAACTGAAGAAGGGCCTCGACTCGAAACATCATCCATCCCTTCTATCCGGAGATGCTGCCTGTCCAGCTGAGTTACTCCAGTATTTTGAGTCTATCTTCGGTTTAAATCAGCATCTGCTGTTCCTTCCTACAACAATTGAACTGAACTGACGATTAGGTAGTAAATGTTGAACAATAATGCCATAAACTGACTAATGAATTGAAAAGAGGTTTATTCTACAGCTCCTGCTCATATCAAGGTCCTTGCTGCAAAAACAATTTAAGTGAATTTGTGATATGTTTGAGTTTTTAATCCAGGGAAGTGACTTCAACCTGTTGGTCATACACACCATCTTTATCAATACTGTGAAAGTATTACATTGTACACTCATAGCTAACACTCAGGCAACTCTAAAAAGAGTCTCTATTTCAACATGAAATAATTTTATGACATCTTTAAGCTTATCCAGAACAGGATATAATGAATTTTGGATATCATGTTAATTTTAATTGCTTCTGCTCAACCATGTGGAGGTAGGGAGATTAATTCAATCTAATTCATTAGCTAATGCTTCAGTGAACATTTACAGCAAAACTTCAACCACCAAGCAACTTCTGTTCCATGGACAGAACACCCCCATACGGTTTAATCCTTGCCAATGATTAATGTTTATCATTTCATCTTCCCAGTAAAAGCACACCTTGAAGTACATAATTACCGTTTACAGAAGACAGCCATTGATTATTAATGGAAAGATCATTAGCAATTGCTAGGCTTGTTCCTATCTGACATTGCATGGAAATTCAGTTCAGAGCGTATGTTTGCCTTTCCACTTTCATCGCAGCGCAGCAGATCCATTAGTGAACAGAGAGTGCATCTCCTTGCAATCACCAGTCAAAGGCTGTTTTTTTATGAAATCTCTTAATTGAAAAAGCACTCTCTTGCTAATACTTACAAACTCCCAATATACTTTCACTCTCAGTAAGAAGCAGCACGGCAGCACCACCAGGTTACAAACGGATGCAAATGATTTCTCCAGAGCAGCGTCAGTTCTCAGTCAGACCGATTAAAATGTTGAAACATTCTGTTTTCTAAGCAAACACAATGAGAAATAAGGAACAACGTGCCCGCCACTGAAACTTATGATACAGAGCTTAAGCCCAAATCATGCTTGTAAAATTCAATTTGCTCCGTGATGCCAAATTCATCCTTCATTTTGATTTTCTTGCTTGATTTCTTGAAGCTCACTAAATTCCTCCAAATCTCTCTTCTCTGCCACTAAAACGTGGAAACGATGCATATCTGAAATAACAACAGAGAAAGTTGGAAATATTCAGCACATCAGGTAGCATTTGTCGAAAAAGCAATGGAGTAAATGTTTCAGTTCCTATCAGCGATCATTGACCTAATACTTCAACTGTTTCTTTCTCCATAGATGTTTCCTGATATGCTGAATATGTATTATAATATGTTATTGTCATATTTCCTTAAGATATAAAAGAAGGCGATTTGGACCACTATGTAAATGCCGGTTTTCAGAGTTCATAAGTTCATAAGGCATAGGGGCAAAGTAGGCCATTCAGCCCATCGAGTCTACTCTGCCATTCATTCATGCCTGATCTAGCTTTCCTTCTCAACCCCATTCTCCTGCTGTCTCCCATAACTTTTGACACCCTTACTAATCAAAGAGTAATCCCTTCAATTTCATTCCTCCACGTATTTAAATGTTATGATTCTTACACTTATCAGTTAACTCCTTCCTAATTTTCCCACCTATACCAGAGGCAACTTATAGGAGATCATTCACTTAACAAACAACACATTTGTAGGAAGTTGAAGGAAACTAAGCAATTGAGGGAAACTAATTTGATTACAGGGAGAACTCCATACAGACAGCTACCTGCAGCATTACTGGGTGATCTTTAGTGTTTCCTATTTTTAGTGTGCCTCCCAAACTTGCTTTTTTTGCCTCTTTCTCTCAAATACTCAATCCATTACTACCCCCAAATGTGATCCTCCAAATTTGTCTAAGATTTATTCTTCCTCGTTGTACTTTCTACTGCCTATATTTCCAAAAAAATGAAACTGCATTTGAATTTGGTGGCCTTGCACCTTGCTTGAAACGGTATGGAACTGCATTTGAATTTGGTGGCATTGCACCCAGCTTGAAATGGTAGGAAACTGCACTTGAATTTGGTGGCCTTGCACCCTGCTTGAAGTGGTATGAAACAGTAATTGAATTTGGTGGCCTTGCACCCTGCTTGAAATGGTATGAAACTGCACTTGAATTTGGTGGCCTTGCACCCTGCTTGAAATGGTATGAAACTGCACTTGAATTTGATGGCCTTGCACCCTGCTTGAAATGGCGTGAAACTGCACTTGAATTTGGTGGCCTTGCACCCTGCTTGAAATGGAATTTCAAGGAATAGCCTTGACTCAACTGCCAGCCCACCAGCCGTGAGTGAGCTGCCAGCACGCCAGGCTTGAGCGACTGAGCTGCCAGCTCAAGAATCCATTCGGCCCACAATATCCATGCTAGCCCTCAGGAAACCGTCCCTTCAGCCCACAATACCCATACTAGCACTTCAGAAAGCCTCCCCCCCCACTGGCCACCAATATTGGAATTGGTGGAGAGGTGGAATATTGCATTGTGGGATCAGCCCTCCCGTGTGAACAAGGGACCCAACGGGTCCCACTTAGTCTAGTAACATATATAATTTTGCAGATAGACACAAAATGCTGGAGTAATTTAGCAGGACCAGCAACTTCTCTTGAGAAAAGGAATGGGTGACATTTCAGTCGAGACCTTTCTTCAGACCTTAGGTCTCAACGCAATACATCACCTCTTCTTTTTCTCCAGAGATGCTGTACGACCTGCTGAGTTACTCCATTATTTTGTGCCTATCGGTGTTAACCACGTTTTGCAGTTCCTTCCGACATGTATATAATCTCAACTTTGAATTGCCAATTAATATTTTAATTATTAGACCTCGGTCATTTACTGAAATTTAAAACAAAATATTTCATACCCAAGTTCCCGTATCTGTACATTGACAGATTACAGCTATTATTTGGTTTTGCTTTGGATATTGTGTGGTAAAATTGTTTTCTTTAAGAATACACAGAGGAATATTGACATTCATTTATAAAAAAGCAATCTTGGGACAGTATTAGATTGTTCTCTGACTGTAGAGAGTTGATTCAAAAGCGAAAGTGCAAAGTACTTAGCAAAGAACATTTTTTTTTACAAATGCTCTCTGTATAGCATATTAAAACAATGTAATTTCCCCTCCTGCTGAGACCTGTCCCTGGATTTAGTAAGGCATGGCATATTCTGTGTCAATTATGGTAAGCAGCTCCACAGGGCCAAATAGATTATCATTCTTTGCAGCCTGGATATGCATTAGGAACACATATGACATTAATCAGATATAAAACAGGTATGGAAAATAGGTATAAGGAATAACTAGTTTTTCTGAGGTAAACTCTCTCATCTTGAGCTCCTATGATCCTCAGTGTGTTTTGTAGTCAGTTTTAATGTTTTTTGGAAATTATTCACATGCTCCTCTATTTAATTTAGCCCCAACATTCTCTCTATTTTCCTCTCCAGATGCACTGTTTATATAATTAACAGAGGGAGTGTCTTGGATTTCCCAATTTTATTACATTTTTGAAGTACAAGCATTGCGTTAACTTATACCAAGGAAGTCACAACAGGTACCACACTACAGCAACAAGTGTAGTATCATTTGATTGAGGCAGAAAGATAATAGTAGCCAAGTCAAACCAAAGGTAACTGTACCGACAGAAGGTGTTTTAATATTGCACATTCCACAAAAAAGTTAAATTGGAAAAAGACTATGATTAACTGCAGTTGGGAATGTGGAGTCTAAAACATGTTGGAAATACACTGTAACGGAGATAAAGGACCTATGTGAAGAAATAAAAAACAACAAACTTTTATGCACTTTAATTAACTTTAATGTGAGTTATCACCCTCTCTGATCTCAAAGCATTTTACAGGTAACAACATAGTTTTAAAGTATGATCATTATTTAAATGTGGAAAGCAACATGTCTGATTCAGGCAGAGAAATACGACATGGACAGCCAAGAAGTAATAATATGTTTAATTACATTGGGTAAAGAATAAATCTTGAGGATACTATAATAATAATAATAATAATAATAATAATAATAATAATAATAATAAATTTTATTTATGGGTGCCTTTCAAGAGTCTCAAGGCCACCTTACAAAAATTTAGCAAGTAGAGGAAAAACATGTAAGCGGAATGAAATAAATAGTATAGACATGACTAGTACACAAATTGAAGACAGAATTCAATTCAAAACACAATATGAGGCAATTCAAGCACAGATGAAAAAGGAAAGGGACGTGGGGCTAAGGATAGGCAGAGAATGCCAGAAGGAACTCATAAGGTCATATATCCACAAAGCTTTTGTTTTTATCCTCCTGGAATTCTGTTGCTAACACAGAAAGCATGTTCGCCTGCATGTTTCAGGAGGTTTGATTCAGGCATGTGGACCATGTGCCACTCATTGGATCAGGTTGATCATGATTGGAGCATTAATGGTGGGCATATTAGTGTGGGAGATGGTACTGACAATGGTAGCAAACATATCAGAAAGAAAGGTCTGAAGAAGGGTCTCGCCCTAAACGTTTCAGGTCTCAACCTAAAACGCCACCTATTCCTTTTCTCCACAGATGATGTCTGACCCGCTGAGTTACTCCAGCTTTTTGTGTCTATCATTGGTTTAAACCAGCATCTGCAGTTCCTTCCTACAGATATCAGAAAGATTTCCAGAGAGATCCCATCAGTGCTTCATCTCAAGTGCTATGATGTACTATTTTAGATTACCCATGTCTATGAAACTTACGGGTGAGTAAGGAGCATTGCTGACTGGAAATGTCTTGTTTTGAAGTCTTGGTTTTTGAAAACTCTTTCTCAAGATCTTATCCATTCTGAAGACAAAAAAGCAAACCTCTGAATTTGAATCCACCAAATGTAGGAGGCAACATGAGGTTAAGAAGGGATTCTATAAATTCAAAGAGGAAAGAGAGCAAGCAACATTAGCCTTTTAATTGATACTGAAGCCGAAGAAACATGTAAGATGTGAACTATGCAGATTATGTAAGTGCGGAAACAAATTGATGGTTTGTTTACATGCTTGACAGAAACTGAAGTTGTTACATTTTCCTGTGACTAAAGCAACTATTAGTGCGTAACAGTCAATGAAAGACTGCAGATGGCTTAGACATGTCCAAACAGATGTTGCAGTAAAAATAATGAGAGGGTATTGAATCCTCAGGACAGTGTAAACAATACTGATGCCACAGTACATAATATTGTGGAAGAAACTTTTGCCAGAAACTTCTAATTGTCAATTGAATATGTACATTTCAGAAATGAATATCACACATGATGCACACACCATCAATCCAAAAAATAACTAAAATATGGGCAGTATTCAATTATGGTTTGACTGTATCCAAAATTATATATGACCTAAGGATCTGCTCAGAGTTGTGTAGCCTTGGAAAAAGATTGCAGTCAACTCGGATGAAAGGCAACAGATCGATCATATAGATGCATCCTTTCAGCCCTCAGATAGATCAGTAGTTGGCGTGAAGAGCTGTTCATCACCAATGGTCAAATCAAGAAGAAGCTGAAGATGGAAACTGGTATGTCCTGCTGGTATTTTGATGTCAAGTGTTTTGTTCAAAGGCATTGGAAGTATTTTCTCACCGAGAGGTACCCGTGCTGTTTTCACAGTGATCCTAAGAATATCCCAGAGATGCTCAGGCAGATAAGCTACTTTCCGTCAATTGCTTGGTTATCAAAAAGGTTTTGCAAAATATATCATTTCAGGATTACATTCACAGTTTGAGTGTTGCGAGAGAACACAAAGTACGCACAGTATGCCGGATTTTCCATGTCCTTGCATATGACAAGGTTCCTCGCAAACCCTGAGTGTCGAGTTGAAAGTCACAGGTTCACAGTGCCCAATTTTATATCTGTGGATGGAAGATTGGAACGAGAATACTTAGAATTTTCTGGTGTGCCTGCTGCGTGACAGGCATTCTACTGTCACAGCTGACTCAGCAAAAGCATGAAAGACAAATCTAATGCATTTGCCTTTATCATTATCCTTACTTGTACTTCCTCTAATACCTGCATTTTTGATTATGCACAGAGCAAGAGCAAGGTTATGTAATGGGAATGGTGGCTAGTGGAATTAAAAGTGACATGACTGATGAATTATCCTGTATTTGTAATGAAAATGTCTGCATAATGTTCTCTTTGGAACCGAGCTCCCTTTGATGGATGAGAATGTGTGCCCTGGCGCTGTAGATTGCCTGAGCTGAAATGGGTGGCAATTAGATTTTTAGAAACCTTCTGTTCAATCCCTTCTTCAACTGCAAGGATAAAGGCAGCACAGTAGAAAAAGAGTTCAGGCTTCCTGCAGCAAACTTTGAAGAACATTTCAGTATCACAGCCAACTGAGTTCAGTCTATACAACAATAACTTTACACATGCATGTGCAGATTCCATTTTGAGACAAGTGTCAGTTTTTCAGTGGGACAGGCAGCGTCTCCAGATGGAAGGAATTGGTAATGTTTCAGGCTGAGACCCTTTTTCAGACTAAGAGTCAGGGGAGAGGGAGACACAGAGATATGGAAGGGTAAGGTGTGAAAACAAGACATCAAAAGGGATGACGTTCAATGAAAATGATGTAGAAAAGATCATTGTTAACGTTTTCACACCTTACCCTTGCGTATCTCTGTGTCTCCCCCTCTGCAGACTCTCAGTCTGAAGAAGGGTCTCAACCTGAAACGTCATCTCCAGAGATGCTGCCTGTCCCACTGAGTTACTCCAAAAAAAAATTTTCTCTTCGATGTGTAAACCAACTTATGAAGAAGTGTCGTGACCCGAAACATCACCCATTCATTCTCTCCAGAGATGCTGCCTGTCCCGTTGAGTTACTACAGTATTTAGCATCTATCTGCAGTTCCTTCCTACACAAGTGTCAGTTTTTGTTTCATGGCACCCTCTCACCTCTGAGACAAGAGGATACAAGTCCTGGTCTCAAAGTCTGTGAATGTTGGATCTGAGGCTACTGCTTCAGTACAGTTACCAGCTCATGTTGTACTATTTCAGTTGAGACATTAGACCAAAGTTCCACAAACAATAACAAATCCGTTATCTTTTGAAATTCCATGAAGGCAATGTTGTCTGCAGGATAAACATTGGTCAGGGTAGAATTGGGATCAACCTACTGTTCCGGATGTAGTGGCATGAGATTATTTTCACCCTTCTGAGAGCCATCTGAGAATTTAACACTGCATCCGAAATCTACTTAGCCAAAGGTGTAGCAGTATCTCAGAAAAAACATCAGCATGGATTTGATGCTCATGCCTCTTGATTCACAAACATTTCCATGGTAAATATGCTGCTGCTACTGCTGCTGCTCTACCATGGCTAACAAATTGAATTACTATATGCTGAACAGCATGTAAGCAGATTAATATCTCACCAAGTAACCTGCAATGGAGGCACAAAAAACTGCAGATGCTGGAATCTTGAGCAAAGAAACAAACTGATGGATGAACTCAGCTGGCCAAGCATGACGTACCTTTAGGAAGGAGATGACAAGGAATCTATTTAGTCAGAGGGAGGTGAATTTGCCACAGAAGGCTGTGGAGGCCAAATCAATTGATACTTTTAAGACATATCTCCAGATTCAGGAACAGTTTCTTCCCAGCGTTTTACAGGCAACTGAACAGTCCTCTCATCAGTTCGAGTGCAGTCCTGATCTCCAATCTACCTCATTGGAGACATGTGAACTATCTTTAATTGGACTTTAATGGACTTCAATATTATATCTTTGCACTAAATGTTGTACCCTCTATTCTTTATCTGTTCACTGTGGACAGCGATTGTATTCATGTATATACTTAATTTTTTTTGACTGGATAGAACATAAACAAAAGCTTTTCATGGCACATGATTATAACATATGATAATAATAAACTAAACTAAACCCCCTTATGAATTCACATTTTTCAGTAAGTTCAGCTTCAATCATCTCGCCTCCTAAGAATCCATGTGACTAATTAGCCATTTGTAATAGAGAAACCGTGTCATCTCTAGAATTATTCCAGTGAATTTCCTGATCGAAATCCAATCCTAGCACAGCCTTTCTTAAAGAAGGGATTAAAAACTATATACATTACTCCAGATGCACCCTTCCCAATGCCCGACACAATTGTAACAAGACCTCTATTTTTAAAATTCATCTCCCTAATGATAAAGGCCAATGTGCCAATTGCATTCTTAATTACTTGCTGCATCTGCCTGCTAACTTTTGTGTGATGAATTGATTTTCCCATCTGTTGTTTCTCTGACTACCTGCTGCAGGCCCAAGCTTGTAAAGCCTGTTCGAACAGTGTTGATTCCACTGAGCCATTCACTGTAAAGGAGTTGATTGTATTTATGTACAATATTATCTGATCTGTTTGGGTAATAAGCAAACCAAGCTATTCACTGTACCTTGGTACACATGGCCATAATAAACTGCAAACTTAAACGTAAGGCCACGGTGGGACAGTGGTAGAGTTGCTGCCTTATGGCGTTTGCAGTGCCCGGAGACTCAGGTTCAATCCCGACTACGATGCTGTCTGTACGGAGTTTGTACGTGCTCCCCATGACCTGCACCCACACTCCAAACACGTACAGGTACGTAGGTTAATTGGCTTGGTATATATGTAAATTGTCCCTATTGTGTGTAGGATAGTGTTAATGTGCGGAGATCGCTGATCGGTTCAGACTCGGTGGGCAAAAGGGCCTGTTTCCGCGCTGTATTTCTAAACTGAACTAAACTAAAGGATGTTGCAGTCACCGTCCACAGTATAGTTTGTATCTTTGTTCCATCAGTGCCTTTTTTAAAAGCTGTTCAATCTGGAAGAGAACTAACTCAGCTGCTGAAGCAGGATATAGTGGGTGCTAATTAGCAGATTTCCTTGCCGGTTAAACTGATGTCAGATTTCATTGGATTTGAGTCAGTACTGAAGACTTTCACAGACAGTCGCTTCCATCTGTACAGCACTGTGCCATCACTACTGAGAGGGCTCTCTTCCACTGAGATAAGTCAGTCCCGGAGAGGTAGAGAATGTAAGAATCATACAATACAGAAACTGGCACTTCAGCCCAACTTGTCCACGCTGACCATTGTGCCTCATCCAAGCCTTGTCACATTTGTCCTCACCTGGCACATATCCCTCTAAACCATGTGCCTGTCCAGATGTCTTATGAATGGTTTTATTGCACCTGCCTCAGCTATTTCCCCAGGCAGTTTATTTTATATACCCTTGATTCTTTGTGAAAATGTTTCCCCTCAGGTTTCTATCAATCCTCACCTTATTTCTTTGCCCTCGATTTCTTGTTTTCCCTACTCTGGGAAACAGAATCAGTGCATTTATCCTACTTATTCTCCTCGTGATTTTATGCACCCCCCACAAAATTACCCCTCAGCCTCCTGCCCTCCAAGGAATGCTAACCTAGTCTTCCCAACCTCTCACTTTCACCCAAGCCCACAAATCTTGTCAGCATCCTCATATATTTTATTTCAAAGTCACGTGAGTGACTTCGTGAAGTGCCCGCCAGGGTTCAGGGTTGCGTTCTAGTTCCTCCCCTAAGAAACTCCATTAAGGCTCCAGAAAGGAGCTCCTGGCTTAGGAAGCCTTTTTGGAGCTGTGTCTATCATACACCTGTGGGAGCAACACCTGGTTCAGGGTTGCATCATGACAATTTCCGCTCAGTGGAGGGGACTGTTGGAGATTCTTTCATCAGAGACTCCAACTATGAGGATATCGATAAAGCGGTCAAATTTTTGATCTAATGGGGATATGCTTCTTTTTAATCATGTGAACAAACTATGCTCCATGTACCGGAGGCATTAACAGGCGGCTCCAGCCATTTGCCTGTGACAACACCTGGCAGGGTTGCAGTATTTCTCCCACTCTGTTGAGGGGAGTATCGGAAAGAGGTGACTCTGATTATGATGCCGGCTCATCCAGGTCATATGGGGGCCAGAGGCCTGAGGAAGCAACACCTGGTTCAGGGTTGCGCTCTATTTCCTACCCTGAAATACTCCGTTGAGGCTCCAGAAGGGAGCAAGGGCTCGGAGTCACTAGCAGGCGCAACATGTCTGGTAAATACAATAAATAATGATGATTTATACCGACAGCAGAGGATTGCGGCAGTGCGGAAAGCCGACTTTGGAGTCGCTGGCAGCGCCGGTCTGCACAGCTAGTTCCAATTCATCTCCTAGAGGGAGCAGCTTGGCAACCCCGAGTCGGGGCAAAGTCAAACCCAAGCCTGTGAGACATGTCCTGTCGGACAATTTGGGACAAGAGGATTCTGTCCCTACATTTATGGCAGATGTGATTGGCCGTTTGTCTCAATTGGAACATCTGATGGATCAGATGGTGGCATAAAATATGCTCTGTGTTACGGAGGCATGCACAGGCAGTTCGAGTCATACGCCTGAGGCAACACCTGGTTCAGGGTTGCAATATTCCTCCCACTCGGATGAAGGGAATGTCGGAGATGGTGCCACAAAATATGCTCCATGTTACGGAGGCATGCACAGGCAGTTCGAGTCTTTCGCCTGTGGCAACACATGGTTCAGGGTTGCAATATTCCTCCCACTCAGACGAAGATCAGTATGGACCTGACTCCGAACATGAGTATGTGCCTGAATCCCATGCTTTAATGCATGATGTACGAGAATCACATAAGGAAGAGCTGCCTGCTCTTGCCTCTAAATTTGCTGTTCCCTCGGGGACGGGCAAGCCACTACAAGAGGAGTTGGCCAGCAGCATCAGCTACCTAACATCACTCCAGCTGAAGGACTGGCAAGCATGCGGCTGAAAATGTGCTCCAGTATCTTTTCACTGTCTTTTGAGTAGACAGATTAATGCAGGGACATTGGCAGGGTGCCTTGCATACTAACTAATTACTATGTAATTTCCAAGTAGGAACAGCTTGGTTATCCTAGTTCAGGGTAGAATATCCTGAAACTGGCTGGCCATTGGGTCATATTGACCAGGGAAGCACTGCCTAAACATCTGTCTGTGATTGAGGTTATCAGGCTGTTCAGTAGAATGAAGTAGTTGTAGTCTCCCTTAACACATGGTTAAAATTCTGTTCGGTTAGTGCAGTTGCAAGTTCATTGAAAACATCATTGCCATCATCTCTGTGATAGGTAGCTACTAGCAGGAAGCCGGTCTGGCGTATAGTATTATCTGACCTGCAGGTTCATGTTGTCAAATCAAAAAGGTATATATAATAATCTGTAGGCTCTCAATACCAGTATTCCTGATTGAGTGGCTGGTCGCAGAGATTGTGTTGTGCACTCTGGCGACTCAGACAGGTGGTTTCAGTCAGAGGTTCAGTCAGAGGTTCCTGGTTCAGGCTTGCATTAGGCTAATTTCCACTCTGAGGAAGAATGCTGAGGGTTCGTGGTGACTCTAATAGTCAAGAGTTGACCGGGAACTCGTATTCCCACATCAAATGGATACGGTGTTTCAGCTCTAGTCATGAGGTTCTGGTTATATGATATCAGCGAATTGAATGAATAACTAGATAATGCATCCTCCATGGCAAGAGAAGCCATGAAACGTCAGTCCATGGTCAATAGAGGAATGGTGGTTTCAAGTGGAATCAGTGACCTCACAGGGGATGAGTAGTCTGCTCAAATACAAAAAGGGGTATATTTCTGATATTTCTCAAGATTGTAGGAACATGGAGCATGTCAAAACAGGTTAGGACTGGCTAATCTGACCATGTGTTTGGTTACCCAGTTTTAGATGGATGATTGGCTTTCAGCAATGTAGCTGATTCAGAGAATCGATCTTGAAGATGTATACTTTGCCATATCTATACACAAGAGGCACAGATATATGTGTTGTTTGATAACATAGCCAGTGGTGGAAGGTATGCTGCCCTACTCAGATCAAAGGGCATTGTGTCATCAAGGTTTAGATGACATGAACAATTTGCAGCTGATAAGACTTAGGGGTTTATCAGTAGATGCTTCTTACAATATTAAGGATTAGGCAACATAAAATGTTATTGTGCCAACTTTTCCTATTCATTCAGGCTAAAGAAGCTCCTATTTACTCAAAGTCACGAGTGATGGCTGGTGCAGCCTTTTTTCTCGGGCAGCTAGCTCTCCACAATTGTATGGGAAATTTGTGAACAAGATATGTGAGTTAATTTTAAACGGAAGAACAGAGGTTTGTGTTGCTTTCAGTTTGGGCTTAGGAAAGCGATTATGTGATAGCACAATTGACAATGCTTATGCAGTTTTGTCATTCTTTATCATTCCATAAGTGGGACAATACATTATTGGTTATTCACCCGCTGTTCTCTTAAGTTATGCAAGGTGTTTTTTTATATGACCGCTCTAAAAGCCTACAGTCATCGTAGTGTGCAATGTATATTAGTAAATTATTATGCAGATATTCATCTGCTGCTTCCTAATGGGAGCAGTACCTTTACGTTGATTATGCTTTTAGCAACTGATTTCAGCACAAAGAACACAGTCTTTACTCAATCTCTGGCTCGCTGTCTGGATTATAACTGATATTAGGGTAGCTTGTTATGGGAATGATCTCATAAGCAAAATGGGCATGAGTGTGTACTTTTGGAATTGACAGCATACCCACCAGAGTGGAGATTGGGGGTGTTATTATGTATACATGTACACTGAGCTTGCTAGTACCTATGAGATGAAAGATAGTTTCTTCATTGTTATTTAATAGTCTCTCAAGAGATTGCTGATGGCTCATTAGCAGTCATTAGAATGGATATTTCCCTTTCATCATACATCAAGAGGCTTACAGAGTGCATGTTTAGAAGTTATAAAAATTTGTTGAATATATCTGGATATTTGCAGATAGAATTCTGAAGTGTTGCATGAGTTATTGTCTAACTCAAAGTCAATTGGGACTATGGTCCGGTTAAGAGCAATGGCCATGTATGCAAGTTAGCATCATGTTGTTAATAACCCATGTTTTCTACCATTAATGGTTTATCTGTTTAATTGTTTCACACACAGATTGGGTTACTGCATGAAACCACAGAGCTTTGAAGTATTCACGTAGTCACTCGTGTGACTTTGAAATAAAATAGAAAGAAGAAACAAGAACTTACCGTTTGAAGTTTGATCTTTATTTTATCAGAAGTTGAAGTGAAGGAATATGTGCCCTCTACTCCCAACCCTGATTCTCATAAAAGATCATCAGGTAACTCTAGTATTGTTAGTCTTTCTATAGTTTAAGGTGTGCAGCTGGCCTGTGGTTTCATACAGTTGCTCTGAAGATTGATGCGCATGCGGCTGGCGGACTCTTCACATATTCCCTCACTTCAACTTCTCATAAAATAAAGATCAAACTTCAAACGGTAAGTTCTAGTATAATCTTTCTATTTTCTTGCCCTCTTCCCAACTTGATGGCGTCCTTCCTCTTGCAGGGTTTTCAGAACTAAACACAATACTTTGGTGTGGCCCCACCGATGTTTTGTACAGCTGGTATTATATTGGAAGATTCTGAGATATGAACTAAATTTTTATTTTGCATATGTAACTGTGCCAACCTGTGGAACTGTGGAACATTTCTGCCATTAAGGATCTTGAACCGAAACGTCACCCATTCCTTCTCTCCAGAGATGCTGCCCGTCCCGCCGATTTACTCCAGCTTTTTGTGTCTATCTGCCATTGTAGTTGTGCATGATGAGAATGTTGCGACATTGAGGTGAATATATGTGCCCAAATCACGAATCAAGAGAGTTTTATTGTCATGTGTCCCAGATAGGACAATGAAATTCTTGCTGCTGCAGTACAACAGAATATGTAAACATAATACAAAACGGAAGAAAATGTTCAGTGTGTCTATTGACCATAGACCATATATACAAAATAAATAAACATATGTAGTGTAATAATAAATGATAGACTGTTATGGTTTGGAGCTTATTTGATGTTGTGTTTAATAGCCTGATGGCTGTGGGTAAGAAGCTGTTCCTGAACCTGGATATTGCAGTTTTCAGGCTCCTGTACCTTCTTCCTGATGGCAATGGTGGGATGAGTGTGAGACCAGGATGGTGTGGGTCTTTGATGATTTTGGCAGCCTTTTTGAGGCAGCGACTGCGATAAATCCCTTCGATGGTAGGGAGGTCAGAGCCGATGATGGACTGAGCAGTGGTCACAACTTTCTGCAGTCTTTTCCGCTCCTGGACGTTCAAGTTGCCACACCAGGCCACGATGCTGCCAGTCAGCATGCTCTCTACTGCACATCTGTAGAAGTTCAAGAGGGTCCACCTTGACATACCGACTCTCTGTAATCTTCTCAGGAAGTTGAGGCACTGATGTGCCTTCTTTATAATTGTATCAGTGTGCTGGGACCAGGAAAGATCTTCGGAAATATGTACGCCCAGGAATTTGAAGTTTTTGATCCTTTCCACCATCCTACAATTCCTTCGATATAAACGGGATTGTGGATCCCCATCCTACCCCTTCCAAAGTCCACAACCAGTTTCTTGGTTTTGCTGGTGTTGAGAGCCAGGTTGTTGTGCTGGCACCATTTGGTCAATCGGTTAATCTCAGTATTAATAATCAGTATTTAATAATATTAATATTAATAATAATCGGTATTAAATACCGAGCTGTAGTCTATGAACAACAGCCTGACGTACAAGTTTTTGTTGTCCAAGTGGTCCAGAGCGGAGTGGAGGGCCAGTGAGATTGCATCCACCGTTAACCTGTTGTGGTGGTAAACAAACTGCAGTGGGTTCTTGTCAAGGTAGGAGTTGATATGCGCCATAATCAACCTCTCAAAGCACTTAATCACCTCAGACTTTAATGCCACTGGTCGATAGTCATTGAGGCACGTCACCTTGCTCTTCTTGGGCACTGGCATTATTGATGCCCTTTTAAAGCAGGTGGGAACCTCAGACCTCAGAAGTGAGAGGTTGAAAATGTCCACAAAAAACAGCCAGTTGGGCCACACAGGTTTTGAGAACACGACCGGGAATACCATCAGGTCCAGGCGCTTTCCGAGGATTCACCTCTCTGAAGGATTTTCTGATGTTGGCCTCTGTAACTGTGACCATAATACCAAGTATGTGGGCTCAGGAAGGCACATCAGTGTTCTCCTTATCAAAGCATGCGAAGAACGGGGTTAATGTTGGATGGTCCTTTCTGTTTCATTCTTATTATGCTTTTTGTCCAGGCTGTTTGTTAGAACAGAGCAGTTTACTAGGCATTTCAGAGATGGTTAAGTCAATCGCATATAGATTGAAACCTCAAATATGTCAGAATCAATAAGAATCACTGATATCGTTTACTTAAATGTCAAGAGTGTTTTTTTTACAACAATCCGGTAGTCCATTGCCCACATAACTGATACCTATTTGTTATTCTAGATTAGTTGATTAACAAGATTTAGATTATCTTGTTGTTTTGATGTGATTTGAATTAATTCCTCTGCACTATTAAATTAGTATTATAGATTAACATTACAGTATTATCGTCATTATGCTTCCACACCTCATAAATAACTGCAAGCTGATTGCACAATCGCATTGCATTAATTGCTAAGAAATCTACCAACCTAGCTTGACAGTCACTATCTGATAAAGATACCATAGTCAACAGTGGGGCTCAACTCATTTTATTCGCTTCTCTGTTAACTACTGCAGTGTTTCCATTGGTTCTTTTCCTTCAAGGTTATCGGTAAGAAGAGTCTGTTTCTAATTAGGACCACATAATGTTCCTTGTTTAATGTTCCAAAGATGTGATTCAAATGCCGTCAACCTAAAATAAAATCACAGAATGGAGGCATGTGTTCACCCTTTGGCATTGTTTAGAGATTAGGATTGGTTCCTGTTGTTTGCTGAAGTCCGTCTTGGATAACAAATATTAACAACATCAATACGTATATCAATATTATACTTGTATGAATAATAAATACGAACCATATTAATACTTAAACAATAGAGTCATAGAGTGATACAATGTGGAAACAGGCCGTTTGGCCCAACTTGTGCACGCCGGCCAACATGTCCCAGCTACACTCGTCCCACCTGCCTGCTTTTGGTCCATATCCCGACAAACCTGTCCAAGCCATGTTTTTTAAATGATGGGATAGTCCCTGCCTCAACTGCCTCCTCTGGCAGCTTGTTCCATACATCTACCATCTTTTGTGTGAAAAGATTACCCCTCGGATTCCTATTAAATCTGTTCCCCTTCACCTTGAACCTATGTACTCTGCTCCTCGATTCCCCTACTCTGGACAAGAGACTCTGCATCTACCAGATCTATTCCTCTCATGATTTTGAACGGCTCCCAGACATGGCGTCGAAGGATGAGAAGCCGAAGCAAAGACGTGGAAGCCAAATAACTGAACGAAAACAAAGCCAAAAGGCCAAATAACCGAAAGTGTACAAAGCCGAAACGCCAGCTAACTGAAAGGTTGGGATGCCTAAATGCAAACTAACTGAAAGAGAGGGATGCCTAAAAGCCAACTAACCAAAAGGCTGCATCGCCTAAACACAAACTCACCGAAAGGCTGCTTTGCCGAAATGCCAACTAACCGAAAAGCGGCATCGCCTACAAGCCAACTTACAGTATGGTCGCTCAGCCGAAAAGTCAAATAACGGACATGATGTCGCCGGGGGGGCGGGACTTGTCAGCGATTGGTCCAGACCCCCGCACCCGCCCAGATTAACTGACCGCGATGCACCACCATCGGACCCCAACCCCCATATCAAGGTGTTTCACTCCCCCCCGACCCCCGGACCCAGACCCACACGCGGGGTGATTTTCTCCCCTGACACCCATAACGGATTATTCACCCCCACCCCGGCCACGGGGACAGACGGCTCGGGGCATTGGCAGCCATAGTAAATCACTTTTAAAACATGGGGGGGGGACACAAATTCCCCAACGAGCCAATGACAAGTGTGCATGACAGCGAACAATTTTATCTCCTCCCACTCCCCCCTCCCCCCCCGCCCCCTTTGACAACAAGAAGAATGTTTTATTTATCCTCGCTGCCACACCGGTAATTCTGAATATCGCCCCCTCACCGATTACGCCGGCCCTCCCTAACTCCCCGATTCCTCCGACTATCACCACCATAATGTGACCGCCGAACCTCGCCGCCCCACTGAGGCCTACTCACCTCACCACCTCACCGGGACTGTCGAACATCACCACCTCATCCGGGCCTGCCGAACCTCGCCGCCCCACTGGGGCCTACTCACCTCACCACCTCACCTGGCCCGCCGAACCTCGCCACCCCACCGGGGCCTACTCACCTCACCACCTCACCGGGACCGTCTAACATCGCTGCCTCACCGGGACCGCCGAACATCGCCGCCTCACCGGGCCCGCCGAACCTTGTCACCTCACCACCTCACCGGGACCGTCGAACATCACCGCCAACTAACCGAATGGCCGCTCAGCTGAAAAGTCAAGTAACGGTCATGACGTCGCCGGTGGACGGGACTTGTCAGTGATTGGTCCAGACCCCCGTGTCCATCACATCACTGGTCGATGGAGACAGGAGGGTGGGGGTCATTTTCCCACAAAAGCCATAGGTGACTGGGCACTCTGAACCCGAGCACCAAGTTGTAAGCGATCCATGTGAATGGACAGCAACTGCCGACAATGAAGGCACTATAAAACCAGCAAGTCCTTCCCACAGGATGTGGTTTTAATGGTAAAATGTATAGGAAGGAATTACAGATGCTGGTTTAAACCGAAGATGGACACAAAAAGCTGGAGTAACTCAATGGGCCAGGCAGCATCTCTGGAGAGATGGAATGGGTGACATTTCGGGTTGAGATGCTTCTTGGGTCTGAAGAAGGGTTTCGACCCGAAACGTCACCCATTCCTTCTCTCCAGAGATGTTCCTTGTCCCGCTGAGTTACTCCAACTTTGGGTGTCTATCTTGGGTAATTAGCCAATTTAGACATGTTTTGGTTTTGTGGACAAATATACCTTGGCGAATATTTGCATTGAAAATTAAGACATTATTGTTGACAGTGGAATCATGAAGTAAAAACAGAAAATGCTGGGATCACTTTGAGTCTATGGAAAGAGAAAAACAATGAGAAACCAAGTTAGTTTGTGGAGCAGATGGTGGATTGGTATGGACAAAAGGAATACCTCTGGTAGGACAAGACAAGGTTTACCATTATAATCCTAAATAAGTTTTATTTAAACTTTAGGATTATTTTTGCAAGCCTTACATTACCCTTTCAGAGGTATTCCCTTTATCTACATTCAACCATTTTCTATCAGTTACATGTCTTTTGATTACATTAATGAGATCAGTCAGAGAGAAAAAATAACAAAGGAACACATTGAGATGATAGATGAAACTTAAAACTAGTATGAAAATGCTGGAATTATAGATCAGACAGTGTCTGTGGAGAGAGAAAAGCGGAGTTAATATATTAGGGATCACACTGAGGATGGAAAGGCACATGCAGTGTTGGAATTGGATTTGCTCTTACTCCTTGTCATCCTAATGCAAGCCTAGAAGAAAGCCAGGCAATGCCAAGGCAGCTGAAGCCTTTGTCATGGGGATGCTTCTTTGTAGCTCTATCTGAGACGTCTGGAACAAAACAGGGGCGTGATCTCACCTTGCAGGGAGATGGTACACCATCTCCATGGTCCATGAAGAGCCAGGATCAGATCTGATGTATGTGATTGTCAGTTGCAGTGACATAGTGTTTCATTTTTTCACTTCTCGATCCCTGGCTGCTGGGATGTGAGCGATTGCATATTGTGTGTCACTAGAATGAGCAGGGCTTAAGTGTTAGATCATAATGGGTTGGGGACGAGATAAGAGGAGACAACTATTTCAATTATATGTTATCAGGCAGGTGAATTAGTATTAAAAACACAAAGTACGTGCTATAAAACTAGGATAAGTGCTCAACCAAGGAAACCAAGCCCAAAGCCAAAGGAGTATCTAAACTGCTTATACACTTATTTTGAGGACAATAACCAACTCCATATGCAATAATTAGCTATCTATATTTTAACAAGCACATAAAAACTAATCATGTAGATGCAAGTATATCATGGGGTTATCGTGTGGCCTCCTCCCTTCACTGAAATTATGGAACATACTGGGATGCAAGAAAAAGGAATACATATGATCATTCTGAAGTCTTTAATGCTCTGAATTACCACTCCATCTAGGCAACTCAGCATGTTGGAAAGGGAACAGTCCCTGAAATTTGCCGTTGGTCACTTTTTCCTTCAAGAGAGGGGAAAGAACATTAATGAAGGAGGCAATGTGTGCTTATGTGTGTGTGTGTGATATTCCTATTGTTTTCATATTGTCATTAAATAACTGGAAGTGTGTTTGTGGTGTGAGATATATGTGGACATGTGAGCAAATAATGGTGAGATGTAACTGTGCCAGCGCAGCTCTTAATAGATGGTTTTGATGGATCCACTGACTTTTCATGATATTGTTGAACTCTTTCTGATACTGAAACTATATGTTTGCTAAAGCACTTGTGGTTTCATCCTCCATGGCCACCCCTTAAGCCCCGTCCCACTGTACGAGGTAAGTCATGAGTTCTCCCGAGTTTTCTCCTGATTCAAACTTGGAGAATGTCCATAGCGGGTCCGTAGGAGTTCGTGGATGTCTCGTAGTGGCTCGTACGAGTAAAAAGTAACAATTTTTTTCAACACAAGTATTTTTTTACATGGATTTAAAAACGTCACGAGTTTACCACATGTCCTGAGTACCTACCGTTAGCATTACGAGCTGCTACAAGACATCAACAAACTCCTACAGACCCGCTATGGACATTCTCCGAGTTCGAATCAGGGGAAAACTCGGGAGAACTCTTTGAATTACCTCATACAGTGGGACAGGGGCTTTACTGGTGGTGCTTTACCTCACCTATTGTTAGCTTTCTGATCCCTGACCATGCATCTCTTTGCTGCCATCAACTTCTTACAACTGGGTGTTGTGTTTTGTGATGAAGTGCCGGATCCCTAGTCCATATCATCATTTAAATAATACTCCCCTAATGAGACGACAACTTCTTGCAGTGCCTGGATGCACATTTCCTTTCACTTAGTACATGTATGGCATCAAATTAGGGTGGCACGGTGGACAGTGGTACAGTTGCTGCCTTACAGAGCTTGCAGCCACCTGACACCCGGGTTGAATCCCGACTATGGCGCTGTCTGTATGGAGTTTGTATGTTCTCCCCATGACCACATGGGTTTTCTCCAAGATCTTCGGTTTCCTCTCACACTCCGAAGACATACAGGTTTGTAGGTTAATTGGCTTGGTAAAGTAGCTCACAATTGATACCGCTTAACAAAAATGTAAAATATTGTAGTGTATAGTAAAAATAACAAATTGCTAGGCTCTTTTCATGATTTATAAGAAGGTCATTGCTGAAGTAGTAATTTAACAGAAAGGTAGGCTAAGCATCCACTTTAGTTTATGTGCTTGCAGCCTTGAAATTCAAAGATAAATTGTTAAAAATAAATATATAACTGATTCTATTACATCCATATGTAATAAAAAACAATGTAATGCAGTCATACAATTTAACAGTGGCTTGTTTACAACAAATCTAATACAATCCTGAAATGTTTTAGTACTTTAATGTCTTATGTTTCAGGCTAAAAGTGCTCCACAAAGTCTCCCATGAATCTTCCCAAACAAAACCAGGACTGTCAAAGCAATGTATTCCTCTCTTAACTTATTAGAATATTATCCTAATATCTCATAAATAAAATACTTTTAAGAGCATTTTAAGTTCTGTATCTCAATCCTCATCAGACACCTTGTTCAAATCATTAAAGGAATTAAAACTATTTTAATCACATATGAAACACATCTAGGAACATACTGCAGAATTTCTTGTAGGATTTGAGTGATCCGAATGATAGACTTTCTTATTTCTTTGATCCTGAGCGATTGCTGCCAGTATTTGCCATTGAGTACTGAATGGACATTAAAAACGCAGTTTGAATGAAAAGGGGATTGGCTCCATGGTAACGCAAGATATTTGTGTAAGGTGCTGTCTTTTGTGTGCGATTATCTCCTATTGTCAAGACTTTTTTCCAAGAGCCCTGAAATCTCTGCCGGGCTTGAATTTGATTTTATTTGTGGGTTGCAGGCACGGATGAGAGGAATACGTTGCTTTGACAGTCCTGATTTTGTTTGGGAGGCTTGGCAGAGCATTTTTAGTCTTAAATATCCAGCTCCAAAATTCAGAAATGATGCCAGTTAAAGTTCCTCTATTTAAAACAGATGTTTGTGTTCTTTGTTTAAATTTAAAAAATATATATTTTTATTAGAAGCAATGTACAGTAGTATAAACCGTGTATAACATAATACATTTTGTGTACCACTTCTAGTTTTAAATTTAATAATACAGGTGCACAACCTTTTATCCGAAAGCCTTGGGACCAGACACTTGTCGGATTTCGGACATTTTCGGATTTCAGAATGGAAGATTTTTAGCGTAGATTAGGTAGGTAGCGCGGGCGGCTTGAAAAGTCTGGAGCAGCTGCCTCCTCCCCGGAGACCGGGAGAATCATTGCATAAATGTTAGTCAGTTAGTTTGGAGGGATTTTATGTGGTGGTGGTGGTGTAGGGGTGAAGGGGGAAACTTTAATTCTTAGTCCCCTACCTGGTCAGCGACTCCCAACCTCGCGGAGCTGGGGGCTCCGTCCGGCCGCGGGCGGCGCCGGTTGTAGCTCCGACCCCGGCAACTCTACCCCTGGCTGCGAGGCGCTCCAAATCCAGCGCGGCCCGCGGCCGGACGCCCCAGCTCCGCACCAGCGGGGTGCGGGCAATGCCTTACCGGGTCGCCGTGCGGCAAGCTCCGGAGCGCTGTGGCCGCCTTCTTCCAACATTCGCGGAGCGTCGCTGGATTTGGAGCCGCGGAGCTGGGGGCTCCGTCCGGCCGCGGGCGGCGCCGGTTGGAGCTCCGACCCCGGCAACTCTACCCCTGGCTGCGCGGCTCCAAATCCAGCGACGCTCCGCGATGTTGTGTGTCGGCGGCCACAGCGCTCCGGAGCTTGCCGCACGGTGACCCGGTAAGGCATTGCCCGCACCCCGCTGGTGCGGAGCTGGGGCGTCCGGCCGCGGGCCGCGCTGGATTTGGAGCGCCTCGCAGCCAGGGGTAGAGTTGCCGGGGTCGGAGCTACAACTGGCGCCGCCCGCAGCCCCAACGGCCACAGCGCTGCGGAGCTTACTGCACAGCGACCCGGTAAGGCATTGACCGCTCCCCGCCTCTCCGACCAGGTAGGGGACTAAGAATTAAAGTTTACCCCTTCACCCCCCTTCACATAAAAGCCCTCCAAACTAACTGACTAACATTTAAGCAATGATTTACAGATGTTTAAGCGTCTCCCGGTCTCCGGGGAGGAGGCAGCCGCTACAGTAGTACAGACCTGGGTTGACCGTGGGTCGTTTTGGGTCAAGTTTGGCGCCAAACGCGAGCTTTGGTGCGCAGACGACATCTGGAAAAAATGGCCGGTTTTCGGAGCTTTTCGGTTTCTGGAACACCGGATACAAGGTTGTGCACCTGTAGAAAAGTAACAGAAGCAAAAAAAAGAAAGTTAAGTAAAGTAGTGATATTGATAGTTCGTGAAAGAATAGATAGAACAAATCCGTAAAGATATAAAGAAAGAGAAAAAAAAAGCGAGAAAAATCAGAAAAAAAAAATGTAATAAGAAAACAAAACAGAAAAAAAATCAAAGGGAAAAGGGATATACCTGATTCATATCTTTCCACACCCCTCACCCAGTTCTGAAACAGTTAGTTTCCAGGGTTATGTTGCACCATATACTTGTAATAAGTTGATAAAAGGAGACCAAATCTTCAAGAATTGGTCTGCTTTACCTGCTAGGACGAATCTCATATCTTCGAGATGTAACATTTCAGACATGCTTCAAATCCACATTTTAAGCGTTGGGGTGGGTGCATTTTTCCAGAATTTGAGTATACGTTTTTTTGCAGTTATCAAGCCATAGTTAAGGAGACAATTTTGGAATGAAACCAGCTCAGAGCCGGCTTCCATTGTTCCAAAAATAATCAATTTTGTGTTGGGATCCAATTTTATTTTAAATAATTTTGTGAAGATTTCAAAAATGTATTTCCAAAATTTATGGAGTTTTATGCAGTAGACAAAGGAGTGTGCTATAGTTGCGTCTTGAGATAAGCGTTTATCACAGATGGGAGATACATTGGGAAAAATGTTATTCCGTTTAGTTTTCGAGCAATATAGTCTATGTAAAATGTTAAATCGAATTAAGGTATGTCTTACATTAATCGAGCATTTGTGTACATATAGCAAATATTTATCCCATCTGTCATTTGGAATTTTTAGAGATAGTTCTTGTTCTTGTTTGTGTTCAAGAATGGTTGTTTCCTCGCCAGTTCACTAGGTTCTGAGGCAGCTGATATAATCAATATGGTGGGAAATAACTGCAGATGCTGGTTTAAATCAAAGGTAGGCACAAAATACTGGAGCAACTCAGCGGGACAGGCAGCATCTCTGGAGAGAAGGAATGGGTGACGTTTAAATAATGTTCCCCTAATAATGCTGCCCGTCCCGCTGTTACTTCAGCATTAGTAATTCAGCATGTGTCTAGTCAATATGGTGCCTGCAAAACCTACCATAGAAGGTGCTTGATGGGACAGGGGGAAAGAGGGGTTGGGGCTAAGGGTGGCATGTAGTTTAGGAGGTGGCGCACTCCTTCCTTTGGTCCCAACACATGGGCTCAAGGTTCTCAATAACATCCCCAACACATGTTTCAGATGAATGAATCGGCAACATCAGGACCCTTTTCAGACAGGAAGACTGGACCAAGTCTGAAATGACCAAAAATGCTGCCTGCAAATATTTATTCTTCTTAGGGTTACTATTTAAAATCAAAATTAATTGAATTGAATATATACTGCTCTAAATTGGAAATGATCACATTACAATTTGACAGAGCAGCCACAAGGAACTGCAGACGTTGGTTTACCAAAAAAAGACACAAAGTGCCAGATTAACCCAGCGGATCAGGCAGCATCACTGGAGAAGGTACACAAAAATGCTGGAGAAATTCAGCAGGTGCAACAGCATCTCTGGAGCGAAGGAGATAGGCAACGTTTCGGGCCAAAATCCTTCTTCAGACACTGGAGAACATGGATAGATGACGTTTTGAGGCAGAACCTTTCTTCAGATATTACAATTTGACTATCTTTCAGCTCAAGATGAAAAATAAACCAACAGTAATGCTCTGCTGAACACTTGGATTCACAGTCATAGTTTGGTACCATGCACTGGTTGCTATGCAATAGTTGGTTCCTAGATTAATGGGCCAGAATATTTGTTCCAAATATTTTCTCCCAGACAGTTCTATTTGCTCTTAGGTATCACGCTATACTGCCTCAGTGCTGCTGGAATACGGTTCAACATTGATAACCCACACTGCCATCATTTACTTATAATTTGCTTTCAGCTAGAGTCTGCCTTTCAACTGGTGACTGCAACAGTATAATCTTCGCCTATTCTCATAATAAGTGCCCGATATTCTGGTTTGCTCTTTGCCTGTGGTAGTTGATAACACTATCGTTTTCATTACTTCTATGCCAGCTCACACGCCACATGATTAATGAATGTCTCTTGACATTGTGTTTGAAACTGTGGATTAATAAAACAAATCCTTCCTTGATGCAATCCTTCGTCCTGCTTCACAGATGCCAAAAGAAATGCATGAGCAGACTGCATTGATAATCAGTCCTCAAGTAAACTGAATTGTGCTGCTCAAGACATTGGGAGCAACTTTCAACTTGCCACTGGAGAATGCTCTCCCGGATTGGATGCTCATAATTGTAATCAATGAATAGGAAAATGTTGTAGTTTCTTATAGGGTGTCTGGTCACAAAGCGGCAATAGAAACATAGAAACATTTTACAGAGATAGGTTGAATAAGTTAGGTCTTTATTCTCTGAAGCGCAGAAGGTTAAGGGGGGACCTGATAGAGGTCTTTAAAATGATGAGAGGGATAGACAGAGTTGATGTGGACAAGCTTTTCCCTTTGAGAATAGGGAAGATTCAAACAAGAGGACATGACTTCAGAATTAAGGGACAGAAGTTTAGGGGTAATATGAGGGGGAACTTCTTTACTCAGAGAGTGGTAGCGGTGTGGAATGAGCTTCCAGTGGAAGTGGTGGAGGCAGGTTCATTGGTATCATTTAAAAATAAATTGGATAGGCATATGGATGAGAAGGGAATGGAGGGTTATGGTTTGAGTGCAGGCAGGTGGGACTAAGGTGAAAAAAAATTTGTTCGGCACGGACTTGTAGGGCCGAGATGGCCTGTTTCCGTGCTGTAATTGTTATATGGTTATAACATTTAAAAAAAAAATAGGTGCAGGAGTAAGATATTCGGCCTTTCGAGCCAGCACCGCCATTCAATATGATCACGGCTGATCATCTACAATCTGTACCCCATTCCTGCTTTTTACCCATATCCCTTGATTAATTTAGCCCTAAGAGCTAAATTTAACTCTCTCTTGAAAATGCCACACACTCCAGCAATAAATTGTACATCAACCTCTCTGTTTCATGTCATTTGTTGGTATTCTCAATTCATCTTCACAAGTTTTAGAAGTCCACATTGAGATATTTCCGTGAACACTGCCAGACATTTGTGCATTGACTTGTGCATCCCCCATTGAAACAGTAATGTCTATTTATCTAATTGCTCCTCATGGGCCCATAATGGGCTTACGTTTCTATTTTCCATTGCTTCATATTTGTGACAGTAGCCATTCTTCAAAAATGACATTTGTCTGCATGTCTGCATCTTGCATCCTGCCCACCCAGGGTTGGAACGCAGGTTCTTTCCACTTTTCAGATAGAAAAGTAAACATTGAACAATGTTCACTTTAAAAACTGTAAACCCTTTAACAATAAATGGAAACTCAACCAAGAAGCAGCAGGAGGCACACTGCAGACCAATTAGCATCTGGGGTTTAGAACGCAAACGATGCTGTGCCTGAAGTCCTAACTCCTCACATCTGAGGACTTGTCCCACACTTGATGATCAATTTCACTTTCTCTACTTGTCCTCTTCTTTTGGTGCTACACTTGTCTTCGGCTTTATAAGATGAGTAACAAGGCAAGAAAATCCTGATAAGAAGCTGCTTGGCAAGAACCTAACCAGACAAAAATCTTTTGTTTTTTCTAAGGTTTGTTGACATTAAAAAAAGATACTGCATAAAATATGAGCTTGTAGAATAAAATATAATAGATTTGCATAGATTGAAGAGTGACTAAAGGATTAAACAGTACAGAGATTATTAATACTCAGGGTTTTATTTTGAAATTGGCAGCCTGCTTCTTGTTGGGTAACATCTTTAGATCCTATATGGGCTCAGATTTCTCATGAGTTATTTCCACCACCTCTTCACCCACTGTACTGTATATCAGTGGAACCAAGCCACTTTCAAACATGAGAGAGTGTCGCTGAAGAAAAAGTAAATCAAGGGATATGGGTTTGAACAGGGAAATAAAATATGTGATACAATAAGATCCGAACCATGAACATAACAATTTCCAGACTGTTCAATAGAGTCACGTACCTATAACTTCTATTTTTCAATCCTAAATAACTCAAAAAATATATAGTTGATAAATCAAAACACTAATCACCAACTGCTGTGGAGAGGAATAGTTCTTAAAAATGAATCACACAATGACTGAGAAAGCCAACAATTACTTAAGGCAAAAAAAGAAAAGTATTATTCTACTTTTTTTTCACCAGCACACTTCAGTGCATAGCTAAGGAGAGCTGGTGTAGGAGGATGCGCTTCAGATATAGTGGGCTCTCTCCACGGGCAAGTGCTATTTATGCAAAAGGGATGGCTTGTTCCTGAACTGGAGGGGTACCCAGTTCCTAGGAAGGGGAGGTTAGCTAGTACCACACAGGAGGGTTTAAATTAAAGTGATTGGGGGGGGGGGGGGGGGGGGGGACCAGCACAGCAGATAGACTAGGGGAGAAGATGGTGGGGAGGTAGACGTTTCAACAAGTAAGTCTGAAAGGAAGGACAGGGAGGGATGGCTTAATGAACATAGTGAGAATGATGAGCTGAAGTGTTATTTCAATTCAAATATTCTGAGCAAAGTAGATGAACATAGAGCCTGGATCAGTGCATGCAATATTAAGGTGGATATGTCCAAAAAAGATAGCAGGGGTCTTGACAAAGATGTGTGTATCTTCTCTTGCCACAGGCAATGTCCTGGAGGACATGAGAGTAGCAAATGGAGTTCTTTTGTTGAAGAAGAGAAATAAGAAATTTCCAGGAAATTATAGGCCAGTGTGCATTATGACCAGAGCAGGTCGTGTCTTACAAACCTGATTGAGTATTTTGAGGAAGATGATTTGAGGAAGAAGATGATTGATGAACGTATGGCAGTCATGTTATCTACTTCGACTTTGGGAAGGCATTTGACAAGGCCCGTCATTGTAGTCTGATCTAGAGGATTAAAATGTATGAGATCCATGGTGGAAGGTTGTCATCTGGCTGGATGTCAGTGACTAGTGATGTTCTGCAGCGATCAGTGCCGGTTTACCAGGATGTGGCCTGGAATAGAAGGTATTAGTTATAAGCAGAGCTTGGACAAATTTGCCTTGTTTTTGCCAGAGGTGTCAGAGGGCGAGCGGAGATATGATAGCAGTTTATAAAATAAGAGGCATAGAGAGGTTAGACAGCCAGACTCTTTTCCTCAAGATGGGAATCTTAAATATTAGAAGGCGTCGCTTTAAGATGAGAAGAGAAAGTTTAAAGGAGATATACAAAACAAGTTTTTTTAATCAAAGATAAGTAAGTACCTGGAAAGTGCCAGGGGTGGAGGTTAAAAGACAGATGGTAGTGGCATTTAAGACACTCCATAGGTAGGCGCTTGGATATGTAGCAAATGGATGGACATAGATCATGTGTAAATTAAATTAGTTGAATTTGGCATCATGTTCAGCAGAGGCATTGTGGGTCAAGGGCATTTCCTGGTCCTGCACTGTTCTCTGTTTATGCATGTTCCACATTAAACATTTTAGAAAATAAATAAATACTCAGTAAAAGCTGATTTGCTCAAGGGATTCGCTAGCAAGAGCTCTGGAAATACAATTGCGTCTGGTAACTCTCCATGCAAGCATCCGGCAGCCAGAGCCACCAGCCTGTCCGCCGTGGACAGAATACCGAGTTCTGGCCCGGAAGGTCCAGCTCGCCCACCACCAGGACCGCGTGGAAAGATCGGCTCCCCTGGTGGAGATCAGGGATGGAGGACCCACTCGGTGGGCCAGTCCCGCCTGCTGTAGACAGAGGACCCACGTTGCATACCGAAACCTGTCCAGCTCGCTAACGGCCCCTCACACCCGCCGCGGATCGAGGGGCCGTGGAGTGGGCAGGGAAGTCATCTGGAAGGCCTGGCTCGCCTGCCTAGAGTGTTAGGAGTGGGATGGAGGCCGGTAAGGAGACTGTGGGAGGCGGTTCACTGCCTCGACGGTGGAGTGGGCTGCTGGAGGTCCTGCAGCAAACTGGAGCTCAGCTGGACCGGGCGCCACTCTAAGTAGACGTGTCTGTCGACCCCAGGCGGCTTACAGCGGTGGAGCAGCGGCGGAGGACACCATGGCCACGCTTGGCCAGGCCAACCCTGCAATGCTGACAGGACAACAGACCTTCAAGTCAAGTCAAGTCAAGTCAAGTTTATTTGTCACATACACATACGAGATGTGCAGTGAAATGAAAGTGGCAATGCTCGCGGACCTTTGTGCAAAAGACAAACAACCAAACAACCAAACAAATTATAAACACAATCATAACACACATATTCTTTTACATAATAAATAATGGAAGGAAAAACGTTCAGTAGAATTAGTCCCTGGTGAGATAGGCGTTCACAGTCCGAATGGCCTCTGGGAAGAAACTCCTTTTCAACCTCTCCGTTCTCACCGCATGGCAACGGAGGCGTTTGCCTGACCATAACAGCTGGAATAGTCCGTTGCAGGGGTGGAAGGGGTCTCCCATGATTTTATTTGCTCTGGAGTTGCACCTCCTGTTGTATAGTTCCTGCAGGGGAGCGAGTGAAGTTCCCATAGTGCGTTCGGCCGAACGCACTACTCTCTCCAGAGCCTTCTTGTCCTTGGCAGAGCAATTCCCAAACCAGATGGTAATATTTCCGGACAAGATGCTTTCCACCGCCGCCGCGTAGAAGCACTGGAGGATCCTCGGAGACATTCTGAATTTCCTCAATTGCCTGAGGTGGTAAAGGCGCTGCCTTGCCTTACTCACGAGTGCTGATGCGTGTGATGCCCATGTCATATCCTCGGAGATGTGGACTCCCAGATATTTAAAACAGTTCACCCTATCCACAGGATCCCCATTTATCCTCAATGGAGTGTACGTCCTCGGATGATGTGCCCTCCTAAAGTCCATGATCAACTCCTTCGTTTTTTTGATGTTCAAGAGGAGGCTATCCTGGCACCTGAGTGCTAGACCAGCCACCTCCTCCCGGTAGGCCTTCTCGTCGTTGTCTGAGATCAGGCCCACCACCACAGTGTCATCAGCAAACTTAACTATTGAGTTGGAGCTGAACCTAGCCACACAGTCATGTGTGTACAGGGAGTACAATAGGGGGCTGAGGACGCAACCTTGGAGCGATCCTGTGTTCAGGGTGAGGGACTTTGATGTATTCCCTCCCATCTTGACTACCTGGGGCCTGGCGGTGAGAAAGTCCAGGACCCAGGCACCCTTAATAAAAATACTTGTATGGAGAGTTACCAGACGCAATTGTATTTCATGTTCAGGCCAATATCCATGCACTTACAACAACTGGGACTTGAAAATGGTGTCAAACTGGCGACTCTGTATACTGTCTCAGTCTACTACTGCTGTACACCTGTACTGTATCTGAGATGCTTATCTAAGATGTATCTAAGTGCTAATGTGTAGTGATACTTGTACTGAACTGTATACAAAAATAAATTTCACTACCCCTCAGTGTATGCGACAAATAAAGTATCATAGTATAGCATAATGTACCATGTACCATAAAGCCAATTCTGTCAAGGCAGCACTTTGAGATGGTAATCCACGCCTTTGTTACCACTCGGCTGGATTACTGCAATGCACTGTATGTTGGGGTTAGTGGGTCCTCCATTGCCCGTCTCCAGATGGTACAGAATGCAGCTGTACGTCTTTTAACTGGCACATGTAAATATGATCACATTTCGCATATTTTAGCCTCACTTCACTGGTTGCCTATTCGGTTTACGATCCATTTTAAAATTATTTTATTTGCTTTTAAATCCCTAAATGGTCTTGCCCCGCCCTACCTATCTGAGCTTCTACATCCTTATACACCCGCCCGCTCTCTCAGGTCAGATAATCAGCTGCTCCTGAGTGGGCCTAAAATTAAGCGGAGCTCAGAGGGGACCGTGCCTTTGCTGTGTCGGCACCTAAATTATGGAACAATCTGCCTCTCCATATTAAACAGGCCTCTTCTCTGTCTGTTTTTAAGTCACTTCTAAAAACCCATCTCTTCTCTGTGGCCTTTGATACACAGTAAGAGGTCGACATTATTTACTTTATTTTTTGAGTGCTTTATTGCGTGGTTATTATTTTTACTCATGTTTTATGTCTTTTAATTTATTGTTGTATTTTTGCACTTTATGTGAGCTGTTATGTTATGTTCTGTTATGTTGTCTGTTTATGATGTCTTGTTTATTCCACTGTACAGCACTTTGTTTAACATTGGTTGTCTTAAAGTGCTTAACAAATAAAGTTGGATTGGATTGGATGTCAAGTAAAAGACTTATGCCTAGCTTGGTCACTTCTAAACTGTTTAAGACAGATCGAAACCTCATCCAAAAGATCAATTGTCCCTTAGGAATTTCCTGATTCCCATCTTAACTTTGTTGGAAGATTGGCCGTAAGCCTTGAGAAACAGTGTAAACAATTTGATTTTCAAAGTGCAATACCACATTATAAGTATGAGCACTGGATACATCAAAGTCTGTAACCCAGATAAACTTCTAGCTAGTGCTGAAAGCTTTGCGTTAAACATCCAGAGTTGTTTTGCATTAAACATCCAGGAGTTTAGAAGGATGAGAGGATATTATTGAAACATATAAGATTATTAAGGGTTTGGACACGCTAGAGGCAGGAAACATGTTCCCGATGTTGGCGGAGTCCAGAACCAGGGGCCACAGTTTAAGAATAAGGGATAAGCCATTTAGAACGGAGATGTGGAAACATTTTCGCACAGAGAGTTGTGAGTCTGTGGAATTCTCTGCCTCAGAGGACGGTGGAGGCCAGTTCTCTAGTACTTTCAAGAGAGAGCTAGATAGGGCTCTTAAAGATAGTGGAGTCAGGGAATATGGGGAGAAGGCAGGAATGGGGTACTGATTTGGGATGATCAGCCATGATCACATTGAATGGCAGTGCTGGCTCGAAGGGCCGAATGGCCTACTCCTGCACCTATTGTCTATTGTCTATTTTCTATATCCACAACACAAAGATCTCCCACCAACATTCCCTCATTGACATAAACTGTCCCATGATCCACTGTGAGACCCTGGAAATCATGGCTTGGGAGCACTGCTCATTAAAGGCAGATATTGATGGTGAAATTTACCATTGTCTCCAATGTGCCAGAATGACCTTCAGCCTCCTGAAGAATAGTGTTAATGCATCATAGCCTAAAGCTCTGCACAAAACTCATTGCCTGCCTGGGATCCATGTCTTCCTCTATGCTTCTGAGTGATGGATTGCTTACAGCAGGCACCTCAGACCTCTTCATCAGCAGGAAAACATTCCTCTCCTTCAGTCTGCAACTTTATTGTGAATCATGAGTAGAATTTCCTCATGTTGAATGAGATATTTCCAGGAAGAAATCTTCACTCCTTCAATCTCGGGGAGACAGCATTCTGTATTTTCAACAGCCATTTCTGCTTGGAGGCATGGGTCCTGGCCCCACAACACTGTGAGGCTATTGAAGAAGCAGAATGGTGAAGCAGCTGTTGGATTTTTGTACATCATCTGGTCTTGATTTGCAGGCAAATGCTTTGCAGGCTCGATACGGGAAGCATCTCTCGATCAGCAGGCACCTTTAGGTGTCCTTGAGACTCTTGAAAGGCGCCCATAAATAAAAATAAAATAAATAAATTTATTATATCGCTTGTAAAAATACATCACCTAAACCCATCAGGGAGATGAATTCTGGTTGTTCAGCGCATATACCTTCTGATAGCCTTTTGTTTCATTCTGTTCTGCCTCCTAACCCTTAGGCATTTGTGCTCCTTGGCACTGGCTGCTGCCTTTACTTTGATAGATTGTACGGGAATGAAATTTCTTCACCCACAGCGTTGTTAATATTTGGTATTATCTCCCAAAGAGAAGGCTCATTGGGGACTCAGAGGTTGAGTGTGAAGATAATCAAACAATGTGGAAAGTAGTGCTGGAACACTGTACAATACAATACGATATAACTTAATTTATCCCAGGAGACAAATTGGTCTGCCGGAAATTAAACCAAAGTAACGAGTGGGAAGTTCAGGATTGGGGATGTGCAAAGATTGGGGTGGGGGTAGGGGATTCAGTCTACCCCATGACAGGAAGGGAAGGAGTTGTACAGTTTGATAGCCACGGAAAAAAAAAAGATTCCCTGTGGCATCCTGTCCTGCATCTTGGTGGAACCAATCTGTTGCTGAAGGTACTCCTCAGGTTGACCAGTGTTTATTGTCCGGGATGCTCCACAGTTTGAGGAGCATCCTCCCCTCCAAGACCACCTCCCATGAATTCAACTCCGCCCCCAGGATGGAGCCAGTCTTCCTGATGAGCTTGATCACTCTGTTGGCATCCATGGCCTTCACACTGCTTCCCCAGCAGACAATAGCGAAGATGATGGCCAGTGCCATCTGTGTATGGTATGGATTTTCTTTGTTTGCTTGGGACACAATTGAGTATAGTAGTTGGGGGGGGGTCAAGTTGCAGTTCTATAAGACGTTGATGATGCCACATTGAGGGTATAGTGTTCAGTTCTGGCACCATGTTATAGGAAAAATGATGTCAAGCTGGAAAGGGTACAGAGAAGGATTTGCAAGGATGTTGTCAATATAGAGGATCTGTGCAACAGGGAGAAGTTGAGTAGGCTGGAACTCTATTCCTTGGAGCACAGGAGGAAAAGGGATGATTGTATAGAGGTGTATAGAGATGTATAAAATCATGAGAGGAATAGATCGGGTAAATGCATCGAGTCTTTTGCCCAGAGTAGGGGGATAGAGAACCAGAGTACATAGTTTTAAGGTGAAGGGAAAAAGATTTAATAGGTACCTGAGGGATTGGTTTTTCACACAAAGGGTGGTGGATGTATGGAATGAGCTGCCAGTGGAGGTAGTTGAGGCAGGGACTCTCGCAACATTTAAGAAAAAGTTAGATAGGCACTGGGTGAGGACAGGTTTGGAGGGATACGGACCAAACGCAGGCAGGTGGGACGAGTGTGGCTGGGACATGTTGGCCGGTGTGGGCGTTAGGCCGAAGGGCTTGTTTCCACACTGTATCACTCTATGACTATGACCTCCTGACCTGGTGCAGAGAGTACAGTCTTATCTTGAAGAGACCAATAACATTCACCAATACATCGTTGAATATACATGGCTCTTGTTGTGTCTGTAGTCAACTGCTGTGTTTGTGGGGTGTACTTGTTGTAAAAAGCCAGGAACTAGAGGGTAGATGGCCCCAGGATCTACACCCTCATCCTGCATTGTACTTCCTGGAAACATGAGATTCATCTTGAGGAAATTCTTCTCATGATCCACATAAAAAACTGCAGACCATAAGATTGAGAACCTTTGCTACTCACGGAATAATGCAAAAACACGATAAAATAGAAGAGGATTAGGCCACGAGGCTACTCAAACCTGTTCCACCACTGTGGAAGAAATTAATTTAGAGGAAAATAAAAGGGAAAATGAAAAGTTACAAACTTCACAACTTTGTTTTAAGAGATTTTATTGCATGATATCATGGAGAGATGACGCAGAAAACTGCTCACCAGTTCCCTGACTTCACAGCAGCATTTGCCGACAGTTAGACTGTGTAATAAACAACTTTTGTTTTTAGTTAGATACAACTATATGAAAATATACTATCCACTATATGGGCACCAATTATTTAATTAGTCATAATGTTCCCGATGTTGTGGAAGTCCAGAACAAGGGGTCACAGTTTAAGGATATGGGGTAAGTCTTTTATGACTGAGATGAGAAAAACATTTTTCACACAGGGAGTGGTGAATCTGTGGAATTCTCTGCCACAAAAGTTAGTTGAGGCCACACAGTTCATTGGCTGTATTTAAGAGGGAGTTAGATGTGGCCCTTGTGGCTAAAGGGATCTGGGGGTATGGAGAGAAGGCAGGTACAGGATGCTGAGTTGGATGATCAGCCATGATCATATTGAATGGCTGTGCAGGCTCGAAGGGCCGAATGGCCTACTCCTGCACCTATTTTCTATGTTTCTATGTTTATATAACATACTTTTTGCTTATGTTAATCTTATTCAGCAACAGATGGTTAATACAAGTCAAACACAATACAAAGGCATCTTGACATTTTTCTATCTCACCTTTCAGGCGACCCACACCACCATCCCCTCTCTGAGACAATTATTAGCCTCCCACTTACAGTAACATTTCCATGCAACAAGCGGTAGGGAGCGCGGGTGATCTACTGTAACTCCTCACAGAAGAATAAACAAGCTTCGTTATCTCCCCTACTATTTCATATTTACATTCACCATCCATCCTTCAATACATTCCCAGACAAGAGGTAATACATCTAATCTTACTTTGCCGAATCCCACGAAACTTCCCCTGCACTTGGTCAGGCGAGAGCTGCCAATTGTCAGATCCAAAACACCCTTTCGTCACCTTGTTCAATTCCAATCAAAATTAAATAAGGAAGGATATTCATTTTTCTTCCACAACCACTCAATATGATCATTACTGATCTGTCCCTGTCTCTTCTCCTCGTCTGGACTTGTTCCATACAGCCCTTAATTACCCCATATTTCAAAAATGGATCTACTTCTTTGAAAACCTCCTGTGCTGTAACCTCAACAACACGTTAGGTTGGATAATTCCACAGCTTCACTAGCTTTTGTGCGAAAATGATGTTCTTGAAGAGGGAATCACTTAGAGATAATGTTCTGAAGCAGCACGTAATTAGGAAGACAAATTGCATGCCGGCCCTTGCTGCAAAAGGATTTGTGTTTTTATAATACTTTCACAAGATAACACCTGGGATTTTGTGTACTGACCTGTTATCCCCATCTAAGGAAGCACAAGAGAGTCCAACAAAAGTTCACCAGATGCATGTGTAGGAAGGAACTGCAGATGCCGGTTTAAACCGAAGATAGACACAAAAACCTAGAGTAACTCAGGAGGTCAGGTGACAGATGACATTTCAGGTCGAGAAGCCTGAAACATCACCCATTCCTTCTCTCCAGAGATGTTGCCTGTCATCCATCATCGGAGACATTTCTGTGATCGGACGATGTGAGGGAGGGAAGGATAGCTCATGAGAGAGCTTTTCTTGCTTGAGTTTAGAAGAATGAGAGTGCATCTCATACAAAATTCTATTAAGGCTTGACATATTAAATGCAAGGTTAACACATCCCCCAGCAGGGGTGTTTAGAACTAAGTTTCAAAGTAACGGTTCAGTCATTTAGAACAGAGATGAGAAGTAATTTTTTCACCCACTGTATATTAATCTTTGAAATTATCTACCTAGGAGCCTCAATCGGCAAGTATGTTCAAGCTGGACATTGATAGATTGCCGAACACTAAAACAATCAAAGGATATGGAAAGTAGCACTGAGATAACAAATCAGACGTGATATTATTGAATGAAGAGGCACGAAAGGACAATTGGCATCAATGTCTCATATTTAATGCTCTTTTCATTTTTCTATAATCCACTGCATTTAAGCACAATTTTTCCTCATAAAACAGTTTATTCATCTCCTGTATCAACACACCGGACCTTCTCTGAACTCCTTCCCATGCTTCCTTAAACATGCAGACTGAAACTGTTCCCCAACACTCCAGACATAGAAACATAGAAACATAGAAAATAGGTGTAGAAAATAGGAGTAGGCCATTCGGCCCTTCGAGCCTGCACCGCCGTTCAATATGATCATAGCTGTTCATCCAACTCAGTATCCTGTTCCTGCCTTCTCTCCATACCCCCTGATCCCTTTAGCCACAAGGGCCACATCTAACTCCCTCTTAAATATAGCCAATGAACTGGCCTCAACTACCTTCTGCGGCAGAGAATTCCAGAGATTCACCACTCTCTGTGTGAAAAAAGTTTTCCTCATCTCGGTCATAAAGATTATTTTCCCCTTATCCTTAAACTGTGATCCCTTGTTCTGGACTTCCCCAACATCGGGAACATTCTTCCTGCATCTAGCCTGTCCAACCCCTTAAGAATTTTGTAAGTTTCTATAAGATCTCCCCTCAATCTTCTAAATTCTAGCGAGTACAAGCCGAGTCTATCCAGCCTTTCTTCATATGAAAGTCCTGACATCCCAGGAATCAGTCTGGTGAACCTTCTCTGTACTCCCTGTATGGCAAGAATGTCTCAGCAATACACTACACAAATGGTCTCAGCAATGCACTACACAACTGTTGTCATACCTCTCAGTTTCCATTATCCGTTTACAGTAATAGACAACATTCCACATGGCTTCCAAATTACTTACTGTCCTAAATGCAAACGTTCTCTGCTTTGTCTAATGAGAATCACATTCTCTTTGTAAATAGCAGTCTTTATTCTCTCTCCATTTAAACAAAATGTTGTTTCTCTTCCAAGAATGAGCTGCAGTCTTCAGAATGATTTTGAAATCCAGCGTGTCAGCTAGTCTGGAATGCTTTCAAGGCCCCTTGAAAAGTTTCCACTCCTGATTCCGTCTGCAAATAAACTCCTAAAACGAATGGAGAAGTATCAGGCTCAGTGTGTTGTGTTTCGGGCTATGCCGCTAATCAAACCAATGCTAGCCTAGAAAGTTTGGAAGTGTAGAGATGAATTGCCATTTTGAGCATTACTCAAAACTGAAGCAAAAACATTTCTCCACATAAATATTTCCTGCAGATAGACACAAAATGCTGGAGTAACTCAGCATGGCAGGCAGCATCCCTGGAGAGAAGGACAGCAAGTCTTTAAACAAAAAGTTGACATTGAGGAAAATGTGATGAATTGGAACATCTCGACACTGGGAAGTAGCAAATGCACATCAGCTTGCATAGCTTAATATGAAAACATGTAGTTAAAACAAAATATTTTCATTTGGACAATCTAGATAAAAGGAATGCAAGGCTCAGTGCTGGGACCCCAGTTATTTTCAATATATAGTAATGATTTAGCTGAGAGAATTAAAAGTAACATCTCCAAGTTTGCGAATGACACAAAGCTGGGTGGCAGAGTGAACTGTGAGGAGGATCTATGAGGTTGCAGGATGACTTGGATAGGTGGGGTAAGTGGGCAGATACATGGCAGATGCAGTAGAATGTGGATACATGTGAGGTTATCCACTTTGGTGGCAAGAACAGGAAGGCAAATTATTATCTGAAAGGTGTCAGATTAGGAAAAGGGGGGGGGGGTGCAATGAGAACTGGGTGTCCTTGTACATCAGTCACTGAAAGTAAACATGCAGGTACAGCAGGCAGTGAAGAAAACGAATGGCATGTTGGCCTTCATTGCGAGAGGATTTCAGTTTAGGAGCAAGGAGGTCCTACTGCAGTTGTACAGGACCCTGGTGAGACCACACCTGAAGTATTTTGTGCAGGTTTGGTCTCCTAATTTGAGGAAGGACATTCTTGCTATTGAGGGAGTCCAGCATAGGTTCACCAGGTGAATTCCCAGGATGGCGGGACTGATATATGAGGAAAGAATGGGTCGGAAAGAGAGGTGATCCTAGAGAAACATATAAAATTTGTAAGGGGTTGGACAGGCTTGATGCAGGAAAAATGTTCCCAATGTTGGGGGAGTCCAGAACCAGGGGTCACAGTTTAACAATAAGGGGTAGGCCGTTTAGGACTAAGATGAGGAAAAACTTCTTCATCCAGTGAGTTGTGAATCTGCGGAATTCTCTGCCACAGAAGGCAGTGGAGGCTAATTCAAGGGCCGAATGGACTACTCCTGCACCTATTTTCTACGTTTATTATGTCTATGTTTTTCAAGTTCAAGTTCACCTTACATTTATTGTCACATGCACCAATTGTCGCAGTGAGATTTGAGTTACCATACAGCCATAAGAATAAAAAAGAACACAATACACAATGTGGGGAGTTTAACATAAACATCCCCAAACAGCGGAATCAATGTTTCCCACTGTGAGGGAAGGCAATAAAGTTGCCTTTCCTTGCTGTTCTGACACAAACATTAGGCTAACAAACACTAATCATTCCCTTTCAAGTCAAATCATTAAACTCCATGACCTGGCTGTCTGTACCTCCCTTTGCAATGGATCTTTGACTCCCTCGTTGGCAGACCCCAATCAGTGCTGTAACTGTGCCTCCTCCTCACTGACCATCTACACAGATGCACCTCAAGGCTTTACACAGAAGAATGTGTGGCTAAGCACCGTTCAAATGTAATTTATGCAATAGCCTACGACACCTCTGTGGTCAGCTGAATCCCATTGCACTTGAAGATGGCACCCAACGCAGGTGACTATTTGCGTGCTAGCCCCAGCAGCCGTTCTACAATCGCTCCACACTCTTAAATCTCTATTCCTACAGCAACTTTTCTTACTTTAACTATGAAATTGGACTTTGCTGGCTTTACCTTCCCCTAAACATTATTCCCTTACCGTGTATGTATACACTGTAAATGGCTCGATTGTAATCATGTATTGTCATGTAAGTCATGTAAGTTTGGATTGCAAGCAGAAGCCTCCACGTGGTGCATCCTGGGCAATGCTGGCGACAGACACTGTACCACAGTGACTGACTGAAGTAGCCAATTCTGCAACCACCGACTGTCAACCGTCACTGACCGACCGGAAAGACGAGATATGGAAGAAGGCTGGACACGACGAAGTAGAAGAATGTATTGTCCTTCTGCTGACTGGATAGCACGCAACAAAAGCTGTTCACTGTACATTGGTACACTTGGCAATGAACTAAACTGAAATTGAAACATTGCTGACATTTCAGTGTGCAGGAGAAAGATGGAACGCCTGGCCGTGTGGTGCCAAAACTACAACTCCCGCCTACTGTCATTTAGACCAAGATACCAATTGTTGACTTCTGAAAGGGCCTGTTTCCACACTGTGTGACAATAACATGTATTCTCAGTACAAATACAGTAAGTCTTGGAATGATCAGCCTATTCCCAAGTTAGAATATGGAAAGGAGATAATAGGGTTCTGTCAGATACAGCCCTTGTGGGGACAATATTGGAGACAAAGGTTTTATCTTGAGACAATTAATATCTGTATGACTATAGAGGGAAAAGATATCTGTTGCGAACAAGTAATCACTGTTACGACTCCCGAATGCAAGTACTTCAGAGCCGCGTAACACAAGGCAAAAACCAGGTTCAAGTTCAAAAATAGTTTTAATTACGCAATGGAACACAAAACCCAAACCTGATTTAATGAACTGACAAACAATTTAACAATGCTCCAGCCAGTCACGTGCCGCCACATGACACCCCCCCCCCCCAGGAACCAGAGGCACCGAACCGCACAGGACGTCGCACGAGGCGGCCCGAACACGTAGATACAATCCCGCGCCCCGGGGCCTTGCTCAGTTCAGGAGAATCTCCGGGAGCCCGGGACGACGGACGCCCCTGATGGGGAGGTTGAGCCACATGGACTGGCTCACTCAGGTCCAAATGGGCCAGTTTGAAACGAGCCACAAATACCGTTTCACGCCGGCCACCCATGTCCAAATCGAATGTCATAGGCCCGTGATGCAGCACACGAAAGGGACCTTCATACGGGCACTTCAAGGGCGACCTGTGGGAGTCACAGTGAAGAAAAACGTACAGGCAGCCCATCAGTGGCAACTGCACATGGGAAAGGGCCACTCCATGATGTGACATTGGGATGGGAGAAAGGGCGCCGACGCTGCTTCGCAAGCGGATCAGTACCGATGACAGGGGTCCTGGGACCCATCAGTAGCTGGGACAAACTCCCCGGGGACGGTGAGCGAAGCACCATATACCAATTCTGTGGAGGACGTTGACAGATCCTCCTTGGGGGCCATCCGAATCGCCAACAGGACCCACGGCAACTCGTCCATCCACCCAGGGCCTGTGAGACGATCCTTCAGGGCAGCCTTCAGACAGCGGTGGAACCGCTCCACCAACCCATTTGATTGGGGATGGTGCGCTGTCGTGTGGTGGAGCTGCGTCCCCAACAGGCGGGCCATGGCGGACCACAGTTCAGATGTAAACTGGGCGCCCCAGTCGGATGTGATGTGCAGTGGAACCCCAAATTGGGCAATCCAGGCTGCTATGAGTGCACGAGCACACGACTGCGTTGAAGTGTCTGTGAGCGGGATGGCCTCCAGCCACCGCGTAAAACGGTCGAACACCGTAAGCAGGTGTGAAACCCCTTGGGATGGAGGCAGCGGCCCCACGTTGTCCACATGTATGTGATCAAACCGCCGGCGTGGCACTGCAAAGTCCAGAATGGGCGCCCGGACTTGTCTATGCACCTTTGATGTCTGGCACGGGATGCACGCCTGGAACGAACTGCTTCCGAAATCTGTGCCACATAAACCTTGCAGTCACCATAGCAACCGTGGCCTGGTTGGATGGGTGGGCCAGCCCATGGATCACCTCAAACACACGACGGCACCAGGCCGCCAGAACGATAGGCCTCGGCTGACCCGTAGATTCGTCACAGAGGATGGAACCCGAGGGACCCAACGGCACGTCCTCAAGCACCAAGCCAGAGATCGCGGTGTGATACGCCGGCATCTCATCGTCTGTCAGCTGGGCCACTGCCAAGTCGCAGTAATCTATCCCCGAGGCCCAGTTAAGCATGGCTGCAATTGCCGCACGGGACAAATCATCTGCCACGAGGTTGCATTTCCCAGTGATGTGCCGGACATCCGTTGTATACTCTGAAATAGCTCCCAGCTGGCGCTGCTGACGGGCGGACCAAGGATCCGAAACCTTCGCAAACGCAAATGTGAGGGGCTTGTGGTACGTGAAGGCTACGAAGGAACGGCCCTCGAGGAAGTACCGGAAGTGCCGCACTGCAAGGTGTAAGGTGAGCAACTCCCGGTCGAAAGCGCTGTAGCGCTGCTCCGCAACCTTCAGGTGCCGGCTAAAGAAGGCAAGAGGCCGCCAACGGCCGTTAACGAACTGTTGCAAAACGCATAGTCCGAGGCATCCACGATAAGGGCTGTGGGGGCATCGGCCGATGGATGCAAGAGCATGGTCGCCCGAGCCAAGGCCTCCTTGGCCCCTTCAAACGCCTCCATGGCGACAGCGTCCTACTGTATCTGCCGCTGCTTGCCCGTCAGCAACTAAAAAAGCTGCCGCAGAAGTTCAGCAGCCGCCGGAACGAACCGGTGGTAAAATGTGACCATCCCTACGAATGCCTGGAGGCCACGTAACGTAGCAGGCCGTGGGAACTGGCAGATTGCCTCAACCCTGTCCAGCAGAGGCACTGCTCCGTGCCGTGTCACCTGATGCCCCAGGAAGTTGATGGCCCGAAGGCCGAATTGGCCCTTGCCAGGGTTAATTACGAGGCCATGGTCACTGAGACGCTGGAAGAGTAGACGCAGGTGGGCGCAGTGTTCCTCACGTGAGCGACTTGCCACGAGGATGTCGTCCAAGTAGACAAACAGGAAGTCGTGCCCCCACACCACGGTGTCCATCAGGTGCTGAAAGGCCTGTGCGGCATTCTTGAGGCTGAAGGGCATCCGCGGGAACTCGAACAACCCGAACGGGGTGATAATTGCCGTCTTGGTGACATCCTCCGGTCGCATGGGGATCTGGTGATATCCCCGGACTAGGTCGATCTTGGCGAAGAACCTAGTTCCGGCCAGATGGGCTGAGAAGTCCTGGATGTGGGGAATAGGGTAACGGTCAGCGGTCGTTGCCTAGTTTGGACGGCAGTAGTCCCCGCACGGCCTCCAACCGCCGGACACCTTCGGCACCATGTGCAGTGGGTAAGCCCATGGACTGTTGGAGCGTCAAATGATACCCATGGCCTCCATACTCCAAAACTCTGCCTTTGGTATGAGGATCTTGTCAGCAGTGGGCCTACGGATGCGAGATGGAGAGGTGGACCCGATGTCAGAATATGGTGCATGACACCATGCCTCAGGCTGGCCAAGTCGAACTTGGGGGTGACAATGTCCCGGAACTCAGCCAGTACCTGGGCGTATACATTGTCCACCGTCGCTACAAGGGTTGCTGACTGGCGCTGTGGGTGCAGTGGAGCGCAAGGAGATCTTCTCAAAAGTTGATGCATGGATGAGACGTTGGCCCTTCACGTCCACGAGGAGTGACTGCGTCCACAAGCAATCTGCGCCCAGCAGCGGCTGGGCCACGTCCGCGATGATGAAATGCCAGGTGAAATGGCACGCGCCGAAAATGACAGGAACCGTGCGGACGCCATATGTGTGGATTGAACTGCCATTCGCAGCAGTTAACGGGGGGGCCTTCTTACCAGCACGAAGGTCGAGTCCAGATGGGGGCAATACGCTGACCTCCGCCCCCGTATCCACCAAGAATCTGAGCCACGAGCGCTGGTCCCAGACGTACAATCGATGGATCCTGCCAGCCACCGCAGTGGCTGTCGGCGGCCAGCGCTGCCATTTCACGGAAACAAACGCGGTTAGCCTTGTATCTCCTGGGTCCTGCTCAGCCATCCTCCTCTCCTGTGCCACTTGTCTGGTCTGTGGCTCCTGTGGGCGTGGCCCTTTTGTGGGCAGGGTCCTGGGTCTCAGGGCCAGCCTGGTCATTGAATCAATCCGGACCAGCAATTCTGCGGATTCCAGTGACTCCAGGTATTCCAGCGCACCCACCAGCTGCTGGTCAGAGATCCACAGTTCATCAGCACGGGCCGCTAGCCGGATGGAATCTTCAAAGCTCTCCCCCACGAGCTGCTGGCGGAGGTCTCGTGGCAACTGCAGCAGGTATTCAAATAGTAGGCAAGGAAAGTGATCGCCCATGAGCGTTAGCATCTTGCTCATGAGGGCCGAGGGCATCCGGTCGCCAAGCCTGCCCATGTTAAGGACCTTACAGGCACTCTGCATTCGGCGCAGCCGATAGATCCGGAGCAACAGCTCCTCGAGGCCTGTGTATTTTCCCCACGACCGGCTGGTTATCCAGGTAAGGAATGACCCGACCGACTGCCTGCAGGTCTGGGGTGCTTACCACATAGTGATAGTGAGTCTCGTCAGCTGTAATGAAGCTGATGTGAAATTGGGATTCGGCCTGTCGAAACCAAACCCTCAGCTGCGAGGTCCAAAATGTAGACAGCTTCAGGGAGACCGCGTTGAGTTCGGCCTCATCGGCCTTGTAGGTGGGAGCGGCAGAATGCATTTTATAAAATTTCCCTTCCAGGATTACACTCCTGGGCGTCATGGGTCACCAATGTGGCGGGCACTGGCAGGAGTCCAGCCAAAAACTAGTCGGACACAGGTTGTGTGCTCTAGACGTGTTTATTCTTCTGCATACTGCTCCCCACTCCTCAGCTGACATGGGTGTTGCCCGGCTTTAAATAACAACTCAGATAACAACTCCATGACTCGCGCCTCCCCCATCAAGACGCCGTCCTCCAGAGCCGATGATTTGTCATGACCTTAGGTTGCTATCAGGTGCCGCCACAAAATGATGATAAGAACAAAACCACTGTAAATTGGTGAAATTGTTACACATGTCCAGAAAGTGCATTGAAATGCCATGCTTTGTACTAACAGAAAGTGATCACAATCACAATCAATCACAATCACAATAATACTTTATTAGCCAAGTATGTTTTGCAACATATCAGGAATTTAATTTGCCAAGTCAGTCATACAAATAAAAGCAAATAAAAGTTCATATCTCTTCCCTTCTTTGCTCTCCTGCGGCCGGAGACCTCGAGCCCTCCGTTGGTGGGACGATCTTGACTCCTGTAGCCAGAGGTGTTTGGGCCCTCTGCATCAGGGTGATCAGCTCCTGCATCACGGGGATGTCAGTCCCTCGTGCCAGCGATCGAAACCACGCGTCGGGACTGGTCGAGCCTCTGCATCGTTGGAGCTCCTGACTAGCCTCGACCGAGACTGCGGGCTCGCGATGTTAAAGTCTGCAGGCCGCGATTGGTGCGATCCCAGGCAAGGGATCGACTCCAATTTCAAGTCAGTCCGAGGAGGCCTCCAGCTCCATCGATGGTAGGCTGCAGAGCGACCGGAGATGGGATCTGGAAACAAATCGCATCTCTGGCAAGGTAAGAAACTGAAAAAAAGTTTCCCCAGACCCTCACATAAAACAAACCAGAGAATGTTTACACAAACTTTTAAAACACACTAAAAATTAAAAAAAGATGAAAAAACTTGGTGGTGCTGCCAATCGTGCGGCGCCCCTGGTGATGAACTGGACATGTAAGGTGATCTTGATCCTTGTTTTTGTACAGAGAATAATCGGTTGAACATGTGCTCTCCAGCGTGAACCAAGAATGGATCAAATTGATTCTTTCACACCAGGTGTGAGAATCCACATTCTTAAGATTTGTAGCATTTACTTAATTTTACCATGAGCTACGTCTTAGGTCTACGGAATTGTCATGCAAGAAAAAGATCCTGATCAGAGGAAAACTTTGGTTTATTGGAGTAATTTAATGCATTGCAGACATGTTTCTATTACAAATAGCACTTAAGTTCTGACAATCACTATCAAAATCCTCTGAGCAACCAGGACGATAACATTTTGAGCATCAGAAACTATTGCAACTACTCCACAACTACAACAACTTTAATGCCATTCATTTCATCAAGTGTTTTGTGAGATCATGGTGGGTTATTATACAATCAGTGTTTCTTGGAAATTATATGGAACATTTCAAAAGGGTATGTGAGGTGATTTAAATCATTAAAAATATAAAAAACGTAAGACTATCATCTTTTCTTTCACAGTCCTTGTCATACGTGTCTATCAACATTTCAATGGAAAAGCTTACAATAAGAGATTAGACTGAAAAATCCAATTTCTCAGTTTGTCATTGTATACAAAATGTTATTATAGTGAATTATTTCAAAAGCAGTCACAAAAGCAAAAGTATGTTAAGATTCAAACAGTGGGGGCAGATAAGGATTTTAAACATTCATAAATCAATCCCTGGGCATGGAATTGTGCAGTCCCATTTAGGCAATTCTAACCCAGATTGTAATGGTGTAATTGGAGATCTTATGTGCCTCAAAAGCAATTTACAGTAACTATTGAAAACATTCCCCCTGTATCCATGCAATGTAATGTTATTTATCACACATTCATGGCTGAACAATTGTTCCCTCCAGTAACAGGGTATAGTGTAAGGGTTATCGAACACAACGCAGGGATAATGGCATCTTTTATTTTGCTTTTACATCTGCTCAATCTGTACATTTTTGCAAGAGTCCATTCATTATCTCCAATGATGTCAGCAGCCAGGTAATTCTTCCATTCTGTGTCTTTGTACGATCGATGTTGGATATGTTTGAGTTTGTTGGACTTTTAAAGGATTCACGCACTGTCTTAGCAGAAGCTGGATCAGGTTTTAAACTCGGCATTTTAAATGGGCGAGGAGCTCCTTCAGATCCATTGACACTAGATGGTGAAGCATCAGTAATTGAGTTTATAATGAAAACAGTGCATTTTAACCCATTCCATTTCTAGTTCCAGTTAAGGAGACATTGTTGATCAAGAGTGCAAATGTCCTTCAAAGTTGCATAACAAACTGAAAAGTGACATGATTAGTACGGGTGTCAAAGTTTGTGGGGAGAAGGCAGGAGAATGGGGTTAGGGCGGAGAGATAGATCAGCCATGATTGAATGGCGGAGTAGACTTGATGTGCCGAATGGCCTAATTCTGCTACTATCACTGGTAACATTATGGTAACGGTATTATTTAATTGGTATTAGTATTGGTCTATTAATATTATGTGTACTAAGGTACAGTAAAAAGGTTAATTTGTCTCGTATCCAGTCAAATGATACTCTACAATCAAGCCATACACCAGTACAACAGGTAGTGTGAGGAGAAAAATACCCGAGTACAAAAACTGATAAAAACTCCTCTTAATGCTCATTAAAGAAGTCTGACATCATCAACTATCTCCTACCCCTCAACATTAAGGACAACTTCATCATAATGTTCACCATCTTCACCATAAAGGACATCTATCCTGCTGAGAGAGCTATATAGACTCCAAATATTTTTAAATTCTATTTCATTCCCACTACTTCTATCTTGAGGCCAATCCTTATCATTGTATATCACAGTAACATAATCTATTACATTTTCAGGTTTAAGAGTCTTTGTCAGAAATGTGAAAGGACGAAAATATGTTTTTTTATGTTATAAAGATTGGATACATTGGACAAAAGGAATATTTCTGAAATAAATAATTAAACACATGTTAATGAGGCGTGGGAAATAGAAAGTACTGGTATGGAGAAGTGTGAAATACAATACATCCAGCTGGTGATGCTGTACCATTCAAAAGGGGAAACGTGAGCCGATCTCACATGTGGATGACCAGTAGTTAGAAATGCCAAGTTCTGAAACAGACAGAATTCTGAGGTACCTAGGATTGTATGACTCAATATAGAATCTGGACACAGCTGTTCACTGTGCCTCAGCACACGTGACAATAAACTAAACCCAAACTCAAACTCAAAGAATGAGGTATTTTCTTGAAGCTTGATGTTCGGCATCTCCAAGTGTTCGGGAGGCAAGAAACAGATAGGCCAGTGTGTGCGAGCAAGATAGAGAATTAAAATGTCAGATAAGAGGTAGGAGTAGAATTAGGCCATTCGGCCCATCAAGTCTACAGAATTCTGGGTCACCCAGTGGACCGATTGCTGGTGCTCCACAAACCCACTGACCCATTCGACCCCTGCTTTTTTCTATATGAAGAACGGCATTGCAGAGTACCTGCGTTCAGTTCACAGAGAAAATATGAGCTCTTGGTAGCTGCCATTTTAATTCTCTTCACTATACCCTATTAATCACTTGCTCCCCCCTAACAGTACATTCCCCTTGTCCTATCCATCCTTCCCCCATCATCTTAATGGTAACTAGGTGCCTCTCTCAGTCCTGATGGAGGATCTTGTACTTGAAATGTTAACTCTGTTTCTCTTTCAACAGACACCATCTGACCTACTTGGTGTATCCAGCATTTTCTGTTTTCTCTTCAGGTTTCTAGTTTCTGCTTGTTTTATTTTTGTTTTTAGGCCGCTCAACTGGCCTGACCTGCCATTCAATTCAGAAGCCCATCATGAATGGATGATTAATGCCATACTTGCTACTAATATACACACAGTCTGAACAAACCAAGAAAAAAGAATCATATTTTGAACCAAAAATATCTTTTTACAATGTTTGATTGCAGTATCCACGTGCTAGGGCCAACAATCCCATTGGAAACTGAAGGCTTGGCATGGATGAAACAGTGGTTAGATTGTTTTAAGACAAATTGTGGCCTCACTGACTCATTTTCCACAAAACAAATTGATCCTTCTGATACCAAACAAAGAAACGCTGAAAGCAAGTTTGGAGCCCGGATCTCGTGAGTCAGAGTTTGAGCCTTGCGGGTCAACGGAGTCCGCGGCCATCAGTGCCTGGGTCTGCGGAGCCCGCACCTGGGGCCTGGGTCGGTGCCATGGAGGCGTCTGGAGAGGACCCTGGCGGCGTTAGTGGAGAGGTCGGTGCGGCGGTCGATGATGGCGCCAACTGATGGACGAGGACGGGCCACATGGAGAGAAGGCATCGCTGCCGGGGGAAGGAAAAAAGGAGGATACAGCGTGGGGGGGGGGGGGGGGGGGGCGGGGGGGGGGGGGGGGAAGAGCAACAGGGACCCGGCATGGAGGGACGGTGAGGGCGGTCGCACCCTGATGGCGCCGACCGACCTGGGTGAGGACGGGCACACTGACAATGGAGAGAGGACGTCGCTGCTCTGGGGGAAGGTCTGTGTTTTAATGTAGTTTTTGTTATTTTTTGGATACGTGTGTGGGGGGGGGGGGGTGGGGTGGGAGGGGGGGGGGGAAACTTTTTAAATCTCTCCCTGGGGACCCGACCTTTTTCTCGTCGGGTTCCGGGGGCCGCAACGAGGAGCGGCCTCCAACAGGAAGAGGGGGGACTCACCCTCACCGTTGCATGGAGGCGACTGCTGTGCTGGGGAGCCGGGGCCCGGCGGCTCCCTGGAGAGAGACCGCTTTTTTTTCGGGGCTCCTGCAACGGAGAATTCTCCCGCCCGGGCGGGGGGGGGGGGGGGGGGGGGGGGGGGGAGATTCTCCCGGGGGGGGGAGAACAAATGGGGACCGCGGGTGGAGGGGGGGGATTTGTAACCCGGCGTTTGTAAATCGCCACGCCAGCCGGGGGCTTACTTTGACTGGAGTGCACTATTTTTTTTTGGCCTTCCTCACAGCTATGTCTGCAATGCAAATTGTAATTATTTGTGTCTGGGTCATTGTGTGTAATGTATGGCTGCACATCATGATTGGACCTCTAGGGGTCCAAATGACAATTAAATTGACTCTTGACTCTTGACTCTTGACTCTTGAATTCATATGTAGATCAAAATAGATACAGGCTTCCAAATGGTTTGTTAGACATACAAAAATAAGTCATTTTTGAACATAATTACCAAATGGTTCCCCACCCGAAACATCACCTATTTCTCCTTTTTTTCCAGAGATGCTGCCTGACCCGCTGAGTTACTGCAAAGCTTTGTGATTATCTTTGGTATAAACCCTGTATCTGCATAGTTTTTGTTCTACAATGGCGTGAGATTCCCTGCAGTTTTCGGAACATTCCCTGGGATGGGAGCTGGACATGCAGCCTCCTGAGCAAAGATCAACAAAATTATGAAACATGGTGCATGAGCATTATCACACACACTGTACACATACTGTTCCCCTGCAACACTGATTACCAAAGATCATAGAAGGGACTTATGCCTTTTAATTATATTATTTAGCCTGCCCTGTCTCTCCCTATAGCTCAGATAGTCGAGTCCTGGCAACGATTCGACAATCTGACATGCTCCACCCTATGATCTTTGCTATGATCTTTGCTCCGCTCTATGACCTTTGCTGATTACACTGTGAGAGGCATAACAGAAGTTGGGTCGTGTTTCCCAAAATGGCGTACATTCCACTCTGTTGCGTACTACACATCAGTCCATTGGATTTTGTAGGAGTGGTTTATCTTAGCCCCTTCTATGATCTTTGCTCCTGAGTGTACTCCATTATAAAATTAGAACACATTTGTCAATTTAAATGCCCTTGAACAATTCCCTTCTAAAATTCAATAATTCACCAGTCAAAATGTTAACGGCATAGCTGTGATTCCATGATGAAGATTCACAATAGAAATCTTCTCCCTCACTTCTGGCCTTTCTCAACTGGCATATTGCCCTTCCTACCCACATTAATAACAATTGAATTAGACCCAGCTGTGAAGACTTTCTGACTGGTAATTTTACAAAATAAGAAAAGAATGGAATACCTTATTCTATGATGAAATGTCTTTACTGAGGGAGAACAATAGCCACAATGTGACAGCTGACACTGTTATACCATGCCATTTCCCTCTATGCTGAGAAATGAGCCCTGCTTATGGTTACAACTGTCTCAGGGACCAGCTCACTGATAATCAATGAGGTTTGTGCTGCGGTGTCACCATTTCCCAACTGCAGTTAATATACTGTAAACATCACGATCTCTCAGTTCTTTCAGGAAGGAGATGAGGATGGATTTCTTTAGTCAGAGGGTGGTGAATCTATGGAAGTCTTTGCAACAGAAGGCTGTGGAGGCCAAGTCAGAGGATATATTTAAGGCAGATGTAGATAGATTATTTATTAGTACAGGTGTCAGAGGTTACGGGGAGAAGGCAGGAGAAAGGGGTTAGGAAGGAGCGATAGATCAGCCATGATTGAATGGCGGAGTAGAATTGATGGGCTGAATGGCCAAATTCTACTCATATCTCATATGATCTTACGATCTCACGATCTCTCAGCAGCTGAAATGTTCTCTTTCCCTCCGATCTAACACTAAATGTACCATTCTCTGTCACCCTTCCTCACCATCCTCTGTCCTCCTCCCTCGTCTTATATCTGTGATAGATGTTAAATACAATTTCTAACATGTTGAGTGGCCACAGTTATGAATACATTCCTGTTCCAAAGAATCAGACATTATGTACCAATGTGAATCAAGAGGAACTGAGAAGTACATTTTAATGGAATTAACAATGGAGATACATTTCAAGTGTGAAAACATGAGCTACCTGTATCCTGTCATTCAAACTCTTCACTGCACATTAAATCAAATATCATACATTAAATTGGTAAATCCTTCAACACACAGTAAGCTCCAGTTGAACCCTCTATTTGAGTGGACAAATGGAGTAATACTAATATTGCTTTTTATCAACAGTTTTTATCTAGTTAATGACACGTAAAGAGTTCTTAAGGCAACTCGGATTCGTGGAGCATATTTATGAAAGTTCTGGATATTATTGGAGGCTTTTGACCAGTCAAAAAACAAAGGTAGTTCAGATAAGCAGTTAAGTTTCAGAAAATCCGCAGCTCCATAACAGTTTTTCCTCGGTTTCCGGCACCAACATTTCCCAACTCTGTCCTCATAGCTTATACATTTGGAGATCTGTATAGATTATTTCACAGCGTGCTGGGATATTGTGATTTTAATTATTTTCTGGATATGCAACCCATAAACTAAACATTGGTCAGGCAGTCAGCCTTGTTGTTGTAGGTACAGTTATATACACTTCGAGTCATAGAGTCATAGAATAATACAGTGTAGAAACAGGCCCTTCGGCCCAACTCGCCCACACCGGCCAACAATGACCCAGTTACCCTAGTCCCACTTGCTTGCACTTGGACCTTAACCCTCCAAACCTGTCCTATCCATGTACCTGTCCAACTGTTTCTTAAACAATGGGATAGTCCCAGCCTCAACTACCTCTTCTGGCAGCTTGTTCCATACAACCATCGCCCTCTGTATGAAGAAGTTACCCCTCGGATTCCTATTAAATCGTTTCCCTTCACCTTGAACCTATGTCCTCTGGTCCTCGATTCCCCTACTCTGAGTAAAAGACTCTGTGCATTCACCATGCATTCTCCGAGCTTTCTGATGAAATGACTACCGCCTTCAAAACTCTATGTTTCTTTTGGAGTAATTCGGTAGGGGTAACCGTTATACGGCACTCTAAAATGTAGTTGCACTGAAGTGAAAAGAACCAAGTTGCCTAACAAGGTACAGCAAGCAATACTATCACAGTGAACTTGATTGAAAGATACAGCATGGAAATGGGCCTGTCACCCCATTGAGTCCACTCCAATCATCAATCACTCTTTCATACCACTTATTCACCCACTCTCTACATATGAGGGGCAATTTACAGAGGCCAATAAATCTGCAAATCCCCACGTCTTTGGGAAGTGTAAGGAAACCCACCCGGTCACAGGGAGAATGTGCAAACTCCATACTGACAGCACCCGAGCTCAGGATCAAACCCGATTCTCTGGTGCTGTGAGGCAACAGCTCTACCAGCTGCGCCACTGTGTCACCTAATCAGTTACAAATGGGTACATGGCTCGGGTGAAGCCATTAGTGCAAATACATCATTTTCCATCATTAAGACATATGCTAGTTTCTATGTTTTTGTCAAAAACTACTGGAATACCTCCTCATGTGTGCTGGTCAGATGATCAAAAATCCTCCCTGTATTTTCCTTCCTCCCCCCCCCCCCTGTGTGTGTGTGTGTGTGTGTGTGTGTGTGTGTGTGTGTGTGTGCGTGCGTGCGTGCGTGCGTGCGTGCGTGCGTGCGTGCGTGCGTGTGTGTGTGTGTGTGTGTACGTGTCTGCATAGCTAATAAACCAGAGAAGTTTTAGGGGAAAAGTGCATATGTTTATCTTTAAGTCTGAAAAATCCCAAGGCCCTGTTGACCTTGACACCTCCTGTGGCAAGAGTTACATGAGGATCGATGGCCTTGAAATAAGCAAGAATTTGAAGATGATTCTACCTTGACTGCTTCCCTATGATGGGCAGATCATTCTAACTTGTTTTGCAGGAAGTCAGCGTGATAGAGGTTAATGGTCACAATTGAGAAGCATCATAGAAACATGGAAAATACTAGACTAAGTGGGACCCGTTGGGTCCCATGTTCACACGGGAGGGCTGGTCCTCCGACGCAATATTCCACCTCTCCACCAATTCCAATATTGGTGGCCAGTGGGGGGGGGGCTTTCTGGAGCGCTGGTATGGGTTCTTGGGGTGGCAGCTCAGTACCTCAAGCCTGATCTGCTGGCAAGCCCACTCACGGCTGGTGGGCTGGCAGTTGACTCATAGCTATTCCTTGAAATTCCATTTCAAGCAGAGTGCAAGGCCACCAAATTTAAGTCCAGTTTACAACCACTTCAAGCAAGGTGCAAGGCCACCAAATTCAAGTGCAGTTTCCAACCACTTCAAGCAGGGTGCAAGGCCGCCAAATTCAAGTGCAGTTTCATACCACTTCAAACAGGATGCAAGGCCGCAAAATTCAAGTGCAGTTTCATTCCACTTCAAGCAGGGTGCAAGTCCACCAAATTCAAATGCAGCTTCAGACCATTTCATGCAGGGTGAAACCACCATAAAACCACACAAAACACCAAACTCGGTTCAGTAGACATTCAGTGTGTTCAGTTGATTCACAGTTCAGACAGTCGTGACCTCTCCCTCCCCATCATGCAGAGACTGAGCCACACCCACGCTTCCAAGTTTTATAACCCCTCCCCAGTACCGCCTTTCAACTTACCATTTGCAGTAAGTAGTGGCTTTCAACTTCAAGCCAAAGCATCAAAGCCACCATTTGCAGTAAGTTGTGCCTTTCAACTTCAAGGAAAAGGCACCCAAGCCACCATTTGCAGTAAGTAGTGCCTTTAAACTTCAAGCCAAAGCACCCAAGCCACCATTTGCAGTAAGTAGTGCCTTTCAACTTCAAGCCAAAGCACCCAAGCCACCATTTGCAGTGTAGTGCCTTTCAACTTCAAGCCAAAGCACCCAAGCCACCATTTGCTGTAGGTAGTGCCTTTCAACTTCAAGCCAAAGCACCCAAGCCACCATTTGCAGTAAGTAGTGCCCTTTAACTTCAAGCCAAAGCACCCAAGCCACCATTTGCTGTAGGTAGTGCCTTACAACTTCAAGCCAAAGCACCCAAGCCACCATTTGCAGTAAGTAGTGCCTTTCAACTTTAAGCCAAAGCACCCAAGCCACCATTTGCAGTAAGTAGTGCCTTTTAACTTCAAGCCAAAGCACCCTAGCCACCATTTGCAGTAAGTAGTGCATTTTAACTTCAAGACAAAGCACCCAAACCACCATTTGCAGTAAGTAGTGCCTTTTAACTTCAAGCCAAAGCACCCAAGCCACCATTTGCAATAAGTATTGCCTTTTAACTTCACCGAAGCACCCAAACAACCATTTTCAGGCAGTGCCTTTTTACTTCAAACAAATCATATTTTCATTTTCAAACCACATTAAGGGGACTCACAGTTGAGTAGACATGTGTTCAGTGTTATTCAGAGCTCAGAGAGACATGACCCTTTGGCTTCATCCATCTTGCAGAGACTGAGTGAGGCACACCACTTGCTGGTTTTATAGTCCCTCCCCCTCACTCCAGCAGGGGCAGCAGAGAGAATGATGATTTTTTTAAAACATTAATATTTCTCTGATTTGTCATCGATGGGAAAAATCCTCCGGTCCAGGAAGGATTTACCCAAGAGCTCTCTGAGGGGGGCTCTGAGTGAGGTGGCCAAAGAATGACGGCCGTAGGCGGCGGCGTTCGCTCGGAAATCACAGCACAATGAGCCAAAAGAGGTCAAGATCAGACTTTTAGTAATATAGGATGTGTAGGAGTAGTCCTTTCGGCCCTTAGAGCCATTCAATATGACCTTGGCAGATCATCCATAATCAGTACCATTTTCCTGCTTTCTCCCTACATCCTTTGATACCATTACCCCTGAGAGCTATATCTAACTCTCTCTTGAAAACATCCAGTGAATTGGCCTCCACTGCCTTCTGTAGCAGAGAATTTCACAGATTCACAACTCTCTGGGTGAAAATGTTTTTCTTCATCTCAGTCCTAAATGGCCTACCCCTTATTCTTAAACTGTGACCCCTGGTTCTGGACTCCCCCAACATTGGGAACATTTTCCCTGCATTTAGCTTGTCCAATCCCTTAAGAATGTATATAGTATGTTTCTATAAGATCCTGTGAGATGTGCAAGTGGAATGGGTTAATCTGAGTTTAAAGAAAGTTGGAGAATTGAAACTTTAACAGCGAAAAGAGAGATTCATCAGGCTGCGGCATTTAAATAGCTGCCACAATAAAAGTTATCTTTTGTTATAGTCATAAGCTGCACTAAATGTGCCATAATTGTTAAGGTGTGAAACAACCTGGTGGTCAAGGTGGTGAAGAAAGAAGGGAGCGAGATACTCAGTATTTCTAGTTAGAGTTATAGATTCATAGAGGCCTTTGAGTCCAGGCAACAGCCCAGTAAATCTCTGCACTCTTTCCAGCTTAATGACATATTTCCGACAGCCAAGGTGACCAAACCTGAACACAATATTTCAAATACGGCCTCCCCGAAGTCTTGTACAACAGTAAAGCCCCAGTCCCACCATGCGAGTTTACCCAAGAGCTCCCCTGAGTTAAAAAAAAAAGTCAAACTCGTGGTGCTTAATCAGAAGTATTTTTTTACTCTTGGAAATTTTTCACATTGTTGAAAAAACTTAGCGAGTTTCCGCGTTTCCCGAGTACCTGCCGTTAGCATTACGAGATATCCACGAGCTCCGATGTACCCGCTATGTACATTCTATGTACTTACCACAAGTTTGATTTTTTTTTAAACTCGGGAGAGCTCTTGGGTAAACTCGCATCGTGGGACAGGCCCTTACAATTGACATCCCAACTTCTAAACTGAGTAACCTGACTGATGGAAGCCAATATACCAAAAGCCTTCTTTACCACCCTATCTATCTGTGACACAATTTTCAGAGAACTATGTACATATACTCCATGATCCTTCTCCTCCAGGGCCCCACCATTCACTTTGAAGATCCTACCCTGGTTTGACTTCCCGACATACAACACCTTGCACTTATTGCATTAAATGGGTATTCTTGATTAGAACATGTGTCAAGGGGTATGGGGAGAAGTCAGGAAATGGGATTAGGAGGCTGGGATCAGCTGTGATTGAATGGTGGAGTAGACTCGATGGGCCAAATGGTCTAATTCTACTCCTATAACATGTGAACTTCTGAAATCCCATGAACCATTCCCCAATTCACTTACCGAGATGATCAAGATCTTGCTGTAATTTTTGATAACCATCTTCACTGTCTGTGATACCACCTACGTTAGTTTCATCTGCAAGATTATTGTAGTTGTAATTGTAATTAATTTATTAGCCAAGTATGTAAAAACATACAAAGAATTTGATTTGCCATAGTCAAACCAAAAAAGCACCAAGACACACAACTACATAAAAATTAACATAAACATCCACCACTGCGCACTGTGATGGAAGGCAACAACATATTATTTTCTTCCCTCCTTTTAATGAAGCCTTATACATTCTCATTCAAATTGTTGATATAAACTACAAACAGCAATGGGCCCAGTACCAATCCCTGCGGCACACCTTAAATCATAATCCTGCAGTCAGAAAAACAACTTTGCCCTCACACACTTTGCTTCCTTCCATGTAGCCAATTCTATCTCCAGTCTTTATCCATTCCTGGATCCCATGAGATCTAACCCACAGTAACCTACCATGTGGAACCTTATCAAAGGCTGTGCTGAAGGCCATGAAGACAATGTCTACAGCCTGGCACTTATGAACCAACTAGGTTTAGGTGTCAGATGATCTTGTATCATTCTTTTGAAGGAAGAGTGAAGAAGTTGTCATTCAATACCATATCCTTCCAGGCATCACGAGTGTTATCTCTGGGTGATGATGTGGCACCTGACCAGCAATATATACTTCTTAACAGATTAGTCGGAGGTAGACTTCAGGCTCTAAAAGAGTGACTCAGTGTTCTCTTTTGGATTGTTGTTAGGCTCTGCTGGCCTGTGAATCCAAATGTTTGCTGTATAGTTGTAATATACACTTATGCTAAAAAATATTGGTAAGATATGCAGTAATACAATTGAAGAGTTGATTCAAAGTGCCAACTTATGATCCCTTAGCTACAACTGAAGAGCTCAGGGAGAATTACCTTTGGAAAGGCTGCACTGGTTCCTTGGCTCTGAACCATTTACATGAGTTCTATACCAGTGGGATACACCAAATCTCTGCTTAGCATCCTTCAGAGGGAAAGATTAAAAGTTTTTGAAGAGAAGCAACAGTGATGTGATTTATTTGATACAATTCCATCTATTATTCACGAATAGTAATTGTGGTCATTTTGAGAATAAAATGTGCAACTGAGGAATTCTTTCCACCTCACTGAGTGATGTGCACAGCGGTAGGTCTAGCACATGTTGATTTTGTTAATGCCTATTGCAAGATTTGAGCTGCATACAGCTCCAGGAAATCCATGAGTCAGTCAACAAATTAGTGCGATTTACTTTATTTCTCAACCATTTCTCTCTCAGTGCAGAGGTTTTTGAAATCAATATTTTTCCTGAAGTAGTAAGCTATGTTTTTAGGTGCTTTTTCTTTGGCCTCTAACACCTGGTATGAAGGGACACGCTAAAGGGCCTGTCCCACTTGGCAATTGTTTTGGCGACTGCTAGCATAATTGATTGACGTATCAGGTCACCAAGAAATAGTCGGCGTGATGTGGCATGACATGGAGTGATGATGTATGATGCGCGGTGTTTTTTCAAGTGTCACAACATTTTTTTTGTTCAAAATCTTTTGGCGACACTAATACGATGCCGACAGTCACCGAAAGAATCGTCAAGTGGGACAGGCCCTTAATGATGTTATGGGAACCATTTTGTTGCCTGTGATTCAATGATCGAGATGTAAGAGAAGTGGGAATACCTGCCAATTCGTGCTGTTAACCGCTGAAGCATTAAAATACACTCGAGCAGCCCTTCTACCGAAATGGAGCTTGTTGTACTCAGCATCTTAATAGGTCAATGCACTAAAAGTGAAGTGGGTTTTTATGGTTTAATTATGACTCCGTGAGTTTGCCAGGTACTTGGAACTAATCACTGTAAGTAAGTCACAACAAGAACAGCAGCTAAGAGACCAGAAGACATGGCAGGAAATAAACTAATGAGTTTTTGAATGCTTATAGTTGCTTTAGTCCAGATTTTGTATGAAATGGCTTCTTCATAATTTTCGGTGCTGTTATATTACTTACTCATTTCAGAGGCAGCTCTGTACCATTTAGAGCTTCATGGCTCTAATCATTGTATGATTCTAATATAACATGATTTTATGGTGAAGATAGACACAAAGTGCTGGTGTAAGTCAACGGGACAAGCAGCATCTGTGGAGAGAAGGAATGGGTGACATTCAAGGTCAAAACCCTTCTTCAGACTGAGTCTGGGGCGAGGGACTAGAGGGAAGAAAAAGGTGTGAAAATGACAGAGCACCAAGTACGAAACCTAAGCCAAACATGAGATTTATCAAAATGACACATCACTGCAGTGAAGATTAGAGGGCAATAACAGAGGGTGCCACGGTGGCGCAGCGGTAGAGTTGCGGCTTTACAGCGCTTGCAGCGCCGGTGACTCGGGTTCGATCCCGACTACGGGTGCTGTCTGTATGGAGTCTGTACCTTCTCCCCGTGACCTGTGTGGGTTTTCTCCAAGATCTTCGGTTTCCTCCCACACTCCAAAGACGTACAGGTTTGTAGGTTTATTGACTTGGTGTATGTGAAAATTGTCCCTAGTGTGATCGCTGATCCGCATGGATTCGGTGGGCTGAAAGGCCTGTTTCCGTGCTGTATCTCTAAATTAAACTAAACAGAGGATAGCACATCCAAACTGTGTTAATTTCATATGAACCAGCTCAAAAACTCTCCACATCTTTTGGAACAACACAATCTCAGACCATGAGCAACTTATAAAGTAATTAAAAGTACTTCCACTAATTCTTATCTATAGTGCAATCAAGAAGATAAGAGCACCATCATTAGGGTGGCACAGTTGCACAGTTGGCAGAGCTGCTGCTTCAAAGGGCCAGAGACCCAGGTTCGATCACGACCTCTGGTGCTGGCTCAGTGGAGTTTGCGCATTCTCCCTATGACCACGTGGGTTTCCTCCATGTGTTCCAGTTTCCTTCCATATCATAAAGACGTGCGGGTTTGAAGGTTGATCTATAAAATTACTCCTAATATGCAGGGAGTGGATGAGAAAGTGGGATACCATGGACCTGATCAATGGTCACTGTGGGCTGAAGGACCTGTTTCCATGCTGTATCTCTAAAGTAAGCTAAATAAAAGTAAATATCATTACCAAGAGACAGTGGAGACGATTGGTCATGTGTTCATATGGTAACTAATTCCAACATGAGAAAAATAATAAGCTGGGCACCTGCAGACAAGTAAAGAAAGCTAAGTCCTAAACAGCAGGGATATAGAAACATAGAAAATAGTAAGATTAAACGAGAATTTACCAGTTTGAAGTTTGATCTTTATTTTATCAGGAGTTACGATGAGGGATTACGTGAAGACCCCGTCCAGCACGCATGCGCGACATTCTTCAAAGCAGCGGTGTGGAATCACAGACAACAGTAGATGAAATAAACATAGTAAGATAAGAAGAACTAGAATGCCAGTTGACCTTTATGATAGAGGGCGGAAGCGGAGGGCACGTAATCCCTCATTGTAACTCCTCACAAAATAAAGATCAAACTTCAAACTGGTAAGTTCTCGTTTAATCTTACTATTTTACTTCGGACTCACGTGAGTGACTACGTGAAGATTTTAAAGATCTGTGATTTCATGCCGAGGAACGAGTCCATGCTTCACTCACTACCTTAGTTGGCCAGGGGAGGAAGTATGTTATCGTATTCAGACATGAATAATGACATTAGTAACCTCCCTCACCCGGGAGGAACTATGAACATAACTTAACATAGAGTTCGTAAATACCGCCGATCTGGTAATAGGTTAGTACTAAATGTGTGGAAAATTGTTAGATTGACCATCCTGCAACCGCTAGGATGTGGTCCCGCTAACTTCCATAACCCTGCTGCTGAGGTTGTTACAGCCTTGATGGAGTGAATGTCAGTATTTACTCCTGTATAAGCCAGACCCATAACCACCTGAAGATGGTCTGAAGGGATACCTTCCTTTGACGCTAGATGTAACTAACAATATTGCTAGTTCAGAGTCTCTAGGCTCTAGTGATCTAACATTCTGGTGTAGATGTGTGACCACACACAATCGAAGGTTCATGGGATATGTGAACATCTAGTTTGAGATCTGGTGCCCCTGGTCTATACTGCTTGACTAAGTCAAAACATAAGTGTTATTTAGTCTGCAGATATAATCATCCTATCCAGTCAACATTTATGTAATGACTGGACCCGTAGTGCTGCATGCAGGGCTATGAGCATAACCACTTATAAGTGAGTTAGCCCAAGGACAGGGATGTAGCTGGAGCCCTTCAGCGAAGCGACATAGCACAATGTTAACACCCCATATCTCTGCGTCCCTAGGCCTGGGAGTTTTCGAGTTGCAGATTTCCTTCATAATCTTGAGCTCAGAGGGTGACCCTCCAGAGTGGATTCTACTCCTCTCAGCCAGTATGATGAAGCACTTAGGTACGGTAGATGGCACTTTAGACATCATGATTTGTCAAGCCCTCATATGAGCCTGAACTACAAGACGTCAGTCATCCGTGCCGAATATGTAATATAATTATAAAACAAATACCTCCCATCTCCTTATGAGGAAATATTGATATTTTTTGGTGCTATCCCTGCGATCTGCAGCGAGCACGTTCATGGTTGGTTTAACAACCCCAGCCGCAGGAACGGTCTTCTCAGTCTCTGTAAGTCAAAGAATTGATTATATCATGCTGAGAACGGTTTCCCGTGTCACGGCTAGACCAATACTTGTGTCTAGAATAATCATATATGGTTCTATCATTCCCCACATCAGTGGGAACCATGGCTGGCTAAGCCCAGCAGGCACAAAAATGCCTGAGGCGGGAACTTGCTGAATTTTGCAAACACGTCTGATGAGGCAGAAATGAAGGAAGACATAAAAGAACATTCCTCCTTAGTGTAGCTAGAATGTAACCAACGCTACCGATATGCCACATATTTTCCACTGGTGATTGAGCCTGGATGCAAGCTTCTTGGTCTTTAATGTTCACAATGTATTTTAATACTTTGTGATGCAACACCCATATTGTGTACCATAATTAGGTTTGGGTAAACTATCACCGGATATTTTGACTTGTTTGTACCCATGTAAACAGACATTTTCCACCACCGAAGTGTATCAACTTGGACTAGAGCATGCAGATTAGGCATATTCGCATAACCTTTAATCCACAGAATGCCTCCAGTGTCTATAGGTAGTTGATACCTTGTAACTGAGGAATTGGTAACTCTCCCATCCACATCTGTAACTAGATGGCATGAGCAATTTCTCATCCTGAACAATAGCATCAGTTTGTAATTTAACTGAAGATTTGCTGATTTAGTGGAATAGCATAGAGCTGGTAACAATGACCACATGGTACTTGAGTGCTTACTTCTTTTGCATGCTGTATAGTTTTGATTGTGCAAAGGCCTAAATAGCACAGCTGTAAGCCAATTATACTTGATGAACAGAAGGTTGCTTGATCAGTTTTGTTACGGGCTTCAATTAATTCCAATCCCTTACCTCAGGGCGGAGTCCCAGACGATTAAATAGAGTTAAACGTAATCCCAATCATCAATAATTTCAGTTGGTATCAACTTAATGAGAACCCAATTTCTCAAATGGGTTTTGTGACTGATACAGCTAACTTAGCAAAAATACAGTGTTTAATCTCATCCAGACAGTTCTTAACAATATTTTTTTAACTCTGAGCAGCCGAAGCACTCATTTAGTAAATGACCTGGGAGCTGAAGTTAGCCTATTTTGCAATGTTTTAACTGTGTCATTGTCCCATCCAGTTAAATTTCAGATATTTCCGGTGCCCTGTGAATGAAGCTGACCCCATGGGAATTAATAGTCACAAAGTTTCAATGTCTATACTGCACATGCGAGTTGGGCTTGTTGATAATAAACAGGCCTCATTTGTCATAATAGCGAGTCTGCCTAAAGAGGCAACTCCAGCCATATTCCTAGGCTGTCTCGCTTGTACTGTGCAGTATAAACTATCTCTTCCAATCTTTTTGTAAATGGTCCATAACCCCACGTTTCGGAAAGAACCAGACCCACCTACCGTCATGGCTACCGGTGGCTTTATGGTAAGCCCAAAAGGCCCCCGGTGTGGGTTCGATTTCCATCCTTGATTGGGTCGTAGGGCTGCTGGTGTATGTGGACCCCATGTCTTTCCAGGTGCATGGTAACTCCCAGCCGGCACCTGTTCCTCGGACATGCTTCGAATTCAGAGTCAGTTGCCAACTCACTCCTCGCACTCACCTTTGCAGAAGGGAGTTTTGTAGGCAGCCCTGAAAAGGGTGCTGCCACGGGCTCTCGAGGAGACCTGCGCTGATATGGCCCTCCCTGGCCAATTAGGATGGGTAAAACATCCGAGGACTAACCCATATCGGAGGGGCCCCTCCTGGCCTGACTTCCGTCTAGGCCTTTCAGGTTCCTGTTTCAGCTCTTACCCTCCTCGGGCAGCCGGAGTCTGAATTTGCCGCTGACTACCCGCTCTTCTGCGGTCCTAGCCATGTCTTCCACACGGTCCCCGTAGCTGGGGTGTCCCCCAAGCATGGATCTACCCGCAGTCTTCCACACGGTTCCCGTAGCTGAGGTTTCCCCCAAGCACGGTTCTGCCCGTGGTCTTCCACAGTTCCCGTAGCTGAGGTTTCCCCCAAGCACGGTTCTACCCATGTTCTTCGCAATGTCCCTGTAGCTGGGTTATCCGCAGTCTTCCCGCGGTCCCTGAAACTGGGTTATCCGCAGTCTTCCCACGGTCCCTGAAACTGGGTTATCCGCAGTCTTCCCACGATCCCTGAAGCTGGGTTACCCGTGGTCTTCCCATGGCCCCCGAGGCTGGGTTATCCGTGGTTTTCCTGTGGTCTCTGAAGTCGGATTATCCGTGGTTTCCCGTGGTCTCCAAAGTCGGGTTACCTGCGGTCTTCCAGTGGTTTTGGAGAACGGGTTACCCGCGGTCTTTCCCCGGTCCCGGAAGGCAGGTTACCTGCAGTCTTCTGAGGTTCCGTGGTCCCCACAGCCAGGCTTCTTCCTGCGGTCGGCATTCCCCGCGGCCCATGTAGTTGGGACCTAAAATGCTAGCGAAACTCAGCGGGTGCAGTAGCATCTTTGGAACCTTGTAGCAGTGATCCTTGCGGTGTCGGGAGCCGGGATTTCCCCTTTGAATGCTCCCTCAGTTTGGGGCTTTCCCCGAGCCGGCGTGGCTTAGTAAACGGGGTTTCCCTCACGGTCCCTGATAAAGGGCTTCCCCGTGATTCTGTGGTCGGCTTCGGATATCCCCGTGATTCGCAGCAGGGATTCCCCCCCCTCCCCACCGGCGGTCCCTGTAGAAGGGAGCCGGGTGGCGCTGGGGTTCCGATCTCGGACCTCCAGCAGGAGCTCTGATCGCATCCTGCAGTAAAAAAGAGACCTGAAAAAGTTAAAAACTTACCTTCAGGTCCGAGCTGTTGGAAGCAGAGCTCCAACAGCCTGTCGTTTACACAATGCGATAGACGATATGGCGCGCATGCGTGCTGGACGGGGTCTTCACGTAGTCACTCATGTGATTCTGAAGTAAAATAGGTGCAGGAGTAGGCCATTCGGCCCTTTTGAACCTGCACTGCCATTCAATATGATCATGGCTGATCATCCAACTCAATATCCCATACCTGCCTTCTCTCCATACCCCCTGATCCCTTTAGCCACAAGGGCCACATCTAACTCCCTCTTAAATATAGCCAATGAACTGGCCTCAACTACCTTTGGCAGAGAATTCCATAGATTCACCACTGTGTAAAAAATGATTTTCTCATCTCGGTCCAAAAATACTTCCCTCTTATCCTTAAATGGTGACCCCTTGTTCGGGATATAATGGATAGGAAGTAGGCACCAAGGCTACTGTGGCAAAATTCAGAAAGGAATATTGGGCAGAGGTGATTATAATAAATACAGCTCACCAACTTTCTTTCCTTTATATATTTTAGGCAAGGTAAAATTTAAAACCGCATTGGAATGTCAAGAAGATTAGGTGCATAGCTAAACCAGGCTAGAAAACCATTCATGAAAACCAGACGAGATGGATAGGTACAGTATATCTATTTTAGCAGTTCACAAATATTTTTTTAAATATCATCAGTTTGCAAAGCAAATTGTTTAAAATGTATTTCACATTTGCAACCACACAAACATTAGCCAGAAGAGATTTAACCTGAAACATGTGAAATCACAGGTAAGGTGTGATTTTAATCTGGAAGGAAAATGTTGCAAAGGAACCAAAATAGTGGAGAAGGAGTCAATGAAAGATTGAGATGGAGAGATAAAGAGACTGATGTTCTGTGCAATCGGGTGAGTTACTTTGATTTTTGCCTCACCAAGGCTAGTGCTGGCAAGTGTAATTTTCCCACTGTGATGTATAGCCACCAGACCACCGGGGAGATGAGATAGACACAAACTCATTACTTCAGCACGGAGATCTGATGGATGCTCAGCCACTTGAGTGTGAGCTAAATTGAATGGATGGGCACATAGCCTGCAGCAAAAAGGGAAACAAAAAATTAAACTCAGCTTTCATTCTTTCCAGGTACTGATATGTGAAGCAGAATGTGGAGATATGTTGATTGATTAGGTTGAGTTGCCTCTTTCAAACATATAAAAATAAAGGAACCATATAACAACGCAGAACAGATACATTTAATAAATGTGCCATGTTTTTTAGATGAAATCGTTTTTTCATAAGTAGTCCGGAACATTTTGTGACAAATTTGCACGTGGGTTTGTATTATTAAATAATATATACCTATCTGATAGCACAATTAGGTCAGTTAAACAAAAGCACCTGTTGTTCAGATTCAATTTAACATTGATAACCATAACCATGATAACATTGATAGCCATGATAACATTGAATGGTGGTGCTGGCTCGAAGGGCGGAATGGCCTACTCCTGCACATATTGTCTATTGTCTATTGACATCCACAGGAATGTAACAAAGTATAAGGCTTCCAATCTACTGAGGGTAATGTGAGGGGGCAGGGAAGGCAGCCCATCAAGTGCGACTTGTTGGGGGCTGGATTGTGAGGCAAAAGGAAATCAGACAGGTGAGATTTTAATGCCTAAAGTTTTGTTTAGTTTAGTTTACTTTAGAGATACAGCGCGGAAACAGGCCATTTGGCCCACCAAGTCCGAGCCGACCAGCAATCTCTGCACATTAGCGCTATCCCACACATATTAGTGACAATTTACACTTATACCAACTATATGAACCCACTCAATTAACCTACATATCCGTATGTCTTTGGAGTGTGGGAGGAAACTGAAGATCTCGGAGAAAACCCACACGGTCATGGGGAGAACGTACAAACTCCGTACAGACAGCACCCGTAGTCAGGATCGAACCCCCGTCTCTGGCGCTGCAAGCGCTGTAAGGCAGTAACTCTACCACTGCGCCACCATGTCATCCCGTTCTCCTTATACCTCAAAGGAAGTTTGGACCCTCATACGTTATGTGTGGCCATTTTGGATTCTTTGCATCATCCCGTACCACAATGCAGTGCTGCAGAACCACAACACAGAAGACAGCGAATTCCTAATATTGCTCACAAACTCTGAAAATGGTGGACATGCCAAGAGTCAGACAGGAGTTAAAGGTGTTAAGCATTGATAGGTCTCAACATCTTAATCCTCTCCAAGTCTATCACACATTTTTCCAACAACCTAACCCACCCATCATTTCACCCATCATCCACCAAATAAGCTCTGAACTACATAGACTATTATTGTTATTATTGCACTATTATTGTTTGTTTTTTGTGTGTACGTATGTGTGCGTATGCGTGTGTGTGTTTAAATATATATATATATATATCTATATATATATATATATATATATATATGACCTATATATGTGTGTATTTGTGCATATGTGCATATAAGCACACATACTAAATTTTTATTTTCTCTCTCGTTTATTATATAGTTTATAGTGTACTATGTTTACATATTCTGTTGTGCTGCAGCAAGTAAGAATTGCATTGTTCTATCTGGGACTTATGACAATAAAGCACTCTTGACTCGTGACTCTATCTTCACCTATTAAGGTGATAATTACATGATAATTTTGTAATTAAAAAATAAACTATATCTCAGCAGCACATTAAGAAAACAGAGTTGTCCAATGAGTGTTTCAAATGACACACCTTTGCATCACAGGAATATAACCTTTCACCACTTCTTAGTTTGTTACCAAGGTAACAAGCCTTCCACTCCGTATCTTGGAACAATATTCAGTGGGCAGTAAAACCTCCCTTTAAGTATGTTGTAATAGCAAATGGAAAGTTATATTATGGAAAGCCACTTCACCGTAATGCTATCATGATATTCCTATGCTACATTCTTCTTTAAGACTGCATATAGTTCAGCGTGGGTCGAATATCTCGGAAGTGGTATTGAGCCAAGCATCCATTGGTTACATCATGCTTAGCAGTGAGACCAGAGAATTAAACACCCTCAAGGCTCAAGCCACCACAATGTATACTGGTGACAAGAAAGATAGACCTGGAAGAGCAGTTTACTTGTGTTCTGTGTGACACCATCCAAAATAACCTTCTGACATATATATTTGATACAGTGCTGCAGATTTATTTCCAGCTTATGATTTTTCAGATGCCAAGTAGACATTTGGACAGGTATATGAATAAGAGAGGTTTGGAAGGATATGAGCCGAAAGCAGGCAAGTGGGACATGTAGTTGGGGGTATCTTGCTTGGCAATGGTAAGTTGGGCTGAAGGGATTGCTATCCATATGACTGAATGGCTCTAAGGCAAATTCTTGCACCTAATCTAATTAATCCAAATCATTGCAATCATACCAGCATTAAAAAAATAAAAGGTACACAAAAATGCTGCAGAAACTCAGCGGGTGCAGCAGCATCTATGGAGCGAAGGAAATAGGTAACGTTTCGGGCCCAAACCCTTCTTCAGATAAAAAAATAAATGTTAATATCGAGTAAATCATTGAGTCTATGCTACATTCACACAGATAACAATTCTAGGAATGTTTATGCAGCAAAAGACTTAAGGCATGACCCTCCCACAGCTGCATATTCAAGCATCATCTGTTTCCTGCAGCTGATTAACTGTAGCTGATTCTGCAGTGGAGATGGTGCAGGTTGAAGTTTCCCATTTGTCCCATTGATTCTCTCCACTTTTAGTTGGAAGTGAGATGTTGCAGTGTTAGATATTGTGAATATGGAGGGTTAGAGGAGTTCTCATTGAGGTTGGATCTGCTGTGAACCCATTGCTTCCGATCATAGTGTGCGAGAAAGAACTGCAGATGATGGTTTAAATCAAAGGTAGACACAAAATGCTGGCGTAACTCAGCGGGTGAGGCAGCACCTCTGGAGAGGAGGAATGGGCGATGTTTCGGGTCGAGATCCTTCTTCAAAATGATGTCAGAGGAGGGGGCGGGACAAAGATAGAATGTAGACGGAGACAGTAGGACTGGTGGGAGAACTGGGAAGGGGAAAGGGATGGAGAGAGAAAGCAAGGGCTACCTGAAGTTAGAGAAGTCAATGTTCACACCGCTGGGGTGTAAACTACCCAAGCGAAATATGAGGTGCTGTTCCTCCAATTTACGCTGGGCCTCACTCTGACAATGGAGGAGGCCTACGAATACAGCTTGTATACCATTTACGAACCAGGCACATGAAATGTGACTCTGGAGAGAAGGAATGGGTAACGTTTCAGGACGAGAGCCTTCTTCAAACTTTGAAGTAGTTCTCCTCCTCTCTCTAACAAGAGCTAGATAAGCCGGAAGAAGGATCTCGACCCAAAACATCACCCATTCCTTCTCTTCAGAGATGCTGCCTGGTGCCGCTGAGTTGCTCCAGTATTTGTGTCTATCTTGGAATCTGTGGAATTCTCTGCCACAGAAGACAGTGGAGGCTATTTCACTGGATATTTTCAAGAGAGAGTTAGATATACCTCTTAGGGCTGGGACGCAAGGGATATGGGGAGAAAGCAGGAACAGGGTACTGATTTTGGATTATCTGTCATGATCATATTGAATGGCATTGCGACACTGGCTCGAAGGGCCAAATGGCATACTCCTGCACCTATTTTCTATGATTTCTATGTTTCTAGATCAGATTAAAAAGCAAGAAAATTAAGTTGTTATCTCATCGCAGTTTGTTATGTGGGACAACTGCTCTGAGTGGTGAATGTAGCCCAGTCCATCATGGAAATCCGATCCCCCTCCATCGAATCCAAATGAACCTCCTGCTACCTCATGACAAGGAGCTGACATAATCAGGGAACATACACAATAAACAATAGACAATAGGTGCAGGCGTAGGCCATTCTGCCCTTCGAGCCAGCATCATCATTCACTGTGATCATGGCTGATCATCTACAATCAGTACCCTGTTCCAGCCTTCTCCCCACATCCCCTGACTCTGCTATCTTTAAGAGCTCTGTTTAACTCTCTCTTGAAAGCATCCAGAGAATTGGTCTACGCTGCCTTCTGAGGCAGAGAATTCCGCAGATTCACAACGCTGTGTGAAAACATTTTTCCTCATCTCCATTTTAAATGGCTTACCCCTTATTCTTAAACTGTGGCTCCTGGTACTGGACTCTCCCAACATCGGGAACATGTTTCCAACATCCAGTGTGTCCAAACCCTTAATAATCTTATAGGTTTCAATAGGATTCCCTCTCGTCCTAAATTTCAGAGTATACAATCTCAGCCGCTCCATTCTATCAATATATGACAATCCCGCCATCAGGGGAATTAACCTCGTGAACCTACGCTGCACTCCCTCAATAGCAAGAATGTCCTTCCTCAAATTTGGAGACCAAAGCTGCACACAATACTCGATTTGTGGCCTCACTAGGACCCTGTACAACTGCAGAAAGACCTATTTGCTCCTATAGTCAACTATTCTTGTTATGAAGGCCAACATGCCATTTGCTTTCTTCACTGCCTGCTGGACCTGCTTTCAGCGACTGATGTACAAGGACTCCCAGATCTCGTTGTACTTCCCCTTTTCCCAACTTGACACCATTCAGATAATAATCTACATTCCTGTTTTTGCCACCAGTGGAAACCTCACATTTATCCACATTAAACTGCATCTTTCATGCATCTGCCCACTCACCCAACCTGTTCAAGTCACCCTGCATCCTCAAAGCATCCACCTCACAGTTCACACAGCCACCCAGCTTTGTGTCATCTGCAAATTTGCTAATGTTATTTTTAATCTAAATCATTAATCTCTATTGTAAATAGCTGCGGTCCCAGCACCAAGCCTTGCGGTACCCCACTAGTCACCGCCTGCTGTTCTGAAAGGGACCGTTAACCCCTACTCTTTGTTTCCTGTCTGCCAAACAATTTTCTATCCATGTCAGTACCCTACCACTGATACCATGTGCTCTAATTTTGCCCACTAAACTCCTATGTGGGACCTTATTAACTGCTTTCTGATAGTCCAGGTACACTACATCCACTGGCTCTCCCTTGTCCATTTTCCTCGTTAAATCCTCAAACAATTCCAGAAGATGAGTCAAGCATGATTTCCTCATCGTAAATCCATGCTGACTTGGACCAATCCTGTTACTGCTATCCATATGTGCCACCATTTCATCTTATATAATTGACTCCAGCATCTTCCCCACCACCGATGTCATGCTAACCAGTCTATAATTCCCTGTCTACTCTCTCCCGCCTTTCTTAAAAAGTGGGATAACATTAGCTAGCCTCCAATCCCCAGGAACTGATCTTGAATCTATAGAACATTGGAAAATGATCAACAATGTGTCCACAATTTCTAGAGCCACTTCCTTAAGTACCCTGGGATGCAGATCATCAGGCCCTGGGGATTTATCAGCCTTCAGCCCCATCAGTCTACCCAACACCATTTCCTGCCTAATGGGAATTTCCTTCAGTTCCTCCATCATCCCAGATTCTCTGGCCACTAGTACATCAGGGAGATTGTTTGTGGCCTCCTTAGTGAAGACGGATCCAAAATACCTGTTTAACCCATCTGCTATTTCCTTGTTCCACATAATAAATTCACCTGTTTCAGTCTTCAAGGGTGCTAATTTGGTCTTCACTATTTTTTTCCTCTTCACATACCTAAAGAAGCTTTTACTGTCCTCCTTTATATTCTTGGCTAGCTTACCTTCGTACCTCATCTTTTCAACCCGTATTGCCTTTTTAGTTATCTTCTGTTGCTCTTTAAAAGTTTCCCATTGCTCTGACTTCCTGCTCATCTTTGCTATTTTATACTTCTGTTTTATTCTTATACTGTCACTGACTTCCCGTGTCAGCCACAGTCATCCCTTAATCCCATTGGAATCTTTCTTCCACTTTGGAATGAACCTTTTCTGTATTATTCCCACAAATACCTGCCATTGTTGTTCCACTGTCATCCCTGATAGGGGATCTTTTCAGTCAACTTTGGTCAGCTCCTCCCTCATGGCTCCATAGTCCCTTTTGTTCAATTGTAACACTGACACTTCTGATTTTCCTTTCTCCCTCTCAAATTGTAGATTAATACTTATCATATTATGGTCACTACCTCCTAAAGGCTCCCTTACCTCGAGTTCCCTTATCAAATCAGGTTCATTATACAACACTAAATCCATAATTGCCTTCTACCTTGTGGACTCCAGTACACGCTGCTCTAAGAATCCATCATGGAGGCACTCCACAAACTCCCTTTTTTGGGGTCCAGTACCAACCTGATTTTCCCAGTCTACCTGCATGGTGAAATCTCGCATAACAACCGTAGCATTACTTTTGCAAAATGACAGTCTTAACATGATTCAACTTGCACCCTATATCCAGTCTACTGTTTGGGGGCCTGTAGATAACTCCCATTCGGGTCTTTTTACCCTTGTAACTCCTCAGCTCTATCCATACTGACTATATCTCTTGATTCTATGTCACCCCTCGCAAGGGCCTGAATTTCATTCCTCACCACCAACCATTCACACCCTTATCTTCTCCCCATCCCCGTCAGGCTGAAGATGTAAAGCTTGAAAGCACATAAAAACTGGATTCAAGAACAACTTCTTCCCCTCTATTATCAGACCCTTGAACAGACCTCTCACATGCGAGGTATGTATGCCTGATCTATCAATTAACTTCATTGGGACCCTTGCACTTTTTTGCATTTACTATTTTTTCTGTAGCTGCAACAATATGTGCATCTGGTTATACTCATGTGTGGCACGATTATACTCATGTATGGTATGGTCTGCCTGGTTAACACACAATACAATGTTTTCTCACTTTATCCCAGTACATGTTACAATAATAAACCAATACCAATCTCTGGATTACTTCCTGGGCTACATGCTGACAAGTATAGGATTAGGGGGATGTTGACAGAGCATGTGGGGCTGGAAACATAGTACAGGAGGGAGGGTATAGATTAAAAAGTGAGAACATTTACACCTAGACTAAAACTGATCCAACACTTTGCAAGTTTATGTGACGTGCTGTTGGCAAATGTTTAAACTAAGCTGGCAGTGGAATATGTTTCAGAGTAATAAACATTACTGGGTGAGGAACAGCCTGTATACAAGGAAAATTAAAGCAGTCCAAAAGGCAGAGAATACAAAGGCTTGATAAGGCACATGGAAACAAAACAAGGCTGAATCACACTTAGTTTAACACCAGTAATCTGACCACTCAGCCAGATGAACAGAGGGCATTAACACATTGGAGTATGATATTGTTGCTTACAGAGAGATGCTTGGATAGAGTGGAGGTGGCGAGGATGTTTCCATTAGTGGGAGAATCGAGAACTAGAGGACATAGAATTAAAGGATGATCCTTCAGGAAGGAGATGAGGAGAAATTTATTTTAGTCAGAGGGTGATGAATCTGTGGAATTCTTTGCCACAGAAGGCTGTGGAGGCAAAATCAATGGATATGTTTAAGGCAGAGATAGATAGATTCTTGATTAGTACGGGTGTCAGAGGTTATGGGGGGAAGGCAGGAGAGTGTGGTTAGGAGGGAGAGATAGATCAGCCATGAATGGCAGAGTAGACTTGATGGGCCAAATTGCCTAATTCTACTATTCTTTATGACCTTATGACCTTATGACCTGTTGAGATGTATATCAGGCTGCTATGGGAGTAAAGGAAGATTTATGGGATCCTGACAAAAATTTTCAAGCTTTCTCTGTTCACTGAAAACATGTCACATGACAGGAGGGCAGCAAATGTAATATATTTTCTCATGAAGGAGTTTAGGAATAAACCAGGTTATTTCAGTTCAGAGAATCTAACCACAGTGCAAGGGAAATTATTGAAAAATATTCTGAGTGCCAAAATTAACCTGCACTTGCTGAGGTAGGACTTGATCAGGACTAGTTTTAATATTAAACGGAGATCCTGGATGGCTAATTTGAATACATTTTTCAAAGAGCTTTCTGAGAATATCAATAATTCACGTGTAGTTTTTTCTTATTCCTGTATATTCTTTTCATTGACTGTAGCATGCAAACTAAAGCTTTACACTGTACCTTGGTACACACCATAATAATAAACTAAACTAAGCTAAACTAAACTAAACTAAATGGTGAAGTTGTTGATGTGGTCTATATGGACTTCAATAGGATTTGACAATGGAGATTGGTCCAAGAGTTGGCCCTGTCCCGCTTAGGCTTAGGCGATTTTTTAGAATCGTAACGTTTTTCTGGTCGCCGCTGGATTTTGAAATGTTCAAAACATTTTGACGACAGTCGGTGACAGTTGGCTTGTCATAAGTTGTCGCCAGGATGATGTAGGTTTTTGCCTGTGCTGACTGCGGTGAATTCCATTGGCGGCTACCTAGGTCAACCTACATCAACCGACGACAGGTACCAGTGACTGAATTGTCTATAGTAGTCATCTACAGGGTCGTAGCTTGTCGCGGGTGGACGTAGGTTGATTTCGGTTGAAGTAGGTTGTCGCCTGTGTGGTCGTAGGTTGTCATAGGTGTGGTCGTAGGTGGTCATCCTAATGGGTCGCCAGTTGTCGGTAGCTTGGAGTAGCTGGACGTCGACTAGGTGGTAGGCTGTCATAGACATTGTCGTGGGGGGGTCCTGTCGCCAGCCACCTGCTAAGATAGTCGCCGGCAATTGCCGAAAAAATCACCTAAGTGGGACAGGCCCAATAGAAGTCCATGGAAAACCAGAGCTATCTGGTACATTAGATACAAATTTGCTTGGTAATAGGAGCAAGAAGGTAATAGTATATTGAGCCTGGCGGTTATACTCCATTGGCCCATTTATGGTTTGTGTTTGTAGTTCTGGTAGAATGTCATTTACTGGAAAGGGGTACAGATGAGATTTAATAGGATGCTGCTGGAATTGAACATAGACAGCTGGATTTGGTTTCTTTGGAGAGGAGAAGGGTGAAGGAGGCCTTGACTGAGATGTACAAAATCTTGTGCGGCATAAATAAAGCAGATTGTGAGAATCCTTTCCCCACTGTAAATATAGCTGTAAATAACCAGAGCAAATAAGTTTAAGGTGAGGCTTCAGAAATGTAGAGAACATTTGAGAACACAATTCCACACTGAGGGAAATCTGGAACATTCTGCCTGAGGAGATGTTGGAGGCAGGTACTATTTAGATGAGTGCTTAAAACACCATGGCTAAGAAACCCATGAGCTGAGAGCTGAAAAATTGGATTAGCATCAATAAGTAGCTGATATGGTAACATGGTGGGCAGAAGAACTGAAGATTTCCATGCTCTATAACTATGACTACGGAAATCCGAGGCTAATTTGTCTGAAACACAAGACAAAATGGACTTCCCACTAAAAAATAAAAGCGCAGTCCATAGAAATGTTTCAACAAATGGCCAAACAATGTCCCCAGGCTTAATAGCTGTGAAAGTAATCAAAAAGGTGTGAATATCTGTGAACGCCTCGCTCTGACTTAAATAGATATTTAAAATTAACAAAATACTGTTAAAAATGATCAGACCGTTAAAACGTTATTACTAACATTTTAAATGTTTAAATTGCCAGAAAATGTGTAAAAATAATTAAGCACCTATAAGTTAACAATTATAAATGTTTAATGCAATTAACACAAAAATCGCACATTACCAGCAGCACGGTGGCGCAGCTGTAGAGTTGCTGCTTTCCAGTGATTGCAGCGCCAGAGACCCAGGTTCGATCCCGGCTATGGGTGCTGTTTGTACGGAGTTTGTTTGTTCTCCCCGTGACCACATGGGTCATCTCCAAGATCAGTGCTCTCATGAGTGACTTTGAAATTGTGTCAGATTTTCTGTGCACTCACTGACCAAGTTGACAAAATAAAGGGTTGGGACTTGAATCTTTAGGGCACAAAGATGAGAGAGATATCACTCTATCCACTGGATATGAAGTTATAGTTATTAATTATTTTCCTGAACTAATAATCAGAAATTGATCATTCATTACAGCAATAATTGACATCAATTCACAAACTTATTCTGCAAAGATATTTTAAAAAGGTACTTGGCCAAACATGAGACATCGCGGCAACATGTTTCTTAGTCATCTCTTTCTAATCATTGCAGTTAGGTTTCATCAAGTCGATTGAGAATGAATTAAGTAAATACTTTAATCCTTGTTTGCTTTGTGCATCTCAATTACAAGATTTGTAATTCAACTTCTCATTTTAAAAGCTGGAGACAATTCGACAAAGCTGCTTTATTACTTCAGTGCCAACAGTGATCAATACAAATGAGCTCCTCAGCTGGTCAGACATCCGTTTGGTGTTTGCAATCATCTGTTTATATAAAACATTATTCTGAAGTACACTGCAGGAGGTTTGTACATCCTTAGCAGACCTATTGCTTAAACCGGTAATAATTGGCCTCAAATCCCCATGAAATCATTCAGTCCTTTTGACATAAAATGTGAATATCAAAAAACATAGTAATTGCAGTTTGTTTACAGCGTTTTATACCGCTGTTCATGTATCAAGCAATGGGTCCCAGCAACTCGTTACTAAAGGTTCTTCCATCAGTTTATCAGTGCTGTGGTTTTACATACTGAAAGTGGAGATGCTGTTAATGAGGGTGGAATAATATCGCAGGAGCTTAAACAGGCATAAAGTAAGAGAGAGGTGCCTATGATTTGTGTTAAAAAGTGATATAAAATCACATTTGTGGATCTGGACAAAATATACATCCTTGCTAATATTTTTTAAACAATTTTTAATACTTTTAGCAGGTTATTCATCATCTCTCAGTTCATTTCAGTTTAATTTAGTTGAGTTTAGTTTATTGCCACGTGTACCGAGGCACAGTGAAAATATTTTGTTGCGTGCTATCCAGCCAGTGGAAATAATACATGATTACAATTGAGCCATTCACAGTGTGCAGATACACAATGAGGGAATAATGTTTAGTGCAAGGTAACGCCAGTAAAGTCTGATCAAAGATAGTCCAATAGTAGTTCCGCGCCAGGTTCCCCTTTATCCTCCCCTTCCACCACCCCCAACTCCCTCACGGCGGTTCTCCATTGCCGGTTGCTCATCCCCCTCCCTCATGGCGGTCCTCTCATGCCGGGCCCTCCCTCATTCCTTCCCTCGGCAGCGGTGTCTTCACTTCCACATGGTCGGTCCTCGTCCGTCGATCCGCGCCCCCATCGACTGCCGTACCACCCCCATCCACTATCGCCGCCAGGTCCTCTCCAGATGTCTCTGTGGCGCTGACCCAGGTGCCAGCCGCGGTGTCCGTCGACTCGCGGAGCGCGAGCTACGACCTCGGTGCTCGGTCAGCCAGGGGCCACTCCTTAAATAAAGGTACAATATTGGCCACCGAGTTCCACTACCTCACTCGTAGCTAACAAAATACAAAAATCCCTGCCTGGGTCCAACAATTTCCACCCCTGCTTCCCACAATGTCCTAAGATGTATCTGGCCCTGGGGATGTATGCACTCTTATACACCACAAGACTGTGAAAACCTTCTCTTTCACAATTGTGATATGTTTCAGTACATCACTATTACCTGCTCCAAATTCCTTACCTTCCAAGAAGTGTTCTGTGATAAATACAGATGAGAAGAATCCCTTTAAGACCACACCATTCTCCCATTGCTCCACACATAGATGACCAAACTTATCCTTAAGAGGACATATACTTTCCCTAATTACCCTTTTGTTCATTAATATACATAGAATTTCTTAGGAGTCTCCTCTACCGTATCTGCAAATGGTATTGTAGGTCCTTTTATGCCATCCATAATTTCCTTCTTAGATGTCAGAAAATGTGTATTCTATGATGATTGACTTACACAAAGCCACAAATATAAGCCACAGTGTGATGAAATTTCTGCACTTGAGCAAAAGAGTGCAATATCAACCACACGAGAAATTCGACTCCATTCAGGACAAAATAGCATAAATGATAGGAACATTACTAGTGACCTCATTTCCCATTCTCTTCATCGTTGGCACGTAATGGCTGCAGCAACTTCAACAACATCCCCCATCTCAACATCTCACCATTAAGTGCGGCACGGTGGCGCAGCGGTAGAATTGCTGCCCTACAGCACTTGCAGCGCCAGAGACACGGGTTCGATCCCGACTATGGGTGCTGTCTGTATGGAGTTTGTATCCCCGTGACCTGCGTGGGATTTCTCCGAGATCTTCGGTTTCCTCGCACATTGCAAAGATGTTCAGGTTTGTAGGTTAATTGGCTTGGTATAAGTGTAAATTGTCCCTAGTGTGTGTTAATGTGCGGGGATCGTTGGTCGGTGCAGACTCAGTGGGCTGAAAGACCTGTTTCCGCGTTGTAGCTCTAAACTAAACTAAACTGCCAAACCCACAACCTTAGGTAGACAAACATGCTGGAGAAACTCAGCGGGTGAGGCAGCATTTGACTCGTGGTGGGATCCCATAGAAATAGTGCTGTTTTAATCCCGCTGTGTTTCTCCAGCATTTTTGTCTACATTCATTTTTTCCAGAATCTGAAGTTCTTTCTCAAACAAACCCACACCTTTATCACCATGGGCAGCAGCACATGGGAACCCCACCACTGGCAGGTGAAGCCGAGAAAAAACAATTCAATTTCTTCACTGTTACAGGTTCTGAATCTTGAATTCCCTCACAAAAGAACTGTAGGAGTACATAATGGCCCATTGTTGGCTGGGGTAGAGGTGATAATGACAGGGATACGTGAGAGAACAGTGGAACTGTTGGACGTGCCTGCCTTCTCCCCATATCCTTTGATTCCGCTAGCCCCTAGAGCTCTATCTAATTATCTTTTCATTTCATCCAGTGAATTGGCCTCGACTGCCTTCTGTATTAGAGAATTCCAAAAATTTAGAACTTTTTGGGTGAAAACTTTTTTTCTCATCTCAGTTTTAAATAGCCTTCCCTTTATTCTTAGACTGTGGCCCCTGGTTCTGATCCCTATCATTGGGAACATTTTTCCTGCATCTAGCTTGTCCAGTGCTTTCATAATTGTATATGTTCTATAAGAGCCCATCTCATTCTTCTAAATTCCAGTGGAACTAGTTGGACTTACATTTAAAGAAGGTGGCTCACCACCACTTTTTGTAAGAGAGAAATAAATGCCAGTGACAACTAAATCTTGAACAATGAATTTCCATTCCTCTGAAATTTATAAAGCACCACCTAATTGGCTAGAAAGAACAATTAATAACTTATTTTAAAGCTTTCCTTTTACTCAACAGATAAAATAGAGAAGAAATAATAACGATTATGTACGGCCACAATTCATCGTAGAATAGTTTTCAGCCATAAAAGATTGCTTGAAACATTATAACTGTTATAAGAAATGTGGCAGCCAGTTTGTTCACAACTACAACTTGATAATGATAGACCAATCTGTTTTAATCATGCTGGTTGTGGATAAACATTGGCCAAGACTCCTGGGAGAATATAGACACAAAATGCTGGAGTAACTCATCTCGAGCTGCATCTCTGGAGAAAAGCAATAGGTGACATTTCGAGTCGGAACCCTTCTACAGACTGAAAGATAGGGAAGGCCAGAACAAAACAGGGTTGGCAACAGATGACCTCAGGGAGAGGGGTGTCCATAATGGCCCATTGTTGGCTGGGGAAGAGGTGATATCGACAGGGACACAAGGATGCAAACTAGTTGGACAAGTAGGGTGGGGGGTGAGAGGTCGGGGGGGAGGAGGTAAACCTCTGCCTCACTTGAAAGGGCTGCCGGTGTCCCTGGATGAAGTTGAGGGAGGAGGTATAAGGACAGGTGGTTGCAAAGGAATGTATCCGGGAAGGGGGTGGTTTGGGTGGGAAGTGGTGAGTTTAGCAGGGAGTTGCGGAGGGAACGTATTTTGCGGAAAGCAGAAAGGGATGGACGATGTGACTAGTGGTGAGATCCCATAGAAACATAGAAAATAGGTGCAGAAGGAGGCCATTTGGCCCTTCGAGCCTGCACCGCCATTCATTGTAATCATGGCTGATCATCCACAATCAGTAACCCGTGCCTGCCTTCTCCCCATATCCTTTGATTCCGTTAGCCCCTAGAGCTCTATCTAATTCTCTTTTAAATTCATCCAGTGAATTGGCCTCGACTGCCTTCTGTGTAAGAGAATTCCAAAAATTCACAACTCTCTGGGTGAATAAGTTTTTTCTCATCTCAGTTTTAAATAGCCTTCCCTTTATTCTTAGACTGTGGCCTCTGGTTCTGGACCCTTATCATTGGGAACATTTTTTCCTGCATCTAGCTTGTCCAGTGCTTTCATAATTTTATACGTTCTATAAGATCCCATCTCATTCTTCTAAATTCCAGTGAATCCAAGCCCAGTCTTTCCAATTTTTCCTCATATGACATTCCCGCCATCCCAGGGATCAATCGCATGAACCTGCGCTGCACTGCCTCAATAGCAAGGATGTCCTTCCTCAAATTAGGAGACCAAAACTGCACACAATACTCCAGATGTGGTCTCACCAGGGCCCTGCAGAAGGACCTCTTTACTCCTATACTCAAATCCTTTTGTTATGAAGGCCAACATGCCATTAGCTTTCTTCGCTGCCTGCTGCACCTGCATGTTTACCTTCAGTGACTGGTGTACAAGGACACTCAAGTCTCATTGTCATCCCTTTTTCCTAATCTGACACCATTGAGATAATAATCTGCCTCCTTGTTCTTGCCGCCAAAGTGGATAACCTCACATCTATTTACATTATACCGCACCTGTCATGCATCAGCCCACTCTCTGAACCTGTCCAAGACACCCTGCAACCTCCTAGCATCCTCTTCGCAGTTCACACTGCCACCCAGCTTTGTGCCAACTGCAAATTTGCTAGTTTTACTTTTAATCCCATCATCTACATCGTTAATATATATTGTAAATAGTTGTGGCCCTCGCTCCGAGCCTTGCCGTACTCCACTCGTCACTGCCTGCCATTCTGACAGGAACCCGTTTATTCCTTCTCTTTGTTTCCTGTCTGCCAACCAATTCTCTATCCATGTCAATACTCTACCCATTGGAGATGGTAAAAATGCTGGTGGATGATGTATGGTATGTGACGGTTGATGGGGTAAAAGGTGAGGACTAGGGCGACTCTGTCCCTGTTAGGACTGGGGGGAGGGGGAGCAAGATCGGAACTACGGGATACAGAGGGAACTTGTGTGAGGGCTTCATCTCTGGTAGAAGGGGGATCCCCTGTTCCCAAAAGAATGAGGACATCTCGGATGTCCTGGTATGGAACACCTCCACTTGGGTGCAGATGCAACCTAGATGGAGGAATTGGGAGTGGGGGATAGCAGGGTGAGAAGAAGTGTAGTCCAGACAACTGTGGGGTCAGTAGGCTTGTAATAGACATCGGTCAATGGCCCATCTCCTGTGATGGAGATAGTGAAATCAAGAAAGGGGAGGGAGGTTCAGGTGAATTTGAGTGCAGTGTGGAAATTAGTGGTGAAGTTAATAAAGTCCATGAGTTCTGCATGGGTGCAGGTTGTAGCACAGATACAGTTGTCAATGTAGCGGAGATAGAGTTCGGGGACAGGGCTAGTGTATGCCTGGAACAAGGATTGTTTGACAGACCCGACTAAAAGGCAGGCCCATGGGAGTTGTGGAAGGAGAAGCAGCTAAACATAGAAACATAGAAACATAGAAAATAGGTGCAGGAGTAGGCCATTCGGCCCTTTGAGCCTACACCGCCATTCAATATGATCATGGCTGATCATCCAACTCAGTATCCTGTTCCTGCCTTCTCTCCATACCCCCTGATCCCTTTAGCCACAAGGGCCACATCTAACTCCCTCTTAAATATAGCCAATGAACTGGCCTCAACTACCTTCTGCGGCAGAGAATTCCAGAGATTCACCACTCTCTGTGTGAAAAAAGTTTTCCTCATCTCGGTCCTAAAAGATTTCCCCCCTTATCCTTAAACTATGACCCCTTGTTCTGGAATCCTTAAACTATGACCCCTTGTTCTGGAATCCTTAAACTATGACCCCTTGTTCTGGAGGTGAAGGTGAAGACCAGTTCCGTTAGGCGGAGTAGAGTGTTAGTAGAGGAAAATTGTCTGGGTCTACGGTAAAGCTGGAAATGAACGGCTTTAAGGCTTTCTTGGTGGGGGATGATGATGTAGAGCAACATATATGTCCATAGCAAAGATGAGGGAATAGGAGCCTGAAAACAAAAAGTTATTAAAGAATTGATGTGCGTGTGAGGTGTCTTGGTCATAGGTAGGGTGGGATGGGACCGGGGGGTGGGGGTAGGATGGAGTCGAGGTAAATGGACGTAATTTCAGTGGGACAGAAGCAGCAGAAACAATGGGTCTGCCAGAGCAGTTGTGTTTATGGATTTTGGGGAGCAGGTACAACCGGGCCCTGGGAATGGGGAACAATAAGGTTGTGGAGGACATATAGTTGGAAATGATGAATTCAGAGATAGTTTGAGAGATAATGGCCTGGTGCTTATCTGTGGGATCATGGTCCAAGGTTAAGTAGGAGGACGTGTCCGAGAGTTGTCGCCTGGCCTCAGCACGGTTAAGGCCAGCTCACCAGACTACCATGGCACCTCCTTTGTCGGTGGGTTTGATGATAATGTCGGGATTATAGCAAAGAGAGTGTAGGGCTGTACGTACAGAGAGGGTGATGTTAGAGTGAGTAAGGGGAGTCAAAATGTTAAGACAGTTGATATCCCGCTGGCAGCTCGAAATGAAGAGGTCTAGGGAGGGTAGACGGCTGTCGGGAGTAGTCCAAGCCGAAGGGGACCATTGGAGACAGGAGAAGGGGTCAACACTGAGCGGTGAGGACTGCTTCCCACAAAAAAAGGCACGGATGTAGAGGTGACAAAAGAAACGCTCTAGGTCGTGGCTGGCCTGGACCACATTGAGATGAGGCAAAAGTGAGGCCTCTATTGAGGCCAGACCATTCAATTTCTAACAGAGGATATTCCTGTTTTATGAACAATGCTAATGAGTATCCACAGAGAAAAGGATTTGATGTAATAAATTATCCAAATGATGACATTTCTGATGCTCCAGTACTCCTTAGTCTTGCAGTAACACATCAGCTGAGATGATATGTTCAAGTCTCAGGAGTTGGTCCTCAGCTCACACTCCACTGACTAAGGGTGAGATGCTAAGAGCTAACATCAGGGTGAAAGGACTAGATCCCCACCTTGTGCTTAATAACTGTTTTGCTGTGATTGTCAATTATGGCCCACAATTTTCTTCCCCAGGATTACTATCCTGGCTATCAATTAATTCACTGCTGGCAAAAGCTCAGAAAACTGGAAGAAAAGAGAGCCTTTCTATCGAAAATGAGCTCGCTGGGTATTAGTATTGTGTGCAAGACTCTTTTTGAGATTTAAAATGAAGGCTGCATATAATTAAATGGGCAGATCTACTCAGCTGTTGAATAACCATTTTTTAAAATCCAGATACATTTTTGATAGAGATTCAGTACGGATACGAGGAAATGATTTATAACTGATACGGATCTTTCATTCCAGCAATTTATATCAGCTGGCAACAGCATTTGTATTCCATGAGGCAGCTTAATTATTCCACAAGGATGCTTTTTCAGCTGACAGTGTCGCTAATGGAAGTATTTGGGTTTGACTGGGGAAGGATGCAGAGGTGTTGACCACCTATGGGGCCTGAGCACAAATTGACAAAGCCGCAGAGGTACCAAGTAGCAGCAGGAGGTATGTGATGGGGACAGGGAAACAGGACGGAGGGTGGTTATGAAGGGGCAGAAGATATCCGAGAATGCTCACATCATTAGGCAGCTCAACTAATATGTGAAGGTATTGCCATAACTGGTTTGAAGAAGGGTCTCGACCCGAAATGTCACCCATTCCTTCTCTCTGGAGATACTGCCTGTCCCGATGCGTTACATCAGCATTTTGTGTCTATCTTTGGTTTTAAGACATTACCAGCTGGAAATCTTTCAGGGCATTACCTCCACATATCATCTTTTCCGTGTTCATTTTACAGCTGAAACAAAATAACCTTTCCTCCTTAATTCGATCATTTGACGAACGTTATAGATAGGGGTCATTTGCTACAAAATCTGAAACTCAAGTTGTTGCCTGACAGGTAATGATTTCCAATGCTTCAGTTCACTTTCATGTGCAAGAGAAGACACACAAAAGGATATTTTCCTCTCTCTGTTAAGTACATCTCCCACGGAATGCAATATTAAACCCAGCTTCAATTAGACTGTGATGCCACCCTTGTATAGCACTCAGTAAAGTGCTAGAAAACTGAAATTTGGTTTACTAATGATTAACTAATAATGACTCAAAAATATAGTCCTATCGCATATGTCATATGTCAAAATTAGGTCAAGATGATTAAAGTGCCTGTCCCACTTGGGCGACCTAATCCGAGATATCTGGTGAGTTTTCCCTCGACTTATGTTCGCAGCATGGTCGACACGAGGTCATAGGAGGTCTTCGTAACTCTCCTTCATGCTCGACAGTGGTCTCTGCGTACTCGAGGCCTTAGCTAGGTCACGGCGTTTTTTTTGTCCGCTTTCTTGTTTCTTGCTTCCTGCCAAAGATTGCCGCAGCGCGGGTGCGCGGCAGTAAAAAGAAGGTCAGAGGGAGTCATGGAAAAAAATCAAGAGAGTACTTTTTTGCGACTCGTAGGTTGGGGCAGCGGGGAGCGGGGAGTCGGGGCCCGGGGCAGTAGAGAGTCGTAGTAGGAGAGTCGCCAGCGTAAGTCGTAGGTAAGAGAGTAACATGGTAGTCGAGAGGTGCCCCAAGACAATGTTTCTTATTTACAATGATTTAATGTCCCTTGTCTAGTCTGATAAAGTTCAAATTAGGGATATACATTCAAAATTGGAGATAAACATTTTATCGAACAAGGAGGTCTTATGTCTAACCCTATAGTCAACTCAAACACTCCCATTTAAAAAGAAATGATTTAAAACTATTCCAGAATCAAATTTCCAATTTTGACACGAACACAAACTGTTGCCCCGCAACATTGATTACAGAGCGAGTCGGGTCGGGTTAGGTAGCTAGTCCTAGCGTAGCAGTCCATTGATTTAGCAGGAGTAGTATCTTCATAAGATCATCATAGTCGAAGGAGGTCAAAGGAGATCGAAGGAGGTCGTCTCCACTCTCCACTATTCAGTGTCCAATTTTCCCGAAGTTAGTCGTAGCTAGTCCTAGCTAGCCGAAGCTAGTCTTCAACATATTCGAAGGAGGTCTTCTACATAGTCAAAAGAGGTCTTCAACATATTATTTTTCCAAACTCTTCTAAACTCACCAATTAGTTTGCCTAAGTGGGACGGCCCCTTAAAGTATTCAGATGAACAGCACGTGATTTTGGATTATTCAAGTTATGTTATGAGTGGTTTAATTAGTTGATAACAATTTGGGTGCTGTTCATTAGCTGCAGCTTTTAGCAAACATAGTATGTTAATACTGTCCAAAGTTAATTTATTATAGCAAACCAAACACTAAAATATACTAAAAAATACATCAAAAACATTCCTCACAGCACTTGTTATTAAAGGGTGGTACAAACATTAGAGCTATTTTATAGGACTTTAAGAACATGGGCAGCATATAGTGTGCAGTAGAGTTGCTGCCTCACAGCGCTAAAGACCCGGGTTCGATCCTGACTACGGGTGCTGTCTGTAAGGAGTTTGTATGTTCTCCCCGTGACCTGCATGTGTTTTCACCAGGATCTCTGGTTTCTGCCCACACGTACAGGTTTGTAGGTTAATTGCCTTGGTATATTTGTAAATTGTCCCCAGTGTGTGTGTAGAATAGTGTATGTGTGCGGGAACGATGGTCGGCATGGACTCACTGGGCTGAAGGGCCTGTTTCTGCACTCTATCTCTAAACCAAACTGAACTAAACATAGGAAGATGAGAGTAGGCCAATCACCCCTTCAAGCCTCCTATGCCATATAGAGTCATAGAGATGCACTGCACAGAAACAGGCCCTTCAGCCCACATTGCCCATGCCGACTGATTTGGCATACTGGGATAGTCTTGTTTGCCTGCATTTGACCCATAGCCAACTTAACCCTTCCTGTCCAAATATATGTATTTTCATGTCATAATTGTAGATGCTTCAGAGCTTCCTCTGGAGGTTTACTCCCGATACAGACTATCCTTTCAGAAAAGAGGTTGCCGCTGAGGTCACTCTTAAACCATCCCCTGTCGCCCGAGGCCATACACTCTAGTTTTAGAACATTATATCCTGGGAAAAAGACTATGACCATTTATTTTTTCCATTCTCATGATTGTGTTCACCTCAATAAAATCACCCCTCAGCCTCCTTTTCTCAAAGTCCCAACCTATCCAACCTCTCCCTATACCTGAAGCCAGATAACATCTTGGTGAATCTCTTCAGTCTTCAGTATCCTTTCTAACTTAATGGCGTTCTTACCATAGCTGGGGAACCAAAACACAGCCTTTGCCAAACAGCCAGTCCAACAGGCCACTCTGCAATACTTTCACTATTTATTGCTGTGTCTCTCAATGAACCATTCAAACAATGGTCTTTTAAATCTGCCCACTGCTGCCGTGCTCTACACTGACTTCTGGATGGGAACTCTGATGAGGAAGTGGCTGTTTGGAACCTTCGAAACATAGAAAATAGGTGCATGAGTAAGCCATTCGGCCCATCGAGCCAGCACTGACATTCAATATGATCATGGCTGTTCATCCAAAATCAGTACCCCGTTCCTGATTTCTCCCCATATCCCTTGATTCCGTTAGCCCTAAGAGCGACTGTATATCTAACTCTCTCTCAAATACATTTTGGCTTCATTTCTTACATTTGTTCTAAATGTATTTATAATCTGACGTGCCAAACACTGATCTCAGTCTTGTCCCACAATCTGCTGTTGGAACTAATATTAAAATTATTAAAGTTTGTGATTCTTTTGAGGAAAATTAAGTGCAACTTGACCTCATGTTTAAGAAGGGACTGCAGATGCTGGAAAATCGAAGGTAGACAAAAGTGTTGGAGAAACTCAGCGGGTGCAGCAGCATCTATGGAGCGAAGGAAATGGGCAACGTTTCGGGCTGAAAACCCTGATCGGGCCGAAACCCTTCTTCAGAAGAATGAGTTTCATCCCAAAACGTTGCCTATTTCCTTCTTCAGAAGAAGGGTTTCAGCCCGAAACGTTGCATATTTCCTTCGCTCCATAGATGTTGCTGCACCCGCTGAGTTTCTCCAGCACTTTTGTCTACCTGCAACTTGACCTCACTATTTAACCTCCTAAACCCTGGTGCCTTTACAATGAACCTGCACCACATCCCACCAAAGCCAATGGATGGTTCCTGAGCTAAGGCGCCAGTGCGGACAACACAATTCGCATATGACCTGACTGAGTCCTTTTGTAACTGACACAACTTTTTTTTATTATGTCATCCACAGGGCAGCCACAGTAATCCAGCGGTAGAGTCGTTGCCTTACAGTGCTTTCTACGGGTGTCACAGTGGCACAGCAATAGAGTTGCTGCCTTACAGCAAAATGCAGCGCCCGAGTCCCGGGTTCGATCCCGACTACGGGTGCTGTCTGTATGGAGTTTGTACGTTCTCCCCGTGATCTGCGTGGGTATTTTCCGGGATCTTCGGTTTCCTCCCACAATCCAGGTTTGTAGGTTCATTGGCTTGATTAATTAACTTAATAAAAAAAATGTAAAATTGCCCAATTTGGCGATATGCAGAGTATTGCTCTGCCGACTACAAGGTTCAGAAGGTGTTGTCTGTATGGAGTTTGTACTTTCTCTCTGTGACCACATGGGTTATTCTAAGATCTTCCGTTTCCTCCCACACTCCAAAGACATACAGGTTTGTATTTGAATTGGCTTGTGTAAAATTGTCCCTAGTGTGCGTAGGATAGTGTCAATGTGTGGGAGTCGCTGGTCAGTGCGGACTCAGTGGGCCGATGGGCCTGTTTCCGCACTGTGTCTCTAAACTAAGCTAAACCCAACCTCTTCAAGATGAAGTTAGCTACGTTTTCAGGCATTGCAGTAACAGAGCAGTTCAGTTACCAGATTGGCACAGGAGGTCAAATCCCATCATGGCCGCTGGGAAAAGAAAATGCAAGTAATTAAATAAATCCAGAATAAACAGATGGCATCAGTGATCGCAACCATCAAAGTACAAGATTGCCGCAAAATATCATCTGTTTTACTCGTACCATTTAGGAGAAGAAATTTGCCATCTTCACATACGATGCAAGGAACTGCAGTTGCTGGTTTTCAAAAAGACACACAAAGTGCTGGAGTAATTCAGCTGGTCAGGCAGCATCGCTGGAGAGAACATGGATAGGTGACGATTCGAGTTGAGACCCTTCTTCAGACTCGACTCGAAACGCCACCTATCCATGTTCTGCAGAGAAGCTGCCTAACACGCTGAGTTACGCCAGCACTCTGCGAAACGCCACCTATCCATGTTCAGCAGAGAGGCTGCTTGACCCGCTGAGTTGCTCCAGCACTCTGTGAAATGTTCTCCACAGATGCAGCCTGACACATGCTGAGTTACTGTACTTCAGCACTCGTGTCTTTTGTTGTCATCTTTACATGGTCCCACCCTATATTTACCTTCCTCATCAGCTTAAAGACAAATATGGATGTTGAGGATGTCAGTGACCCCCACAGCCCATGAATATAAAAAGACAAAGTGTCCATTAAAAGTCAAGTTGAGCGGGTGGTAATTCTCACTAACCTCTACTTAATAGGGGCAACAAAATATTGTTGTCTGGTGAAGACCTCTCACTGTGGGGGAGGTGCACTCAGGGAAGTCAATGCCGATGTTTTAAGGAAGTCCTATTTATGCTCTGTCGTTGAGGTAGCGTTTCAAAATCAAACTCAAGGTTCAAACATATCCAGAATGCTAATAGTCCATCATGATTATTTACATGAAGCAGATAATCTAATAGTTGGATTTCCCAATTTGTGGAAACAACATAATTAGCTGTATTAGTAATAAATAATGAATTGCCTTGAAATCTCTTTGGAAATTGAAGATACAGCCACAACCTTATTTTGCTTCTGTTTCTCCTGCGGTTTTAACAGAGCTGAGTTTGTGGTAGGAAAGCAATCTTTGAAGGAGAGGATCTAAAAGAATCCAGAAGGGATAGGACCTCATTCACAGTATGGGTTTAATAAAGGAAGCTATGAAGTGGCGTGCAAGTTTTCTATGTGCAGTATCTACAGGAAAATAAAAAAATACTGAGTGTTTTTATGATTTATTATCTGCTTGCAGCTGTCCTTGACATGCAGTGGTGATTGTGGATGTTCGAATTAGTTCTATCGATAACTGTGAAGGAAAACTATTGAATTCTATGGGTTTCATGTCACAACAATACGCGCTAACCACCTGGGGTCTTTAGCCATTTTAGCCAAGGTTTTAATATCTTGTCAAAACGTGAAAATGCTCTTGGACAATCCCAAGAAGCAGCTGCTGGATCTGTGCAGGACTTGGCAAGATGTGGAAACTCCTGCAGATTTCTGGGCAGCAAGCCAGGATCTGAAGAAACTACAATGGAAGAAATATAACTGCTATATATCCACTGTTTTATTTCAAGGTGCAATAGTTTCAGTTAATGTATTGTTGGTCAATGGTCTACAATTGTGCTGTGTTATGTGACCAGAAATTTCAGAGAGTTATTTTATGACAATTGCTTGCTTCAAAACTTAAGAACACAAGGCCCTCCAGCTTGTTACATATTTCAGGCGATCTATAAAACTTGGCATATTTGCTGTTAATTTATCACAATAATCCTTTCATTGACTCAATGCCCTTGGCCGCTTTAAGCAGAAAGTGCCAGATTTCTGGGAAACTTGGTGTGACATTATTTCACAAAACTCTAAAGATAATGCCCTCTTGTTTGGCAATTCTTGACTCAAAAATATAGATTCTCTTATGGATTTTTCCTCTTGTTTTAAATTCCATGTGTTGAATATATGAGACATTCAGGAGAGCACCAAGTGCATGCAGTTTGTTGAAAGGTGTATCACTTATGTATAAAATTCCTTTTGTTCCATGCTTGTTTCAATTGCATTGTTGTGTCTGAAGAAGGGTTCCGTCCCGAAACATTGCCTATTTCCTTCGCTCCATAGATGCTGCTGCATTCGTTGAGTTTCTCCAGCATTTTTGTGTACCTTTGTTTCAATTGTACGTGTCTATATATGTGAACCAGGCACAAGGTTCAAGTAGTTTTTAAGAAATGCATATAATTTGTATGAATTTTTGCTTGACAACTAGCAATAAGAAAAAAACAATTAGATCCTCCCATTGTGGCCCTATGAAGGTGAGCCGGTGTCGTTACGATTTCCTGGAGATGGTCGGCGAACTTCCCATCCACATGCCATTGGAGTTTGAAAGTGGTCAAGAGCAAGGCGCTTACAGAGGGGCAGGAAAAATTCCACGTGGAAATTGTCTTTGAATTAAAATTAAAGAAGTGTAACCATCTAAAAGAAAGCCAAAGATTCCACCTCATTTGCAACTGTTTGGGTGCCAGTGAAGACATGATGGATCAATGAAATCATTGCTCACATTTATATTGTCTAGGAAGGAGCTGCGGATGCTGGTTTACATCGAAGATAGACACAAAAAGCTGGAGTAACTCAGTGGGACAGGCAGCATCTCTGGAGAGGAGGAATGGGTGACATTCTTCAGACTGAAGAAGGGTCTCGACCCAAAACATCACCTATTCCTTCACATTTATATTGTGGTTATCTGCAGTAAAATAACATGAAGTGCTTTACTGGGCTTAATGACACTATTGCTGCAACCTGATGCTCTAAAGTAAAGCAGGGGGACTCTCCATTATGCTCTGGTCAATATCCATTGCTCATCCAGTATCACTAAAGCTAATTATCCAGATTATTATGGCATTGGTCTGGTTGGGGGTTTAATATAGGGGTTTAATATATTTCCCAGCCTGTCATGTTCACTGCATTCAATGCTTCGATGGGCTGTGAAATGCAATGGAGCATCTTAAGAAAGTGAAAGGTGTTATGCAAATGCAATTATTTATGTCTACATCATTGGACCACATTTTCAGCATTTTCCATGGGGATTTCACTTCCAACCAAATGGGAATCTGCAGAGCAGAAATTAAAACAATGTATGATTTATTATGTTTCTTGCTGGCATTACCTATTAGCTCTATAATTATTCTAGTTTTAGTTTTAGAATTCTAGCCCATGCTGGGTATTGATCACCTGTTCTATGTTATCTCACTTTTTCATATCTTCCTGCACATTTGTGGCAAGTCACAGAGGACAATTAACCTACAAAATCGCATGACTTTGGGATGTGGGAGGTAATCGGAGCACCTGGAGGACATCTACGCGGTCACAGGGAGAATGTGCAAATTCCACTCAGGCAGCACCGGATGTCAGGAACGAGCCTGGGTCTTTGGCGCAGGGAGGCAGCAGCTCTCCCAGCTGTGCCACTGCTTCCCCTATGTAACTGCAGTAACATTTTTAGACTTCCCTAAGCCTTTTATTACTTTAAAAAAAAATGTTACCTGATTTTCAGCCATAGAGTTGTACAAAGAAAAATGGGCCTTTCAACCCTCCATGCCCATTTCAACCTTTTTGCACAACTGCACTTATCCCATTTGTCTGAATTGCATATTCAAACATCTCTTAAATGTAGCGATTGTATCTGTTTCTACCATATCCAGTAGCAACATGTTCCAGATAGCTACAACACTTTGTGTAAAGCACTTTCCCCTAAAATCCTATTTAAAGATCTTACTCTCACTATAAATCTATGCATCCTTGTTTTTGATGCACGACCATGACAAAAACCCCATTCTGGCTACCCCATCTATGCTTCCTATAATTTTATATACCTCTACCCAATCACCCCTCAGCCTCCTACACTCAACAAGGCAGTCTATCCAATCTCCCCCCCCCCCCCTCCCCTCTCATATCTGAAGTCCTCCAATTCTGTCAACATCCTGTTGAATATTTTCTGCATTCTTTCCAGTATAACCAGATCCTATAGTGTTGTGACCAGAACTGCATACTATATTCCCAATGCGGTCTCCAATTTCTCATCCATATCCCAGCTCCTCATTCTAAGGCTGACCAAACATTGAGAGGAGGACTGAGGATTCACAAACCAGTCTTCATCGACAGTGGCAGAGAGGGTCAGAAACTTTCAAATTCCTAGGCGTGCATATCTCTGAAGATCTGGTTGGATCCAGCACATTGGTGCAATCATAAAGAAAGTCCATCAACACCTTTGCTGCCTGAGAAGATTGTGGAGATTTGGCATGTCAATGGATACTCTCTAGAACTTCAACAGGTGTACAGTTGAGAGAGAGCATATTGACATCTTGCATCAGTGCCTGGTTGGACATCTTGAACGCACAGGAATTAAGAAGATTGGTACTGACTGCCTCACCATCGAAGGGATCTACAGGACTCGCTGCCTGAGAAAGACAGAGCATCATCTGAGACCCACACCATCCTTCACATGTTCTAATTATAATCCTGCCATCAGGAAGGAGGTATAGGAACCTGAAAACGGTGACATCCAAGTTCCAAAGCAGCTATTAACTGATGTCAGAACTACATAGACTTGGAGGGACACTTCTTTGTGTCTTTGCACTATTATATACTGGGCAAACACGATAATAAACAACATAAAGAACTGTATCGACTGACGTCTATTACAAACGTACTGAATCCCACATCCATCTTGATTACACTTCTTCCCCACCTGCTTCCTGCAAAGACTAACCCCTACTACTAATTCCCCGGTCTACGCTGCATCTGCGCCCAAGTGGAGGTGTTTCATACTTGGACATCTGAGATGTCCTCATTCTTTAGGGAATGGGAGTGGGGTTTCCCTTCTTCTACCATAAATGAGGCCCTCACACGTCTCCTCTGTATCCTATAGTTCTGCTCTTGTTCCCCCTCCGTCCAGTCATAACAATGACAAGGTCCGCTAATCATCACCTTTCACCCCATCAACCGTCTCATACAACACATCACCCTCCAACATTTTTGTCAATTCCAACAGGATCCCACCACCAGTTATATCTTCCCATATCCATCCCTTTACGCTTTCCACAGAGACCATTCCCTCCGCAACTCCCTGGTTCACTCATTACTTTCCACCCAAACCAACATCTCCCCAGATATTTTCCCCATGCAATCACAGGAGATGCAAAGCCTGTTCTTATACCTCCTCCCTCGACTCCATCCAGAGACCCTGACAGTCCGTTCTGGTTAGGCAGAGGTTCACTTGCACATCCTCCAACCTCATCTACTCTATCCGTTGTTCTCAGCGTGGACTCCTATATATCGGCGAGACCAAGTGCAGACTGGGCGACCTTTTTGCTGAACACCTCCGCTCAGTCCGCCTTGGCCTTTGCGATCACCCAGTTGAAAAACATTTTAACTCCTCTTCCGATTTCCACACTGACCTTCCTGTCCTAGGCCTCCCCCCTTTGGTTCTTAATTCCCATACCATGGATAAACAACTGTGCATTCACCCAATCTATATCCTAATTAGGTATAAATGAATGATGTGATCCTATAAATTCCCTGGTTTCCTATTCTGTTACTAGTTACCAAACCCTCATGGGAACAATGTCAGCTACCATCACTTGCTGATCAAGCATAGTAAAGCATTTTCTTCTGTAAATGTCTCTTCCTTTTGCTATTGTGCCTATAGAAGTCACCAATGCTGACTTAGACCTAGTGTGATGTACATCCGAAGGGGGAAAAAGACAAAGTCTGAATCATGGCACATTACTTTCATATTTACCTTTGAACAAAGACTCAACAAGCTAAATTGATTCCCGGATGAAATATGCAACGATTTTCACATGAGCCAAAAACAAGA